>NW_026606094.1:73617500-74222500 GCF_029834395.1 Sorex fumeus | reverse complement strand
ACATATGTGTACGTGTGTGTAACTGTGAGTTGGTCTTGCATTTCCTTGTTGGGTTTGGGACTGGCATCATGTCTTGTCAGCTTGACTCAGCGTTCGCTGGTTTCTTGGGAGTCCTGCCTTGGAATGCTGCCTGGGCCTGTGCTCTGGGATGGGCAGGAGCCCCGGGGGCAGGACCAATCCCCTGGGCTCTGGTTGGCGTCAGTGTTGCCTGGTGATGGGGAGGCTCAGGAGACCCTGGGCCAGGAAGGAAGGCGGCGTGGGCGGAGCGTCCTTCTTGCCTGCTTGGTGGCCGTGGGGTGGGGGGGGGTGCCCTGGGGAGCTCTTCCTGGCCCCTCCTGGCTCTCCAACTTTTCCTGTAAGAACACAGATCCATCATAGGAGTTAGTCACCTGGTCATCTCGAAATTCCATCACAGGCTTTGGCATATGCACTTAGGAAGCAGGGAGTACCACACATTAAACCCATCGGCCTGGAGATGAATAAAGGGGTCACACTGGTTGTCCGGAGGAGCAAACCATTAAAGTTGTATTGGTTAAGATACAGAATCTCAGTGTCAGGGACTCCTACCCTCCTTTTCGAACTCATCACTTTACAGTGAGTGAGATGTTTTTCTGATAAGGTGGCTTCTTCAGCTTTTTTCCTAAAGCAATACTGCCAGAAAGGTTGACCAAATATCCTTACTTTAAAGCCAACTCCCAGGAGAATCAGCTCAGGCTGTGAGTGTGAGTGCAGGAGTCTGGACTGGCTAGAGAAAAGTTAGAACTCAGAGTCGAGAGTTCTGCTTCTGCACTGTGTTACACAAAATAACTCAGATGCCAAAGACTGTAGTCACATGAAAGTGCCACTTGGAACAACAATGCTCTACCCAGAACCCAGCATGTCTCCTTTGGCTGCCCTTGGCCTTTCATATAGCCTCACTCTGCAAGGCTGCATGAAGGGGAGCGGAGGGGATGTACCCCCTTAGCCCCGGAGACTCAATGTGGTGTTTGCCTTGCACGCAGCCAACATGGCCGACCCGAGTTCAATTCCTCCGCCCCTCTCGGAGAGCCCGGCAAGCTACCGAGAGTATCTCGCCTGCACGGCAGAGCCTGGCAAGCCCCCCGTGACCTATTCGATATGCCAGACACAGTAACAACAAAACCTCCAATGGAAACGTTACTGGGCCCGCTCGAGCAAATCGATGAACAACGGGAGGGCCTTTACCTTACCTTTACATCAGACTATTCTGTTACTCACCGACACTCAACTGCGTTTTGTTAGTTTCCACATCTGTTTTGTATTGTAGTTGAAGTAACTGGGTTACGATTGTGCGAATGTGTGGGCTTTCAGAGTCCACACTTCCTGCACCTTCCCTGCGTCCGAAGCGACCAGGGCCCTCCACCTCTGTCCTTGTGTCGCTTCTGGTTCTCCTTATCCTCTCCAGGTCCCTGGAAACCGCAGGTCGGCGGTTTGATTTCTCTGGACACTGTCCATTCCCTCACTTTGCTTCTGTATAGACATGTTTCACGTATAAGTGACATCAGCTGGCATTAGTTCTTCTCCCTCTGCTGTTTCTCTTAACACAGTGCCCCCTTTTCCATTCCAAGGGGAAGTGAACTTCATGATTTCATCTTGTCCTATAGTTGCATAGCACTGGTGTGTGTGTGTATACAGGTGTGTGTGTGTGTGTGTGTGTGTGTGTGTGCATGCACGCGTGTGCCCACGCATTCATCACGGCAGCTTTATTCATCTGTCAGTTCCAAATTTTGGCTATTTCTTTTTAAACACCTCACTTGCTCTATGTCTTCAACTTTTCACCCACAGGTGGTCCCCCAACTTCCATCCCTCTTAGAAGACCAATGACTAGGCTTAGAGCAAGCCTTTAGCTGGCTGGGGTGAGCATCTCGAGCCAATTCCTAAGACCATGGCTTCTCTGCAGATCCCTGCCTACCTGACCAGGCCTGGCCTCTGCCTCTCATCTCCAACCTTTACCCAGCATCCCTATGCTAGGTCCAAGGGACACCAGTGGCAGAGAACGTGAAACTTCGCTGGGGGTGCCCAGCCATATTCCTCTCCTACTGTGGTGTGACATCTGAACTTGATGGTTTTTCATGCATCTGATCTGTCCACCCGGAAGCCACTTGCTAAGCATGTGACACGATATTACTAGACACAGCAGTACCGGCAACTCACGAGCTTAGCCACATTTGTGGGGAAGGGATCATGTGGGTTCTGTGCTTGTGCATACACGTGTGTGTGTGTGTGTGTGTGTGTGTGTGTGTGTGTGTGTGTGTCCAAAGAAAAGCTCCTGGGCTTTGACTATGGGACTGAGGTTACCCAGGGGGCTGAACACGGGAGCTGTGTGCTTGACTTGTGCGCTACAGTTCTTTGGGGCTTTGTGTCCCCCTGGTGACTGACCCAGGCTGGGCAGTGGTGCCCCAGCTGAGCTCTGTTCTTTTCATGCCTCTCGACAGCTGAGTCTCCTTCTTTGCCTTGGCCTCCTTACGCCCCCTCGCTTTCTGCCCCTAGGCAGGTGTTACCATCTTGCTCTTCGCTCTTCTTTCTTTCTTTGATCAAATGACTGAATGAAAGCAAGATGCTTGGAGGTTAAATTCCCCAGCGTGTGTTTTCCCACCCATCTTTGCAGTGGACTCTCAGGAAGTGTGCTGGGCCGCTGCTTTCCTAAGGAGCCCGAGTGTGGTTCCGGAATCAGCTCTTGGCCAGGAGGTAGAGAGTTTTTTTTTCTTTTTGGGTCACACCCGGCGATGCTCAGGGGTTACTCCTGGCTCTGCACTCAGGAATTACTCCTGGTAGGGCTCAGGGGACCATATGGGATGCTGGGAATCAAACCCAGGTTGGCCGCATGCAAGGCAAACACCCTACCTGCTGTGCTATCGCTCCAGTCCAGAGAGGTCTTTCGTGTGGCTAAAGCTGGGGTCCCAGCTGGATTGAAAGCTGTGTTATGTGTCAGGAGCAGGGAAGCCGAGTACATTCCTTATGGCTGCATAGGGCATGGGCGGCGGCGGCGGGGGTGGGGGTGTCTTTGCTGCAGCCTGAGTCTCTTCAGAGAGCTTTGACGCTCACTGTTGTAAGTGTGATGGATGGCTCAGGGGGTTGTAGCTCTGGCTCTGGTCTAAGGCGGTACTGGGTTCTTTCTGCCACTCACTAATTGACTCTTCTTTGGCAATTGACTTTAAATTTTCAGACTTAATTTCCACCACTTGGAAAATGGGGAAATCATAACAAAACCTCCAGAAACTGGCCGTGAAGATAAAATTAGGTGAAAAATGAGTGCTGTTTTGTCTGACCCTTATTTATTATGTAGCATGTCTTATTTTCAGCAACAACACATTTTGTGCGTTTAGCACCGTTTTATTTGTGAATTCTCTATTTTTGTTGTTTTGTGTGTAATCAAGGCTGGAGCAGCAGCACAGCGGGTAGGACATTTGCCTTGCACGCGGCCGACCTGGGTTCGATTCCTCCACCCCTCTCAGAGATTCTGGCAAGCTACTGAGAGTATCCCACCCGCATGGCAGAGCCTGGCAAGCTCCCCATGGCGTATTCGATATGCCAAAAATAGTAACAACAACTCTCATAATGGAGACATTACTGGTGCCTGCTTGAGCAATTTGATGAACAACGGGAGGACAGTGCTATAGTGCTATGGTGTGTGATTAAACCTGTTTGACAGTTTCCCTTCCTATCTTCTCTCTTTGCCTCCTTCACCACATCCACAAGGACAAATTTTTGGGAATGCCCTATAGACACATGTTGCTAAGCCTTCTCAACCTCATTCCATACTTCTGTTGAGTTTTGCTTCTTTAAACCAGATCCAAGTAATGTCAAGGGTTATTGTTTATGAAACCCAGTGGGCACAAAGGTAGCCAAACCTCTTACTCTGATCTTGATTATACACCATCTGTGAGTTAGGGATGGGGTTCGTGCCTGGCTTTGGAACTAGAAGGAATGGACATTCCCAACTCTGGGCCTTGCTGTCATCTTGGACAAACCTCTTCATCTTTCCCCCCCCCTCCCCCCACACCCTTGTTGCTCAGGGCTTAATCTTGGCTCTCCACTCAGGGATGATTCCTGGTGTGGCTCAGAGGACCATAGGGGGTTCTGGGAATTGAAACCAGGTATGCTGCATGCAAGACAAGTGCCCTACCTACTGTTCCATCCCTCTGACCCCAGGCTCATTGATCTTGTCCTGTCAAGTTGCTCACCTGCTCAGCAGAATTGGTCTGGCCTTCTCGGGGCTGTTTTTATGTGTTAGACTGGTTTCCATGTGGAGATTATTCCCTGGTTATCACTGTTAGAGAGTCATCACATCTGTGACTCTTGATGAACAGGATGGTGAACTTTATCCTTCTGGGCCCAGATTCTGTGAGTCCCAGCCACACTGTGCCTGCCACATAAAGGCATCTCTTCCACTGCCAATACCCGGGGCTGGTATAATGTCGCAAGCAGGTAACCTCCCTCTAATAAAGTCTGGATGCTCTGGAGGTTGGTGTATGGATCTCAGGCACGAGGCAAGAAGTTCAGACTTTAGTTATCTCTTTTCTGATTGGAGCCTTCTCTGGGGCATCCCTTCAGCCTTGGAAGAGAGAGAGGCAAAGTGAAAGGCAAGAGGCTTGGAAATCAGGTATCCTAGGTTTGGGGTGGAGTTATGCCACATAACTGCATGGTCTAGGAGAAATTACATAACTGAATGCCAGTGCAGTGACTCCTAGTGTGATGTCAGTGGCCACGACTGATTGTTTATAACTCCACGGGCACGTGCAGTCTAGACCCAAATGGGAAATATTTCTGAAGGGCCGAGTGGAGTATTTTAAGCAGCTGCTTTGGTGGGTGTTTGGTGGTTGCACTTCCCTCTTCTGGCTCTCCTAACTCTTGGCTCTGTTGTGTTCCTTTTGTTGTTGTTGGCTTCGTTTTGTGGGCCACACTGAGTGGTACTCAGGGCATACAGACTTACTCCTGGTTCTGTGCTCAGGGATTACTTCTGGCAGTGCTCAGGGGAACATGATGCGGTGCCAAGAGTTGAATACGGCTTGGTCTCGAGCAAGGAAAATGCTCTGCCTGCTGACCTTTCACACAGATCCTGACTCTTTTGGGTGCATTGGTCATAAGTCGCTCATTGATTCATAATACAGGGCATGTACTGGCTGTCTTAGGTAGAGCGGAGCTAGTCTTCTTTATTGGCCTCTACCAAGGCTTGTGGAAGGCTTTTCTTGTAGCCAACCCAGTGAGTCGTGGAGTATTGCAGAGGGTGACAGGTGCTGTGGGGAGCAGTAGAACAGGAAAGAGGGACGGGGGACATGAAGAGGAGGAGTCAGAAACTGCCATCTGAATAAGGTGGTCTTGGAAGGACTTACTAAAAAGGTGACGTTTAAGCCAAGATAGTAAATGGTCATCTAGGCCTTGATTTTTTTTTTTTCTCTGCAGCATTGCTTCTGTTGTGCTTGCTCATGCCCAGGTCTGGGGAACTTGAAAATTTAGTGAGCGAGGCCAATAACCTATTAACAACCCAGGGGCAGCAGGGGCCCGGGCTTCGCTCCTGTCTCCTTTACCTGGGCATCCCTTTCCCTGGCTTTCCAGAGTCCAGGCTCACCTCACCTGGACCAGATCCTAAGCTGTTCCCAGAGCTTCTGGCAAAGTATTAACCAGCCCAGTGGGTCGATTTCCTTGCAGGAAACCAGGCTCTGCCTCGGGTGCCTTTGGTCACTGTGTTTGCCCTGGCACCCAGCACTCCCAGCTGCGTTTATGCAGGTGCAGGTGCCAGGGCGTCCATAACAAAGGTGTCAGTATTTTGGGTGCTGATTTTGGTTACAAAGCAGTGTGCACCTGCCTGCCACTGCCACAGCTGTTTGGACCACCCATCCACGTTCCATTCCGAGGGCTGGGTTGTGTAAGGCGTGGCTGGGATGCCACCTTGGCCTGGACTCAGGGTGCTCAGCTCTCCGTTAGCTTCTCATTTCCCCTGCTTCCTTGCTCTCAGACCTGCTTCTGAACAGCTTCTTGAGCAGAAGTAGACAACAGCTAGGTCAGGGGAGCACCTCACTCAGGATGCCGCTTGTCGGACAAGTGGGCTCCCATGAGCTGCTGTAGCAGTTGTTTTAAATCTTAGCTTCTTGTGTTGGAGCCATAGTATGGTGGGCAGGGCGTTTGCCTCACAGGCGACTGATCCAGGTTTGGTTCCCGGCACCACATATGGTTTCCCTGAACCCCGCCAGGAGTGATCCCTGAGCACAGAGCCAGGAGTAAATTCAAAACAGAAACAAACGCCAAACACACACACACACACACACACACACACACACACACACACACACACACACCAACAAAACCTGAGTTATTGCTATGTTCCCTTTTATGGAAGACATTTTCATTCAGTGGTTCTGGATGGGGCCATGAGATCTGGGGCATCACTGTCATCACAATCATCGTCAGATGAGTCCGTCCCTCTGCTCAGGAGTTTTCACCTAGTGGCTAGTCTGTGGCTGGGAGCCCGTCTGCAGGTAGGAGAGGGCTGGAACCCACAGCTGTAGCCAACCACGTGTGGGGAAACCCAGACTGAGACACAACTGGCTTTCCTGATTGGTGTGAAATGTATTATTTGCTGCCCTCTCAGGATGTTTCCCAGTTGGGGTCTGTACAGGGGCTGCAGGTTGAAGGTGAGGTGAGGTGAAGCCTGTTTTAAAGAACCTCTCACAGAGTAGAGTGCCCTCCCCCAACTGATGAACTCCACAGCTCCCCTTGCCCTCTTAATGGTGGCGTTTTTCTCAAGGTTGAGACAAGTCTCCATCCAAGATCTCACTGACAACAATAGCATCCTGAAAAGAAGAACTGAATGGGGTAATTGTTTTTGAAGGCCCCTCAGCCACACCTCCTACCTGCATGTTGCTTTGATAAAGATGATTACACCATTTATTAGCGCTTCTCATTTATTAGCTGTTCATGGGCATCTTCTTGGAGCTAAAAAAACTAATGTGCCAGTGTCTGATCCCTACGCTCTGGGGTGGGGTCTGGCTATTGGACTTTTAAAAAGTTCTCTTTATGATTTGAGAGTGTAACTCGGGTTGCACATTGCTAACCTAAAATTTGTGTGTCCCTGGAGGAAGGAGAGAGGGGAGATTAATTGTTTGAGTCTTGTTTTTCTTTGATGAAAAATCTTGGATTTTGTGATCTAAGACTACTTGGAAATCTGAAAATCTGTGTGCATGCTATTAAAATTATACATCTCTCAGAACAAAAGGGAATGCCCTGCCACAGAGGTAGGGTGGGATGGGGGTGATGGGGGATGGGAGGGATACTGGGATCAGTGGTGGTGGAGAATGGATACTGGTGGAGGGATGGATATTCGATCATTGTATAACTGAAACCCAAGCACAAAAATTTGTAAGTCTACAACTGTACCTCATGGTGTTTCAGTAATAAAAATTAAAAAAAAAGAAAGGGAATCGAAAAAAAAATAAAATTATACATCTCTGCACATAAGTTAATACCAGTTATGTTCTACTCCCTTACTGTCACTGTCACTGTCCTCCCATTGTTCATCGATTTGCTCGAGCAGGCCCACTGACATTGTGAGACTTGTTACTGTGTTTGGCATATCGAATACATCACGGGTAGCTTGCCAGGCTCTGCCGTGCGGGCGAGATACTCTCGGTAGCTTGCCAGGCTCTCTGAGAGGGGCGGAGGAATCGAACTCGGGTCAGCCATGTTGGCTGCGTGCAAGGCAAACGCTCTACCGCTGTGCTATCGCTCCATGCACACTCCCTTACTAAAGATATATATATTTTTCTGGTTATAACAATGACCCATTGCTTCTCATGTCTTATCATGCTAAGAAAATGCTTATTAACAACAAGAAAAGTATAAAGGGGGCCAGAGAGACAGCATAACAGAATGCTGCTTGCCTTGCAAATACCTGAGCCTGGTTAGATCCCCAGCATTGCATGTGCTTCCCTGAGTCCCATCAGGAGTGTACCCTGAGCACCCAGCGAGGAGTAAGCTTAGAGCGTATCTAGGTCTGCTCCCTCCTCATTACCCAACTCCTCTAAGTTAAGGATATATTAAGGGTCAGACACAACACCAGGGACTTTTCATGGCATGTGGAAGCTTCTCTGAGGTTGAGCTGTACACAACCATCTGTGGCAGTTGCTCTCAGCTCAAATCTGCTCCATTTCTTTCTAGAAACAGTGACTGGAGGCTTTGTTTGATGTGGCACTCACTGCTTCTGGCTTATAAACTATGTTGGCACTTACTGTTGTTGAGAACAGTGGTTCTCAAAATGTGGTCCCCCCAACCAGACTCCTGAGTGTGACTTGAGGAACTGTAAAAAATGCAGATTCTTGGGCCCCCATCCCAAAACCACTCAGTCCAAATCTGCCTTTCAGCAAACTTCCTTAATGTGTGTGGGAGTTTTTTGGTGATTGTTTCTTTGTTTTGGGGCCACACCTGACTGTACTCAGGAATTACTCCTGGTGGTGCTTGAGGGTCCATCTGGGGTGGGGAGGGGGTGGATGAGGACTGGTGGCTTTTAAAAAAATTTTATTAGTGAAACTCCATGAGGTACAGTTGTAGACTTACAAATTTCTGTGCTTGGGTTTCAGTTATACAATGATCAAGTACCCATCCCTCCGCCAGTGCCCATTCTCCACCACCACTGATCCCAGTGTCCCTCCCACCCCCCATACCCCCCACCTACCCTGCCTCTGTGGCAGGGCATTCCCTTTTGTTCTCTCTCTCCTTTTGGGTGCTGTGGTTTGCAAAAGAGCCATTGAGTGGCAATCATGTTTGGTCTATCGTCTACTTTCAGCATGCATCTCTTATCCTGGGAGGATCTGCTAGGGAAGCTTTTGAGCCACAAAATAAATACATCTGATGCTAGATGAGAAGACTTGGGCTGGGGATGCAGTGAGCGTGGGGTAGGGCGGGAGGCTAAGGCCCAGAGAGGGTTTGAAGGGCAGGCAGGCGAATTATTCTCAAGCATATAGCTAGGTGACTGAGCCAGAGTACCACGGCTAGGGTGCTTGCCTTGCATGAAGCTGATCCCCGCTTGGATCAGGCATAGAGGCTGCTCTGGAGAGCATCCGGGGCAGGTGTTCGGTTATTAGGACACTTTGAGATCATGGGGTGTAGCTGGGAGACCTAGGTCTGATCTCTGACTGATATGGAAGCTGGGGGCAGGGTTCAATTGCTTCTGGAGGGAGACATTCCACCCCATACCTCAGTGGCCTAGATGGTGATTCCTGACTTTTCCTTACAACTTCTGTCTCAGGAGAGGGGGGGTGGCGGGCGGGGAGAGCGGAAAGGGCCTCTGGGTGAGGGCGTGCTTGTCTTCCCTCCTGGAACTTGTGCATTGTGGGGGCTGGGGCTATTGGCAATTGTTTGTAATCCTGCTTGCATGCCCTGCCACAGAGGCAGGGTGGGATGGGGGGGATGGGGGGTGGGAGGGATACTGGGACCCGTGGTGGTGGGAAATGGGCACTGGTGAAGGGATGGGTACTTGATCACTGTATAACTGAAACCCAAGCACAACAATTTGTAAATCTACAACTGTACCTCCTGGTGTTTCACTAATAAAAATTAAAGACAAAAACAAAAACAAAAAACAGCCCGCCAGTTTCTGCAGCAGACTGGGGCAAATGAACTTCTGTGTCTGACTTTAGAGATCTATATAGGTGTCCTTTCATAGATCGACTTTGAACTCACGCTTGAGGGAAACTCATGCCTATCCTCTTTCCTCCTTTCCTCCTTTCCTGCCACCCTTGCTGGGTGCAGAATGCACTGCCACTGCCCCCTGCTGGACATTTTGCGTAATGTTCTATTTGTCATGTTGGGGTGGGGGCTGCCAATGAAATATGAAAGTAAGCTAAAAGGACATCTGATAATTTGTAAAACGTTTTCCACACTAAATGCATTCTAGAATGTTCGCCTTCTGAGAGAGTGACAATAATTTTTTTAACTCCCTCCGTTTTCTTTTTATAAAGTCTGCAATAGTTTATGAGTTATGTTGTGACTGAAATTTCTTATGCTTTAGTGATTACATTAGCAGATTTACTCTGCCTCTGTTTTGAATTTTTTTCCTAAACTGAAAAGCTTTCCAGCTGAGTACCTTGGGTGTTTATCCACGCCGATCACCAGTGTATGTGCTTGTCTACAGAAGTCAAGGTGTAAATCACCCTTTACAAAAATTGCACCTACCCTCCATTCTGTAAATGGAGATTAAGTGTTACCTACAGTGAGTGAAGCTTGTGTTTGTACTTAGTCATTGAGTTCTGTGTTTTCCTCCAGTAGGGTTTTCCTAAGTGTAAGAGATGCTAATCGTGACTGTTCACATGATACTGCCTTGTCACTTGTCAGAGGAAAGTAAATGACCTGACTGAGAATTTTGGGGTAAGATTTTTTTTCAGGTAGCAATCAGAATAATTTCCATGATTCTGTCTCTTAGAGCTTCCCTATTAAGTGTTGAAGTTGCAGTATTCTTTGTTTTGGGGCCCTACCCGGTGGTGCTCCGGGCTTACTCCTGGACCAGTGCTCAGGGATTGCTCCCTGAGCAAATTGCTCAGGGATTGATTGGAGGTTAAGGTGAGCACCCTACCTGCTGGACTATTGATCTGGTCCTCTAAATTGCAATATTCTTGACACACCGCTTTCCCCTGAGCCACCTCTTCAACCCAGGGAAGGCTGGGAAGTCAAGGACTGATAAAGTCTGCGATGAGCCGTACACAGCAGGGACCTGAGTCCTACCAGCCCACGAGGTGACTTCAGGCCACACCTGATGTCCACTTGTTTTGCGCGGCATGGGAGTTAATCCCCACCACCCAGTTTCCCAGAGAGAGTGGACTCATGCTGGTGTGAGGAATTGCTCTTTGCTGGAAAGGAAAGTCAGTCCTAGACCTTCCCAGGCCTTTTGGGTCCGTCATCTTTCAGAGAAGCATTTCAGGAGTAGGTGAGCAGTGATGTAAAAAGATTTTCTTTGGAGATTTTTTGAGGAAGGGGAGAGAGGGAGGGAGGGAGGGAGGGAGAAAGAGAAAGAAACACTGTCAGGAGAGAATGCGGGCTTCTCCAAAGACAGAGAGAGCTCTGAATGGCCATTCAGACCGACTTTTATATCGATATTCTTCAGGTTGTCTTGGTCCTGAGTTTTCTGCAGATGGGAGAGTTGATCAGGCACTGTTATAAAGGACAAAATTGGAAGTTTTCTTTTCTTTTCTTTTTTGAAATTGGAAGTTTTCTGGGGATCTCCTTTAGGTCCTTATCTCAGTCTTTGTCTCTGCTGAGGTTTGTTCTCTTTGTAGTGGTCCAGCCTCCTCAGGGTCTGCTGCTGGTACCCGGTAAAGGTCTTATAGGGCCTTAATTTCTGTGCTCACAAGGTGGGCTTTTTATAGCGTAGGGACTGCTGGTTTTACTACTTCCTAGGAATTCCATTGCTATGGGGCTCCTTCCCTTTTATTACTTCCAGGAATTCCATTGCCATGGGGACCCTTCTCTATCCAACGGCCTGCCTAGCCTGTGTCTCCATGTAAATCCTGGTGGCCTGGTGCTTGGGAGTGTCCTCGGGCTGGAGAACGACCTAGGCAGATGGAGCTTGGAGAAGCTAGATCTTAACGTAGACCCAAGAAGTGGGCTCAGGTTGTTCCTTCCTCTGGACACGGTAAATAAAGCAAATACTCTGGAGGGTCTCTCTCGCTTTCTTCACATGTCCTTCCCAGGATGGTGAAGACAACTGGCCTCATTTATGTGCCAGGAGCAGCCTTGGGAACAGTGGGCAGGAGTAAAGTCACTTCTGTTTTCTCACAGAGACCCTCACTCACCACTGAAGGACAGAGGGTCTAGAGTTGGCGCTCTAGGTTGGACACGGTCTGAAAACGTTTCTTCTTTCTTTCTTTCTTTCTCTCTCTCTCTTTCTTTCTTTCTTTCTTTCTTTCTCTCTTTCTCTCTTTCTCTCTTTCTCTCTCTTTTTCTTTCATTCAATATTTTTATTGAATCACAGTGAGATACACAGTTACAAGATTGTTCATGATCCGGTTTTTGTCATACAATGTTCCAACACCTGTCCCTTCACCAGTGTACATTTCCCACCACCGATGTCCCCAGTTTCCCTGCCCCCCTTCCACCTCCTACTTTTTTCTCTCTCTCTCACTCATGTTCTTTTTTCTTTTTCATTCCAGTTGCGAATGAAGCCGGAGACAAGACGGCCAGGCCTCTCGCTCGATTCTCCCGTGAGTAAATCTTGTTCTGCTTCCTTCCTGGGCTCTTTCAGCCATCTTTTCATCTGGTAGCTCGCCTCGGGCACCTTCAGTCAGCACACAACACAGACACAGAAGCTCTCTTCCGGGGCGGCTGTCCTGTTTGAGCCCCGCCAGGGGTGCCCTCGGCACTGCTGTTGCTATTGCAGCCTTCAGATCTGTGGCTTACCCAGCTGTGCTCCGGGACTCAGCAGAACTGACCGTGACCACCACAGAAGGGACAGGGCCTGTCGAGAAAGGCAGAGGCCAGGCTCGCACCAGAGCCGCTGAGTCAGGGTGGGCTTTTCAGCAAGCCCCCCGACTCCTGTGCCAGCTGGGATGTGGAAAGCCCCACACTGGGGAATCGCAGCAGCTTTTCGAGGGAAGGTTCTGTGATTTACATAAAGACAGTGAGAAAAGAGTGTGTGGAGAGCTTGGTCCACTCCTGTCCACTCCACACTATCGCGACACAATGTGCATTTATGAGCAGCACTACTGGCTTTACCTTGGCTCGTGTGTGTGTGTGTGTGTGTATGAATTTGCATAGTGTGCATACATATATTTGCATACACATATTTGCATATATATGTAAGTATTTGCATGTATGTATAAATATAGACACATATGTACATATATGTTTATATTTTTGTTTAGCTTAAACTACTTCATTTTTTAAAGCTGAGTTTTAATTAACTCAGGTTCTGTGATTTATAAACTGTTAACGATGGTTTCCCATGCACCTACTTCCAACACTGCACCTGTCCTCAATGTGCCCACTTCCTGCCCCAAGGACCCCAGTATCTCTCCCTTTGAGACACATTGTCCCTTTCCCCCTCCTCCACCCCCAACACACACAGACACAGACACAGACACACACACACACACAGGAACTCAGGTAGGGGTCAGACCACCACTTTGTTGGCTTTGACCCTCTGTTGCTACCTTGCCGTGTATCTTTAAGTTCTTGTATGAGAGGGATCATCCTGTGTCTGTCCTTGGGGGTGCACATATTTTAGGGGCCACACTTGGCACTGTGGAGGCAGAACATGAGGTGCGTGGGGGGGCAAACTGAGCTCCTGGCCTTGGGCAGGCAAGGACTGCACACTAGCCCCTGAGCCTGCTCCCCTGCCCAGGTCATCCTGAAGGCCCGAGAGAGTGAATGGTTTCCCACAGCCTGGGCCTTCTGGAGCGGTTCCCAGCCACATCCGTTTTGCTTGACTCCTGTGTCGCTGGATCTTGAACCCCGTGGGGGAGCAGGAGTCAGTGCATCACCCCGTTTGCTATAGCAGAGCACGGTGCCCTTCAGGGAAGAAAACCGGGGTGTCCTGTGAAGAGCGTAGGTTCACTGGAGAGGGATCCACATGTGCGAATCTTCAGGCATCAACTTTCTATCCACTATTATGCACTGGCTTTGACTAGAAGTCGCTCCACTTCTCCAGTGTGGACCTCACATTTCCCACCTGCAAATACAGGGCAAGCACACCAACTTTCTTTCCTTTATAAAAAAAATGGTTCTCTTTCGAAGTGGTGGCACGAGAGAAGTTCCATGAATTCCTAGTTATGGCATTGTTCATGGAGGAGTGGGTGGGAGGGTTTTACCACAACGTTTGATTTTGGTGCTGCCTCACCCCATGAGGTCTGTGCTTGAGAGCTGAGCCACACCCCCAGCTCGTTGACCAGGTGTTGACACTGGATTTTGGCAGAACAAGTCACTGTAAAGTCGGAAGTGTTATTCCTCTACATACAGGGCTTCTTTTAAAACTTTTGGAACTGATTGAAAACTTCGGGACTGATTCCTAGAAATGATTTTTATGCAGCTGTGATAATATATGGTGGTGAAAGAGCACTAAGTACTTGCCTTTAGAAATTGTGTCACAAAACACTTCTCGTGGGCTCCAGTTCTCACTGCCTGCCTGGAAGCAGTAGTTCCAAAATAAGTCCATCCTGCAGCTCATTGGGGATGCTGATTGTGCTTGGTCATCTCATGAGCAGTTGTCAGATACACTCATAAGCTGGACCCACATCCTAGCTCTGCCCTGGGGCACTGTCCTTCGTGCACATGCTGGGAGCATTTCTCAGAATGTGGGAAGGGGCTGCAAGCCACAAGGAGCCCCTTGTAGTCTGTGCCTTTGCTCTAAGAGATTTCCAAATATTGTAGCAGGGTGGGAAGGTTGATTGGTTGGGGACAGGTGGGAAAAGGTTTTCTCTGGAGGAAAAAACAGTTAGGACAGCCAGTTATGTAGGACCTAATCCTGGGAAAGGAAAAGGAACAAAAAGTCTCCCTCAAGTGCAACGTGCTGGAAAAAGAGACCAGATGACACATCAAACCTTGGGCTAGAGCGTTAGCACAGCAGGTAGGGTGTTAACCTTGCACGTGACTGACCTGGGTTCGATTCCCAGCATCCCATATAGTCCCTGGAGCATTGCCAGGAGTGATTTCTAAGTGCAGAGCCAGGAGTAACCCCTGACCATCGCCAGGTGTGACCCCAAAAGAAAAAAAATGTACCAAACCTTTCTGTAACAAATCCAAGCAGGAAAACAGGCAGCTTTTAGGAAGGCAACAGTCAGTCATACGCATCTCTGATTGCGACTCACTTTACTCCAATGAAGCTTCCAGCTGGGGAAGGTGAGTGGATCTGGATTTAGGCTTTTCTTTGGAAACTGGAAGGTGCCACCTGGCAACTTTCCCTATGACACAAACCTTACCAGCATGGAGTTAAGATCAAGAAGGCAGGGAGGATCAGGTGCAAATGTTGCAAAAACTCAGCCCTCAGGGCCAGTAGAAAAAAACTCAGAAGGCCTGGAGAAAGGGAGCGTCTGTTTCCCGCCTTTCTTGTATTTCCAATGCTTTCATTCTAAGGGGACCCTGATGCCCTCGGGCCATCTCCTTTTTCCCCTGTTGTTCACCTGTACTTTTCCCTGTATTGCAGCAGAGGTGAGCAGTGGTGATTTTATTGAAGGAATCATAAAGGAAGTGGGGTGTGGGTTGCCAGATTGAAGCCTGGGTTTGAGTCTCAGAATTGTGTAGTTCCCAGAGCCTTGTTGGAAGCAGCTCTGAGCACTGAGACAGGAGGCAGGAGTAACTCCTGAGCACCACCGGGTGTGGCTGAAAAACTGAAAAAAAAAAAACACCCCCCCAAAAACAAAATGAAACAAAACAAAACAAAAACCAAAGGAGAACTAGAGGGCAATAGAGTGTGGGAAATAGAGTGTGAGTGTCCGTTGAAACATCACATCATCAGTTGGGGGCTGGAGTGATAGCCCACTGGGTAGGGTATTTGCCTTGCACACAGTCAACCTGAATTTGATTCCCAGCATCCCATATGGTCCCCCGAGCACTTCCATGGGTAATTCCTGAGTGCATGAGCCAGAAGTAACCCCTGAGCATCGCCAGGTGTGACCCACCCCCCCAAAAAACCCCGTGGTTTCCAGGGCCAGAGCAATATAGTAGAGTGGGTAGGGCATTTGTCTTGCACGTGGCTGACCTGGGTTCAAGCCCCGGCATCTGGTATAGTTTCCCTGAGTCCTGCCATGAATGATTCCAGAGTGTAGAGCGAGGAGTAAGCCCTGAGCACTGTTGGGTGTGACCTCCCACTGAAACACAACAGAACAAAATCCAGTTTGCCACACACTGACTTCTGACCCTGCCTTGGCCAGCAGCTGGTTTTCCAGCTGGTCCTCTTCTGAGAGGTCTGTTCTACAACACGGTCCCCTTTCTTCTCGCTACTTCCTGTCTCTGTGTAACTGACTGGCTCCGCCACCTCCAACCATGGTGTCTTCCTCGAAGAAACTGATATCACTGCTCCTGAGTGGAGCTCAGTGCCTGTCACCTACAGGCTGGAGGCACTGTGATGCCATAAAGGGCAGTATGGGTGTGGCAGATGCTCTGGGGACTCCAGATCCTATTAGGCATCCATCACCATCCCTTGTGATTTTACACTATTGTTGATGATTGTCTTCATCAGAGTGGCTCTTTAATAGCAACTGCAGGCTCATGGAGTAGCAAGGAAGGCATTTCCCTGGGCATAAATGAAGGTGGGGAGATGAGGTCCAGGAAGTGGGGAATAGTATTATCCTCCTTCCCAAACCTACAGGAGATCAGTATTCAGAGAACGAGGGCCAAGAATGAACAAGACTAATGTACTGGGTGAGCTCCAGACATGTGGGCTTGGATCAGCTTAGTGTGGGAGCTCAGAGTGACCTGCATCATGCAGTGAGCTCTTTTGGACTCCGTGTGTGTGGCCTCGTTCCCCAATGCCATGGGCAAGGGGAGCTGGCAGAGTTTCACTGTGGGCACTGCAGGCCAGGCTTCTGTCCACCGTGGCTGTCTCCATTTTACACATGAAGGCAACCTGTCCAGATAAAACTTTGGGAATTTGCTCACATCTAGAATTCTATGTCCTTAGTTCCAATTTTGTTTGATTCTGGTGTCTGTCCATTCCTGGCCTGAGGTGCTGGGCTTTGTGGATTCAGTGACTTAGGGACTTGGGGACCTGGCAGCTTGATGGTGGAGGCCCTGCAGCCATTTGCACAGGATGGCTTCCTAGGTCCACAGTGTCCTGACCCCCTCTTGCAGATGGTTCCATCTGGGGCAGGAAGATCTTTCTTGGGACACTCCTTTCTGCCAGCTCCCGGAAACTCCCTCAACAAAGGGAAAAGCTTCAAGGATGGAAATGCAAATCCTCATTCTTACTCTGGTGAAAATGACTGGTAATAGGCCCTTTATTCCTCTCCCCACCCAAAAATAAATTCTTAGTATAGAAACAGAGGGGACCGGTGGGACTATTTCAGCTACTGTTCATTTATGTTTCCTGAGTAGTTACTGAATACCCTGATGAACTTACACTACTTTTTGCATCAGAAATGGGTTCAACCAGGACAAGATCCCTGCCATTGAGGATAGTAAGGCTTGGAGTGAGGAGTCAGAAAGCTACCAGGTGATAGAACTGAAAAGGCCGGGTCTGAGGGTAAGAGAGAGATGGAGGGGGCGTAAGAAGAGATGGGCGAGAGGTCACAGGGGCGGGATGGGTGTTGAGGTGAGGTATGTCTGGAAGCAGGAGACCCAAACTACAGCAACAAGACTTTAAAATGTGCCATTTGGCGCTGGAGAGATGGTACAGCCGGCAGGGTGCTTCCATATGCATATGGGTGATCCAGGTTCATCTCCCACACCCTCTGTGATTCTCGGAGCTGCCAAGAGTGATCTCTGAGCACAGCTGTGTGTGGCCCTTGCCCTGACCCCCCACAGCTCCCCAGAAGTGGGTGTTAAGGAAGCAGGTGGGGGTGGGGAGTGGAACCTGGTTGCACTGGTGGAGGGAAGTTGGACACTGGGAGTAGCATACCCTATATGTGAAACTTTATTATGGACATATTTGTAAATCTGTAGCACTGTTGCACTGTCCTCCCGTTGTTCATCGATTTGCTCAAGTGGGCCCAGTAACGTCTCCATTTTGAGACTTGTTACTGTGTCTGGCATATCCAATACGCCACGGGTAGCTTGCCAGGCTTTGCCATGCAGGCTAGATACTCTCGGTAGCTTGCAGGGCTCTCCGAGAGGGCCAGAGGAATCAAACCCAGCTTGGCTGGATCGGCCGTGTGCAAGGCAAATGCCCTACTGCTGTGCTATTGCTCCGGCCCATTTGTAAATCATGGTACCTAAATAAAAAATTTCATTTAGCAAGCAGAAAGAAAGAATAGTTGGCAGTGTGGAAAGTGCTATGGAAGGGGGCTTGCAGTGGTTGGGCTTGGAGCAAAAGGGCCTTTGCAAGGGACACAGAGAGCAGATCTCCCACCAGGGGGTGTGATTTGACCCCCTGAGGAGGGGTGTGTGTGTGTGTGTGTGTGTGTAGCACAGAGAAGGCAGGAGAGAGAGGAGCCCTACACCCCCACCCTACTCCTGCACCCACATTCCTGAAACCCTGCCATAGTCAGGTGGGAATCCACAGGATCTGGATGCTCCCTGTATATCTCTGGAACATGAAACCCAGGCTCTGCTATCGGATTCTGGGTTGGGACCTTGCCAGGTGGTGCTGGGGGTCTACTCCTGGAGTCACTCCCAGCACTGCTTTTGAGACTGGAAGTGTCTGGGATCGCTCCCAGGGCACCTACATTTAAACTGAAGCTTGCACTTCAACCCTTTGAGCTGCCAAGCTGCCTGCTGGGCCCGGGGCCCAGGGATTCATAATTCTGTGTCCCAGGCAGTTAACCCTGCTGGGCTCTGTCTGGATTCGGAGACCCCATTAGAACTCACTGACAGGGTTGTGACTGGTTACATGTAGAGGTGAGGACTCAGCTGCCTGGAAACACCGCACAGTGGTTGTGACCCAACTGAGCCTGGTCAGGGGGTGACCCAGGACTGTGAGTGGCCAGTGGCTGGATGAGGCTGGGTCAGCTGTGGTGGAGACCAACTCTCATCATATGGGAAAAGTGTTGGAAGTCCAGTTGCAGCTCATGATGAGTACAGGGTAGTCCAGGTGTGTGTGTGTGTGTGTGTGTGTGTGTGTGTGTGTGTGGCCATTCTCCCACTACCCTGAGCTGTCTCAGTCCTCCTCATGCCACCTCCCTTCCTTCCATGCATGTTTAGTGAAGGTTTTTATAGAGCAGGCCCTGGAGACGACAGGGTTGAGGAAGTTTGTCTTCAGAGCTCACAGTCTCATGGAGGAGAAAGAAATGGCTCAGCAGGGCATGAGGGAAGCGTTAGTGGTCAGTACCCAGAACTGTGGGCACAGGCACGGGAGTCTGAGCTGACCCGGGTGGACTGGTTGTGAGCGCGTCTTCCTGGAGACGGACCTTGGCTAGAGCCAGTGGGAGTCCACAGGGACACGTCTACTCCTGCAGAGAAGGAACAAAATTAAAATGGTACTTTCCAGAGATATTGGGTCATGTGTAGTGTTCACACATGGCCACAGTGTGGCAGGAAAAGCCCAGATCTGGTGTGTGTGTCTGCATCTGGTGTGTGTGTCTGCGGCCGGAGACTCCCGGGCTGCAGCCGGGGCAGTGGGATGGATGTTACTTTTGAACACTGATTAGTGGGAGAGTCCGCAGATGGGGCAGCAACCCCGGAGCGCCTCTCATTGCTGCACAGCTGTGTGCTGGAGATTTCAGTGTTTCCCTCATTGAGGAGAGAAGGGGAGAATCATTTCTTTCCGGAGCCGAACAGTGGTGAAAAAGAAAATCCAAAGCAGTAAGAAAACAGGGCCTGAAAATGTGATCTCTTGGGCTCTGGCAGGCAAACATCCAGATGTTGGAAAGAAATTACATGCCAAAGGATCTGGAGGGGTTTGTATGAATGCAAATGCAAAGGAAGATCTTTAGACTTTTTTTTTTTTTTAGTTTTTGAGTCACACCTGGTGATGCCTAGGGGTTACTTCTGGCTCTGGCTCTGCACTCAGGAATTACTCTTGGCAGTGATCAGGGGACCATATGGGATACCAGGGATTGAACCCAGGTGTGTGTGTGTGTGTGTGTGTGTGTGTGTGTGTGTGTGTGTGTTTGCGCATACACACATATATACATATGCATACAGATATACATCTACATACATATATATGTATATACATCTACATAATCCATTCATCTATCCTGAACACCTAGGTTGATTCTATATCTTAGCTATTGTACCAAGTGCAGCAATGAAATGGTGTATGTCCTTTTGAAAGAGTGTTTTTAATTTTTTTTAATGTGCCTACTGGCTGTCCACTATCGTCCTCTGACAAGTGTCTAATCATTTCCTTTCATCATTTTTGACAGGGTTTTGGAATTTTTTAAAAATATCTTTGTAAGTACTTTCTATATCCTGGATTTCAAACCTTTATTTGATGTGTTGAATGCAAATATTTTTTCCCATTAAGTTAGCTTCTTTTTGTTTTAACCCGTTTCTCTTGTTTTAACCCAACCTTCTTTTGCCATGCAGAAGCTATTTAATTTTATGCAGTCTCAATTTGTTTTTGATTGTGTTGCCTTTGCCAGTGTATAAGCTCACTGAAGACCTTATCTTTGATCTTGGAGTGTTCTGCCTGTTATTTTCCTCAGTGTACTTTATAGTTTCTGGTTGGATCTCAGGGTCTTTGATCCAATTTGAATGGACTTTGGTTCATTCCAAAAAATCAAGATATGGATCCAGGTTTAATTTCTTACATGTAGTTGTCCAATTTTCCCAGCATTATATGTTGAAGAGGCTATCTTTACTCCATTTCATGCTCTCACATCCATTATTGAAAGTTAACTGTCCATACATCTGGGGTATCATCATAGGGTATTTGATTCTGACTCATTGATCAGAGGGCCTATCTTTATTCCAGTACCATGCAGATTGATCACTTTATAATACTTTATAATACAGTTCCAAATTAGGTAATGAAAAACCCCCAAATTTTTTATTTTTCAGTGTGGCTTTGGCTATTCGTGGCCTTTTCTGATTTCTTACAAACTTTATTGTTGAGTTTTCTAGATCCTGGGAGAATGTTGTCTGAATTTGGATGGGGGTTGCATTGAATCTACATTATAGCTTAAGTAGGATAGTCATTTTAATAATATTGATTTTTCCAACCCAAGAGCATGGAATATTTTTGCATTTCCTAAGATCCTCTTTTTCTTAAGTGATTTATTATACTTATTGTATAGACCTCCTATGCCTTTTGTTAAGATAGCTCCTAGACACTTTATGTTTTTGGATACAATTTAAAATAGAACTTACTCCTTGATTGCATTCTTTTCCGATTCATTCTTTCTATAGAATGCAACTGATTTTTGTGTATTGATTTTGTAGTTAGCCACTTAGCTTTATTGGTTTATTGTTTCTCGGAACTTTTGTTGGACTCTTTGGTTTTTTTTTTTTTTTTTTTTTTTTTTACTTTTTGGGTCACACCTGGCGATGCACAGGGATTACTCCTGGCTCTGCACTCAGGAATTATCCCTGGTGGTGCTCAGGGGACCATATGGGATGGCGAGAATTGAACTTGGGTCGGGTGCATGCAAGGCAAATGCCCTACCCACTGTGCTATTGCTCCAGCCCCACTTTGGGGTTTTCTGTGTACATTATCATGTCATCTGAAAATCGTGATAATTTGAGTTCTTCTTTTCCAATTTGGATCCCTTTTATTTGTTTTTCTTGCCTGGTTGCTGTAGCCAGGATTTATAATACTATGCTAAATAGGCGTGGAGAGAGTGGACATCCTTGTCTTGTAACTGATCTCAGAGGGAATTCTTTCAGTTTTCCACCATTAAGGATGGCTTGTTAAAAATGGCCGTTATTATATTGAGGAAGTTTCCTTCCACCCCTATTTTGTTGAGATCTTTAATTTTTTTTTATTATGAGTGGATATTGTATCTTGTCAAAAGCTTTCTCTGCATTAGTTGATATGATCGTATGATTTTTATCATTCCATTTATTAATGTGGTTTATTGTTAATTGATTTCCTTATGTGAACTGTCCTTGAATCCCTGGGATGTGTCGCACTTGATCAGGGTGTATTTTTTTTTCCTTTTTTGGGGTCACACCCGGCAATGCTCGGGCTACGCCAGACTCTGACTACCTGGGTAACCTCATATTTGGCTGGTTTTGGTTCCTACCTCTGTTGGTTATATTGCCCTCTGCCTGCTTTTATATTATTCTCATCTCTTCTGACATAGATTGAGATGCAACTCAAAGCCCCTTCTCTTTTAGCAGCGTAAACAAAGGCTAAAAGTAGCAGTTGACTGAAGTTTAGGGATCAACACACTCTGCAGTTTACACCACTAATTTCGTGTGTGTATGTGTGCGTATGTGCGTATGTGCGTGCGTGTGTGTGTGTGTGTGTAAAATAACAGTCAGTGCTGGGGCAGGCCAGGCCTCTGCAGGCACTGGTGCGTGTGGGGTGCAGTCCAGAGGGTTCAGTGTCTGAATGCTGTGTGATGCAGTTACTGTGAGCCATCAGGACTGCCCCTGGTAGTACCTGGGAACCATGTGGTGCCAGTGATTGCATGCAGGGTCTCGGCATGCCAGATATGTGCCTTTCCAGCTTGAGCTATCTCCCTTATTCCTTTTTGGGTCACATCTGGCAGAGGCTCTTAATAATTTGTTAAAAGATCACTTTACTGATGGGTCTCCTGGACTACCAAGTTGATCTTTCTTTCCCTACCCTCTTCATTTTTGATTATTTAATTTCATTTCCCTCTTAGGAATAAAATGGTGCTCCTTCTCATCCTAGGAAAAGCAGCTGACCTCAGGCCTTTAGCATCTCACCTCTCTCAACACTTTTTCTCCCTACACACTGACCAATATCTTCTTGTTTTAGTAGAAATTGTGATTTCACTTCTTCTTCCTTTTTTTTTTTTTTGCTTTTTGGGTCACACCTGGTGATGCACAGGGGTTACTCCTGACTCTGCACTCAGGAGTTACTCCTGGCGGTGCTCAGGGGATCATATGGGATGCTGGGAATTGAACTTGGGTCGGCTGCGTGCAAGGCAAATGCCCTACCCGCTGTGCTATCTCTCCAGCCCCTGGTTTCACTTCTTGAGATAATAACAAACATTTATTATTTGTGATTTTTGGATAAGCCTGCTCAGTTAAAAAAAATCTGGGGGCAGAGACATAGAACAGCTAGTAGGGCATTTGCTTCGCACACAGCTAACCTGGGTTTCACCCTTGCATCCTATATGATGGGCCCTCCAGCCCTGCCAGAGTGATCCCTGAGCACAGAGGTAGGAGTAAGCCCTGAGCACTGCCTGCTGTGACTCAACAACTTAAAAAAAATCTGATGCAGTTTTTTGGGGGTAGTGAGATTTCTGGGAGATCATGAAAAAAAATGGGTTGTTTATTTCACACCAAGCTCCTACTTCTTTATGACGCTTATCTATCTATCTATCTATCTATCTGGGCTGTAGTGATAGCACAGTGGGTATGGTATTTGCCTTGCACGCGGCCGACCTGGTTCGATTCCTCCATCCCTCTTGGAGAGTCCGACAAGCTACTGAGAGCATCCCGCCTGCATGGCAGGGCCTGACAAGCTCCCTGTGGCGTATTCAATATGCCAAAAACAGTAACAAGTCTCACAATGGAGACGTTACTGGTACCCACTCGAGAAAATCAATGAACAATGGGAGGACAGTGCTACAGTGGACAGTGCTATCTATCTATCTATCTATCTATCTATCTATCTATCTATCTATTCACACACATATATATACATATATAATAAATATATTAGGATATTAGGATGATGAAGCTTCTGCTTCTAGTAAAAGAGAAACCTGAAAATTCTCCTATTTTTATATGCATGTAGAAATGCTGAGTAAAAAATTCTAAAAAATGTTTTGAAATGCACAGTTAGGCTTGCCATACCCTCTGCAGGTGACGGAAATGAGAGAGCAGCTCTGTGTGAACACAGCTGTAAATGTGCCTGCTCATGCCTGAGCGTGGCCAGAGGGGCTGGAGCTGCAAAGTCCAGGGATCTCTGTTTCCATTTAACATCCACATGGACCCAGGAGGTCCAGGCCTGGGGCTGGGCAGGGTGGGGGCTTGACTCTCAGACTTCTGCTTGGACTTGGACCCACAAAAACATATGGCAGATTGCATTTTCCAAAAATATTTCGCCACTTCATCTCTCATCCCACAAGCTTCTGTGGCAAGTGTGATGTTGACAAGTCTCCCTCTGCGATGTGGAGCTTGTACCTTCCCCTGGAATCTTGGGGGGTGGGGTGGGGAGGGTGCTGTGACTGTGGCACAAATCGTGCTCCGTGACTAGCAGAGTGAGATCATCAGAGGTGATGCGGTTGGCCCCCGGGCCCTGTGGGGATGCTTGCTCTGGAACCCGCTTAGCTTGTTATGAGCTAACCCAGAGCAGATGGAGCTCACCGCTGAGACCTTGCCCGGAGTGCAGGCTTATACTGAATGGTGGTGCCGATGGGAAGGTTCAGCACTTGGGGCAGTTTATCTCGCAGCAACTGATAGCTAGAACCAAGTTTCACACCTCAGTGGAAAGTTACCCACATCATGTTGTCAGAGGACCAGGTAGGATGGGAGATACAGTCTCAAACTAGAGCAGTCAGCTTAGGGAAGGAAACAAATTTTCCTTTGCACGCTCTTGAGAAACTCTTCCCTGAAACTACCTTATTTTTTGGGGGGGTCGGGTGGGGCGGGTGGGTTGAGCCACAGCTATCGATGCTCAGGGATTACTCTGGTTCTGCACTCAGGAAATACTCCTTGCAGTGCTGGGAAGATCATAGGGTTGCTGGGGATCGTACCAGGTAGCTGTCTACAAGACAAGTTCCTTGCCCACTTACTATCTCTCACCACCATAGTTTAAACTAAGAAATTAATGACACTGGCAAAAATCACATGTAAAACTGACAGGAATGCAAAAATCTTCTGAAGTACACCCAAGTTATAAAGTGTGCTTACAGAGAAAACAAGACACACTAAATGTAAGTTCACAGATACCTTAAAAATTGGGGGATGGGGGTGGGAGGGATATTGGGACCTATGGTGATGGAAAATGGGCACTGGTGAAGGGATGGGTACTTGATCATTGTATAACTGAGACACAAGCACAACAATTTGTAAGTCTACAACTGTACCTCATGGTGATTCACTAATAAAAAAGATTATAAAAATTGTCTCGAGGCCTGGAGTGGGCAGGCAGGGGGCAGTGGCAGCAACTTCCACTGAGCAAGAACTAGAACATAATCGGTAGAGAATAAAGCCATAACACCTTTGATAATATAATGACAGAATTGGAAGAAAACACTAACTGTATCTATCTAAAAAAAAGTTTCCTTGAACATAAAAAGAATCGAAACTTTAAGGAAAGAATAAGACATTTTAAGAAAAAAATATTTTTAAGAGTATGTAAAATTTCAAGAAATGTCAGAAAACAATGCCCAGACACAACTGATTTGGCTTTGTTGGATCAGGCTAACAAGGGAAACAACTGAAGTTAGGCCAATTAGGCAAATATGAAAGAATATAAGGAAATTAGGTAAATTTGAAAGAATAGCTTAACCATTGAAAAAAAAATGATAGGAGAAGAACCAATGTACATTAGATTTTTTCAGTTACCTCTTTAAGTTCATTATTTCTCTTTGTAGTCCTAAAGTGAAATACCAGGAAGAAACTGTGGAAACAAAACCGAATGATGGAGAGTTTTCAGAATTGTTTGGTGATATGAGTCATCATCTTAAAGAAACATACATAGGTTGCAAGTAGGAAAGACAGACAGCTAATTTTCTCGATATATTCTAATGAAACTTTCAGAGTGTCATTAGCACTGAGAAAATCCTAATGATAAGTGGAGTGAAGGTGGACTACACACTGTCTCTGAGAGTACAGGTTTAGTCCTCCTGTATGCAAAGAACCTTGAGTTTTAGTGGGATTCGTGCTTCCTCCCTCCAATACTTCTCAAGTTCTCTTGAAGCTAAATGTGTCCCTGTAAATAAGTCTTGGCTATCTTTTTCCCTTCTTGTGTACCCTTACTCATTTTCTTCTTTCTCCATTCAACATCCTGCTGTCTGAAAGGTGAATATCAGACTTAAAGTATTAGCTGCCATCAGCATGCATGCTTGCAATTTTGAGTCTGTTTCTTGATCCTAATTGTTATAATTACCAGTGAGTGGAAGTGAACCTGCTGTACTTCTCAGTAGCAGATTTGAAATCAGAAGACAAGTACTATTTGTGAAGTACTATTTGATTGTATAAATATGCTGCATTTGATTTTTTTTGGCTTTTTGGGTAACACCCGGTGATGCACAGGGTTACTCTTGGCTCTGCACTCTGGAGTTACTCCTGGCTGTACTCAGGGGACCATATGGGATGCTGGGAATTGAACCCAGCATGCAAGGCAAACACCCTACCCATTGTGCTATCGCTCAAGCCCCTACATTTGATTTTTCCCCCTTTTCATTTGGCTTGTCTTCACATTTTGGCCATTATGAATAAGGTTGCTGCGAATATTTGTTTGTAATGTTTTTGTGTGGGTGTGTGTTTTTATTTGGCTTGGCTATACATCCAGGAGAAGGCTTGTTGGATCAGATGGTGACTCTCAGTTCAGAAGTGTTTTGTGAAACTGCCAGACTAATTTCCAAAGTCACTGAGCCATTTTATATTTCTATCAGCACCCTTTGTTGGTTTAAATTTCTGCGAACCCTCCCCTACACTTTATGGGCTTTTTATTTTAGATTTTAAACCTTGGGGGTGTAACTGATACCATGTTACAGCTCTGCTTAGCATTTTTCTTCATTATAAATGATGCTTAGCATTTTTTTAATGTTTGGGGTCATTTCTATATCTTCTTTTAAAGAGCAGCTTTTAAGATAAAGCACATCTCATTTCTTGAGTTACTACTTGATAAGAAAGGGCACAAAGACAAAAAACCATGACCACTAAAAGACTACCAAAGTAGGTGAGAAAAGGTAGAGAAGAACCAACTTCAAAAGCAGCAGTTCCCAAGCTATACTCATCATCTCTATGTAATGTTCAACTCAGTGTTTTCTAACTGAATTGCTATATTCTACGGTTTTGCTTACTAGGCCGCACCAACTGGGAACCTCAGACACATATGTGCATCCCCCTTCTCCCACACGAGTCATCAGTGCTGAATGTCTCCTTCAGACCTAGTCACTCCATTCTCATCCCTACAACTTTATTTTAGTCCTTTGTAATCTCTTAATAGATTGCACTGAACCTCCATCTTCCTTTGTGAAATTGTTTCCCCCAACGAACAATATTACCAAAGATAAATCTGACCATACTTTTCCTTTCCTTAAAAGTCTAAAGATGTCTGGGCATCCTTTTTCTTATTCCTAGCATTAAGCCTAACTAAACATTTTGGTCACTGTATGTGAGCAAGTAAGCAAAGATTCTGAAAAATGGGAGGAAGAAGCCACTCTAGCTAGAGACTTTGGACCCTGATGAGGACCGTGGTGGAGTTCTTTGCGTTTTCCCTTCCCCTGCTGCATCCAAGATTCAGAGCCAGAGAAGCCAGGGATCTGGAAATGCCAACAAACCTAGACTCACAGAAGCAGATGCCAGCCCCCTTCCCCCAGTCCTATTTTCTCTACTCAAAGGACCATGAAATGGGAAGCCCTAGTAAGAACACTTTTAGACAATAAGTAGATAGTGCACTACAGTCAAACAATACAGAAAACTGGGGCCCCCTTTTCTTTTTTTTCCCTATACCAATTCTTTTAATTTTTTTGAATCCCTCAAGACACAGAGTTATAAAGTTGTTCATATTTGGGTTTCAGTCATACAATGTTTCAACATATGTCCCTTCCCCAGTGTATATTTCTCCTCCTTGTCCTCCTCTTCTTCCTCCTCGTCTTCCTCGTCTTCCTCCTCCTCCTCCTCCTCTTCCTCCTCTGTGATTGGATTTCAGTCATACAATGTTCCAACATTCATCTCTCCATCAGTCCACCGGTGTACATTTCTAATCACCAGTGTCCCCAGTAGTTTCTCTCCTGCCACCCCAACCCCCTCCCACAGCCTGCCTTTCTGAAAGGTTATCATGTGTATCACTACCTCTTTTCTGCACTCAGTTCTTGTCCAGAGTGATCATTTCCAACTGTCATTATAGTGGTCCCTTCTCTATCTGCCCCGCTTCCACACTTGTTTGAGCCCCATTTTTACTCATGCCCAACCATGGCTGAGTGGGGGAAACCATGGGGCAGCCTTAGAAGACTTTGAGATGCAGTATCCCAATGGGATACTCTCAGAGATAGAGAGTAGGGCACTGGCATGTAAAGCCCTTTGCCATTGCGGTATTGGGGAAGAATATGTAGGGACCTTGGACTCCAGTTCTAGTCACCAGCAAATGAAGCATTCCTCTTTGCTTTTACTCACTGTTGGTTTGTTGCAATGGAGGCCTAGTGGAGCGTTGGTCCTGCATCATTGCCCACAGTACAGAGGCCTTCCCAATCTAGTAGGGTGGAGCCCCCTTGGGAAACTGGAGCTCCTTGCCTCCCAGTATTAAGAAAGTTGCCCCCCCTCCCCTTCAGTGTCTGGGCAGAAGTAGAGGCCTCATAGCAGTCAGTACTGAAGCAGTGCTAGATCTATGCCAGAGAAATTCGGTTTAAGCAAGTTAAACCCAACAAAGTTCATGACATGCTTCATCACAGTTAAGCCTGTGAAAACTCAGGGGAAGTTTTAAAAGCAGCCAGAGAAAAGATACAGCTTTCCTACACAGGAACACAATTCAAATGACATCACATTTCTCATCAGAAACCAGGGAGGCAAAAAAGGAAGTTGCATAATATTTCTCACACGCTGAAATGAAAGAACTCTCACCTCAGAGTTCCACATCCATAGAAAATAGCCCTCAAGAATACTGGAGAACACATCTCAGATGAAGGAAAGCTTCTAGAATTTCTTGCTAACAGATCTGCTGAAGGACTATGTTTAAGGGAAGTTCTCCATGCAGGAAAGAGACAAACCAAGAAATGTTAGGAAAGAAGAAAGAAGACAAACAAAAATATAGGTAAATAAGATGGACTTTCCATTGCTTGATTGTTCTGAATTATGTCAGTAGTTGAAGCACAAAATGTAACACTGTTTGATGTGGGGATACATGTATGGAGAAGAAATATTTAAGAAAATTATAAGTAGGAGGAAATACAGAGATATAAAGGGAAGAAAGGTTTTTTATATTTTGCTGAAATTGGTAAAATGCAGACACCAGAAAAGGATGAGAAGTTATGTTTATAAACATAATTGTATATGGCACAAGCACTTCAAAAGCCACATAAGAGGCCGGAGAGATAGTATAGCAAGGGAGGGTGGCTTGTCTTACATGTGGCCAAACTGGGTTTGCTCCCCTGCAATCTCATATGTTCCCTGAGAACTGCCAGGAGTGACTACTGAATGCTGAGTCAGGACTAACCCCTGAGCATTGTTGGGTGTGGCCCCAAAAGAAAAAAAAGCTATAGGAAGAAATACACGATATTGAAAAATCAAAACATATTAACAAAATGTTCAAGTGGTCTACAAGAAAGTAGTAAAAACAGATGGAAAGGGGAAAAAAATTGGAAAACTGTTGGTATAGCTGACAAATCAGTAGTTGCATTAAATGCAAATGATTTAAATATACTAATTAAAAGACAGGGATTAAAAGTGTGACCCCACTACACACTCTTTAAAAGAAACTTATTTTTCATTTAATGATAGAGGTAGGTTGAAATGGAAAGGACTGGAAAAAGTACCACATACAAGAAGAAAAGGAAAAGTAGGAGTATCTGTTGCAGTCAGTGAAGTAGATTTCAGAGCTAAGAAAATTATTAAAGAGGGACAAAATATAATGCTAGAGGGATCAATATAATAAAGAGACATGGTAATTCTATATGTGTATGCACCAAATAAAACAGTTGTAAAATCTGTGAAGCAAAATCTGATAGGAATAGGATGATAAGGAGATAAAAGTAAACCCCAAACCATTCAACATTTCTCCATGATCTTAACCAAGTACGCAAAAATTAAGCAGTTTATAGAAAAACTTCTCAACATTTCCAGCAGCAGGGTCTTCTTGTTACTTATAGAATGTTTTATGAGCAACAGTTGCCTGCGCTTTTTTTTTGTGTGTGCCCAGAGGGCAAATACCAAGATAGATCATCTTCCAGGTCATAAAGGCCAACAGAAACTAATTTAAAATACCTGAAATGATATAGAATATATTTTCAGACCATAATGGACTCAAGCTAGAAATCATTATGAGAACATAATAAAATCTTGAAACACTTGAAAACTAATCAGCATGTTTTTAAGAAGTCTGTGGACCAAAAAGAAATCTTTGGGAAGTAAAACATACATTGAATGATAATGGAGAAGTAGATACAACCCAACTGACCATTCATAGATGAATATGTGTGTATGTGTATATATCCATATATATACACGTGTATTTGTGTATATGTGTGAATGTATCCATGTATGTATACATATGTTTATAACTGTGATATATATAATAAAACTGGAATATTATTCAGGAGAAGGAAAAATGCATAAGTACAATACCAATAAAATGTTGTGAACATTAAGCTGAATGATATTAGTAAGTCACAAAGGACAAACGTGATTCTATGTATATGAGGCACTTATGGTGTGAGACATCTACTTATATGAGGCATCCTAGCCATAAAAGCAGAAAGTAACATCCTGATTGCCAGGGACTGAGAGGAGGGGAGAATATTGCTTCATGGGACACAGCCTCAGTTTTTCAAGATGAGGAGAATCCCAAAACGGATGGTAGTGATGGTTGCACAAGAACCTAAAAACACTTCGTTTCACTGTGTTACTTGTACCTAACATGGTTGAGTGGTACATTTTGTATTATGTGTATTTTACCACTAAATTTAAATGTGCATAAGTATTTACAGAAGCTTTATATATAACTCAAGTTAGATACAGTCCAGCTGTGTTTATCCAGTGAATAAACACTCAATGATACTTTTACACCATGGAATAATAGTACTCTATAAAGCGAACAAAGTATTGATACATGCCACAACCTGGGTGAATTGCAAGAGATCTATGTGGAATTAAAATGCCAGTAAACAAAGGGAGGTTATATATTGTATAGTTCCATGAATATAACATAAGTGGCAAAATTATAGAAATGAAGAGATTAGAGGGTTGCTAAGGAAGGAGAAGAGTGGGAGGGAAGAGGACTTATAAATGAACAGAATAAGTGCTCTTTTTGGTGATGATAGTTTTCCTGAGAGTGATACTGTTCAAAATAGTACCATCAGGGGAATTGGGATCTTTGTATTACTCCCACCATATATCCACTTGAACTTAACAATGTTTTATTATTTATGTAGTTATTCTTCCTCCTCCTCCTCTTCCTCCTTGTCCCCTCCCCCGCCCCTATCCTCCTCCTCCTTTTCTCCTCTGTGAAATATACAGTTACAAAGCTGTTTATAACTGAATTTTCAATCATACAATGTTCTAACACCCCACCAATGTACATTTCCCACCACTGATGTTCCCAGTTTCCATCCCGGCCCTCGCCCCTTCCTCCAGCCCCCTCTATGACAGGCACTTCTCTGTCTCTGTCTCTGTCTTTGTCCTTCCTTCCCTCCCTCCCTCCCTCCCTCCCTCCCTTCCTTCCTCCCTCCCCTTTTGGGCATTATGGTTTGCAATACAGATACTGAGAGGTTATCATGTTTGTCTCTCTCTGCACACGGCTCTTATCCAGAGTGATCATTTCCAACTATCATTGTCATAATGGTCTCTTCTTTCCCAACTGCCTTCTCCCCCAGCACTTGAGACAGGCTTCCAACCAAGGACCAGTCCTCCTCGCCCTTGTTTTTACTGTGAACTTATTTTTTTAATGAAGAAAGGGTTAATAATTTTTTAAAAAAATGCCTCCAGTGACTTCAATGGCCTGCCATATCAGAGCTAAGCCCTTGGTACATCATCTAAAGCTCTCCAAATATCTATCCCCAGCTGACCTCTCCTGTCATACCTTAATTTATCATCTAAGCTCCAGGAAATGAAAAATATAGTTGCCCTCTCATGCCATTTGTTTCCTCCTTGAATTTTCACATGAGGTCACCGTTGAAGTGTTCTTTCTGTTGATCCCCAAGTGAACCCATTCACCTCTCAAGCCTCTGAGTAAGGCCATGTTTTCTAGAAGGTTGGTCTGAGCCCCAGCACAACATGGTAATCGCTTATTTCTTTGTTCTGCATATCTCTATAGTTATACTTGCTTCATATTACATTGAACCTATGTCTCATGACTGCCTACCTGTTAGGTTTAGAGTTCCTGGAAAGCAGAAACCGTTTCTTGCCAATAGTGTTCAGTGTTTGTATGTTCTTTGTATGTTCAGTTGGACTAAGAGAGGAGTGGATTAAAGTGTAGATCTGTAGTAATTCTAAACAAGGGGATAGGAATCCTTTAATTCCCTGAATAGTCCTTAAGGATTCCCAACTCAGTTACTAATGCATGTTGTTTTATAATTTTGGGGGCTTTGGGGGTCACACCTGGTAGTACCCACAGATCACTCCTGGCAGAGGTGAAGAAACCATATAGGGTACTGGGGATAGAACTCATGACAGCTATGTGCAAGGCAAGTGCCCTCCGTGCTGTACTGGTGATACCAGTGCATTTTAACCTACAGGTCTCTCGTGATTTACCCATCATACTTTGTTTCAACAGATATTTAGGGAGCACTTACAGGGTGCCATGTTCTATGCATAACTCTTGCTCTGGATAAGCTAGTAATGGATGACAGTAGTTCTTGGCATGGTGTGCATTTCCCCATAGCTAAGCCTTGGGTTGAATGCCAGGTTGGATGAATATAGTCTTGGTGGTAGTGACATGTGCATTGCTAGTGGGTATCACCTTGCAATCAAAGCTCTAAACATTGCCTCCTAACAGTTGTATAGACCTTGAGGCTCTGTTGGTAGCAGCTTCAACTACTGGAGCCAGTGAAAGAATTGTCTAATTTCCAGGTTAGAAAATTTTGTGGAAAATAAGTTCTCTCATCTAATAGAATTGGAAAGATAGAGAGGAAGATCAACTCAAGCACTTGAAAGATAAGGTATTTATTCATTTTTTTAAAAAAGTGTGAATTCTACAGCCTCATCCTAGACATAGATTAAAAAACTTAATCTTGAAAAGTTATTTTAGTTACTAAAAATGTATTAAAAAAAACAGTTGTTTCTTTAAAGGAGGAAAGCTTATTGCCAAGATGAGCTATTGTCTTATTACCAGCAATGGTTAATTTGGGTGAAAATTACAAAAGAGTTTTTTCCTACTGTATGACTGAAATTCAATGATTCAATCTAACGATTGAAATCCAATCATTAACAGCTTTGTAAGGGTCTATCTCAATAGTGATTTAATAAAAAGTTTTTTTTAAAAAAGAAGAGTTTTTCCTTCTGTGACTATTATGTAAAACCTATTTTTTTTGGAATTCTTTTGTCTGTATTTTTTCTGGTGCACACCCAGCAGTGCTTGGGGGCTACTCATTGATTTGTGCTCAGAGATTGCTCCCAGCAGTGCCCAGGATCATGTGATATGGGGGATTGAACCCAGATCTCCAGCATGCAGCACGTGCACTCAGCCTGCTATCACTCCAGCTCCCTTTTCTCTGGAACTCTTGTTTTAAATCTTCACATATCTGTGCAGCAACTTTCAAACACTTATTTCTGCTCATACTACACATACCAAGAGCGATAGCACAGCGGTAGGGCGTTCGCCTTACAAGCGGCCAACATGGCCGACCCAAGTTCGATTCCTCCGCCCCTCTCCGAGAGCCCGGCAAGCTACCGAGAGTATTCGATATGCCAGACACAGTAACAACAAAGTCTCCAATGGAGACGTTACTGGGCCCGCTCGAGCAAATCGATGATCAACAGGAGGGCCTTTACCTTACCTTTACCTTTACTACACATACTATTTATTCTCGTTTTCCTTTTCCCCCATTTTTTAAATTGAGTCACAGTGATATACACATTTACAAAGTTGTTCATGATTGGTTTTCAGACATATAATTTTCCAACATCTGTCCCTTCTCTAATGTACTTTTCCCACCACCAACGGTCCCAGTTTCCCTCCCTTCCCCCTCTTTCATTTTTTAAATCACAGTAATAATTATTGAAAATGTTACTTCCATTTATTCAGCATATGTAGTTAGACAAGTACACCCCTTGACATTAGTTTAATACCCACAAGTCACTGAAAATCAGGTTTTTCTTCATTATTCCCACAAAAAAGGAAACGAGGTTCAGGGATAGGAAGCAACTCGATCAAGATCCTTTTATTTATTTATTTTTTTATTAAAAATTTTTAATAGTGAGACATCATGAGGTACAGTTGCAGACTTACACATTTTTGTGCTTGGGTTTCAATTATACAATGATCAAATTCCATCTCTCCACCAGTGCCCACTTCCCACCACCACGGATCCCACTATCCCTTCCACTCCCCCATCCCCCCCATCCCACCCTTTCTCTGTGGCAGGGCATTCGCCTCTGTTCTCTCTCTACTTTTGGGTGTTGTGGTTTTCAAAAGAAACATTGAGTGGCAATCATGTTTGGTCTATAGTCTACTTTCAGCATGCTTCTCCTATCCTGGGAGGAGCCTCCCAACACCTTTATTTGGTGTTCCCCTCTTTATCTGAGCTCCCTTTTCCCCTAGTATGTGTGGTTGGACTCCAAGTCATGGAGTAAAATTCCTGGTACTAATCTCGGCCATTCTTGGGTGTTAGTTTCCTATTTTGTTACTTTATGTTCCCCAGATGAATGCAATCTTTCTATGTCTATCCCTTTCTTTCTGAGTCATTTCGCTTAACATGATACTTAACATGTAGTACCACTTGTATGTAAATTTCGTGACTTCGTCTTTTCTAACAGCTACATAGAACTCCATTGTGTAAATGTACCAAAGTTTCTTTAACCAGTCATCTGTTCTCGGGCACTCAGGTTTTTCCAGATTCTGGCTGTTGTAAAGAGTGCTGCAATAAACAGGCAATTGCAGATGTCACTTCGACTATACTATTTTGCCTCTCTGGGATATATTCCCGGGAGTGGTATTGCTGGATCAAATGGGAGCTCAATTTCTAATTTTTTGAGAATCATCCATACTGTTTTCCAAAAGAGCTGAACCAGTCGGCATTCCCACCAGCAGTGAAGGAGTGTCCCTTTCTCACCACATCCGCCAGCCAGCACTGGTTGCTTTTGTTCTTGTGGATATGGGCCAGTCTCTGTGGTGTGAAGTGATATCTTATTGCGGTTTTGATCTGTATCTCCCTGATGATTAATGCTGTGGAACATTTTCTCATGTGCCTTTTAGCCATTCTTATTTCTTCTTTGTGAAAGTTTCTATTCATTTCATTGCCCCATTTTTTGATGGGGTTGAATGTTTTCTTTTTGTGGAGTTGAACCCGTACTTTGTATATCCTTGAAATTAACCCCTTATCAGATGTGTAGCTGGCGAATATCCTTTCCCATTCTGTAGACTGTCTTTATATTTTGGTCACTGTTTCTTTTGAGGTGCAGAAGCTTCTTAGTTTAAGATAGTCCCATTTGTCTATCACTTGCTTGGCTAGCGGTGTGACATCTTTGAAGACACCATTAGCATCTATGTCATGCAGGGTTTTGCCAACTTTTTCCTCAATGTACCTTATAGATTCCGGTCTGATGTTGAGGTCTTTAATCCACTTAGACCTTACTTTTGTACATGGAGTTAGGCAGAGATCTGAGCCCATTTTTTTTTTTGCATATAGCCGTCCAGTTTTGCCAGCATAATTTGTTAAAGAGGCTTTCCCTCCTCCACTTCACTTTTCTTGCCCCCTTATCGAAGATTAGATGCTCGTATGCTTGTGGGGAGATGTCAGTATATTCAACCCTGTTCGATTGGTTTACAGCTCTGCCTTTGTTCCAGTAACATGCTGTTTTAATTATTACTGCCGAGTTTGAAGTTAGGGAGGTTGATTCCTCCCATTTTCTTTTTCCCAAGAATTGCTTTAGCTATTCGTGGGGGCTTATTGTTCCATATAAATTTCAGGAGTGTTTGCTCCACTTCTTTGAAGAATGTCATGGGTATCCTAATAGGGATTGTGTTGAATTTATACAGTGCTTTGGGAAGTATTGCCATTTTGACAATGCTAATTCTCCCGATCCATGAACACGGGATATTTTTCCATTTCCTCGTATCCTCTTTTATTTCCTGAAGTAGCGTTTTGTAATTTTCTTTGTACAGGTCCTTTACTTCCTTAGTTAAGATGATTCCTAGGTACTTGATTTTCTGGGGCACAATTGTGAATGAGATTGTTTTCTTCATGTCACTTTCTTCTCTTTCACTATTTGCATATAGGAAAGCCATGGACTTCTGGGTATTGATTTTATAGCCTGCCACTTTACTATACAAGCCTATTGTTTCTAGGAGTTTCTTGGTAGAGGTTTTAGAATTCTCTAAGTATAGTATCATATCGTCTGCGAATAGTGAGAGCTTGATTTCTTCCTTTCCTACCTGGATGCCCCTAATATCTTTTTCTTGCCTAATCGCTATTTCAAGTACTTCCAGTACGATATTGAACAGCAGTGGAGAGAGTGGACATCCTTGTCTCGTCCCTGATCTTAGAGGGAAGGCTCTCAGTTTTTTGCCATTGAGGACGATGCTTGCTGTAGGCTTGTGGTAGATGGCTTTAACTCTATCCCCATTTTGGCTAGGGTTTTCATCATAAATGGGTGCTGGATCTAATCAAGATCCTTTTAAACCCCGCAGGAGGAATGTGGTTCATTTTCCAAGTGCTCAGAGAACTTTTATACATATTTTGTTACTCAGTTCATTCCCTTCAAGTTTTCACAACTGGGTTAAAAAAATTTAATCCTCGAACTTCCCAAAGGAATACTAGGCAGGTTTACAAATGAATCATCTAGCAGATGGTAAGACTTGGATTTTTTGCATGCTTTGCAGACATTAGCATATTTCCAGGCACTGGAAAATTTTCACTTAATTATGAAAAAGGCAATGTATAAACTAGTGAAAGTTTTAATTATAGAAAATGTTAAAAATACTGTTTTGTAACTTGCATGTACTTAATTTGCACTAACCCTTAACAAAGTGTCAAGTAGATTTCACTCTTAATAGATAAAGTTCTTTTAATTAGTATAGTAAATTAATATTGTCAAAGTTCTTGAAAACAGTCCTTCTTTCATCTGTCTACATCATTACTTTGCTTAACAGCCTCATTTATTTGATGAATGACAAAAGAGTAATCTAGATACTTCCTCTTGGGATTGATGGTCTCACTCTATAGTGATCCATGGCACCAGATGAATTTCTAAATAGACTTTGAAAACTGTGCAGGAGGCATTGCTATCAATCAGATATGATAGATGCAAGGCCGTACTCCGAGTCCTGGTGGGCACCATTCTGCTCAAGCTTTAGGCTTGTTTATGCATTGCTGATATGTTCACTAGCTCTTTTGATACAAATGTCAGACTTACTAATGATTCATTACACTAAATTGATCTGATGGGCCAAGTAGAAAGAGCTAATAATTGAGAATGACCTACATACTGTGCCTTTAGGAAAACACTAAATTCTGATCAAAACACTCTATTCTAGATGATTAAATGAGTTAACTATCTTTTTTTAGCTTTTTTGGGTCACAATGTTCAGGGGTTACTTCTGGTTTTGCACTCAGGAATTTCTCCTGGCAGTGCTCGGGGAACCATATGGGATGCTGGGAATTGAACCCGGGTTGGCCCTGTGCAAGCAAATGCCATACCCACTGTGCTATCACACTAGCCCCGAGTTAACTAATTTTTTTTAAAAGCAATAGGGCTGGGAAGATCACACAATGGGTAAGTGCCTTGCTTGTAATCCCTGATGCTGCATATGTTTCCCTGTGTCCCATTGAATGATTCCTGAATACAGAGCCAAGCAGCGAGGCCTAAACATCATGAGCCATGGTCCCCAAACAGAATAAGTAAGTAAATAAAACAAAATATGAAGAACCTGGGAAATATTCTTCCTGTAAATCATATTAAAGATTTACAGGAGAGGTAGTATCATTAAAAAATGACTTCATAGAAGGTCCAAAGATAAAACGAATAATGCTAATTTGCATTTTCTGTGTGAGCAAGCAAAGCCTCTGTGCGATGAGGGTAGACAGTCTTAAGAGAAGAAGCAGGTTGATTTTGAGTAAGATGCAAAGAGACATATATAGCAACAAAAATAAATATACACCATAGGAATTAAAATTTACACAAAGGGGCCAGAGAGATAGAGCACCAGGGTTAGGGCACATGCCTTTTTTAAGGTCGACCCTTGTTCAATCCCAGTCACCACATGGTCCCCAGCATTTCTGGATGCAGCCCCAGAGATTCCTGAGCACTGTAAAGTGTGGCCTTGGAGGCCAGTGAGCACTGTGGTGGTGGCCCAGTTGTTCACAGCACCACAGGGCTTGAAGAGCACCACATCATTGGGTCCTCATTTTGGCTCAGTTGACCAAGAACTGCTAGGAGGAGTCTCCATGACTCCTGAGCAACAGTTGGGAAGCACACCCCTTCCAAAGAGAGAGCACATAAAACAACCCACACTGAAACAAAGAGATAACAGTGGACTAGCATGTAATCACTGAAGGTGGGGATATGGCATAGCATACTTGCCTTGAATGCATAATATCTGGGCTTGGCCCCCAGCACCACAAAGAATGAACCAAAAAATCCTCTTGGGACCAGAGATATAGTTCAGGGGCTAAGGTGCTTGCTTGCCTTACAGACACGGTCATCTTGGGGGCAAACCCTGAACACAGAGTCAGGAGTAGCCCTCAGCACTGCTGTGTGGCTCAAACATCCCTCGCCCCTAATTTATTTATTTATTATTTTATTTTATAAAGTAGTTCACGATATTTGATAACATTTAATAATCGAACACCAATCCCACCACTATTACACCTCCCCACCACCATATTTTGGATGTTTCCATCCTGAACCCCAACCCCTGCCCCAAAGCAGAACTAAAATTATTTATTTTGTATTGTTTGTTCACCGACATGGCAGCACTGAGAAGGATGAGAAAGGAGAGGCCGACAAAATCTCAAGGCCGACGTAGGCTGCCACAACGAAGGAAAACAAAAATGATCATCTGTACTTTCAATGCACGTACGCTAGCATCAGATGCATCCATCGAGGACCTGATGGTACAAGCGTGAATGATCAAGTACGACATCATTGGTCTGACCGAGACAAGAAGGCATGAATCTCACCATGCCGTTTTCGACACTGGAGAAGAATTGTTCCTCGGAACATGCGATAAAAGAGGTGTTGGAGGCGTCGGTGTCCTTGTCAACACAAACTTGGCCAAGAGCATTGATTCATTCGAATGCCTAACAACCCGAATCGGACGTTTACATTTGAATAGATGTGGCTCACTGCCTGCAGTTTCTATCTTCGTTGTCTATGCACCAACATCTCATTATGATGAAAGAGAAATCGAGAAGTTCTACATGGAGCTGGAGAAGTTCTATAAAGAAGACCACACCTTCTACAAGATCATTGTGGGTGATTTTAATGCCAAGATAGGACCGAGAAGATCAGCGGAAGAACTTCACATCGGGACCCATGGCCTAGAATGGAACGAACAGGGTGAGAGACTGAGTTCATCATGTTGACCAAGACCATTCATGGTAACTCACAGTTCCAGAAGGCAGAATCTAAACGTTGGACATGGGAATCTCCCAGTGGACGATTCCACAACGAAATAGACCACATCATATTCAATCTACGGTTTTGCCTGACGTCGCTGTTGTTCCAAAATTCCGAACGTGATCAGACCACTGTCTCCTTCGTGCAAAATTCTACTTCAGAGAGCAGGGAGAAAGAACTGCAAAGTTTAAAAAGAGAACTCCCAGAACGACCACCAACTGGGAGCTCTTTGGCACTATTGCGGCAACGTGGGAAGATGCCATTGTTGACAACATTGACGAGGAATATGATCGACTGGTTCAGCACCTCCATGATTGTGCGAGGAACACCAAGAGAGAGATAGCCACAAGAAAATGCCTGTCTTCAAAAACTCTTGAGCTTATTTGCCAACGTGGTTTGGCGCATGCTTCAGGCAACCGCAAGCTAGCGTCCGAGCTCGCAAAACAGTGCAGAGATGCGATCAAGGAAGACCTCAAAGAGAGAAGAGCAGAAGTGCTGGTAGATGCGGCAGAAGCCAGGAAAAGTATTCATAACGCCCGCCTGTGCTTCGCCAACTACAAGACCAAGATGACTGCCCTCCGACATCCTGATGGATCTATCACATCCTCCAGAATGGCAATGGAGAAGATTATCCATGACTTCTACTCAAATCTCTTCAATAGCCATGTCCACTTGCCAACATACCAAATTCCACAGGATGGATATGTCGTTCCCAACGTTCTCCCTTCCGAAATCCGACACGCCATTTCGTCGGTAAAGAAACAAACAGCACCCGGTCCAGACAAGGTCAGACCTGAACACCTGAAGAACCTGCCATCAGTACTCATCAATACACTGGCTCGGCTCTTCACTCGCTACCTGTCTGAATGCAAGGTTCCGTCCCAATGGAAAACCAGCAGGACCGTACGACTGTTCAAGAAGGGAGACATCCATGACATTGGCAACTATCGCCCGATCTGCCTATTGTCTGTCATCTACAAGCTGTTCACTCGAGTCATCCTAAATAGGATTGGCAGAACACTAGATGAAGGACAACCATGTGAGCAAGCAGGGTTCCGCAAAGGATTCAGCACCATCGACCATATCCACACGATAACCAAGCTCATTGAGGTTTCTCGGGAGTTCAAGATGCCGCTCTGTTTAACATTCATTGATTTAAAGAAGGCCTTTGATTCTGTTGAGATGGAAGTGGTCATTGAAGCCCTAGCCAATCAGGGCATTCAAGTCCAATACATCAAGATCCTCCGTGAGCTGTATTGCAGATTCACTACCAGGATCTCACCATTCTACAAAGAAGTAATCATTGATGTCAAGAGAAGGGTTCGGCAGGGTGATACCATTTTACCGAAACTCTTCAGTGCCACCCTCGAGAACATCATGCGACGACTGGAATGAGAAGGAATGGGAGTGAAGATAGATGGTTGGCAACTGCATCACCTCCGCTTTGCTGATGACATTGTTTTAATAACACCAAACATCAGCCAGGCGGCACAAATGCTGGCTGACTTTGACTGTGAGTGTGGAAAGGTAGGACTACAGCTGAATCTTACAAAGACAATGTTTATGAGAAACAGCCTCATTCCTGATGCCCCATTCGCTCTCAACGGAACGACCAGCTCCGAATGCAACAATTATGTGTACCTAGGTCGAGAAGTCAACATGAGAAATGACCTGGCACCCAAGCTGCGCAGGAGGAAGAGAGCGGCTTGGAATGCCTTCAAGAACATCGAAGGTCTTCAGCTGCCAGAGCCCTGGACGGGGCGGGGAGGGAAACGCAACCTGCTCCCCTCCAAGGGGTCCCGGCGAGGACAGCCAGGCGCCGGGGCAGGAGGCTCTGCGCTGTTCTCTTCCGGGAGCTGGGTGTTATAGTCTCTGAGTCTTGGCCGTTGATGGGATTACACGGCGCCAGGGAAGAGCCTCCTGCCCCCGTGCCTAACTGTCCTTGCCGAGGCCCCTTGGAGGGGAGCAGGTTGAGTTTCCCTCCCCGCCCCGACCAGGGCTCTGGCAGCCGAAGACCTCCAGAACCAGCCACCACCATGCTGAGACCACTCTCTGCATACATGAAGGTACTGGCAGAGGAACAAAGGCATGCGGGTCCCGGGGCTGAGATCTCCAAGCCTACTCGGATCGGGGCTGAGCATTCTCCACCCAGATCCTCCAAATTCCAGTAGGAGGGGTTCACACCTACCAACTGGCCCCCTGGAGCCGTGTAATCCCATGAATGGCCAAGACTCAGAGACTATAAAACCCAGCTCCGGAACCACGTGGCCGCAGACATCTTAATATCTCATTCCTACTTTGGACAAACTGGCATAACCTGCCCACATAGCAGAGTCTGGCAAACTCCCCGTGGCATACCCAATATGCCAAATACCAGTAACAGTGATGGGTCTTATTCTCCTAACTCTGAAAGAACCTTGAATATGGCACTTTTTTAAAAATCTCAGGGCTAGGACGAAGGAGACTTTATTGGGGCCTGCTCGAGGCAATCGACGAATAACAGGATGGTCGTGATCATGATTGTGATCATATTGTTTGTTATGAAAAACTGCTGAAAATGCTCCCAAAAAGTTTCCTTAGAGGAAAGAGTATGAAGATTGTTGTATTTCACCCAAGGGCCATTAAGAGAGATGGGATGCTGGGAATTGAACCCGGGTTCTATAAGAGATCATTAACATGTTGTTAAAGGTTAAGCCTTATGTGCATATATATAAATGTATATTTGTGTGTATGTGCATACATATGTATACGCACACACATATATGCACACATATGTGTGTGTGTAAAAATATTTCCCTCTAAGATTTGTTGCCTCCTACTTTAAACCACATCAAATATTGTGTGGTGCTCTTGGAATATGGGTAGTATGAGGTATGAGTTGTCTCATTCTTGGATGCAAATGCAGCCGTGTGTTCCAGGAATAGGTTCAGTTGTGGGTGAGACTTGGCCCAAGCATGTGGAGAGTGACTGTGAGCATGGCAGCAGTTGAGTTCTGGAGGTTTTCACCTGCCGGGAGTTAGTCCCTTGGGACGGGGAAGGATATTACCCACCCACCTCTAGGGAGCCCTGAATGAAACATCCTGGCATGCGTTTCAGTGGCATGGCTATGCCATGTTTCGTGTTTTGCTCCCTTTCGGGAGAGAAAGACAAAAAACTCTTGCCCCTAATTTTTTTAATCGATGTTTGGAAGACATATTGGAGAAGCACTGTTTTAGAATATAAACATGAAGAATTGCAAACGATGAGAAATGATAATAGGTCACATAAGAAAAAACTAATGTAAAGAAGCGAATGATGGGTATTTGGAATCTAAAGCCAAACAACTGGAGGAGAAGCAATAATCAAGTGTAAAGGTAAAGGTTCGTGTCTGAGCAGAAAAATGTAAGACGTGTTCTCATTTTGAAAGGGCTCATTTCATAAAGATGAATTAAAAATAATTATAATACAAATAATACACAATTATACTGATGCTAGCTACATTTTTTTTTAGGCTGGGGCTACCATATAAGCTTAGAAGTATTAGGGTACATTCTTGATTCTTAACTTGCTGGGGCAACCCTAATCCCTAAGTTATCTCCTACATAAAAGAAAAGACATTTATTTCAAGGGCTATAGTGCTAGTACAGGGGTAGGGTACTTGCCTTGTATATGACTGACCTGGTTTCGATTCTCGGCATCCCATATGGTCCCCAGAGTCCTGCTAGCAGTGAGCCCTGAGCACAGCTGGGTGTCGCCAAACAAACAAAAAAAACAAAACAAACAAAACAAAAACAAGCAAAAAACCCATTTGTTTATAAAAAATTCTACCTACATTAAAAAAAAATCAAAGAAAAAGAAAAATGTTGCCTCCAAAGAAAAACCCAAACCCAACACAAACCAATAAAACTTTGGTCACCATAAATAGAAGATAATTCAGAAATATGCTCCAGGTTCAAACTAAATTCAGTAAGTCTGTATTGGAGTTGTTCGTGCATAGCTCATTAACCAACATGTCATTCTTGGAAAGATACATAAATACACACACGTACATATGCGCACACACACATACATACTTGTCAGTTGAAACATAAATCAAAATGAATTCTCTAGTCATTTTGTTTCACAAAAATGTAACTATCAAGCACTTTAAATGTATGTAAATTTATCTGAGTTGTGCTGTACTGTATAAAACAGATACTTATTTTGACAGAAATTGATTGCATGTTATTCTGATAATGTTTTGTGTTTATCAACTTAGAGTAATTTATGAAAATTGATTTGTTTTTTGTTAGTAAACATAGTTACAAAAATATATAAAATTACATATGTAGGTGGCATCCTCCTGCTTTCTGTAGCAAAACGTTGTTCTAATTTATAAATAATGTCAAAGAACAGATGAGAACCCATGCCAGACTGATTTCTAAATTATTATTCTGGACATAAAGTTAGAAAATAAGGATATTGCGTCATCTCATCCAGTAGGAGTCAACGGATGCAGTGGGCTGAAGGGGTTGGGATGGATATGGGAAAGAATCTGGGAACATTGGTGAAGGGAAGTTCACACTGGTGGTGGCATCAGTGCTACAATATTGCATATGTAAAAATCAGCTGTAACTTTATAAATCATGCTGTTTGAAAAAAATAAAATTAAAAGTTTTTGAGCAAAAGGGAATGCCCTGCCACAGCAGTGGGGTGGGGGTAGGGGGATGAGGTGAGGGTGGTGGGATAATTGGTGGTGGAGAGTGGGCACTGGTGGAGGGATGGGTACTTGATCATTGTATGACTGAAACGTAAGCATGAAGTTCATAAGTCTGTAACTGTACCCCACGTTGATTCATTAAAAAAATAAAATAATAAAAAATTTTAAAAAGTTTTTGATGCTGATTGTGTTGGGCTGGAGCGATAGCACAGCAGTAGGGCAAAGGTTTGCCTTGCACACAGCCAGCCTGGTAGAGCTGGGTTTGATTCCTCTGCCCCTCTCGGAGAGCCCGGCAAGGTGCTGAGAGTATCTCGTCTGCATGGCAAGGCCTGGCAAGCTATCCGTGATGTACTTGATATGCCAAACACAGTAACAACAAAGTCTCACACTGGAGACATTACTGGACCCGCTTGAGAAAATTGATGAACAATGGGAAGACAGTGACAGTGACAGTGACATGGAGTTGGAGAAGTTCTGTAAAGAAGACCATACCTTCTACAAGATCATTGTTGGTGATTTTAATGCCAAGATAGGACCAAGAAGATCAGCCGAAAAACTCCACATCGGGACCCGTGGCCTAGAATGGAATGAACAGGGTGAGAAACTGTATGAGTTCATCATGTCGACCAAGACCATCCATGGTAACTCACAATTCCAGAAGGTCGAATCTAAACATTGGACATGGGAGTCTCCTGGTGGATGGTTCCACAATAAAATTGACCACATCATATTCAATCGACAGTTTTGCCTGACGTCGCTGTTGTTCCAAAATTCCAAACAGGATCAGACCACCGTCTCCTTCATGCAAAATTCTACTTCACAGAGCGGGGAGAAAGGGCTGCAAAGTTTAAGAAGAGAACTCCCAGAATGACCACCAACTGGGAGCTCTTTGGCACTACTGCAGAAACATGGGAAGATGCTGTTGTTGACAACATTGATGAGGAATACGATTGACTGGTTCAGCACCTCCATGATTGTGTGAGGGACGCCGAGAAAGAGATAGCCACAAAAAGATGACTGTCTTCGAAAACTCTTGAGCTCATTCGCCAATGTGGCTTGGCGCAAGCCTCAAGCAACCGCAAGTGAACGTCCGAGCTCGCAAAGCAGTGCAGAGAAGCAATAAAGGAAGACCTCAAACAGAGAAGAGCAGCAGTGCTAGCAGATGTGGCAGAAGCTGGGAAAAGCATTCACAATGCCCACCTGTCCTTTGCCAACTATAAGACCAAGATGACTGCCCTCTGACGTCCTGATGGATCTATCACATCTTCCAGAAGGGCAATGGAGAAGATTATCCATGACTTCTACTCAGATCTCTTTGATAGCCACATCCACCTGCCCACATATCAAATTCCACAGGATGGATATGTCATTCCCAAAGTTCTCCCTTCTGAAATCTGACATGCCATTTTGTCGGCAAAAAATCGAACAGCACCTGGCCCAGACAAGGTCAGACCCAAACACCTGAAGAACCTGCCATCAGTACTCATCAATATACTGGCTTGGCTCTTCACACGTTACTTGTCTGAGTGAAAGATTCCGTCCCAATAGAAAACCAGCAGAACTGTACTACTGTACAAGAAGGGAGACATCCACATCATTGGCAACTATCTCCAGATTTGCCTGTTGTCTGTCATCTATAAGCTGTTCACTTGAGTCATCCTGAATAGGATTAGTAGAACACTAGATGAAGAACAACCATGCGAGCAAGATGGTTTCCGAAAAGGATTTAGCACAATCGACCATGTCCACACAATAACCAAGCTCATTGAGGTTTCTCGGGAGTTCAAGATGCTGCTCTGTCTAATGTTCATTGATTTAAAGAAGGCCTTCGATTCTGTTGAGACTGAAGTGGTCATCGAGGCCCTAGCCAAACAGGGAATTCAAAATCAATACATCAGGATCCTCCATGAGCTGTATTGCGGATTCACTACCAGGATCTCACCATTCTACAGGGAGGTGATCATTGATGTCAAGAGAGGGATTAGGCAGGGTGATACTATTTCACTGAAACTCTTCAGTGCCACCCTCGAGAACGTCATGCGACGACTGGAATGGGAAGGAATGGGAGTGAAGACAGACGGTCGGCAACTGCATCACCTCCGCTTTGCTGATGACATTGTTCTTATAACACCATACATCAGCCAAGCGGCACAAATGCTAGCCGACTTTGACCGTGAGTGTGGAAGGGTTTGACTACAGCTGTATCTAACAAAGACAATGTTTATGAGAAATGGTCTCGTTCTTGACATTCCATTCACTCTCAATGGGACGAACATCTCTGAATGCAACAGTTATGTGTACCTAGGTCGAGAAGTCAACATGACGAATGATCTGGCACCTGAGTTGCGCAGGAGAAAGAGAGCAGCTTGGAACGCCTTCAAGAATGTTCGAAGAAATAGCTAAGAGGACAAGAACCTTCAGCTCTGGGCACATCTCTTCGATTCCACTGTTCTTCCTGCATTAACATACACCTCAGACACCTGGGCCCGACAAAAACATGATGAGAACACTATTCGAGTCTCTCAAAGAGGAATCGAAAGAGCGTTGCTTGGAGTATCATGCTTCACTCAAATGAGAGAAAGAATCCGAAGTTCTGACCTTCATCGATGGTCAAGAATCAGGGATGCTGTCTCATTTGCCAAGGCATCGGAAATCAGATGGGCTGGACATGTAATGAGATTTGGAGATGACCACTGAACTAGAGCCATTACCGACTGGATTCCACGGAACGTCAAAAGATCACGTGGCCGCCCAACTATGAGATGGTCAGACTTCTTTGTCAAGAACCTGAACGATCGATTTGAGGCCCTCTGTGTTCCTTGCCATTGGGCTACATTAGCACGTGACAGGGATGAATGGAGACATTACTGGTGCCTGCCCGAGCGAATCGATGAATAATGGGATGTCAAGTGATCAAGTGATCAAGTGATGGTTTGCAATACAGATACTGAGAGGTTATCATGTTTGGTCCTTTATCTACTTTCAGCACACATCTCCCATCCTGACCAATCCCTCCAATCGTCATTTTCTTTCTTTTTTTTAATATGTTTTCTTAAATTTTTATTAGTGAAACACCATGAGGTACAGTTGTAGACTTACAAATATTTGTGCTTGGCTTCCGTTGTACAATGACCAAGTGCCCATCCCTCCACCAGTGCCCATTTTGCCCCTCCACTAATACCAGTATACCTCCCACTCCCTTCATCCCCCACATCCCACCCTGCCTTTGTGGCAGGGCATTCCCTTTTGTTCTCTCTCTCCTTTTGCGTGCTGTGGCCTGCAAAAGAGGCATTGAGTGGCAATCATGTTCAGTCTAGAGTCTACTTTCAGCATGCTTCTCCCATCCTGGGGGGATCCTCCCAATACCCCCCATTTGGTGCTTTCTTCTACATCTGGGCTGCCTTTACCCCTAGAGTGTGCAGCTGGCCTCCAAGCCATGGAGTAAACCTCCTGGTATTTATCTCGGCTATTCTTGGGTGTTGGTCTCCTATTTCGTTACTTTATGTTCCCCAGATGAATGCGATATTTCTATGTCTATGCCTCTCTTTCTGACTCATTTTGCTTAGCATGATACTTTCCATGTAGTACCACTTGTATGTAAATTTCATGACTTCATCTTTTCTGGCAGCTACATAGTATTCCATTGTGTAGATGTACCAAAGTTTCTTAAACCATGCTAGGCCACAAAACATACCTCAGTAGAATCAACAATCTTTTCAGACCACAATGCACTGAGAATAGAAGTGAATCACACACAGACACGGAGAACCAAATCAAACACCTGGAAATTAAACAACTCAATGATGAGCAATGAATGGGTCAGGAAGGAAGTCAAGGACAAAATCAAAATATACCTCGAAACAAATGAGAATGAAGATACGAACTATCAGAACTTAAGGGATGCAGCGAAAGCTGTATTAAGGGGAAAATTTATAGCTCTGCAAGCATATCTCAGGACGGTAGAGAGGATGCACATAAACAACTTGATTTCACAGCTCAAGATCTTAGAAAAGGATCAACAGAAGGAGCCCAAAGTGGCAGAAGGAAAGAGATCATAAAACTTAGAGCAGAAATCAACGACATGGAAACCAAAGAAACAATCTGGAAGATTAATGAAACTAAGAGTTGCTTCTTCGAGAAAATAAATAAGATAGATAAACCACTAGCAACACTCACAAAGAAACAGAGGGAGAGGACCCTAACAAACCAAATAAGAAATGAGAATGGGGATATCACAACAGAAACCAAAGAAATTCAAAAGATCATCAGAGGCTACTTTGAAAGTCTGAATGCCACGAAAAAAGAGAACCTAGAAGAAATGGATAAATTCCTGGATTTCTATAATCTCCCGAAGCTGAATCAAGAAGATATAGAGTGCCTGAATATACCTATTAACATCAAGGAAATTGAAACCTTAATCAAAAGTCTTCCCAAAAACAAAAGCCCAGGTCCAGTTGGATTCACTAGCGAATTTTTCTAAACATTTAAAGAGGACCTATTACCAGTTATTCTCAAGCTATTCCAGGAAATTGAAAAAAACAAACTCTCCCAAACAGTTTCTATGAAGCCCATATCTCCCTAATACCAAAAGGAAACAAAGACACCACAAAAAAGAAAACTACAGGCCTATATCTCTGATGAACACAGATGCAAAGATTCTCAACAAAATACTAGCAAATAGAACTCAACTCATTAAAAAGATCATACACCATGACCAAGTGGGATTCATAGCAGGGATGCAAGGATGGTTTAACATTCGGAAATCAATGAGCATAATCCATCATATCAACAAAATAAAAGATAAAAATCACATGATCATATCAATAGATGCAGAGAAAGTATTTGACAAGATCCAGCACCTGTTTTTGATGAAAACCCTCACCAAATTGGGGATAGAGGGGACTTTCCTCAATATAGTTAAAGCCATCTACCACAAGCCTACAGCAAGCATCTTCCTCAATGGAGAAAAACTAAGAGTCTTCCCCTTAAGATCAGGGACAAGATAAGGATGCACACTCTCCACTACTGTTCAATATAGTGCTGAAAGTACTTGCAATAGCGATTAGGCAAGAAAAACACATTAAGGGCATCTAAGTAGGAAAGGAAGAAATCAAGCTCTCACTATTAGCAGATGATATGATACTATACTTAGAGAACCCTAAAACCTCTACCAAGAAACTCCTAGAAACAATAGATCTGTAAAGTTGCAGTCGATAAAATCAATACCCAAAAGTCCATGACTTTCCTGTCTGCAAATAGTGAGAGAGAAGAAAATGACATGAATTAAACAATCCCATTCACAACTGTGTCCAAGAAATTCAACTACCTAGGAATTAGCTTAACTAAAGAAGTAAAGGACCTATACAAAGAAAATCACAAAACGCTGCTTCAGGAAATAAAAGAGGACACAAGGAAATGGAAAAATATCCCCTGTTTATGGATCAGGAGGATTTACATTGTCAAAATGGCAGTACTCCCCAAAGCATTGTACAAATTCAATGCGATCCCTATAATGATACCCATGATATTCTTCAAAGAAATGGATCAAACACTCCTGAATTTCATATGGAACAAAAAGCACCCTCGAATAGATAAAGCAATTCTTGGGAAAAAGAAAATGGGAGGAATCAACCTCCCTAACAAAAGCAGAATAGCAGACCAATGGAACAGAGTTGAATATACTGACTTCTCCCCCCAAACATATGATCATCTAATCTTTGATAAAGGAGCAAAAATGTGGAGTAAGAAAAGCCTTTTTAACTAATGGTACTGGCAAAACTGGACGGCTACATGCAAAAAAGTGGGCTCAGAACTCTGCCTAACACCATGTACAAAAATAAGGTCAAAATGGATTAAAGACCTCAACATCAGACCTGAATCCATGAGGTACATTGAAGACAAAGTCGGCAAAACCCTCCATGATATTGAAGCTAGTGGTGTCTTCAAAGATGTCACACCACTGGCCAAGCAAGTGAAAAAGAGATAGACAAATTGGACTATCTTTGACTAAGAAGCTTTTGCACCTCAAAAGAACAGTAACCAAAATACAAAGTCAGTCTACAGAATGGGAAAGGATATTCGCCGAATACACATCCGACAAGGGGTTGATATCAAGGATATCAAAGTACTGGTTGAACTCCACAAGAAAAAAACAACCAACCCCATCAAAAAATGGGCAACGAAATGAACAAAAATTTCCTCAAAGATGAAATCCAAATGGCTAAAAGGCACATGAGAAAATACATCATTAATCATCAGGGAGATGCAGATCAACAACAATGAGATATCATTTCGCACCTCAGAGACTGGCCCACATCCTAAAGAACAAAAGCAACAGGTGTTGGCGCGGATGTGGCGAGAAAGAGACCTTCCTTTACTGCTGGTGGGAATGCCGACTGGTTCAGCCCTTCTGGAAAACAGTATGGATAATTCTCAAAAAAACTAGAAATTGAGCTCCTATTTGACCCAGCAATACCACTCCTGGGAATATATCCCAGAGAGGCATAAAAGTATAGTTGAAGTGACATCTGCAGTGGTCTGTTCATTGCAGAACTGTTTACAATAGGTAGAATCTGGAAAAGTCCTGAGTCCAATCATCATTTTCTTAGTGGTTCCTTCTCTATTCTAGCTCAGGCAACATTCTTAACCGTAACAGTTCCCTATGAATGTTTCTGGCAAGGGCACAGGGAAAGGAGATAGATTGCTGTGGCAATATTAACTTTATAAAAGGCAGAACTCAAAGTTCACTACAGGACAGAGTGCAACATGAAATGGTAACAGCACTATATCTACACCGAACAAAGATGAGTGTTTTCTTGATATTTAGTAGTTAAAAAATCAAAGAAATTAAGTTAGTTACAAAAATCACCTTGATTTGGATGACGGAGAAAGCATAAATCCCCTGAATCAAGGTTACAGAGAAAACATCTTACCATGTTGTTTTCAAAATTCAGAAATTTTAATAAACGATAAAAAGGTATACGCTGTAAAAGGGAGAAAGGAAGTAGGGTGGTAAGAAGTAAGTCGGAAAGTAGGAAAGGGTCCAGAAAGATAGTACCAGCATAAGGCACTTTCCTGGAATACAGCTGGCCTGAGTTCAGTCCATGGCACTGAGCATTGCTGGGGGAGGCCTCCTGCTACTCCTTCCCCACAATAAAAGAAAGACCAAGAAAGAGAAGCTTAAATGATAACATCCGAACCTGAATCACTTGAAAGGTTTTTCCAAGAAGGAAGTGATCCTTGCCATGATAGAGTCTTACAAAGTATATTCAGTAAGAAGTTGGCACATCAAAACTTCAACAGGAGTGGGCTGGGGAGATAGTACTGCAGGTAAAGTGCTTGCTTACAATGAGGCCAACCTGGGTTTGATCCCTGGCACCCCGTATGTTCCCCTGAGCCCAATAGTAGTGATCTCTAAACACACAGAGAGGAGTAAGCCCTGATTACCAGCTCAAATAACACCCCCTCCCCCCTCCAAAAAAAGCAAACCCCACAAAGCCCAATGAAGAAGAACAGAATCCCCTGCAATATGCATTAAAAACCATGAACACAAGCAAATGTGCTGACAAAAAATACTATGTAGCATTGGGAAGATAAAGGGATAGGGGTGTATAATGTGTGTGTCTGAGTTTCATCCCCTGCCTCTCATCTGCACTCCAGCACCTTCAGGTGAAGTTTGAGGTCCTTGAGCACTACCGGCTTGCCCTGCTGGACCTGGTGATCCCTGACACCACAGGGTCCAAGCGGTATTGCATCCTTGACCCTCACAACAATGCAACAGCCCAGCTGACTGAGGATACCCGAGAGTGATCCAAAAGTCCACCAGCACCACTTGGGGAGACCCTTACCACATGCCCTACCCCCCAAACTAAAGAGAAAACAAATTAGTGATAAAGAAGAGGGCAAACTTACTCAAAGTAGGAGAATGAAAATGTTAGTTCTAAAAGAAAAAACAAATTAGAAGCAAGGAAAGCATTATATATAAATTCCGAACTTCACTCCTTAGGAAGAAAGCAATAGAATACAAACCTCTTGATAGTGCTCTTCAGTAAGATATTATATGATTAAATATTCTATATCAGTGCTCTTCAGTACAGTAACTGCTAGTAACATTTATCAAGTGCAACTGAGGAAATACAGTTTTATTTTTTCAACTCTGATTAATTTACATTTCACTGTGTTGTAGACTAATGGCTACCATATTGGATAGCACTAGAAAATTCTTCAAGAGATAAATAAAACATTAAAATCAGTATTTATAGAAAACATGTAGAATTATATGCTAATAAATTTGAATGTCTCTACAAAAATGGCAATTTCCAAAGGTGTGAATATTAACTGCAAAAAAGAAGATAACCTGGATGTAGCAATAGCAAAGATGACATTGACAAATGTGTAAAATAATTGCTTAAAAATACCTTGAATTCCAAAAGTTTTATGGGCAGTTTTATTCAGATATTAGGCAGGAGGTTATGATGGTGAGTATGCAAAAAAAGAAACAAAAGGCTAATCTTTATGAATATAATTACAAAAGCTTTAGAATTGTACCAATACAAATATATAAGTACACAAAAATAATGCATGACCTCATAGAACTTGCTTGAGTAATGCAAGGTGGCTTCTTTACTAAGAAGTACTTCAGTGTACAATGAAAATATCACATAGATTTGCCCTCTAAGACTTACAAGTATTTGTCTCAAACTCTCATCTCTAAATTAGGTTTTGATCCCTCAAATTCAACCAGTGACTTTTTTAGGAACTTCTCTAGGATTCTTCTCATGAATTCTGTTATTTCCTGAGTCTGTTGATTCTTTTCCTCAACTGTATGTCTTTCAGTTGTTGGTTTACATTTTTTCCAACCAAAAATAGGTCGTGGCCCATACTTCACAGCTTCCAAATTGTCTCCTTACTCCTTACTATCCGTCTCATTTAAGTTGCTTGCGGGAAAGATGTTCCCTCTTCTGGACAGGTGACTCTTTTGCAATTTCACCAAACATTAAAGATCATTCCTACGTATATGCTCTTTTTTCCCCTTTTTAATTTGAAATTTTAAAATTCTAGGCACTGTGATTTACAGACTTCATGATAGGGTTTCATTCACTCAACATTCTCTCAGCATACTCTCCACTATGATGCTCACTGTTTCCCCCACTGTTCCCTCAGGTCCCTCCCCTCAAACCCTCCCCCCACCCCAAGCTCAGCGCCTTATGTGCTCTTGGAAAGTGCACACTTTGATTGCAAGTGGTTATGACTTGGAGCTCTATTTCTCCACCTTGTCATCCCTTTATTTTTCTCTTTTTCTCCGTTCATGTCACCCTCTAAATTCAGGTTTGCTCTTGACCTTTGTATCTCAACCCCACTTTTCCTGCCCTCTAGATAGTTCAAGAGTCTCAGCCTCCTGGGATAGGGGGATGTCTCTGCACTCATGTAATGGCTATTTTGAGAACCATTGAGGGTTTCCAAGAAAATTCTTTTTCCTTTTGTGGACAGTTAAGCTTCTTTTCCCCTCTGCATGCTGCAGCACTCTAACTTTTAGCTTTCTGCCAGCATAACCATTGTGTATTTTTTATAAAGAACTGAGCTGATAAGTCATTTGGCAGATTTCAGTGGGATTACCATATCACCTTGGGCTCTCTGTAGCAGTCATTTATCAGGTGCCACCATGAGCTGCACCTCAAAAATGGATTTGTAGTTATTTCTGATTTAGATTCTTCTCATCTCATTTCTTACATTCTTGTCTTTCCTCAACCCATTAAAGTCATCTTGCATTATTTATACTTCATCCCTGATGCCCAAACTCTTTTTCCTTCTTCGTTTTTTTTTTTTTTGGAAAGGAACAGTGTGCTGCTTCATGGAAGAGATCAATGGCTAGGCTTTTGGTAGTTTCAGAGAATGTTTATCTTTTTTCATGTGCAAATGGCTGTCATGTCATAGTAACAAGAACCACTCTGCTTTTATACTTTGTATATACTTGTTTGCTTATAAATAAAGTATGAACTATGGATGTAACACCTAGAACCCTGGGTTAAGAAGAAAATTCTGACTTAGAAAAACCTGCTGTTTTCAAGTCCAATGAGATACATTTTTATTCTTTTGGAGAACTGAAGTCATAGTGTTCAATGTCATTTCAGTAGTACTTTAAAGAGTTGAATGGATGATGAACTAAGGTAACACAGGTGAGGAGATCATGGCAATGCACAAAGCAAATACTCAACAAAACATTTAGAAAAGAAAAAAATTGTGGCTGGAGCGTTAGCACAGCGGGTAGGTTGTTTGCCTTGTATGAGCCGACCTGGGTTTGATTCCCAGCATATGGTCCCCTGAGCACTGCCAGGAGTAATTCCTGAATACAGAGCCAGGAGTAACCCTTGTGCATCTCTAGGTGTGACCCAAAAAGTAAAACAAAAAACAAAAACATAAAAATAAATTTAGTACTGAAGGGCTGGAACCATAGTACAGGGGGCAGGGTGCTTGCCTTCCATGTGGCCCAACAGGGTTCAGTCCCTGGTACCTTGTATGGTCCCCTGAGCACTGTCAGGAGTGACCCCTGAATGCAGAGCCAGGAGTAAGTCCTGAGCACTTCTGGGTATGGCTCAAGCACCAAGACTAAAACAAGACAAAAACAATCATTTTTCATTCTGAGTACTTGTTTTCTTGATAAGCTTGGTGGTCTGAATACTGCTACCAAAGTTTATGACACTGGAAGATTTTAATAACACTGAGGATTCATAAGGTAAAGAAGGTACATGAAATGATGACTGTGAAAAGAAGGAAGAGAATTTGTGGAAGATATCAGGAAGGGAAAATGTAATAGGCATTTGGATGAGAGGCAGGGAGAAGTCAAAGGCAAGAGGTGAACTGGGGAGGGAGAGGAGTTCTAGCGGCAGATGAGGTGGAGTGGGATGAATGGAGTTGTTTATCTCCTGCACCTGAGCCGAATTATTTTTGGCACCTTGAAGGCTTAGTTTATTTGTTTTTCCTCATGGGGGTTTAATATTATTGAGAGAGACCTGTGTGATTTGCTTTCATATTTTTGATTCTATTTAATCAGACACATTTCATGCTTTCAAAATCAGCTTAAAACAAATCAGGGCCAGGAATTTTTATTTTTCATTTGTCCGAGTAGACCATCCTACGGTCTCAGGAGAATGTGCTGCCCACAATTATGGAGATTCAGAGGAGGAGTTCTTGCCCATTATTTCAAAGTACAGTGCTCAAAAAATTTACATAGGATTGAGTTGGATGAACCTTAGTAAATCCTTCTTAGTAAGGCAGAACTGAGTAGCAAGAGACTTCATATTTTGTCGACTACATAAACTCTATTGGGTACCCATTTGAGACTAGCTTCCTCTCCTCTTGGTTCTCTCTGTATTGATTTCTGTCCTGTAGATTTTAATCCTGTTATTACTAACATAATGAAATTTTCCCCACACACATGCATAATTGACCCAGAAGAACTTGGGAATTAATATTCTGTAGCATCACCCATGCCCACTGAAACAGCAGAAAAATACTCCCTCTTCCTTTCCTCAGGAGAATAACCGACCATTCCTCACAGTTCCTCTGAAGATATATATGGAGCCAGCCCACGTTACCTTATTTCAATAGGTTTTGTCTTTTTTTTTGTAGGAGTACTGTTATTTATTCAGCCACTGATTAGCTGATTGAATTGGGCATAAACTCCACCTTAATTTTTAAAAATTTTTTTCCTTTTTATATTTATTTATTGAATTACTGTGGGAAAAATTACTAAGCTTTCAGGTTTAAGTCTCGGTCATACAATGATCAAACACCTTTCCCTTCACCAGTACTCATTTTTCACCACCAAGAACCCCAGTAAACCCCCCTCCAACCCCTCCCAATGCCTGTGAGGCAGATGATTTCTACTTAACTCTTCTCTACATTGATTACATTCATTATTTCGACAAAAGATGCACCATTATTGTTTAGAATTTCCCCTTAAACAATCAGAATTGCTGAAAAGGCATTATGAAATGTTTTGTTTTCTATAGGGGGTTATGAGAATCATATAATGTCAAGCAGCTACAATTTTGGATTTCTGCAAAGAGCCAGATAATTACAAGATTGGTTTCTGTGTGTCTGGTGTTATGGTCATGCCTGAGAGCTGCTCGTTGGGGGTAACTTGTGACCTTGGTAGGGCGTGAAGGACGTGCCAGTACCGCCCCCCTTCCCTGGAGACTGCAGTTGCCCCGTCACCACCGGCTTGAACCTGGCTTTCCTAAAAGCTCTGAGGCGGTGGCCACCTTGCTGCCGGGGGGGGGGGGGGGGGGGAAGGGCGGAAGGGAGCAACACCCTTTTCCCTCCTGGGGAGGCATGGCACCGTAGTTTAACGCATGGTCCATTCACTTTTCTTCTGCAAGCTGCTGGGTTCTGGACTAAGTCCTTTTGCCTCTGGAGCCATGGCCGTGCCAGAGAGCCACTTGTGGGGGGCAACTCATGACCTCGGTAGGGCGTGCAGGACAAGCCGGTACTGGCCCCCTTCCCATGGGACTGCTGTTGCCCCTTCACCGCTGGTTCATACCTGGCTTTCCAGTAAGCTCTGAGGTGGCGGCTACCTTGCTGCCAGGGGGGGAAAGGCGGAAGGGAGCAACACCCTTTCCCTCCTGGGGAGTCATGGCGCCATAGTTTAATGCATGGTCCATTCACTTTTCTGCTGCAAGCTGCTGGGTTCTGGACTAAGTCCTTTTGCCTCTGGAGCCATGGCCGTGCCAGAGAGCCACTTGTGGGGGGCAACTCATGACCTTGGTAGGGCGTGAAGGACAAGCCGGTACCGGCCCCCTTCCCATGGGACTGCTGTTGCCCCTTCACCGCTGGTTCATACCTGGCTTTCCAGTAAGCTCTGAGGTGGCAGTTACCTTGCTGCCGGGGCGGGGGGGGGAAAGGCGGAAGGGAGCAACACCCTTTCCCTCCTGGGGAGTCATGGCGCCATAGTTTAATGCATGGTCCATTCACTTTTCTGCTGCAAGCTGCCGGGTTCTGGATTAAGTCCTTTTGCCTCTGGAGCCATGGCCGTGCCAGAGGGCCGCTTGTGGGGGGCAACTCGTGACCTCGGTAGGGCGTGAAGGACAAGCCGGTACCATCCCCCTTCCCATTAGACTGCAGTTGCCCCATCACTGCCGGCTCATACCTGGCTTTTCAATAAGCTCTGAGGTGGTGGCCACCTTGCTGCCGGGGGGGAAAAGGCAGAAGGGAGCAACACCCTTTCCCTCCCAAGGAGGCATAGGTTTTATCTTTTATAAAGATATAGTAAGGTTACTAGATCATATGACTGACACGGAAAGTTAGTTTTGATGGACTTCTGGTCTAATCCACAGGTTCGGAGATCAGTGATATTACTGCTTCCTAACAAGTCAAACACTGAATAGAGAGAAAAAAAATCAAGACTTCCTGGATCAGCAGGAGAGGGGAGACCTCAAGGAAACTGCTCTCCCCAAGACTGGGATTGAGATTGAAAACTGAATTATGGAAATTACTGCTTTCTGGAGTAGAAATGTGAAGGGAAACTGCTTCAGGAACCAGTACTAGGGAAAGAGAACATGACGTGTAATTGCTGAATTTTTGAGGACTCATTATGGACTAATCTGGAAGTCTCCAGACTCCCAGTTATAGTGGATGTCCCCATGAATAATAAAATTTGCCTTCAGGAGCTCAACCAGGTCACCACAGTAAATAGTGAAGACTATACCTGAATCTGTCTGGGGAAGGGGGAAAGAAATCATTCTAAAATACTCTGGAACATGGTTTACCTCTGGGGAAACTAGTTGCTAGTATGTAAGCCCTGAGATGGTATCTGATGGAGGTGAGGGAGGATGGAAATACCCAGTCATGTCTATGCCCTAAGGGGAAGAAGAAATCCTTTGAAACATACTTGTCAAATTCATTCCAGAAGCACAGGATTACTTTATGATAGACCTAGTCAAAGAATTTAACATTCTTCCCACCTTACCCTTGCATTTACAGCAGTTCCTTTCATAAGGCCATTTATGACAGTTCCTTCTACTCAGTACAACATGTCAACAGTACAACATCAAGAAAAATCTTTGAAGCGCACCTAAAGGTAGAAAGCAGCTTGAAGATACTGAGCAAGATCAATACCAGATATTTCAGGCAGGTTGAAGTGGAAATGGTCAGACCAGATACTTAAAACACTGGGTCATTATGCTTGATTGTTGGATAGAGTAGACAACAGGTACGAATAGGTGGGCAATATAAATATATGGGAGTATTTTAAAAAGTATAAAAAATAATTCTATAAATTAAACATTCAGGCACACACACCATAACATAAGTGAAGAAGCTTTTTTTTTTTAATTAGTGAAACACCATGAGGTACAGTTGTAGATTTACAGTTTTTTGTGCTTGGGTTTGATTATACAATGATCAGATACCCATCCCTCCACTAGTGCCCATTTTCCACCACCATGGATAATATCCCCCCCACCCCCATCCCCCATCCCCCCCTGCCTCTGTGGCAGGGCAATCCCCTGTGTTCTCTCTCTCCTTTTGGGTGTTGTGGTCTGCAAAAGAGGCATTGAGTGGCAAACATGTTCAGTCCATAGTCCACTTTCGACATGCATCTCCCCTCCCTCCTGGGAGGGACCTCCAAACATCCTTTATTTGGTGTTCCCCTCTCTATCTGAGCTGCCCTTTCCTCTAGAATGCCCAACTGGCCACTAAGCTATGGAGTAATCCTCCTGGTGCTGATCTCAGCTATTCTTGGGTATTAATCTCATATTTTGTTACTTTATATCCCCCAGATGAATGCAATCTTTCTATGTCTATCCCTCTCTTTCTGACTCATTTCGCTTAGCATGATACTTTCCATGTTGTACCACTTGTATGTAAATTTCATGACTTCATCTTTTCTAAGAGCTACATAGTACTCCATTGTGTAGATGTACCAAAGTTTCTTTAACCAGTCATCTGTTCTTGGGCATTCAGGTTTCTTCCAGTTTCTGGCTATTGTAAAGAGTGCTGCAATGAACAAACAAGTGCAGATGTCACTTCGACTATACATTTTTGCCTCTCTGGGATATATTCCCAGGAGTGGTATTGCTGGGTCAAATGGGAGCTCAATTTCTAATTTTTTGAGAATCGTCCATACTGTTTTCCAGAAGGGCTGAACCAGTCGACATTCCCACCAACAGTGAAGGAGTGTCCCTTTCTCGCCACATCCACGCCAGCATCGGTTGCTTTTGTTCTTTTGAATGTGGGCCAGTCTCTGAGGTGTGAGATGGTATCTCATTGTGGTTTTGATCTGCATCTCCCTGATGATTAATGATGTAGAGCATTTTCTCATGTGCTTTTTTGCCATTCGGATTTCTTCTTTGAGAAAGTTTCTGTTCATTTCATTGCCCCATTTTTGGATGGGGTTGGTTGTTTTCTTCTTGTGGAGTTTAACCAGTATTTTGTATATCCTGGATATCAACCCCTTTTCAGATGTGTATTCGGCGAATATCCTTTCCCATTCTGTAGACTGTCTTTGTATTTTGGTCACTGTTTCTTTGGAGGTGCAGAAGCTTCTTAGTTTAAGATAGTCCCATTTATCTATCTCTGTTTTCACTTGCTCGGCCAGTGGCATGGCATCTTTAAAGATACCATTAGCTTCAATGTCATGGAGGGTTTTGCCAACTTTGTCTTCAATGTACCTTATGGTTTCTGGTCTGATGTTGAGGTCTTTAATCCATTTTGATCTTACTTTTGTACAAGGTGTTAGGCAGAGTTCTGAGCCCATTTTTTTGCATGTAGCTGTCCAGTGATGCCAGCACAATTTGTTAAAGAGGCTTTCCTTACTCCACTTCACATTACTTGCACCTTTATCAAAGATTAGATGATCATATGATTGAGGGGAGATGTCAGTGTATTCAACCCTGTTCCATTGGTCTGCAGTTCTGCCTTTGTTCCAGTACCATGCTGTTTTAATTATTACTGCTTTGTAGTAGAGTTTGAAGTTCGGGAGGTTGATTCCTCCCATTTTCTTTTTCCCAAGAATTGCTTTAGCTATTCGTGGGGGCTTATTGTTCCATATAAATTTCAGGAGTGTTTGCTCCATTTCTTTGAAGAATGTCGTGGGTATCCTTATAGGGATTGCATTGAATTTATACAATGCTTTCGGTAGTATTGCCATTTTGACAATGTTAAGTCTCCCGACCCATGAGCAGGGGATATCTTTCCATTTCCTCATGTCCTCTTTTATTTCCTGAAGTAGCGTTTTGTAGTTTTCTTTGCACAGGTCCTTTACTTCCTTAGTTAAGCTGATTCCTAGGTACTTGATTTTCTGGGGCACAATTGTGAACGGGATTGATTTTTTCATATAGCTTTCCTCTCTCTCACTGTTTGCGTATAGGAAAGCCATGGACTTTTGGGTATTGATTTTATAACCTGCAACTTTACTATACAAGTATATTGTTTCTAGGAGTTTTTTGGTGGAGGTTATTGGGTTCTCTAAGTATAGTATCATATCATCTGCGAATAGTGAGAGCTTGATTTCTTCCTTTCCTACCTGAATGCCCTTAATATCTTTTTCTTGCCTAATTGCTATTGCAAGTACTTCCAGTACTATATTGAACAGCAGTGGAGAGAGTGGGCATCCTTGTCTCGTCGTGAAGAAGCTTTTGATGGAATTATTAGTATATAGTTGATGGAAGAATCTCAAGCTAGAAGATATGTGATAAGACCCTTCAAAACTAAAAAGCAATGAAAATTCTAATGCAACATTATTAGAGAACATAATAAAAGCAAAACCAGATCATTAAAAGACTGTTATGCAACTGCAGAAGTTATAATATGCATAAAAAAACCAGAAGGAAAACAAAGAACTTAATAGAAGAAATTTTTTAAACAATAAATTAATATCAGACACCAAACCCAGATCAGGGAAGCTCAGAGAACACCAACCAGGATGAGTATATTATTTCAAAATCATAGAAAATTAAAGATAAAAACAAAGGACTAATACACACACATACACACACATATAAAGAGTAGCACTGTAGCACTGTCTTCCCACTGTTCATCGATTTGCTCGAGTGGGCCTAATAACATCTTCATTGTGAGACTTGTTGTTACTGTGTTTGGCATATTGATTACGTCATGGGGAGCTTGCCAGGCTTTGCTGTGCAGGCAGAATACTTTCGGTAGCTTGCCGGGCTCTCTGAGAGGGGAGGAGGAATTGAACCTGGCTCGGCCGAGTTGGGTGCATGCAAGGCAAATGCCCTACCCGCTGTGCTATCGCTCCAGCCCCAAATACAAAGAGTAACAAATACAAATATTATATCCAGCTTTTCCAAAATCATGGAATCAAGTGAATGGAATAAAATATTAAAAGCTAGGAGAGAAAAATTCCACCAACCTCTAACTTTTTACCCTGAAAGATAAATATTACCTATCTTGAGTGAAGGACAAATAAGGACTTTCTTGATGGAAATTGACAAGATGTGTTGCCAGTAGGACCTGCTTTTCAAGAAATGTTAAATAAACATATTCAGTGCTAAGGAAAAAAAACTCAGGTAAAAAATTTATCTGAAGAAGAAATAAATGACTATAATATAAAATCATTTATTTTTTTTAATTAATACATAAAGGGGCTGGAGAGATAATACAATGAGTAGGGAGCTTACCTTACATGTGGCCAACTTGGATATGATCCTGGTACCTCATAAGGTCCCCCGAGTTCCATCAAGGAATGCTCCCTGAGTTCAGAGCCAGGAGCAAAGGTGAGTATTGCTAGGTGTAGGCCACAAACAAACAAAACACCTAGCAGGTAAAAATTTATTTAAAACTATAGTACCAATAATTACTCAACTATATAATTTTATATTGTGACTGTAGAATGTATATTGCATGTTTATGCTTATATAGGCTGGAGCAATAGCACAGTGGTAGGGTGTTTGCCTTGCGCGAAGCCAGCCCGGCTGAGCTGGGTTTGATTCCTCCATCCCTCTCAGAGAGCCCAGCAAGCTATCGAGAGTAATCTCACCTGCACAGCAAAGCCTGGCAAGCTACCCATGACGTATACAATATGTAAAACACAGTAACAACAAGTCTCATGATGGAGATGTTACTGGGCCCGCTCAAGCAAATCGATGAACAGCAGTAGGACAGCGCTACAGTGCTGCAGTACACATAACTATGTAACGTATATGATTTATAGTGCATATGTATGAGAAATAAGTGATTGCTTTGATACCAGGGGTAGGATGAAAGATTTGATATTATTCTCTTACTATAAGATGATAGACTACCTGTGAAGAGGCTTGATGCTACTTGACCTTTTTTTTTTTTTTTTTGGCTTTTGGATCACACCTGGCAATGCTCAGGGGTTTCTCCTGGCCCTGCACTCAGGAATTACTCCTGGTGGTGCTCAGGGGGACAATATGGAATGCCAAGGATCCAACCTGGGTTGGCTACATACAAAGCAAACACTGTACCCACTTTACTATTGCTGCAGCCCCTAATGCTATATGAAAGTGATGTTGGATTAATTCTAAATGTATGTTTTGAACTCCAGGTTAATTGCTAAAAAGTGAAAACAGAACTATAGCCAATATGCTAATAAAGGAGAGAAGATTGATTAGGGATTATGTATAGAGCTTCAACTCTAATGTCATATCTACAGATTGAGACTAGGACAAAAAAAAAAACCTAACTTAATAGACTACTTTGTAACCCAATGCAAATGCATTGATGGTATGGTTGAGTTCAACTATGGCTTCACTGCTTGTCTGCCTGTTCACATATGTCCGCTGTGGTAGAGAGGTCCATAAGTCTTCAACTATAGATTCATATATTTTGCCTTCCAATTCTATTAGCTTTGCCCCATGTAGTTTGATGATCTGTTTATATATATATATATATATATATATATATATATATATATATACATATATATGTGTGTGTGTGTGTGTGTTTTAAGTGGGCAAGAGCGTTAGCACAGTGGGTAGGGTGTTTGCCTTGCACATGGCCGACCTGGGTTTGACTCTTCCATCCTTTTTGGAGAGCCGTGCAAGCTACCGAGAGTATCCTGCCTGCACAGCAGAGCCTGGCAAGCTACCCATGATGTATTCGATATGCCAAAAACAGTAACAAGAAGTCTCACTATGGAGATGTTACTGTTGCCTGCTTGAGCAAATTGATGAACAATGGAAGGATAGTGCTACAGTGCTACATATATTAAATACCATTATATCTTCTTGGGTATTTAACCTTTTGTCATTATGCAATGCCTTTCTCTATCCCTGATATATTTCCTTGCTTTTGAAGTTTGATCTGTCTGAGCTTAATATAGTTCAGAAAATACAGTTCTGTGTGAACTTAATGAGTTCTGTCTCAATTGTCTGAACTTTGTTTTCTTTTGATTATTGTTAGCAAGGTATATTTTTCTCCATTTATTTTAAATTTGTCTTAATATTTAAAGTAGGGTTCTAATATAATGTTAAATGTCAGATACATTTCAAGAAAAATACCGTAAAACAAAACATACAAGAAAAAATGAAATAATTGCATTGTGTATCTGAAACTTACATGTGTTATGTTTTATTATATCTCAAATTTTTAAAAAATCAGATAGAAAGTGGATTACTTGTAAACAACCATAGTTGGTTTTTGCTTTTTTATCTATTATGAAAATTTCTGTTGATTGTATATTTATACCATTGATATTCTAAGTGATTATTGATATGAGTGCATCAATACTTATATTCATTACTATTTTGTATTTTTTTTGTAGTTTTCTACTTTTGTCTTCCACTTTTTATGCTTTTTGTAGTTTTAATTCAATATACATATTGGGTATAATATGTATCCAGTTGCTACAGTTTTCTTTATAACACAAGGTTTTCATAACAGTTTTAATTATAATAAAACTTATAAATGGATAACTGTTAGAATGTTGACTGGGAAAAGTAGCTAGAGTTTTGTCCTCCAAAGTATCATCATAAATATTTAGAAGTATTGTCTTTGTGATTGAAGAGTGGAAGGGAAAAGTACACACAATTATTTCAAGCCAACTAGGAATCACATATCAAGAATTATCTGTAGCATTGTAGCACTGTAGCACTGTCCTCCCATTGTTCATTGATTTGCTTGAGTGGGCACCAGTAAACGTCTCCATTGTGAGACTTGTTGTTACTGTTTTTGGCACGTCAAAGATGCCACAGGGAGCTTGCCAGGCTCTGCTGTGCAGGTGGGATACTCTCGGTAGCTTGCCGGGCTCTCCAAGAGGGACAGAGGAATCAAACCCGGGTCAGCTGCGTGCAAGGCAAACGCCCTACCTGCTGTGCTAACATTACATTATGTATATAGAAGTATTTATGTGTATAGATTATATTTTAATGGCTTAAATTCTATTTATTGTTTTGTTTTTAGGCTTCACCTGGTGATCCTTAAGACTCACTTTTGGCTCTGCACTCAGGAATTACTCCTGGTGGGGCTTGGGGTGCCATCTGTGGTGCCCCGAGTGTTGGTCAAGGCAAGGCAAGCCCCTACTTACTGGACTATTGCTCCTGCCCTGAAAAGGCCAAGTTTAAAGGGACAAAAATCTATTTCTTCTGTTGATTCTTTGCTTTTAAATTTAGAAATTGACATTAGCCTCAGGATGTGTCCACCATCATAGCATTCAGGAAGACTGTAAAAATTGACCCTGCTGTTTTCTAGTTTCTTTATAAGTAAAACGTGAGATAGGAATGAATGTTGAGAAAACTGTAGCTTCTGCCACTGTCTTCTTTCAAAGTTGCAATGTATCCTTTTAGCTGTTGCTGAAACTTTGAGATGTTATCACATTTGGGACCCCTCATGGCTTAGGTCACTTGGCTCTGTGATACACTGTCTTAAAAATGTTGAGAAAGCACAAATTCATTGGTACTTTTACATAATGTAATTTATTAATTCATGTATACCTAAAATTAGTGATTTATATATGCATGTAAGACTTGGTCATATTAGCACAATTATACTTAAAAACACTTGGGGGGCTGGAGCAATAGCACAGCGGGTAGGTGTTTGCCTTTCATGTAGCCAACCCAGGTTCAATCCCCGGCAACCTATATGATCCCCAGCATCCCATATGGTCCTGTGTGCAGAGCCAGGAGTAATCCCTGTGCATCACTGGGTGTGACCTAACAAGAAATAAAATCTTTGGTTCTCTTTTTGCTTCCAGGAGAAATTCCAAAATAACCAGCATTTTATTCATTGACCTTTGCAGTTGGCCCAGACGAGCCTTGACTACCTATTTTTGTCCCTTGTCTGTGGTTTTACTTTGTTCTAGCTTGAACAAACTTCTTTGTTTTCCCTCTGAACCTTTGCACGGATTGAATTGGTGCTAACTGTTCTCTCTGTGCCCCACTTACCGAAATATTTGTTCCCACTTTGATTCCACATCATATTCTCTGAGTGGCTTTGCCTCGGATCTGAGGCAGAGTAGATGAGCCCTTTGATACATCTTATTTTTCTATTGAATGTGGTGGCTTATGGGTTGAGTGATACCTTAGGGAATGAGTCTCATTCATCTTCTTATTTCTAGGGCCAAGAATTGAAGTTGACATTTGGAGGGAATTCAATATGTGCATACTGAATGAATAAATGAAAGAATGAAGGGAAATGGCAGAGAATTTACTGTAAGATCTTCGTTTAGATCAAATTTAAGGAAACAGGCTGCTGATACTGTTATTCTCCCTAGAACCAGACCTTGGTTAACATAGAGCAGACCTTTGTTAACACAGAACCAGACCTTCATTAATAGGCCAAGATCTTATTAAGATATATGTTTAGGGCTTAAAAAATAACTTGTATTTCAGAGGCTTGTAGAGGGTCTGTTTCCTGCTACTAATATGCTTTACTTTTTTTCTTGATTGACATAAAAGTTCGAGCTCGAGCGGGCCCAGTAACGTCTCCATTGGAGACTTTGTTGTTACTGTGTCTGGCATATCGAATACTCTTGGTCGCTTGCCGGGCTCTCTGAGAAGGGCGTAAAAGTAGTTTGAATGTGGGGCATTTCAAGAGGGTCCATGATGGTTACTAAGAGTTGTTTCTTGATACACAGATGTCTGCGGTTATAGTTCAGGGATTCTCCTGAGATCTCTTTTTTGTGTGTGAAGGTTTGTTAAGAGCTGGTTGGAAGTGTATACTCTGGTTGCTTTGATCTGGCTAGAGACACTGAGGGGAAGTTGAGGCCAGTGTAAGATGACTTAGATGTGTGAACAAATTGTGTATGATGATCTTGAATGTGTTGTGATATGCATGTAAGACAAATTTACGCTAGCTAGAAACATGCTTAGTACACTGTGATTGGGTGTCTCGGCACAGATGTATAGTACCATTGCATCACATCGTATCAAGGTTAAATAATATTGATCCCGATGACCTGTCCCTGCTTTTGCAGTGACGCCAGTTCAGCTTCCTGACTAAGTCTTGGTGTTCATCTACCATGTCTGCAGTTTTTTTTTATAGAGTATCAGTAACCAGGTAGTGTCATTTACTTAGGCTTTGATCCCCAGAAGAAAGAGCCTAACTGTAGTTTTAGGTATAGTTCTTACAGAAAAGGCCTATGGGGTAAGTGCCTGACTTTGAGCTGCTGACTAAGGTGTTGGTGCCTTCCGTTCGGCATTTGCTTGCAAAGGCACTCATATCAAAGATCACCCATTGCAAAAACATATTAATAGCTGAGTCTGCTTCCCTCCATCATTGTCCCAGTGTCCTCTGCCCCCTCCTATAACCTTCCTCTCGCCTCTCTGTGGGGAGCTTTCTGCTGAGACCAGTTCTCAGTGTCTGTTGTCATTGGATATTTGTTATTCCTCCAGTATGTTTCTTTATATCCCACACATGAGAGAGATCATTCTGTGTCTGTTCCTCTCCTTCTGCAGACTTCGTTCAGCACAGTCCTCTTTAGATCCATCCACAAGGCAGCAAATTGGACGACTTCATCTTCTCTTAAAGACGAGTAGTATCCCACTGTGTAGATGTACCATAGTTTCTTTATCCAGCCATCTGTTCTTGGGTACTTGGGCTGTTTCCAGATTTTGTTTATTGTGAATAGTGCTGCAGTTAACATATATTTTTAATATTATTTCTAAAATATATTCTCTTATATCTTAGATATTTCTGGGATATGTGTCTAATGCCCAACTATGAGTCAAAATATTCAGTGTCATAATTCATACATTATTTCTGTGTATGAATAAAAGTATGTCCTGATTATATCATAAGGTACCAATTTATATTTTCTGGAGTTCTCTGATGTTGGGAAAGATCATACAAACTATGTAAAGTTTTCTGCTACACTTTTAGATCCTGACCTGCGTAAGCAGGACTTAGTTGGTTGGTAGTTCACCTGCACATGTTTTGTTTCTTTTTGCTACAGGGTCTAAGTCACAGAACTGTCTGTGGAATTCTCTCATCGATGGACTCACAGGCAATGTCAAGGAGAAACCACGGCCAACAATTGTCAATGATCCTCGTCCACCAGAGGAAATTCTAGCTGATGAATTGCCTCAGCTGGATAGCCCAGAAGCCTTGGTGAAGACATCATTCAGGTTCGGTGGATTGCAACTGAGTTTGTTTCTTTTTTTTTGTTGTTGTTGGTGGAGTTATTTCAGTTTAATGAATCACTGTGACAAAAAACTACCTTATTTTTCTCCCCCTACTAAGTAAATTAGAATTGATGAAGTCGTATTGTAATACTGCTAGCTGGACTTTTGGCTGAGTTTTCTGAATCTAGTGAAGATCATATCAGTACTTAAGTCGCTGTTGGTATTTAACTGGTATTGGCATTTACATAGGAAGGCAACAGATTTACTGTTGTTAGCAATTTGAATTGGATTAATGAGTCTTTTGCCTTAGAGCAGGATGGCGCATAGATAAGTATACAGAGGACTTGCATGTGGTGGGAATTAATTCCGCTTTGTGCCTCTCAGCTCTGAGTCTCTTACTGGAGGAGGTTCTGACTAGGGGGAGATTTCAAGTTCTAAGTGAGGGGAGAATTGCCTGGAAAGCTTCCGTGCTTTCCCAGGTGGTTGTTTGTTCTCTTCCTGTTTCTCTATTAATCTTGCACTTTTCCTACAAAGACTCCTAGTTATTGAGTTTTGCTGTCACTTATTAAAACTTTGGCCTTTATCTTCTTTTTCGTACTAAAAAATCAGCCTGGTTATGGATGTGGTATACAAAAAAAACTTATTTTTTCCCTGATTGGATCTTTCAAATTCATGGGTGAAGTATATGGTAAGACTGGGAATAGAGATTAAGGTTTTGCTATCCTGCTGTCTTCCATTATCACTTTTATCTTAGTTTTATTTCTTTTCGTTTTCTTTCCATTATGAACTCCTATAGTCTTCACATGCCTGGCAGAGTATGTAAGCTTTGCTTTCCTCCTCCTCTAAACATTTCAGGTGGCTCCCAGGTTCCTGAAATATATTTGACAAATGTGCTCTATTTTGCATCCAGGTGACATGTGTAATTGCTTAGCAAAAGTCATTTCATTGTGTGAAGGTTTTTCAGTGAAGACTAAGAATTAGAAACAAGGTCTAAAAAGAAGCCATGAGTAGGGGTTTGAATTTCTTTACACAAAGTGTCTGATGCTGTGGTGAAACAAGAATTGGAAAGCAAAATGCCTTTATTTTTTCTGGGTTTGGTTACTCTGCTCAGCGGTTTTAAATCCAAGAAGACCCACTTGAATATAGCAGCGTGCATTCTGTGAATGTTTGGCTTCCTGTCAGTGGCTGGAAGGGGAGGATGTTGGTTTTCTTGGTCAGTGTGTTCTCTACTTGCTGTCTCTGTGGGGTGTCCCAATAAAGTTGTTTTACAGCTACGCCTTCCACCAGATTCATTGTTGCCTTCAGTGAACATGTGAAAAGTGGGGTGCTTTTTCTATGTTCATGCTGCACTGTTCACAATAGTCAAAAATTTGGAAAAAACCCGAGTGCCCGAGAACAGATGACTGGTTAAAGAAACTTTGGTACATCTACATAATGGAATACTACACAGCTGTTAGAAAAGATGGTAAAGGTAAAGGTAAAGGCCCTCCCGTTGATCGTCGATTTGCTCGAGCGGGCCCAGTAACGTCTCCATTGGAGACTTTGTTGTTACTGTGTCTGGCATATCGAATACTCTCGGTAGCTTGCTGGGCTCTCCGAAAGGGGCAGAGGAATCGAACTCGGGTCGGCCATGTTGGCCACTTGTAAGGCGAATGCCCTACCTGCTATGCTATCGCTCGAAATTTACATACAAGTGACACTACATGAAAAGTACCATGCTAAGTGAAATGAGTCAGAAAGAGAGGGACAGACATAGAAAGATTGCATTCATCTGGGGAATATAAAGTAAAAAAATAGGAGACTAGCATCCAAGAATAGTTGAGATAAGTACCAGTAGGATACTCCCTGGCTTGAAGGCCAGCTGCACATGCTAGGGGAAAAGGCAGCTCAGATAGAGAAGGGAGCACCAAATAAAGGGTGTTGGGGAGGATCCTCCCAGGATGGGCAATGCATGCTGAAACTAGACTATAGACCAAACATGATTGCCACTCAGTGCCTCTTTTGCAAACCTCAGCACCCAGAAGGAGAGAGAGGACAAAAGGGAATGCCCTGCCACAGAGGCGAGATGGGATGGGGTGGGGGGGTGAGGAGTGGGAGGGGTACTGGGATCATTGGTGGTGGAGAATGGGCACTTGTGGAGGGATGGGTACTTGATCATTATATTACTGGAACACAAACACAAAAACTTGTAAGTCTACAACTGTACCTCGTGGTGTTTCACTAACAAAAATTAAAAAAAAGAAAAGTGGGGTGCTTTAATGAAAGGAACAACTTGTCTGCCAAGTCCACCCATTGCCACCATCTCATTTCTTTTCACTTCTCTGGTATTCTGCAGTAGAGTACTGTACTATGGCCATGAACATTATTTGATCTTTGTGTTATGTGCAAATATCTTGTTTCCAAAAAGTAATTGAACCATATTTTTATTTATTTTAATTTTTGAGACATACTGGTGATGTTCAGGGATTACTCCTGGCTCTGCAATCAGTAGTTAGGCAGTGCTTGGATGACCATGTGGGATGCCAGGAATTGAACCCAGGTTGGCTGCATGCAAGGCAAACATCTTAACCCTTATACTATCCTGCCATCATCCACCATAATGTTTTAAAGGTCGGAACTTAAAGGTTATATCCTTGTAAGGCTTTTGTGCAGTAGAGAGAACAGCAGGTACTAATATACCATCATTCATGATTTAGAACTAATATTTCATGGTCATGGTTTCTTTAATACAATAGTATGTTATTCTGGTCTTTTTCCAAAGAATATGGTTGATTTGAAAAGTACTGTTTCTTGGCACATATGTCCAAATGCACTGTCATGAACTGAAGCATCATTTTTAGATGTGATATTTGTTGTGCCACATTATTCAAAGTGAAGAACCAATACACATCATAAGGATGTCCTTATAATGATGCAGCTTGTTTTTTCTGTGTGTTTCAGATTGCAAAGAAAAAATTGGTAATTGGATGTCTAAAAAATTGCATACTTTAATAATTAATTAGGTAGCATTAAAGTAAGGTATAGATGCCCCCCCAAAGTGCCCAAGACCTTCCACCACTGTCTCTATGTCACCTCTGGTCTGTCTTCATTCCCTACCACACCTCCCAATGCTTGATAATCTGAGTTTTGTAATCTAGGGCAAAGGTTTTTTTTTCTCTCACATTTTGACACAAACCTTATTCTCTTTCTCTCTGTACTACAGATGAATGATGCCATCTGATATTTGTCTTTCCTCCGACTTATTTTCTTTAGCAGAGTACCTTCCATTTGCTACAAATTGCATGATTTCAGCAGCTTTCTCTTACAGCTTCATACTACTCCACTGTGTGTATATACCACAATTTCTTTATTAGTTCACTTGTTCTTAGGCATTTGGATTGTCTCTAGTGACTATTGTACTAAGTGTGCGTGACTAGATTTTAAATAACACTGATGGTAGTGTACCACACATATATTACCCAGTTCTTACTTTACTCAAAGAGTGAAAAAAAAAACGGAAATTTTTCCACTCCCAAAATTGTGTCTCTGGGAAATCTAAGAGGAATGGTGTTTGCATTTTCGAAAATTCTTCATGCATCGATGATTGCATTCATGATTGCTGTTCTTAGTTCCAGCAAGTGACACAGGCTTTGTTCCCTCTTCTGAGTGTAAGATGTTGGGTTGTTTTCTCTGACTCTGAGGTTTCAAGCCTCTCAGCTAACCCTGTTGTATGCTTTTGTGTATGTGCATGCACACGTGTCCATTTGCACTGACACATATACAGGGGATCTCGTATGTGACTGTTAACATGCTGCCTTTCTCAATTCGAGGGATCTTGTTTGCTGAGAGGAGTACATGATTGCTATAAGTTAGTTTCATTTGTCCTCATTATTCCTCTATATGTGTATTAGTGCTGAGCGACACAGGTTAAGTGATGACTCCTTCTTTTTCTTTTGTTCACATTTGGAAGGCATCTGGAATCTACCTAAAAGTAAATTTCATTCTCTATTCCCAAAGATGAAAGGAAGTTTTTTATTTGTAAGTAGTAAGTATCCCTTCCTTCACCAAAGTTTCAAAAATCCCATTCAGAGTCCCTGTTATAATAATAATTGGATTCCAAACCTGAAGGTGATTTCTATTTTATTTTCTTGGGGTGGGGGCATTATTGTTCAGGATATCCTCTTGGATCTGCTCTCAGAGATCACTCCCGGTGGGCTTAGGGGACCATATGAGGTATCAGGGATCAAACCCGGGTGAGCCGCTTGCAAGGCAAGTGTCCTACCTGCTGTACCATGTCTCCGGCCCCTAATTTCTACTTTAGAGATAAAGAACCACTAGCCCATAAGCATGAGCCTTACAGTTCTGATTGAATTCAAATAGAAACTAATATGGGAAGTTGCCTATAGGTTGGTGGTCACCAAGGGCAGAAGCAAGGGGTTGCTTGGGTAGACTTCAAGTCCTTAGTCTTGATCAGATGCTGGGTATTATTTGTCATCTATGAACTCATATGAAAATCTTGCTTATGATGCACATAAATAATGTTCTTCTTCTAAGTGGGCTGCTCCCAAGTCAGTCTTGAAGACATGCTAGGGTTGCCATTGGTGTCCAGCACTCAGCTGGCCAGAATGCCAGAGGGTGAAGAAGAAAGTGAGAGTTTGCCATAGCGATTTTTTTATAGCCTCCAATCTTCACCCCACTCCACTCGTCTTTGCTTGGAGGGGCCCATGGGCATTCCTGGTGATCAGCTGATAGTGGTGAGCTGATAAATCAGTGGTTGGCCCTGCTGAGCTTCGGAGCATCAGAACCCCGCTCCACAGTGCTTTCAGAGTAGGGGTATGCAGTGATGGCATTAAATTCAGGGCCCTGCACATGCTATGCTTGTGCCCTACCACTGAAATTATCTCCCTAACCCCAAAGAACTAGAGTTTGGAGAATGAGGGGTGCTCCTTCCTGAGGGTTAGAAATTGATAGTTGAGATTTGTGGGATGTCACCTCTGATCTATGTGTTTGTTGAGCTCTCCCCTCTCAGCTTCCTGTTTGCTGGACAGTGATAATGAGGCAGAGGTTCCATGTCTTGTGGTAGCTGATTCAGCAGCCTTTGGAAAGAAATGCTGTTATTTGAGAAGTTTCCCAATACTTTATCTTGTTTCCAATTGCTGGAAAATAGGTGAAGATAAAGGTAAAGGCCCTCCCGTTGATCATCGATTTGCTTGAGCGGGCCCAGTAACGTCTCCATTGGAGACTTTGTTGTTACTGTGTCTGGCATATCGAATACATCACGGGGAGCAGGTTTTTTCTTATTATACTATAGATTTCAATCTTTTCTCCCCATGAAAGAAACCTTTTAAGATATCCAGGTAGGATCGTTGAATTTCTGTGAGTGGCTATACTGGCATTGACTCTCAATTTTATTACCACTAAGTGCAAATTGTTTTCTGTCACTGAAATTCTCTTAACTGCCATCTTTGAGGGGTGGATGAGGTTGGGTTTAGGAGTCAACAGTGGTTTGAAAACTCGAGTGCCTGACAGCCACCTGCTACGATTTAATTTTGGATTTACCTCAGGGCTGGGCAGGTCCTAGCATGAGTCTTTCTATCTTCCGATGGATTCTATCTTCCGATGGACTAGGATCTACTAGATGGAATCTAATATCCCTTTGAACGCTTAAAATATTTTGGCTGTGTTAAACTGAGCAGGATTTTTGTTGCAATCTGGCCTCAGATTTTTCATTTTTGAGAAAGAGAGATAAAGAGTCCCACTTGCCAGGGTTTGGGAGGACTACAGGAGAGAATAGACACAAATGAGAACAGAGGGCTGGCCATGGAGTGTGCACGGGAAATCAAATTTATCTCTCTGCTCCGGCCCCACCGGAGACTTCGTGTGCCTTTGAGTGTGAACACGGAGTAAATTGGATCTGAAATGGGTTTTGTGGTTCTGAGTGCAAAGTTGTGGGCCCTGAGAGCTCACTAAGCCTCTGGCAGGCTTTCAAACCTGAGACTTTTGAAGAGAGGAAAGTGGAACCGCAACCAAGTGAAAAGATGTCAGAGCCTGGAAAGTGGATATTCTTGGTAGCTTCATACCCGATTGCCTATGCTCCTTGTTCTTCAGAACCTTCCCCTCGGAACCTGTTGTTCTCTGTAGGGTTTCTTCAGGAGAAATGTACACTGACTCAGACAAGCACGTACTCAGATAAGCTCTGGCAGGAATCTCAGTACCGCCACTAGAGGACCCAAGAGAACAAGAAAGAGTTGGCTGCTGAGTGAGTGCCTTGCTCTCCTCAGTCTCTAGGGAGCATGTTTGCAAAGATGAGATCCAGCCCACATTGCACCCAAGGTCAAGGAAACCAGCGTTTATTGAGCATCTGCTAGGCCCAGGAACTGCAGGATCATTTACATAGGTAGATGCTCCCAAACCCTGGCCAGGTATTATTTAATTTTTAATTGAATTTTAACTGATTGTTTTCTTTTGGTATGGTTTCTGGGTCACACTCAGCAGTGCTCAGAGCTTACTCCTTGTGGTGCTTGGAGGACTATATGCAGTGCCAGGGAACATAGCTGGGTCAGCTGTGTGCAAGGCAAGCACCTTACCTGCTATTCTATTTCTCTGACTTCTTTAACTGATTTGCATTTAACTGATTTTGGGGGTCCTCGGTAGGACTTGCAGAGACCTCTCCTGAGGATATTAAGATGATATCTGAATGATTCAGATGCTATTGAATCTTTGTACCTGCAAGTCATGCTCTCCACCCGTTTTGAGCTACTGCCCTAGGAAGGTCAATTTTACTGTCCCAATTGTACAAGTTAAGAGATTCCAACAGATCATGTTTCTTATCTAAATCACCCTGCAAGGGCCGCAGTGATGGTATAGTAGTAGGGTGCTTGCCTTGCACACAGCCGGCTTTGGCTCAATCCTTGGCACCCTATATAGTCCCCTGAGCTTGCTACAAGTGATCTCTGAGTGCATAGCCAGTTGTAGCCCCCAAACAAACAAACAAACAAACAACACCCTGTAGCTGTCAGATCTGGAGATTTCAGTTTGCCCCACCTGACTCTAATCCTAGTAGACAAGTTCATAACCTGCTATTGCCACTACATCATCTTGACTTTTGTGCTTTGAGTTTGTTATTGGTGCAGTCATATAATGTGCTTGGGTCCACTAGGGGTCAGTTGGTCCCCTGTGAGTCCTCAGGATGTTCCAAGCTGGGGGTGGGGGATTTCACGGGTAAAAATCAATAAATAGGGAGCCATGCCATGAGACAAGAGGGCAGTTGATAGAACAAGGGGCCGCAGGAAGGAAGTAAGGTTGGAAGGGGGACACAGTAGGGGACATATTGAAAAACACTGCATTAGGTAATGTAGTTTGACATTTTCTCTATGATATTGACCCTGTTCCCTTTCACTCATCCAGGTGTATGCTTTTAATATTCCATCTCAAACTTCATATCTGAATGAATTCCTTGAGCATCCTTTTTCGTGCGGCTCTGATACAGTAGGGGGATGGGTTGCAGCCTCTGGGCCTGAGTTCTAATAAGCTCCAGGTGATGTGAACTTCACTCTGAGCAGGGAGATGTGGGCTTTGATTGCCACAGGAAGGAGTGCAAATGTGGCTTAGGCAGGAATTTTTATCCTTAGTTTCCTCATTTTCCGATTTGGTAGCAGTCAATCGTCACCTCTGGCATTGGGGGGGCTGTTGTTGGGAATCAATGGGCTAGTGTTTGGCACTGCCCCTCATTCCTTTCCCAAGCTTGCAGAACCCTTCCTAGGGGCAGATGAATTTTTCGTACCCCACCCCTTTTGTTACTGTGTGCTGAGATGAGCCTCCAGTCTGGGAAATAAACCTTGCAAGTGAGGCTGACCACAGGACTAGCATCTTTGGACAGTGGTAGAAATTCTGAGGTTCATCAGTGCATTTGGTCATTTTGGGACATAGATCGAGTTGCCAGGTTTTCATCATTTTGCATTTGGAAGAATAGTCTGCTCACTCCCCAAGGAATCACTGGGGGTTTGATGAGCTTCTTTCCCCATGTAGAATGGACTTATTTGGGCTTTGGCAAAGTCTTTCTAGATTCTATACATAGCTTACTAAGAATATGTTCCAGAGAGCAGAAAGTAATGCATTGAGCCAAAACCCTTGGCTATGGATGAGATTATGGCCTTGTCAGATCCCATTTAATGGATTGCGTTTTCCATGCAGAATTAAATTGTTGAACTCATCCTCATTTTGGTTTTCGGCAGTCATTTTTCCACCAGAGGCTGCTGCCAAGAAGCCAGTTTCTGACTTGATTACTTTCAGGAAATGTGCAATCTGGCTGATGATATGGCGTGGTGTGGGGTGGCATCCCCTGCAGCTTCAGACCCCACCCCGGCATGAGTCATGGGTTAAAATTCCCCATTAGCTCATGGGGCAGTCTGGTCACACCTCTTTCTATATGGAGGGTGTTGGTCCCCTACCGAGCCAGAGCTTCAGGGACACCAACTTTCCTGACTTAGTGCTGCCTCCTTGGAGTTGACATTCCCTCCTTTAGTCCTTGCTGATCATACCAGTTGACTCTTCCTCAGCTTTGCTCTGGTAAAAATGCAAGAATGTGTTCTGAGTTTTTTTTTCTGCTCAGAGGAGTTCCCATTTCAGTGTTCACTTCTCCTGAGAGAAATATTTAGGCCACCCCTTGTCAGTACATTTGTTTTTCAGTTGGGGTATGTGTCACACCTGGTGGTGCTTGGGGACCATGTGGTGTTGGGGATTAACCCAGACTCTTGCACATGTCAGTCCTGTACTCTACACTTGAGCAACAGTATAAACCCTATCAGTTTTTATAGATGTTGTTTTCAGTGTTGGACACCGCTAAAGTCTGTCTTGCAGATAACATTCCTCTCCATTCTTCCTGGTCCTTCCGTTGGTCTTTTGGGAAAACATTGTTTATCTCCATGGCATCCACGTGAAAATGCCTCTTACACCTTAGACCATGAGTTGTGTTCTTAACTCATTCCTCCAGCTTCTCTGAGAAGAAACTTGTTGGTGAGGTGGCTGGGGCTCTGATTTCAAGGTTACTTTCAGTCACAGACTCTGTGCACCAGATATGCTAAGGGCCAGTCATTTCTGTGAGATGTGCGACGCCTTTTTAAGAAAAAATTATTGAATCACTATGAGATAGTTACAAGCTTTTATGTTTGGGTTACAATAACACAATGATCAAACACCCATCCCTCCATCAGTGCACATTCCCCACCACCAATATCCTTGGTATACCCCCTCTTTTTCACCCTTTGCCCGCCTCCATGGCAGACATGAGTTCCCATAATTGCTCTCTACTTTTGGGCTTTATGGTTTGCAATACAGGCCCTAAGAGGTTATCATGTTTGGTCCTATCTACTTTCAGCATACATCTCCCATCCCAACCAGTTCCTCTAGCCATCATTTTCTTAGTGATCCCTTTTCTATTCCAGCTGCCTTTGATTTGGGATGACTTTGATGTTGATTTTTGCTGGAGGTCCTGCTGATGTCCTTAGTGAACCTTCTCTGGAAGATTTACACAGTGGTCAAAGGAGCTTTACATAAAGTAACAAAATAGAAGACTAACACCCAAGAACAGCCGAGATAAATACCAGGAGGTTTACTCCATGGCTTGGAGGCCAGCTGCACACGCTAGGGCAAAAGGCAGCTCATATAGAGAAGGGAGCACCAAATAAAGGGCGTTGGGAGGATCCTCCCAGGATCGGAGATGCATGCTGAAAGTAGACAATAGACCAAACATGATTGCCACTCAGTGCCTCTTTTGCGAACCACAGCACCCAAAAGGAGAGGGAGAACAAAAGGGAATGCCCTGCCACAGGGGCAGGGTGGGATAGAGAGGATGGGGGGTGGGAGGGATACTGGGATCCGTGGTGGTGGGAAATGGGCACTGGTGGAGGGATGGGTATTTGATCATTGTGTAATTGAAACCCAAGCACAAAAATTTGTAAGTCTACAACTGTACCTCCATGGTGTTTCAGTAATAAAAATTAAAAAAACAAAAACGAAAACAAAACAAAGTTGCTTTGATCCCACCTCCTCCTTTCCATCTCGTCGCATGAGTTCTAGCTCTCCCCACCATCTCACTTCTGTCCCATTTTCTCTCACAGATGTTCCCCCTGAGGAGTTTCTTGTGTTTCTGATCTTCTGTTGCCTCCTGCTTCCAGAGGACGTAGGAGGCTCACAGGCTCCCACCATGCTGTGACCAGTTTCCGGCTCTGTGCTGTGGTCACAGCTCACGCCCACTGGCCTCATCTAGTGATAGAGAGAACACAGGCAGCTGCAATTTCCTTTAGTGTCTCAAAATTTATTACCTATAAGAGAGTTTGTGGAAACATTCACTGTCACTGTCATCCTGTTGTTCATCAGTTTACTCGAGCGGCACCAGTAACATCTCCATTTATCCCAGTCCTGAGATTTTTGCAGCCTCTCCTTATTTGTCTTTCCCAATGCTGCCATATTGGAGGCTCTTTCAGGGTCAGGGGAATGAGACCTGTTATTATTACTGTTTTTGGCATATTGAATACGCCACGGGTAGCTTGCCAGGCTCTGCTGTGCAGGCGGGGTACTCTTGGTGGCTTGCCGGGCTCTTCAAAAGGGAACAACTGGAAACATTAAATCTGTCTAAATAAACTGCATCAGGGAGGGGGTCATTTTAATTTGACTATTTTCATGTCTGAGGGACGTGCCCAGCAAGGTTGAGGGCCGCACTGACAGTTCAGTTTTTTTGACATTTTGGTTCCTAGTCAGTGGACATGTCTCCCAGGCTAATTCCCTTCAAGAGCACATTTGGCTTCAAACCAGACATTCTGGGAAGCCAGGTTTTGCTCAGAGGAATGCAGCTCATCTGAGGTGTCCTCGGACTTCTGGGATATACCTAACAGGGTAACTTCTGACAGCGTCTTGTACAGAGTCTAAATAATTCACTGTAGAATTGTAGCAAGGAGCGCCCCCTACTGTCAGGAGGGGACAAGGGTCAGGAATAGTCTTGCCGTTTCCACCGATATCTTTGTGTGGGGCCCGTGGAGCAACCTCTCAAACTTTCTGATTTGGAACAGGAATTTCACCCCTAGGCCACATGGAAATGTGAATTTATCTCTAACGGCAGGCAGGCTTCCTTTGTGTACCCTTCCTTCAGTGCTTTGGACCCCTTGGTGTCTGATAATTCTCTTGGCTCTGCATTAGGTGGTCCCAGCATTCAGCTCTTGGCTGCTAAGTCTTCGTTGACCAACTTCCTCAATCCCAACGCCAGGTGACTTCTGAAGTTTAGCTTGGAGAGTTGGTGAGAATCTGGGATCTGTCCAAATCCCGTGGAGCTAAAGGCCAACTTGGGAAAGCTAAAACTCAGTTTTCCTCTATCTAATTCTTTTGATGTGGATCCTTGAGTTTATTGGTATATGTTCTGATCTTACAGGGATCTCCCATTTTCTCTAAATTCCTTAAAGTGAAAGATTATGGGTCTTGTTTTCCACTTTTATTTATCTCACCACATCTGTTTTTGGGGTCAGGGAGGGTACCTGTTGGTCCTCAGTGCCTGGAGGTCATGCAGTGCTAGGGATTGAACTTGAGGCCTCTTGCTTATCAGGCATAGGTTCTAGCCACTGGATTATCTCCTTTGCCCCATTTACTTTTATATTTTATCCCCTTTCTCCACAGTTCCAGACCTTAATTTTTAATGAGGTTAAAAAGACAGATTGGCTTACTGATAAGAGACCCCACGCTTGGAAATATCTCAAAAGTTCCATATGTTATTTCTTATAAACTTTTGGCAATCAGTGTCAACTGCATTCCCCCCCCCCCCCCAGTCAAGTTAAGATATCCCAAAATGAAAATAAAGCAAAGCCCTTTAAAACGGAGCCCCATGCTATTGCATTTCTGCAAAATCCTTTATTGGTGCTTGGTCCCTGTCCGCTGCAGTGGTCGTGTTACTAACCTCACACTAATTTGATCTCATGTATTGCTCTGTAGAAATTTTAGTTCCTCCTGCATACAGCATTATTAGGTCAAGGTTTCTGCTCTTGCTAGCAGCAAAGGAGCAATAGAATCTTCCCAAAATCAGATACTGTCTCTCCTTTCAAGGGTTCGGCTCACTTGGTAGACACATCCCGCATCCACCAAGCACTCAGGCACCCACAAAGGGCCAACTGAACTAGCACCTTCCCAGCTGCTGTGGTGGACCTCCCATCTGTGAGTGAAGTGTATTGACACTTGGTGTCATCAGAAACATGCCACCCTGGATCATGGTGGACACAAAGCTGTAAGGGACTCGAAAGAAACCTGGTGAGCCAGAGGTAGGAGGAAGGAAGATGGGGTCACGTATTTACAGAGCCTCTTGGTTTGCACCTACAGCATGTGAAAGGGAGATGTTGGAAAGGTACAGTTGAGGCTGAGTCTAAGAAGCGCCTTGCTATTACCTTGAGAAGGAGATTCGGTATTTCACAAGAAGAGACATTTGCTCTCGGAAATCTGTGGGTAAGCAGAGAGAAAACTGCATGTTTTCCCACTGAGATAGAGAATTAAGAATTACATTTCATGCCTCAGTTCCTTACACTTAGCTCATCAAAACAGAGGCTTCTGTTTGTTTGCCTGTGGCGGAGATAAGAGTCTTGGAGCTGGAAAGGGCCTCAGAGTTTGGGTATCCCTGGTGCCTGGACCAAGCACACGGACAATTGGCGGGGTGAGGGTAGCGGGGGAAAGGGGAACTTGTGAGAATACGTTGCCCCACATGGATTCAAACAGAGACTTATTTATTTTCTATTATTGTTAAATGTGGTAGTAGCTAATTGTTACTGAACAGACAACGTCATAGAGATTAACCTAGCTGGTCTTCATTGGCTACTGTGAAAGGCAGCTAGAATGAATGAGTTACTTCCAGACCCTGGGGGTCAGTTTAGTTGGATTTTATTTGAATAATCTTGAAGAAGTGATAGCTTTGGATCAGATAACGGGATTCAAATATGTTGAGGCAGACTTAATACAAACTGCCTATGATAAATGTCTCTCTGCATATCATCTGTCATTGTTTCTTTTCAAACCTTATGACCCTGAATTATAACATCATGATCTGTCACCGATTGTAGCTGTTCAGGATGAGACAGTTTTCTTACATGGAAAATTTAGTATAAATTACCAAGAAGAAGACTGGTTTAAAAATATTACCTAACATACAAGTTTTACCAAATGTTTCATAAAAAAAAATTTGGGGGTTGCAGAATCATGTATTTAGTTGTACTTCTCTTTGGTCTCCTTTAATTGGGAACATCTTTTCCACTTTTCTTTCATGACATGACCATTTTGAAGCAGGTCACGTGTCTTGTTTTGCAGACACCTTGCTTTGTGATTTGATTCTGGTTGTGCATGCTGACAGGAAGACCACGTGAGAAATGTTGTTGGCTCCTTGCCCTCAGCTTTAAGAATGAGACTTCTTTGCTCTCCCATTTCTGGGCTTGTTAATTTTGATCATGTGTCCAATCCCCCTACTCCCTTACTCCCTCCTTATTTGTCTCCATGATGTCCTCTTTGAAAGAAGGTTCTGATAGTTTTAGGCCTCAGACTGAGAGTTTACTGCTCCCCATTATCTTTTTCCCTCTCTGTCTAGATTCTACCTAGCATTGGTATGGATTCTGAATTCTTTTTCATTATATGTTTTATAAGCTGCTATATCTTTATTCTCCCCAGAATCCAGAAGTCTCTTTTTGAAGGACAGTCTCTAAGGGCAAGCAGAGGGGATGTCTAGGGAGTTTTTCCATCTAAAATGCTTTGATCTTAATGGTTAGAAATAAGCTTTGATTAAGAAAATGGAGAACTGGATCGGAGAGATAGTGTAGTGGGTAGGGTGCTGGCCTTACAAGCCGTCCACCCTGGTTCGATCCCTGGCACCCCATGTGGTCTCCTGAGCACATCAGGAATCATTATTTCTTTGAGCACTGTGGCTGTGACCCCCAGCAAAACAATAACAGAAAAGTAAAGACGTCTTTGATTATGCTTTGTACAGAAGGCCCGATCACCACTACTTTTTCTGTACCCCAAGTGTCCACTTTGCTTTGGTATGTCCTGCTTCTCTAGGGCACCAATTTTCTAATGACCATAAGGCCATAGTTCCCAGATGCAGACTTTGCTTCTTTCTCCTTATAGTACTTATTTGGAATGGGCATCTAGAGTTTTGGAATGATCAGAGAATGAACTCTCCCACCCCGTGAGATGCCATATGTCCTTGCCATTTTATATAGCTCAAGTGTCACCAACTGTCCCTTATGTTGTCTTTCTCCAAAAGCCAATTCAACAGAATGAAGGCAAATTGCATGTTTTCTTTGGGGAATGTGATATGTGGAAGTTTCCAGAAGCTTGCTAGGCTCTGACTATTTTTACTTAGTGTGTCAGTGGCTGACATGTTTTCACCACCTCCTGGAGAAGCTGACTTTGAGACATTGTCTTGGTTTCTTAGTCACCAGTTCTCCTTTCTTCATCTTTTTCAAAATATAATTTTGTCATGAAAATAATACTCTAAGCATTTGATAAATGGTAAAAGGAGAAAAGGAAAAAAAATTTCTGAGTGTAATCCTGCTATCTTTTGGCATCCTCCTGAGGTCGTAATTTTTTTTTAACTGAATATTTTATCTTGAGCATTTTTCCTCTATTGCCACATTGTGTGTGTGTGGGGGGGGGGGGCGTTGGGAAGGAGGGAGGGAGAGAGAAATATTGCATATTTATGTTAAACTTTTCTTCACTTTACAGAAAAGTTAGAATAAAAATCCTCGTGCATCTTGATAGTACCCTTTAGGTGGGGCTTGCTCCCAGCTCTTTGCTCAGGAGTTACTCCTTACTAGGCTTGGGGAACCACATGTGGTGCCGGGGATCAAATGTGGACCAGCTATTGCAAGGAAGCACTGTAGCACTGTCCTCCCATTGTTCATCAATTTGCTCGAGTGGGCACCAGTAGCATCTCCATTGTGAGACTTGTTACTGTGTTTGGCATATTGAATACGTAACGGGTAGTTTGCCAGGCTTTGCCATGCGGGCGAGATACTCCCTGTAGCTTACTGGGCTCTTCGAGAGGGATGGAGAAATCAAACGCAGGTCGACCGCATGCAAGGCAAACGCCCTACCTGCTATCCTATCGCTCCAGCCTTCAAGGAAAGAGATAGTATAAATTTTGTTACAATATCTCTCTGGCCCCAAATATTGCCATATTTTAAACTCTATCCTAACTAGATGATTGATAACTAGAAGTGGAAACACGGGTTTGAAAGGCACTAAATTTAATTTGTAAAAAAAAAACACATCACAAGAGGATCTCAGAGGAGCGCTTTCGATGGGACATCTTCCTGCAGTTAGCTTTGAATAGACTGTATTTTTTTTAAGATAACCTGCCCTTTCTTTAAACCTATAGAGTTTCTATACTGATGGTTTCTTTCCTTTTTTTTGTTGTTTTTGGTGGTGAGGATGGTGGTGGTATGTGTGTGTGTGTGGGGGGGGAGGGAGGGTGAGGACGGCTACACCCATAAATGCCTAATTTCTGGGTACATACTCAGAAATGACTCCTGGTGTTGCACTGGAGACGGAATGTGGTAACCAGAATTGAGCCAGGTTAGTGTTTTAACCTTGTACTCTTTTGGGCCCAGTTTCTTTGTTGTTGCTGACATATTGTCTGATGGGATAACATAGTTACTTTTCTTTCTGTTCCTACTGTCTTTATCGCCCTTATAATAGAGGAGTAAAATTCAGAAAAGAAAAAAATGAATTGTATAAAGACACACAGCTAAGAAACAGCAGAGACATGGCTTAAACCTGTGTTCTTCCGACCTTAGAACTACTTCACTCACTCCTTTCCTGGAAATACAAGTACAGTGAATGGAGTCAGTCATGTTCCAGTGTGAGTAGCTGGGTCTGAAGAGAGAAGAAAATATTCCCAAGAAGGGCTTAGGAAAGTTCTTGCCTTCACAGGACTTAGAGAAATGTGAAAGCAAAAAGGAATTACTGAATGGCAGAGAAACATTTGTTATAATATACCTTTATGTAATTGGTATTAAAAAGTACAATTAGAATAGCTAGAATAGAAATTGGGCTGGAGCAGTAGCACAGTGGGAAGGGCATTTGCCTTGCAAGCGGCCAACCTGGCCAACCCCATTTCGATTCCTCCGCCCCTCTCGAAGAACTCTGCAAGCTATCGAGAGTATCTTGCCCTCATGGGAAAGCCTGGTAAGCTCCCTGTGATGTATTCGATATGCCAAACACAGTAACAACAAGTCTCACAATGGAGACGTTACTGGGCCCACTCGAGCAAATCGATGAACAACGGGAGGACAGTGCTACAGTGCTACAGAATAGAAATTAACAGAGAACATTTTTATAAAAACCTTTATTAAGATATAGTTGATATAGATCAGCTGTATCCAAAGAGATACAGTTGATGTTTGTTTGTAATTGTGAAACTACCACTATAATCTAAATATTGAACATACTCATTACTCTGAAATCTGTTTTTGCTCTGTTTGTGAGGGTAGAGTTTGGGCTACACCCAGCTCAGAAATTAGTGCCAGCTCTCAGCTTAAAGATCACTCCTGATGGTCATTGGGGGTCCAAATGCAGTCCTGGGGATCAAATGGGCTGGCCACATGCATCTTTTAATCTTCTATTATTTTTCTGGTCCATCCTCTTGCTCTTTTGTAACTCCTTCTTCTTACTATATTATACCAGTTCACCCCCAGACAACTGCTGATTTTCTGATTTTATTTTTTCACTGTAAATAGTTTGCGTCTTTATATTATAGGTAACTGGGACCATATGGCATATCACACACACACACACACACACACACAGAGGAATGTGACCTTTTAAACTTAGTTTATCTATTTTAATGGTCATCCATGCTACTGCATATGACAATAAAGCATTCCTTCTTATTGCTGAGCAGTACTTTATTATGTAGCTCTGCCATTATTTATTTATTCAGCTTTTGATGCATATTGGCACTTGTCAATCTCTGGAGTATAAATATTCCCTCCCACTTGGCCAATTTTTAATTATCAATATGATGACAAAAGTAAGGGGTTGGAAGAGAAATGAAATAGAGTCTGCTCCATATGTCCTGGGAAATTTGTCTTTGACGATAAATAGGGGAGAGAATTAGAGCTTCTCCTGGGAACATTTGGTTAGTAGAGTACTCCCCCCCCCCCCTCCGCCTTCCTCTCTCCTCCTTCTCCTCCTCCCCCTTCCATTCTCTTCTCTCCTCCTCCTCCTTCTTGCTCCTTCTCCTCCTTTCTGCATATGAGGATGGCACTAATATCCATTTATAATTAGGTAATTTTTACAAGTTTTGAGAAACATCATTGTGTTTACAGAGCCCATTTAGCTAGAAAGATTTATTGCTTAGAGATAACTATGATTATAGGTAGGAGTGAGTATTGATTTTAGGATTTTATGCTTTATGACCAAAAGAATGAAAGAATTATATGAATCATTTTGTGGGGACAAGAGCTTCTTAAAAACTCTTTATATTTCTTAGAGTATGTTTCTTATATTAATTTTACTTTTTATATCATGTGGAATGCAAAAAAGCTACTTTCAAACTTAGTAGAAAAATGCAGGAAGAAAAAAATGAGCTTTTTTTAAAAAAAATTTTACTGAATCATCGTGAGATAGTTACAAGCCTTCATGTTTGGGTTACAATCACACAATGATCAAACACCCATCCCTCCACCAGTGCACATCCCCCACCACCAATATCCCCGGTGTACCCCCCCTCCCTTCCCCACCCTCCCCCTGTCCCCATGGCAGACATGATTTCCCATAATCTCTCTCTACTTTTGGGCATTATGGTTTGCAATACAGACCCTGAGAATTTATCATGTTTGGTCCTTTATCTACTTTCTGCACACATCTCCCATCCCGAACGATTCCTCCAGCCATCTTTTTTCTTAGTGATTCCTTCTCTATTCCAGCTGCCTTCTCCCCTATGCTTATGATGCAGGTTTCCAGCTATGGAACAATCTATCTGTCCCGTGTATCTACTATCCTTAGGTGTCAGCCTCAGGTTATGTTGTTTTATACTCCAAAAATGAGGGCAGCCCTTCTATGTCTGTCCCTCTCTTTCTGACTCATTTCACTTAGCGTGATACTCACCATGTCTATCTATTGATAAGCAAAGTTCATGACTTCATCTCTCCTGACAGCTGCTTAATATTCCATTGTGTAGATGTAGCGAAGTTTCTTTAACCAGTCATCTGTTCTAGGGCACTTGGGTGGTTTCCAGATTTTGGCTATTGTGAACAGTGCTGCAATGAACATATAGGTACAGATGTCATTTCTACCGCGCTTTTTTTGCATCCTTGGGATATATTCCCAGAAGTGGTATTGTGGGATCATATGGAAGCTCAATTTCTAGTTTTTGACGGACTGTCTATATTGTTTTCCAGAAAGGCTAGACTAGTCGGCATTCCTGCCAACAGTGAAAGAGTGTCCCTTTCCCCCCACATCCACGCCAGCACCGGTTGCTTTTGTTCTTCTGAATGTGTGTCAGTCTCTGTGGTGTAAGATGATATTTCATTGTTGTTTTGATTTGCATCTCCCCGATGGCTAGTGATGTGGAGCATTTTTTCATGTGCCTTTTGGCCATTTGTATTTCTTTTTTGAGGAGTAAACTTCTGTTCATTTCTTCTCCCCATTTTTGATGAGGTTGGAGGTTTTTTTCTCGTACAATTCTACTAGTGTCTTGTATAAAAACTGAGCTATTTTCTACCTCATCCTTCAACATTTTATAATTTTCTATTCTGTGAATAATAATTCATACATTTGGGGTAATAATTTACATTAAGCATTATACCTTTCCTTCTTTATGATCCCAAAATGCTCCTTCCCTTTTTTATTTGTATTTTTTCCTCTTTTGTAAAAAAATTTATTGAATCACCATGAGATACAAAATTGTTCATGATTGAGTTTCAGTAATACAATGTTGGAGCACCCAGCCCTTTATTAATGTCCACTCTTTTCCACCAATGTCCTCAGGTTCCTTCCCTCCCCCTTGCCTGCCTTATGGCAGCCACCTTTTCTTTTTTCTTTTTGAAATCACTTCCCACTATCATTATTGTGGTCCTTTCTCTGAACTAACCACCCTACTCCCATTGTAAGGCTTTTTGCTGTCTCCAACTGCTCCTCTCTGATCTCTTTATTCATCACCAAGTAGGTACGGTGCTCCGTCCACAGTTTCCACGTCCACTGTACAGGGGAGGTTCAATCAGTAGTGTGGTCAACATGCAGTGTCAAGCAGTGGGTGACTTGGATAAGAATGATTTTCTACAACTTGGGGAATTGGGTCAGGCTTGATGAGGGCAACTCCGTAAGCTTCACTCATCTGTAATAGGTCTTTGTTGAGTCCCATCTTCTGCCATGTAACAGGTGTGAGGTATAAAACAGAAGGAAACACACTATGGCTACTGTCATCGAATTTACAGCTTATGTACATGGCAGGGAGCTAAGGACTTTATGAGGCCTGAACTCAAGAAGACCTTCCAGGTCAACCATGTTTGTCCTAACAAAACATCAGATAAGGCACTGGACCAAATGTTGAGATTTTTCTGTCCTAAGAAATGTGGATTCTGGTGTCCTGGGTGTTTGCCTGGGCAGTTCTGAAACTCACAAGGCATTTAGTGGCAAATTGAATGGTTCTTTGACTTCACTGTCCTGTGTTGATTAAAGTAAAAAGAAAAAACAGAGGAATTTTGAGATTTCTGTCCTCTGCACCTCTCTGCAGACTTCAGACTTCAGGTTTTCTTCTTTGGGTTAATGTGGGTTAATCCTGCTGAGGATCAGGACCTCATGAATGACTTTAGTGGCATGGGACAGTCTGAAAACAGGGCTTTTGGTCATATTCTCATGAGCTCCAAAACTTTGGTGCATTGGAAAGGGCATCAAATAGAGTCAGACATCCTGGACTTTTCTCCTAATATGGCTTTAAAAAGTTTTTAACTTCTGAGTGCCTCAACTTTTTTGTCTAGATGACACACACACACACACACACACACACACACACACACACACACAATCTTGTCCTACATATTGAACTATTGTGAAGTTAAAAGAGATGATTATGCACAAAACTTCTTAGGAAATGGCCCAGTACCATGAAGTACAATGTTGCTAATATTTCCATGATTATGCACAAAAGTTCTTGGGAAATGGCCCAGTACCATGAAGTACAATGTTGCTAATATTTCCATGGAAGATTGCAAGGATGGGGGTAGTGTTCAGGGAAGGGGGTACAGGATAGGCAGGACTGACAAAGGATGGAGAAGTCATGTATCCCAAGGTCTGTTTTCCAGACTCTTTTGGTTTCCCATTCCCTTTTCAAAAAAAATATTATTCAGAGACCCTTGGAAATCTACCATCAAAGGAGACCTCCCAGTTATATCAAGTCTGCTACTGCTTTGCCCCCTGATTATTCCAATGTCCCCACAGGGATGGCATTGGGAACTTCTGAACTGGAGGATTAGAAACCTCTGCCACTGCCTCAGAGTCTTTGATTCACCCAACTTATCCTGGGGTAAAAATCAGTTGCCAGGAAAAGGAAGGATAAAATCTCATATACATGATGTACACGGTAAAGAACAGAACCTCATACTTAAAAGAGTCAGTAAACCTTCTTAACAAATGAGTACGATAGAGAAATCTGTGTATTCCTCATAAATATTTTAGTCTAAATCTCGACCTTGCCTGGGAAGACATCTTGTTTTCAAGATGTGACTTGAATGGGACTTTCATGTGTGACCGTGCAAGCTGCAGAACTCCTCCAAGAATTAGTTCCCTCACCTAGAGAACAGAAAGGCTCATAGTTGTGCTTCATGGCTGTTATGAGGAATAAAATCACTGTGTGAGGCTCATACAGGGTGTCACCCCTGTGGGTACTTGCAAAAAAATGATGCCCTAACCTTTATTCAGGGCTTCACTTTTCCCCCTAGATGTTTAAATATATTAACTAATTTAATTCACACAATACTCTTTTCGGATAGATACTATGATGATTACAGATGGGAAAGTTGAAATACATTTAGATACCTTGTTCAAGATCACTGAGCTCACCAGTTTTGTGGGTTTTGTTGATTTTTTTTGTCGTTTGCTTTTTATTTGGGTCACTCTTATAGTGCTCAGACTACTCCCAGGATAGTGGCAAGGGAGAGTGGTGGGGGTTATTTCACCAGTGCTTGTATCAGTGCTAGAGGAGGAACCTGGATCTGTCAAATGCAAAGTATGTATTCATTCCCTTTGATCATCTCCGGAGCTGGGCTTTGAACCCCTGCAGTGTGCTCTAAAATCCAAGTCTTCAGTCACTCAACTAGGCTTAACCCTTCATTTGAATTTGAATGGTTCCACCTGTCCAAGGACTCATCATTGGCAAGGTGTGAGATTGTGTCATCTTGGCAAGGCTTCTTCTTCAGTGTAGTCCCTGCTCAGTTCTATTTAGGAGAGAGTCTACTTCACAACCCAAGCCAGAGGGGAAGCTGGAAGAAATGGGGAGCTGTCTTTGTCAGCCCCAGCTTGCCAGAGGGAGGTTTCCGATTCTAGGCTCTTTATCACTGAGGCTCAATGTGGCACACTCTCTTAAAATAATGTGAATGTTTCCCAGAGGTGGGTGGCGATTTTCTGAGTGTGCAAGGCATCTCTGCATGGATGTGATCCAGTGGGAGGCAGGTCTGCTGGGACCCAGCCAGAGTATTTTGGGACTATAAACAGCTCTGCTTTGACAGTTGAATTTTATCTGTTGCCTGAACTAGTTCAGCAGAGCTGTGTGACCTTAAGTGTTGAGTTAGTGTTGTTAGAATAGTTGCCACATCCTTCCAAAGGGTGATGATAGTTTCTGACTTACCAAGAAGCTTAGATCAAGAACTCAGAGAAAAGGATGATTTCCTTATTTATGAGTGTAGTTGCATTTTTTAGACAGAAAAAGAAACATTTCCCCACCCCCACCCCAATTTTGACTTTGAGGCCACACCTGGAAGTGGTCAGGGCTTCCTTCTGACTTTGCACTCAGGGATCATTCTTGGCAAGCCTGGGATGCCATAGGATGCTGGGGATTGAACCCAGGTCAGCTGTGTTCAAGGCAAGTGCCTTACCCGCTGTGCTCTCTCTTTGGTCCCCTGTTCATTCTGTTCAAATTGTTGAAAGTTAATTTTTCTTCTGAACATGCTTCACTTCTCTTTTATCACATTATAAAAGTTAGCATTACAACTCACTCAGTCAACATTTTCCCATGTTTAAACTTTTATGACATCAGGAAATTTTTGTCGTTTTGAAATAAACATGACATAGCTGGACCTACTCTACTTTAGTAATCAATTTGTTGATGTTTGCATGTCCAGTGATTTTGGAAATATAAATAACACTGTTTCAGATGTCTTTGCATAAATAGTATGTTTTTTTCCCCAGTGTAGGATATTTCACTCTAGATTGACTCTTATCCCAGAAGAATCTGTGGAATTTCCAGATCAGTGTAGTAATCTAAGATCACAAGTACTCTGATTAGTAATGCCATTGCTGTCCTTTTTCAGACTGTTCTAAACCTTTCTTCACTTGACATTTTTCTTGCTAAATAGTTTTAGTTAATTGAAATCTCAGAAACTTAGAATCTGTTTTGCCTTGACTTCATCCATCCACCAGTTACTATATAGTTAATGTGTCTACAGCCTAGTTCCTGGAACTTGTGAATCAGTTGTAACCCTCTGTGGCAAAAAAAAGATCTTTGCGATATGATTAGGTTAAAAATCTGAAGATCAGATCTTTTAGATCTAAAATGATCATAGAAGGTCTGATTAATCACACATCTTCTTACAGGTTAGAGAGGGAGGCAGAAGATCAGAACCAGAAGGAGATTTGTTGCTTCTACGCTGATTGGATGAGGAGGAAGGGGCCATGGGCCAAAAAATGCAGGTGTCCTCTCGATGCTAGAAACGAAGGAATGACTTTCCTCTTGAGAACCTCGTTTTGATTACACCATTTTTTGGTTTTGTTTTGTTTTGTTTTAAGTATAATGAAGTCTGTTTTGGATTTCTGACCTTCCAAACAGCAAGATAATATATTTGCGGACTGCAAGATAATATATTTGTGGTGTTTGTCAGCTGCTAAATGTATAATAATTATTTACACCACCACCAGAAAATGAATACACTCCCCAGGTAGTTATAATAGTTGGTCTGTTCTGAAGATCGCAGTGCAGTAAGAACACAGGCTGATAGTTTCTGGAACTCTGCAAGTGCATGAGGGCGAGCCGACCTGCAGACAGAGTCTTGTAAATCTTTGGAGCCAAACTACAGGGTGACCGTGGGCTCATCTGACCTCAAAGCTGGTCATTTTTATTCTGCATGCTGTCTGCAGCTTCTCATTACTCCTATTTAGAATTTCCCCATGGGAAAATGTCAGCAGCTAAGTTTCTAAAACTGTATTTCTGGTTGGGGACTTTTTTAAATTAATATTTACTGCAAATAATGAATACCAAAACAAAGTGCCAAAATCACTTCTTAGCTCCTAGGCGTTAGAAATCTGGACTTTCAACCTCGTCTCTGCCACATCTCAGTTGTAAGAAATGGAAAAGTCAGTCTGATAAAGCTTGGGAGATGAGATCAGTAAAACCTGTTTCAGGGGCTGGAGCGATAGCACAGTGGGGAGGGCATTTGCCTTGCACGTGGCCTACCCGGGTTTGATTCCCAGCATCCCATATGGTCCCCCGAGCACCACCAGGAGTAATTCCTGAGTGTAAAGCCAGGAGTAACCCCTCTGTATCACTGGGTATGACCCAAAAAGACAAAAAACAAAACAAAACAAAACCTGCTTCAGAATTAGTATGAGGTAAAATAAGTGGGAGAAGAGAAAGTGTAAGCTAGCAAAGTGCTATAAAACACAAGGTACTAAGGAATTTTACTCCATAGCTTGGAGGCCAACCACACATGCTAGGGGGAAAGGGAGCTCAGATAGATAAGGGAACACCAAATAAAGGGTGTTGGGAAGATCCTCCCAGGATGGGAGAAGGATACTGAAAGTATACTATAGACCAAACATGATTGTCACCCATTGCCTCTTTTGCAAACCACAACACCCAATAAGAGAGAGAGAACAAAAGGGAATGCCCTGCCACAGAGACAGGGTGGGATGGGGGGGTTGGGGGGTGGGAGGGATACTGGGATCCGTGGTGGTGGGAATGGGCACTGGTGGAGGGATGGGTATTTGACCATTGTATAATTGAAACACAAGCACAAAAATTTGTAAGTCTACAACTGTGCCTCATGGTGTCTCACTAATAAAGTAAAGTAAAGTAAAGGCCCTCCCGTTGATCATCGATTTGCTTGAGCGGGCCCAGTAACGTCTCCATTGGAGACTTTGTTGTTACTGTGTCTGGCATATCGAATACTCTTGGTAGCTTGCTGGGCTCTCCGAGAGGGGCGGAGGAATCGAACTCGGGTCGACCATGTTGGCTGCGTGCAAGGCAAACGCCCTATCCGCTGTGCTATCGCTCCAGCCGTCTCACTAATAAAAATTAAAAAAAAAACACAAGGTACTATTTTAAAGTCATTAGTAATAACAATTTTGCAATAATGAATAATCCTAATGTGTGTATAATTAATAATGTGCATACAATAGTTAATAATTTTATAAATCACCAACTGCTATGACAGTGATAAATTATTGTTTTTATATCTTGAAGCATAGTTAATGTGCTGGATCCGAGAGTTTGGGCTTTGCTTAGACAGGTGTTTCCATATTTCTCCCTTACCGTTTACCTTTTTCAATGCATACATTATGGCAGGCAAACAACTGAAAGAGTTAATGGGATGGAGGTGATGAAATGGATGTCAGCTAAACCCGAAGCATCTCTCTGTGGTTGTTTTTTCAGGGAGTAGTTACCTCCTGGGCAGGACCTCTGTAATTAGTTTCTCTTTTTCCATTCTCTCCAGCTATTAGTTTGGCTCATGTTCCTGGCACCTCTCACCTTCCTACCATAATGGTCTCCCAGCTGGCCTCTCTACCTTAAAATCTTGCCATCCTCCATCTTAAAACCTTCAGTGCCTCCCTATTGGCTCCAACATCTGTGCTCAACTGAAGCGTTGGGAGACATTGTTGAATCAAAGTAGTTTGTTGCTACTAATAAGTAGAGAGCAGAAAGTCTGTGAATAATTTATTCCTTTTGCTTTACTCTTTAAAAACCAATTAGAGCAAGACCCACTGTATCATTGCTACCTAGTGTGGGAGAATAAAGGTGGAATTAGAGCTAATGCTTGGAAATATCTTGACTGACTAGCCCCCAGGTATATCTGCAGGCGGTGTCATTTATCATTTATGTTGTGGGAGAGAATTGTCAAGAAGTAGTCAGTAATTCGAAGAACAAAATCCACATTCCTTTGCATGTCATAAAAGGGCTGTATGATATGGTCCTTCTTTTTTTAAAAAAATTTTTGCTTTTTGGGTCACACCTGGCAATGCACAGGGGTTACTCCTGCCTTATGCATATAGAAATTACTCCTGGCAGTGCTCGGGGGACCATACGACATGCTGGGAATAGAACCTGTGTAAGCTGTGTGCAAGGCTAACATCCTACCCGCTGTGCTATCACTCCAGCCCCGATATGGTTCTTCTTTTACATTGATTCTCCACCACTGCCACTGTCTGCATCTCCTACACTATTTAAGCCCCAGTCACATCAGGCATACTGATGTTTATTTCTAGTATGGCCTGGTGCCCTTTGGGGAAGCTTTTTTTCCTTCCCTTTTCGACATGCTTGGGGTGACTCCACCTCCAACCCTCCCTTCCAGTATACTCATCATCCTGTGCTGACCAGGAGAAGTACTGTACTCCTGCCCCATGCAGATTGATGGAAAGGGGCAGATACCTCTGACTGTACCAGTAAGAACCAACCTGGGCTTTTACAGGAAGAGTTGGACAGTGGTGCTAAGCTGGTAGGATTTACATCTATACTTGCTGCCATTCAAAAAAGCCTGCTGAGTATGAACTGACAGCCAGCAAGGGTCAGTGAGAGACACAAATACAAAATTTTGGTGGTCTCATTCGATCCTCTGATTGCAGTTGAAGTGCTGTTTGTTTTTACGAGCTGATATAGTGTCTGTCCGTCTCTATCTGCCTCTCTTGCTTAAGTAGGTTTGAGTTATGTTTCTTTCATTCAAACTAAGATTCTTGCCAACGTGCTGGATTTCTTACTAGTCCAAACTTGGCAAGCTCTTTATCATCTTGTGGCCAGGAACACTCAGGGCCAGGATTCTCGGCCCTTCTCCCAGCCCAGCAGTGTTGCATGGAATTGTCCAGGCCCAGGTCAGATATGCCTGAGGACTTTCTATCAGCCAGGAGGGACAACAAACCCCTCTGTGGCACAGGGCCATACACATCATGGCATTTTATCTTAGTCATCCACCTATGTGGCCCTTTACTTATGAAATACTTAGGTTCAGACAGAGAAACATTTGTATCTGTCACACTTTTTGTAGTTTATGTTGACTAGACAATAAATATTTCTTTACCAGAATTTAGCAGAAAAAGAGAAATAATGAGGAGGAAAGAAAACATAAAAGGAAAATGTATACTTTGCCTTTTAAAACATAACCTTTGAGAACACTGCTGGAGGGCACCACAGCTCCCAGAGAATGCTCCAGGTCCCAAACAGAGCCGATCTCACTGGGAGGTCCCAGATGGGGTAGGTGCCACATCCTGTCTTCTCCAGACAGAACCCCAGTGACCATGAGTCTCTATAAGCACAGCTTGGGCATGCGGGAACCAGGACATTTTTTCCAAACAGCGAGGCTGCTTATGCGGCTGCGTGACATCTCCTTATATATACAAAGTGCTCAATGGAAAGTAAATCATCCAACGTTTCTCCCTGAAAATCAGGCTTAACTCTTTTGCAAACCAAAACACTCAAAAGGAGAGAGAGAACAGAGGGGAATGCCCTGCCACAGAGGCAGGGTGGGATGGGGGTATGGGGGGAGGGAGGGATACTGGGATCCGTGGTGGTGGGAAATGGGCACTGGTGGAGGGATGGGTTCACTGTCCTCCCCTTGTTCCTTGATTTGCTTGAGCGGTCCCAGTAACGTCTCCATTGGAGATTTTGTTGTTACTGTGTTTGGCATATCGAATACATCACGGGTAGCTTGCCAGGCTCTGCCATGCGGGCGAGGGATGGGTATTCAAAATAAAAAATAAATAAATAATAAATAAAACGTAACCCTTGAGCTTGAGCGATGGGTAAAGGATGTTTTAAACCACTTGTTGAATAGCAAGTTAAACCTATTTAATCCCTTCTTCTGGGAACTGTTCATCCTTGTCAGCTGCAAAATGTATGATAGCTTTTTTTTTCTTTTTGGGTCATACCCAGTGATGCACAGGGGTTACTCCTAGCTCATGCACTCAAGAATTACTCCTGGCGGTGCTTGGATGCTGGGAATCGAATTCGGGTCGGCTGCATACAAGGCAAATGCCTTACTGCTGTGCTATCACTCTAGCCCTCTGATCACTTCTTGATAGGGGGAATTTAGCATAGCATGGGGGATGAGAAGAAGAGGGATCGAATTGGTGATTGTAAGTGACTTAAGGTCACCATCAGCGAAATGTTCCTGCACAATTGAAAAACTCCCACCAATAGATGAGACGCAACCTCTGGGAAGTTTGTTTGTACTCTTTCCTTCTGACCCTTCTTGAGGTCAGGACTTTTTACTGGACTCCTGCAGTAGTATTCTCACGGGAATCCCTGCCTGTCTCTCTAAACATATAAAATTTTTCCTATGTGCTGGGATCAGAATGGTCTTGCTGATTGTCTCTATTTCAGTTACACCCTTGCTTACATATGTTAAGGACCTCGCTAATTTTGCAGTGACTTGCTTCAGTCTAGTATGAACTGTTATTTCACATACCCATTTTTCAGTGCTTCCCACTGTTCCAGTTAAATTTAACTGAAATGTCGGTTCCTACTGGGGACCAGCCCCTGTCTGTCTGTTAGTTTGTTTGTTTGTTTTGGTAATTGCATTTGGCTTCCTTGTTTCTTAGATTCCTCTGGTTTGTGCCAGTTTCGTATCATTTTTATTTTGATGGTGGTGCAGTTTTGAGGAGTACAGTCATTGGTAGAATGTTCCTCAATTTGGGTTGGTTTGGTGCTTTTCTTATGACTTGTCTATGGATATGTGTTCTTGGGAAGAAGACCATAGAGGTGAAGTTCTTTTTGAACACATCATACCAGAGGATTAATTTTAGCCAAATGATATCATTCATTATGCTGAACTTATTACTTGTTTAAGGTATTGTTTTCCAAGGTAATTCTTGTAAAGTTTTCTCTTTCCATATATTTTCTCTTTCCATTCATTGGATATCAATGAAGTTGTCACTAAATCTAGCCCATACTCGAGAAAGCTGTGTTTGAGTTTCAGTTCCTGGAAGGGAAAATAGTTACTAATATTATTTGGAACATCCTATTCTTTCTGCTTCACCCCCCCCCCCACGACTTAAATGTATTCAAAGTTCCTGAATGAATTGAGAGTCAATAACAGAAATGAATCATAGTGTTACAGATGATCAGATGATCTTGAAAATGAATTGAAGAATCTTGCAAATTTTAATTCTACAGGAGGGAGGGAGAGAAGAGAGAGAGAGAGAGAGACAGAGACAGAGACAGAGACAGAGAGAGGAGAGAGATAGGAGAGAGAGTACTAATCCTGTAGAAACAAAGCAAGCAAAGAAACTGTTAGATACAGTCATTCTGTGCACAGCTTAGATTTGGCTAATAGTAAAAAAATGCTGCTCGATTCACTCACTGCTTCCATTATTCATGACTGTACTGCCTCACTGCGACTGCCCACGGTGAGATGCCCAAATTTTTCAGAATTCCTTGAAGCCTTTGTGTCATGCAAGGTGGTGCTGAGGTAGTCTGTTGGCTGGTAAAGAAATAACACAACTAAATGTCTATTGGTGAACCAACCTTTGAACTTTATCTCCAGATGATTTATGTCAAGAACAGTTGAAACTAAACAATAATTTCAAATTCACTTGTTCATTTGGCCTAGGAAAATGAAAGTATTCAGTTGCCAGAGATGACTAATTGCTATGGATTAATACAAATGGTATAACATTTCTATTATTGCTGAAAATTCTACTGGATAGTACTATTTTTGATTTTCCTCCAAAATTCTAAGTTTTAAAATTATAAAGAAGTGAGGGGTCAGGACTGCTAATGTCTATTTAATAATTTGCGCTGTAACTTGATTGGTATAAAAGTAACACTGTCCTCCCGTTGTTCTTCTATTTGCTTTTGCAGGCAGCAGTAATGTCTCCATTGTGAGACTTGCTGTTACTGTTTTTGGCATATCGAATACGTCATGGGTAGCTTGCCAGGCTTTGCCGTGTGGACAGAATACTTGGTAGCTTGCTGGACTCTCCGAGAGGGGTGGAAGAATCGAACCTGGGTCAGCCTCGTACAAGGCAAACGTCCTACCCGCTATGCTATCGTTCAAAAATTATTTATGAATCAGAATTTAGAAGTTTTATCATGAATTGACAATTAACCTCATAAATTGAAATTAAAGTGACTACATTTGTGTATGAATTTTAATTAATATTTAATTTATTTTATGCTTGCCCACTTATGATTATGAATTTTCCAGGAGGGATTATCCCTAATTTTATTATTTCTTTCTTGTCATGGTTTGCCTCCTAGTTGGTACTTCCTAGCTGTGAGCACCATCATCAAACAGGAATTAGGGGAGGAAAGTATTAAATTAAAATAGAGAATTAGTGCAGCTTTGTCTTGAGGGAAGGGCTGGTGGGAGAAATAAGGAGATTAGATCATTTGTTTATTCAGTTTTATATTTGAATTTCAAAATATCTTAATGTACATCATGTTAACCAAATTTGTTGACATGTGATGCCATTAAAGTTCCTTGAACCCAGCGTGTGTTTCAAAAGTTGTAAAATTGAAATTTGAATACGAAACTTCTAAGTTAAAATTCAGTGCTATTTATATTATCTCTATCTTTTTTTGTTTTGTTTTGTTTTCCACGGTGACTTTGTATCTTTCCCCTTTGCTGAGATAATTAAGAAATGGCTGTGCCAAACTCTCACAGGAAGTTGTGAAATATAAAACAAATGAACCTAATTTGTAAGTAATCATGAAGACCGTGAGGACGTTGTTATTGTGTGCGAGCACCTTATTTACTATAAATAGTTGTTTATGTGTACATGGGTACACACCAGTGTGACGTCACAGAGAATGGGGAATAGGATAGGAGATGGAGAGTTGAATAAAATGATGTATTCTCTGTTAACACCCTTTACAGAGAGGAAACACTCTTTCAACTGACGTAGACAACACTTGAATAATAGGCCGAGTGAATTGGATGACAAATATTAAAGTGGAAAATGATTATTGGCTCTTTCCATTATTTTATCTGATGATTAACAGACATGGTCATCTCCCTTACTGATTCTTTTCCAGGGGACAGCAAAAATACAACAGCTGGCAATGAATCCATCCCTCATCTGCCTGATTATTCAATTTTTAGGGCCTTATTTAGCTGTGGCCACTAATCAGCTTTTTCCCAGGTTGTCAACATATTGCTGTTTAATATTGGTGACACCCTAGCAAAGCCTGTAACTATGGGATTGATCTCATTATGTTGTCCTGAAAATGGAGCTTAGTCTCCAAGACTGTTTTAATGCACAGCTCTTAGAGAAACAGGTAATGCTGATGTGTTTTCCTGATGGGAACTGAGGATGGAAAGTGCGCGGGCTGGAGGTGGATCTTGATCTATATTTAGATTGCTGTGGATTGCTTGCTATGCATCTTTTTTTGCAGCCTGAAATCTGGTTTCTGGAAGCGCACTCCCCTATAGAACACATATAACATCCAGTATTTTATAGGATCTTTATTAAAACAGAGCTCTATTAACACACTGTGCTATTCTCTTAATGCTAGTAACCGATAGACAGGAAAAATGGATGGCTACATAAAGAAAATGCAATACTTTATAAATGTTGGATTTATAGAGAAAGCCTTGGGGCGTGGGAGAAAGCTCAGTGATCTGGAGGCAGGTGCCTGCCATGTGCTGTGGTCAGATTGATGACAAGTTTCAGTTATTATCTGTTTTTTCCTATGACTCGGCTCTAGGCTCCCCCTGCTTTGGGTCTGTGTTAGAAATCACTCTTGACAGTGCTTGGGGAACTTTCTATGGTGCCTGGAATTGAATTGGCATCAGTTTCATATAAGACAAGTGCCTCTGCAATTGGTTTTATGTTAAAAAATAGAAGAAAACTGAGAAGCAGTTTGGATTTGAGTATGGAAACATTGATGAGGCATGTTTTTTCTAGGTAGTAGTGAGAAAAAAATCTTTTATACTTAGAATCACTTGATCAGTTCACTTGATCACCTGACATCCCGTTACTCGAACCCCTCTCTTGACATCGATGATCACCTCCTTCTAGAATGGTGAGATCCTGGTAGTGAATCCGTAATACAGCTCACGGAGGATCCTGATGTATTGAGTTTGAACGGTCTGTTTGGCTAGGGTTTCAACGACCACTTAAGTCTCAACAGAATCAAAGGCCTTCTTTAAATCAATGAACATTAGACAGAGCGGCATCTTGAACTCCCAGGAAACCTCAGTGAGCTTGGTTATTGTGTGGATATGGTTGATCATGCTGAATCCTTTTCAGAACCCAGCTTGCTAGCATGGTTGTCCTTCATCTAGTGTTCTGCCAATCCTATTCAGGATGACTCAATTGAACAGCTTATAGACGACAGACAACAGGCAGATTGGGCGATGGTTGCCAATTTCGTGGATGTCTCCCTTCTTGTACAGTAGTACAGTATTACTGCACCATATTTGATAGGGTTCAAATATGGTTTGAACCATGGGAACACCTGCAAGGGCGATTAGAGGCCGCCCTAAAAGCCTCTATCCCTCTCAGAGAGACTGGCAAGTTACGGAGAGTATCTTGCCTGTATGGCAGAACCTGGCAAGCTATCTGTGGTGTATTCGATATGCCAAAACCAGTAAATACAATGGGTCTCATTCCCCTGACCCTGAAAGAGCCACCAATATGGCAGCGTTAAGAAGGATGAGGAAGGAGAGGCTGATAAAATCTCAAGGCCGAACTAGGCTGCCAAAGCGAAGAAGGACAAAATGACTGTCTGTACTTTTAGTGCACTTCCGCTGGCATCAGATGCATCAAGTACGACATCATTGGACGGACCAAGACGAGAAGGCATCAATCACATCACAATACTTAGAATCACTTTGTGAAAATTCTCCAGTTCTGTAGCTGGAGAATTTTCACAATTCCCCAAACCTGTAGAAAAGGTTTGGGGAATTGTAGCTGGAGAAATTTCACAATTCCCCAAACCTGTAGAAAAAGTTTGGAGATAATTATATTTAAACAGCAATGTGCCTTATTTTGATCCTGAACTGAGCTGACAGTCCTGTAAAGATCATTTCTGTCCTAAGAGAAGGGGGGAAAACTCCATTATCTTATGAAAACAATTTAGGGTCTTTGAATGAAAACAATGCACAAGTTTCAGTACCCTAAGACTGTCTTTGTGTGCATAGTCGTTGTGGGGTGATTTGAAGAGAGAACCTTCACTTGAAGAGAGAAGCCTTCATGTAGTTCTTCATAGAGGCTAGACAGGCTACAGTATCTCCCCCCCGTTCCCCTTCTCAATTGCTGTTCAAGGCTTCTTTTTTCCTCCACGTTCTCACCAGACTTATTATTCCTAGTCACTTTGTTATAGGCCATTTTTGCAGGTGCAAAGTGATAGCATTGTAGCTTCTCACTGTAGTTTTGATTTGCATTTTTCTGATAATAAGTGATAATAAACATTTTCTGTGTGCCTGTTAGCTGTCTGTCTATTTCTCTCTCTCTATTATTATTATTATTTTTTTGGAGACAGGTCTACTTACTACTCTGACCATTTTTGATGGACTAATTAGGGGTTTTTGTTTTTGAATTTTAATGAGCCTGTTATGTATTCTTTCAGATGTGTGTGAATATTTTCTCTTCTTCAGTGGTATGTATTTTATCTTAGCCTTTAATGATAGCAAGAAGGAAAAACTATGAATTTCAAATGCCAGATACAGCCATTGCATGTGTAACCATTTTATATAAAAGATAAAATATGTTTTAGTCTTTCTTTCTTCTCCCTTTCTTTCTTCTCCCTTTCTTTCTTCTCCCTTTCTCTCTCTCCTTTTCTTTCTCTCTTTCTTTCTCTCTTTCTTTCTCTCTCTCTTTCTTTCTTTCTTTCTTTCTTTCTTTCTTTCTTTCTTTCTTTCTTTCTTTCCATCTTCTCCCTTTCTCTCTCTTTCTCTTTTCATTTTCTCCCTTTCTCTCTCTCTTTCTCTTTACTTCTCTTTCTTTCTCTCTTTCTCCTTACTTCTCTTTCTTTCTTTCTTTTTCATTTTTGGGATACAACTGGAGTTGCTCAGGGTTTATTCCTGGCTTCGTACTCAGGAATTATTTCTGATGTGCTTGAGGGGTCATATGGGATGTTGGGAATTGTAGCTAGGTTGACCACATGCAAGGTAAGTACTCTATCCCCACTTACACACAAACACAAAGTTTTCTTTTTGGTTCTTATTCTTGATCCTCTTTTTTTATTGGAACCGCTAATATATTGCTCTCATTGCTTTATGTTTCTTTTATTCTGAAGAGTTCATAAATTGGTATTTTATATTAGCTTCTGCATTAGGTAGGGTTCTTCAGAGATACTGGTCTAATAAGATGTCTCTGTAGATAAAGATTTATTATGAGGAACTGATTCACAAGACTGTGGATGCTGACAAAGCCCAAGATGTGTAGTTGTGGTAAGCTGGTGGCCCAGCAGAGTTGACGGTGTAGTTCCATTTGAAATGTAAGCAAGCTAGAAACCCAAGGCACTTAAGCTGGGAGATTTTCTTGTACTTGTATGTAGGAGGGTCAGTTTCAAGCTGTTATGGAAATGGGAACATTTTGTAATATGCTGTTTCTTTTCTGAGAGTCTACTAGGAGTTCACAGTAGGAACCTTAAATGAGGCAAGTTTAAGTTGTATTTAAAACTTTTGTTCATCCTGGGACTTTTCAGTGTCATTCTCTATGTTTCCAGCTGGTGGTTTTGGCATAGTAGCTTGAGTGTTTGCAGTCTCCCTTCATTAATTTTTGTTCTCTGAGAATCCTCTTGAGTTTTTTTTTTTTTGGGTAGAATTGGAATTTTAGTATAAACAGAAGATGTCCGAGGATAGCCAGGGATCATTATGAAAGGCAGGGATTCAGTATGGGAGGGAAAGAGGAGAAAGTAAACTTGTTATTCAGGCTGGTCTCTTGCAGCTCCCCAGTCACAGGACCTTGGATATGCCTGACAGTATCTGGCATGCTATTTGATACTGCTCTGTTCTGGAAGTAGTTTTGGGCAGGGTCAGAGACCTTCCACATCACCCCTTTTCTTAACAAAAGGAGAACAACTGCAAAATGCTTTGTGACTTAGGTGTATAACTCACGTCACATCTTGTTTTCATTTTTCTTGATTAAAGAAAACCTGGATGTAAGTCCATTAACTTTATGAAAGAATTGTGATGTTTGTTTTCTTTTTAGTTCTGCTGGGCTTAGGTGACAATATGTAGCACTGGGGATTGAACTGGGGTCGGATGCCTCCAAGGCCTCACCCACTGTACTATTGCTCCTGCCTTTGGTGTTTATTTTATGTTGGACAGCTTTTTCCTCTTCATGGAATATATAAGGACTTCAGCGTTTATAAGGTTTTGGAAAATGGAAGAAAGATTAGCTTCAGTCCATCATAGGAATCATTTCATCAGAGATGACACACTCCATCTGACATCTAGTCCTTCAACCTCTGAGACTGTTTCTATACTTACTGGGATGCTGCCACCAACTGCAGACTTCCCATAATGATGAAACCCCTACTTCCTATCTCTGGCCCTTTCTTTCCCATACTCAAAAATACCCTCCCAGGTAACTGGAATCTAACCTTCAGGGAAAGGACAGCTCTCTCTTCCTCTTGTACCAACACCCATTCTTTTGTCTCTTGGCTTATTGTTCCTGAAGTATTTTCCTCAAATTCACAGCCCTCAGGGACTCAGAACCCAGCACTTTTTTTTTGAAAGATGAGCCCAGGAGGAGGGAAACAACTTACTCTCCTTTTGTCTAATGAGTTCATCATCCTCTCCCTGATGAAAAGCATGTTACCAGTTTCATTTTCTCAGTAACTCACTCTATTGCAGTGTTTTAAAATAGTGATCTGATGGAAAAATATGTGCATTAGATTCTGAGCACTTTTGACTACAGTCTACCCTAAGAAACACTTTTCACAAAACTGGTAGGAAAATGACGAGTTTTAGTAATAAAGGTAGGGATAGTATTATGGATCTTAGCACACAAAAGTGTGTGATAAATGTATACATACTACGTACATGATAAACTCACCAGTTATTATAACTTTAAAATATTTGTGCAAAGAGTGCCCCAATGGCATTAAGAAGGCTGTTTGCACGTGCAGCTATGATCATTTGGAGCAAGTCTTTCAGCTGCTATGAGCCTCAGGTTTATTGTCTACAAAAGAGTGAAACAAAAACCTTTCTCCATGGGGACTTGAAACTCTACAGCAATCATTTACACTAAAGCAGCAGGTGAGCTATAAAGTTCAATTTACAGATGAGATTGTCTTCTTACAGTTATTATTATTAGTGGAATTTGGCAAAAAGGTTTTGTTCAAATTGTTTGCAAAGCCTAGACAGCAAAACTGCTTGATTTCTTCTTTTTTTTCTCTTGATCTTTAAAACAAAATCTCTCATAGCAAGTTGGATTGAGAAAAAAGTTGATTTCTGTGTAGGAAGGTTGAAATTTCTAAGACGTTTTTCCTTTGATAAGCTTTAGATGCATACCGAGTGAAAGATGTGAGCCTGTGTTTTGCATCTGCATACTCCCACTAGAAGTACAGAGAAGCAGAAATTTACAATGAGAACTTGGCTGGTTAACTTGTCAATAAACTTGCTTCTCCCCCTCCCCGCATATGGTCCAGGAAGCCATGGAGGGATGAGGAGTGTTTGCGTGCCATCTTGATGCAGAGTTTATTAGCATGAAATAACAGTAATATGCTGCTATGATGAACTTGTCCAGCAATGTGACTGAAGCTGTTTAATAAATAAGTAAATAAGTTTGAATAAATAAGTCTGTGTTTATAAAAGGTAGGAGATTTATCATTCCACAGCTCTGCTCATCCTAAACAATACCAGTAGCACATATGCGGCATCTCTCAGGGAATATGGATCAAAAGAATCTGAACCAACCTCTCATGTCTGGCTTCCACTCCTCTCCTGCTCACTTGCTACTCCCTAAGCCCTTAGCTTTCCAAGGTTACTGTATTTTCTATGTTTCCAACAGCTCATCTTCTCTTACTGCAGGTGGTAGAATCTACCAGAAAAGTACAGGTGGCAGAAAAATTTTGGCACCTTTACTTTTGCTATTTTACATATGTATGCACCTATTATGAGTAGTCCCCTGCCATTTGGTGAGGTCTTTAAGGTGTTTATTTGGAATAAATCTGACAACCCCCTGCCTGCATCTTGATTATTATGATGCATCAGCTTTACTCAGAAACAGCAAGGACATGCCCCCGCCCCCACTATCGCCATTCTGATCTCCTGAGAATAGCAGGGATACTATCTTTCGGGGTTTTCTGGGATATTAAGAATGTCTTTTGGCAGTGAAATATGTACAACTCTTCACTAGGAGGAAGGAAAATATGTCAAACCCCCCACAAAACGTAAAAGTCATGCATTACTGCTTGTGCCAGAACTAATGGCAGAAATGAATAGGGAATGAATTGACTAAGGTGACGCTATCAAAATATCAATTGAATTTTCAAATCACCTTGTGGTTATTATCCTAGGCAAATGTTGCATTGAAGGCCAAACTTCCTTAAGTTATGCTTTTCTAGGATTTAGGGACTGTCCAAGCTTGGTCAGAAGAAACTCTTTTGAAAGCATCTCCCATTTAGTGCCCCAGTCTACTATGATTTCCTCACATTTTTGCCTGAGCAGACTTTTTTCATTCATGTAATTTTGTTCTCTTGCATTTCTTTCCTCCTCGGGCTATTCTGATCTATAGAGTTGTTATCTGTTCTCTGTTCAGTGAACTGGGACAGGGAAGAAGCCAATAGGACAAAGGAATTGGAGGATTTGATAAAGTCTCCTATGTTTATGTTTGTTCTGGGACCTAAGAGATAGTCCAGGAGGTTAGGAGCTACCTTGTATGCTGCTGAACCCTGTTAGATGGTTGGCACCATATAGGTTCTCCCTAGCTGTACTCATGGCCACTCTTAGATACAAGATCAAGAATAGACCCTCAGCATTGTTGGGTATGATCCCAATTGTTATTTAAAAGCATCACTATTTCCTATAATGGTTAGGATGTATTGCTATTCTTTACTAGCCATTTTTCAGATTGTCTAGACTCTGACTTTTTGTTTATCTGTTCTCATTAGGACTGTTGAGTCACAAAAAGTTTCAAAATGAGACTATACAGAGAACTTAGTTATATCTTGGTTATAATTTTTCTTACAAAACATACTTTAAAGATACTACTGGTTACTTTTTGAATGTAGAGGCAAAATTCTAAAACATTATCAAATTGGCTCAATTTAGTAGCATTATAACCAAGTAAAGATCAAGCCAGAACTGTAAGGGCAATTTAGAATTTGAAATTCATTGCATTAGTCAATAAATTGGTATTTAAAAGAAAATATCCATTTCTTTTACTTTTCCCAAAAAGTTACTAATTTATCTTACTGTGACAAGAACACATATGACAAAGAACTATCCTTTTAACAGATTTTGAGTGTCATATTTTGAGTGTCAATATTCTAATTCTATGTAAATCTCTTATAAAAGTTGAAGTGGAAGGATAGTTACTTTCAGAACACAAAAGATAGTAATGAGAGATTCACTTATGGAAACGTGTATTAAAATGTTTCAAAGTTTAAAACATTATACAAATTCAAGTATATATAGAGATAGAGAAAATAGAGTAATGGTCTAGAAATGCTCACATAAACCCAGGCATGTATATATAATAAAGAGGATTTTTTTTTACATTTTTTTAATTAATTTATTTATTTATTGAATCACCATGGGAAAGGTTACAAAGCTTTCAGGTTTAGGTCTCAGTCATGCAAATATCAAGCACATTTCCCTTTACCAAAACTTATTTTTTACCATGAAGAACCCCAATAAAACCCCACCCCCCACCCCTCCCAGTCCCTGTGGGGCAGATGAATTCTAGTTAACACTCTATCTGCTTTGATTAGATTCATTGTTTCAAAAAAGATTCACCACTATTATTTAGAGTTTACCCCCCCCCCCCCCGAATCAGACATGCTGACAAAGCATTGTGAAGTGATTTGCTTTCTACAGCTGGGTTCAAGAATTATATGTTGGTTTTGGATTTCTGCTATTTTACTTATTGACCCTGGAAGTATTTCTACTGAAAGTCAGATAGTTAAGAAATTGGTTTCTGTGCTCTGGAGTCGTGGCCGTGCTGGAGAGCCGCTAGTGGGGGGCAACTGGTGACCTCGGTAGGGCGTGAAGGACGGACCGAAACGCCCCCCTTCCCATGAGGTTTTAGTCGCCCCCAGTCCCCCAGCTCATACCTGCTGTCCACAAGGCTCCCATGCAGCCGCCATCTTTCTTTCCAGAGAGGAGAAGGCGACTGGGGCAACACCCTTTCCCCTCCGGACAGACCTGATGGCCTGGATTAACGCATAGTCCGTTCACTTTTCTGCTCCAAGCTGCCGGGTTCTGCATTAAGTCCTTGTGCTTCTGGGGCCATGGCCATGCTGGAGAGCTGCTCGCGGGGGGCAACTGGTGACCTCGGTAGGGCGTGAAGGACGGACTGGAACGCCCCCCTTGCCATGAGGTTTTAGTCGCCCCCACTCCCCCGGCTCATACCTGCTGTCCACAAGGCTCCCATGCGGCCGCCATCTTTCTTTCCAGAGAGGAGAATGCGACTGGGGCAACACCCTTTCCCCTCCGGACAGACCTGATGGCCTGGATTAACGCATAGTCCGTTCACTTTTCTGCTCCAAGCTGTCGGGTTCTGCATTAAGTCCTTGTGCTTCTGGGGCCGTGGCCGTGCTGGAGAGCCGCTCGCGGGGGGCAACTGGTGACCTCGGTAGGGTGTGAAGGACGGACCGGAACGCCCCCCTTCCCATGAGGTTTTAGTCGCCCCCACACCCCCGGCTCATACCTGCTGTCCACAAGGCTCCCATGTGGCCGCCATCCTTCTTTCCAGAGGGAGGAGGGTGGAAGGGACCAACACCCTTTCCCCTCCGGGCAGACATGATGGCCTGGATTAACACATAGTCCTTTCACTTTTCTGCTCCAAGCTGCTGGGTTCTGCATTAAGTCCTTGTGCTTCTGGGGCCGTGGCCGTGCTGGAGAGCCGCTCGCGGGGGGCAACTGGTGACCTCGTTAGGGCGTGAAGGATGGACCAGAACGCACCCTTTCCCATGAGGTTTTAGTCGCCCCCACACCCCCGGCTCATACCTGCTGTCCACAAGGCTCCCATGTGGCCGCCATCTTTCCAGAGAGGAGAGGGCGAATGGGGCAACACCCTTTTCCCTCCGGACAGTCATGATGTCCTGGATTAACACATAGCCCGTTCACTTTTCTGCTCCAAGCTGCTGGGTTATGCATTAAGTCCTTGTGTTTCTGGGGCTGTGGCCGTGCTCCAAACTTAACTATGATTTTCAGAGAGAAACGTTGGGTCATTTACTTCCCATGGATCACTTTGTATATAGAGAGATGTCGCGCGGTTTTGAGGAAAAGTCCTAGTTCCCGCATACTCGAGCTGTGGTTGTAGAGGCTTCTGGTCACCGGGGTTCCATCTGGGGGAGGCGGGATGCGGTACCTACCCCATCTGGGGCTTCCCAATGATCTCGGCTCTTTTTGGAACCTGTTTTTTTTTTTTTCCCTTCGGGATCTGTGGATCCCGCCCTCCATGTTGTCCTTTTCTTCGGCTGAATCAAGGATTTTTTTTATTATTAGTGAAACACCATGAGGTACAGTTGTAGATTTACAAATATTTGTGCTTGGGTTTCGGTCATACAATGATCAAATACCCATCCCCCCACCAGTGTCCATTTTCCACCACCATGAATAATATCCCTCCCCATCCCCCCCTCCCACCCTGCCTCTGTGGCAGAGCATTCCCTTTTGTTCTCTCTCTCCTTTTGGGTGTTGTGGTCTGCAAAAGAGGCATTGAGTGGCAAACATGTTCAGTCCATAGTCTACTTTCAACATGCATCTCCCCTCCTGGGAGGATCCTCCAAACACCCTTTATTTGGTGCTCCCTTCTCTATCTGAGCTGCCCTTTCCTCTAGAATGCCCGGCTGGCCTCTAAGCTATGGAGTAATCCTCCTGGTGCTGATCTCAGCTATTCTTGGGTATTAATCTCATATTTTGTTACTTTATATCCCCCAGATGAATGCAATCTTTCTATGTCTATCCCTCTCTTTCTGACAATAAAGAGGAATTTTTAATTGGTGGGTACAGGTTGGATAAGTCAATATGGTATATTGAGAACATTAGGAAAACATTTGTTGAAAATGAAATTAATCGCATGTCATTCGTAACAGATTTTAGGAAAAGTATAAAATGAGGAAGAGAAAAAAGGAAGAAGGTGATTAAACGTGACTGGAGGGAGGTAGAAGAGGAGGAGGGAAATTACCTAAGGGAGTTAAAAGAAAGCACAGGATGCAACGTTTTGGAGTTGAGGAAAGCTGAGTGTTCATCTCTATATGCCTGGATTGAGGATCCGGACTTGTGGTCAGTCCACTTTGGGAGATCCACTATTCCCAGGGAGTCTAGAAAGCTTAGCTTTCTAGACGGAGCGATAGTTACAGTCTCACTATTAAAACAAGTATTATTGTGTATTCCAAATAACTGTGAAGGAATGCAAGCAGTATTTTCCAAATATTCCAAAATGATCTTGGGATAAACATGAAGAAAAACTGGCTTTTATTTCTATTAATATTTCCCTGTGAGGTGAGTAAGCAGGTGATTTATGGGAGTTCATTACTGAATCTTGAATCTTGTTTTGTTTGGTTTTTGGGTCACACATGGTGTAATCCCTGGTGCTCAGGGGTTACTCTTGGCTCTGCACTGAGGAACTACTCCTAGTGTTGCTCAGGGGTCCAATTGGGATGCTGGGGATCAAACCTGGGTCAGCCACATGCAAGGCAAATGCCCTACCTGCTGAACTCTTGCTCTGACCTCTCTCTAGTCTTCATAAGGCCCTTTATACCATTCATGTGCTGGTCTTTAAATAAGAACTCTGATCTCCACAGGTCAGGGGTACACCTCACAAACTGTACTTGATCTTAACCTATCTTTATCTCTGAACTGTTTTCCTGAAGTTCAGCTGCTGCCAGATTGTGGTGCAAAAGGTCCCCTGTCTGAGCTTCAGTTTCTTCAACAGTTTTTCCAGCTGGTGGAATTGTGGCTCCAACACATTTGTGACCCCAGAAGAGCTCAGTCCCTTTCCATAGTTCTACAGGCTTGGACTAACTGGGTATGAACAAGTCACCTTTGCCTGCCACCTTGCCCACCCCTCTTCACTGCAGTATTTCTAATGATGGGAGAAGGATTCCAGAGTTAAATATAGCCAGTGGCACTCCAATACTTCTCACAATTTTGTATCTTTTTATTGATGCTATTAAGGAGTCAATGCTCTTTAGAGGAGTTCAGGATCTTTGCTACCTCAGAAACGTATCTTGTATCATCATTTCATACTTGTAATTTTCTGTGGGACATACAATTACTGAAACAGCTCCTCACCTTCAGGAGCCTGGTTTTGCCACCGGTTTAGAAACCTGATGTGTGACAGGCCTCACTAGAGTTAATTTGTGTCTGTCCGCTGCCTCTCCTTGCCTCTCCAATAGCGCCTTCCACTTTTGGGTTTTGGAGTCACACCCAGCAGTGCTTGGGGCTTACTCAGGGATCACTCTTGGTAGTGCTTGGGAGACGATTTGGGGTGCCAGGGCTTGAATCCAGGCCAGTGGCATATAAAGCAAGCTCCCTACCTGCTATACTATTGCTCTGGCTAGTGTTTTTTCCTCCCTCCCTCCCTCCCTCCCTCCCTCCCTCCCTCCCTCCCTCCCTCCCTGTCCTCTCTCTCTCTCTCTCTCTCTCTCTCTCTCTCTCTCTCACACACACACACACACACACAACACACACACACATTCTGGGTTGTTTCAGAGTCCTCTTAAGCAGTGTAATTCTTTTAGCTGAAATCCCCTTTCATTATGTATTGAGGTGATGGCAAGGTGTATGTTAGTTCCCCCACTTTATTTAAGCCCCATGGTTTACAAAATTGTTCATGATGCATTTGTTGCAGGCATTCAGTAATCCAACCCCAATCCCACCTCCATTGTGACTTTTCCTCCACAATTATTCCAGTTTTCTCAACCTCTCATTAAACCTGCTCCCCTTTAGCAGGCTGAAAATAATTAACTTTATTTGCTTGTTACAATATATGGCTCATGGAATTATGAAAAATACCTCAGTAAAAGAAAATTTGTGAAATTGTTGCACCATAGGGGCAGTAAGTCCTTATCTGAGATTTTACTAACCTCTTGTTGCTAGTTGAGCTTTCTGTTATTCAAGCTTAGTTGGCTTCTGCATTGAATTCCCATCCAATCTGGTGTGCCACTACTGGGATGTTTCTGTGGAAGAGTTTAGAGATGTTATGCAGCCATGAATGTGGCCACACTCTCGAGAAAATTGAGAATATTTAACTGGGCACTGAGGTTACATGGTGGGGGTGGTGGAATATCTGTATTGCTGCTAGGGCTTCCAGAAGCATAGGGGTGGGGGCTGGGGGAGGTTTCCCGACTGGGCTCAGAGAAGACCCAGAGTTTTCAGCTCCCTTCTCTCAATAAAAATGGTGTACCAGAAATTTTTGGCAGTTTGGCATCTCCATGGAGCTCAGCTGTGAGGTGGTGGAGTCTGGCTATAATAGTTTTAAGTTAATCATCTATAAAAGTATCTTTTCTCTCTTTCTGTTACTCTCTCTATAGACCCCATCTTTTATGTTGGAGACTTTCTTCGAATGTCTGGTATTCCTTGACCAGCTTGTCATATGTCATAGAATGGCACTAGTGTGCCAATTGTAAGCTCTATATGTAGGTGAGGAAGGAACTTGTGTGGTGGTGTTTGCAGAGTATGGCCTGTACTATGGCCTGGCAGCAGTTTTTATTAGCAGTGGGGGAGAAATAGCATATATATGCATATATATATATTCATCTTATGCTGGTCCAGATTGCTCAGAGACTATAGTTATGTTTGCATGAAAACTAAATGCTTCCTCCTGACAATTTTGAGTTAAAAATTATGAGATTTACATTCAGTTATTTATTATAACATCTGACAACCCAAAGGATTAATCTTTAAAACGTAGTGGGATATAGGAATTGTCTATGTGGAACATGGTAACAAATCTTGAAATGCAATAACACTGTAGCACTGTCCTCCATTGTTCATAGATTTGCTCGAGATGGCACCAGTAGTGTCTACATTGTGAGACTTGTTACTGTTTTTGGCAAATCGAATACGCCATGGGGAGCTTGCCAGGCTCTGCCATGCGGGTGGGATACTCTCGGTAGCTTGCCAGGCTCTCCTAGAGGGACGGAGGAATCTTAAAAAAATTTAGAATAATAATCTATTTAAATATTTATTGATTGGGCAGCACAACCAGTGGTTCTGAGGGCTTACTTCTGACTCTGTGCTTGGAATCACTTCTGGTAGGTGCTCAGGGTGCAGGCAGGTTCTTTAATCCCCGTACTATCTCCCTGAACCCCTGGAGGTGCAATTCTTCAAGAATTCTTGGCAAATCTTCCTACATTCAGTCTTATCTCTTCCAGAGGAACATCTTGCTGCCACATAAATCACTCAACCTTTCAGGGAGATTTTTCTTCTTACTTTCCATGGATTGTGCTCTCTGTGTTTTAAAACCTCATTTTATGTGTTTCATTTTATCTTTGTATGCTAATGCCTTAAAAAAAACTCTCATGCCTCTGTGAGTGAGAGTTTGGGAGAGGAAGGAAGTGTGTAAGTCTTATCTACCACTTTTCACTAGAAACATTTCCTCTTTTTCTATTTTCTACCGTCTCATCAGTTGTAGTAGCAGTACCTTACAGCAGGCTTGGCATGACCAGACCAGACCAGAATTTCTTTTGTAATAAGATTCTTAGTTTCACCAGCTAGAGAGAAGTGGGATTCTTTTTTTTCTTTTTTTTCTTTTTTTGGTCACATCGGGGGGTGCAAACGTATTACTCCTGGCTGTGCACTCAGGAATTACTCCTGGCGGTGCTCAGGGGACCATAGGGATGCTGGGAATCGAACTTGGGTTGGCCATGTGCAAGGCAAATGCCCTACCCTCTGTGCTATTTCTCCAGCCCCCAAGAAGTGGGATTCTTAACTGCAGTTTGTATGAAAGGATTCTTACAGGTTTGGGGAATAAAAATGTATTTTTTCCTGGTGCCTTAAAGAGTGAAGTAAATGGGGTTCAGATCTTAAAGAGAAAATATTTAAAGGACCCCTTGAGCCTTGCATTTGAACTGGATTGCTAACCAATTACACTTTTGGATTAACCAGACTAAATTCTGTGGTGAGCCATTGCTGTTTTTGAACCTTTTTACCTTTAAATTAATATTTCAAATAAAAATAATGCATTTAAATAGTACCAATATTTTGAAGCTTAAATTAGAATCTATTGACATCTCTTTTTGGTAGGATTTTTCTTTTCCTGCCATATTAGTTTCCGTTTCTTCACAATCTCAGTGTGTTTTTATGATCCTGTTGGTTCCATCATTAATATTTAGTGTTTATATTTTCTTGATATGGGACCCAAGAAATGGAAATTCACCTCTGGAAAGAAGGCAAGTTTTTTTTTATTTAATCATTTTTTTTATTAGTGAAACACCATGAAGTACATTTATAGACTTATAAATTTTTGTGCTTGGGTTTCAGTTATACAATGATCAAGTACACATCCCTCCACCAGTGCCCATCCTCCCCCACCACGGGTCCCAGCATCCCCCCCATCCCCCATATCCCCCATCCCACCCTGCCTCTGTGGCAGGGCATTCCCCCTTGTTCTCTCTCTCTTCTTTTGGGTACTGTGTTTTGCCAGAGAGGCATTGAGTGGCAATCATGTTTGGTCTATAGACTACTTTTACCATGTCTCTCCCACCCTGGGAGGGTCTTCACAACACCCTTTATTTGGTGCTCTCTTCTCTATCTGAGCTTCCTTTTCACCTAGCACATGTGGCTGGCCAAGAAGACAAGTTTGAGCACTGTGGATAGTATGTTTCCTATAGCTTCTGAGAAAAAAAGTAGGCATTAAAATACAACTGAAAACTTTGTTTGTCTGCAAATGTCTTTATTTTACCCCGCACTATTTTGAAATATTAGGTAGGCATACAGATTAAGGTAGAAGGAGATATTTTTCTCAAAGCAATTCATTGTTCCTTATCTTTTGGGTTTTTTTAAATTTTTAAAATTTTTTTTGTCTTTTGGGTTCTTATGCTATAAAGAACTACCATGCTCCCTGATTCCAGTTCTTTTTATATAAACATGAGCTTCTTCCTTCCCACCTCTCTGTCGCCCCCCCCCGCACCCCCCAAAACAACCAACCTTTTTAGTATAGCCTTTTTAGTATAATCTTGGTATTCTGAAATTTTATGATGGTATACCTTGATATACATCTTTCTCGCTTTTAACCAGGGAACTCCTGTTCTGGAAAATATTACTGTATCATTTCTCTGAGAACTTCTTCTTTTCATTTTCTCTTTCCTCTGTAATTTTAATTTTTAAAAGTAAAATAAAATTTTTGATTTTGGGCCACACCTAGTAGTGCTCAGAACATACTCCTGGTGGTGCTTGGGGAACCATATGTGGTGCCAGGGATTGAACCTGGGTCCAATATGTACACTTAATTTTCAGAATATATTTTATTCCTCTTCTGTTTATTGTTGATGCCATTCTCATGTGGCTGGGGATTAATGCCCAGTTTTGGTGCTTGCAGTCTTACCTGTGGCCCTTACTGAGGGTCCAGCATCAGATCGTCGTGTTCATGAATGTAGCCGTGGTGCTCACTGACATCTGCAATCCTTTCATTGTGATACATGCACACCTGCTTCACTGTAAGTCATATTCCTCTTTGAGGCCCACAAATTATGGTTGTGCTGCTTGCTGGTTGATTCTTGTGGAGTTTACGTGGACTTCCCAAGGTCGTGCTTTCTGGGTACAGTGCTCCCACAACTTCCTAGATGTGGCACTGAAGGGCGTTACACCACCCCTTTCTGTGGTGCTCACACACACACACACACACACACACACACACAGTTGGCTGTGGTATGGCTGGACATTTAGGTTCTGGGTATATCAGAAGACAGAGGATTTCACCCAATGGATGTGTGGGACACAGGGAATTGGAAATCAAGACTGTGCTTTGGCCAGACCGGTTCTCAAAGCAACTGTGCTATTTCTGTATGTGTATAAATTTTCAAGATCTTTTCTGTGACTTTTTTTATGGCTCTGTCTTTTTGTGGCTTCTTCAATCACCTTCAGTCATCTCAGTCTCACTTTTCCCATGTGTCCATGACTTCTGATGCTAGGCAGGTCCAGGCAGACCCAACCTTGAGCCAGATTAGGAGGGACAGGGCTGTTCCATCCTGAGAGGCCGAGTCGGTGACCTGTGTTGGTAAATCCTCGATGCTGAGAGACCTGCATGGAAACAGGTGAAGAATGCAAAATGTTCACACAAATTACTTTTGCAAAGTCTGCCATCTTGACTGGTGAGTGGCCACTACCTTCACCAGGGGTCTCCAGAAGACAGTAGGAGAAATATTCACTGAACAGAAGTCACTTCAGCGTCATATTTTGCTTCTTTGCCTCTCATTTGGCAGCATGCTATTTTATGGAAGTATTTGCCACTTCAGGACCTCAAAAGTTGACTGTCTTTCTGGACAATTTTTTCCTCTGCTATTTCATAAAGGAAAGAGGGAACAGGAATTGACATTGATCTGGAGTAGGCAACATGCTGCGTGATTTTATATAGGCATGCTGACCTCATTCTCATAAAGGCTTGAATGAATTATTGAATGGAGTATTTTCACCCAAATTTTACAAAGAAGAATATCAACTGTAGGACTGTTAAATAGTTTGCACAAAGACTTCACTGCTAAGTGGTAGAAATGGAGATTAGAGGCTAGGTTTGCCAAGATCAAAACTGATTAGACCTTTATTAGATCATTGTGGATGATGATAGGATGATAGAAAAAGTAGCATCCATTCTCAGGGCACTTCAGAAGACACCATAGGGTCTATATTTGGTCCATACATGGCATGCGAAAGTAATGTCCTTAAAAAATGGTCGAAAGGACTTCTCTTTAATATTGTTATTTGTTTTGGGGCCACACTGTGTAGTGCTTAGGACTTAATCCTAGCTCTGCAACTCAGGGATCATTTTTGGCAGGGAACATATGGGGTGCAGGGGATTGAATCTGGGTTGGCCATGTGCAAGGCAAATACCCTATCTGCTGTGCTATTTCTCTGGTTTTGGATTTTTCCTTTCTAATTACTGTTTTGAAGAATCCAGAAGTATAAATATTCAACCAATTTTTAACTGTATTTCCCTCTCCCCCTTTTTATTGAATCATGAGATACATAGTTACAAAGCTGTTTATGGTTGGATTTCAGTCATACAATGTTCCTACACCCAGCCCTCTACCATTGTACATTCCCTATCACTAATGTACCCAGTTCCCTCCTACCCCCACACCCTCATTCCAGCCTGCCTCTATGGCAGGCACATTTCTTCTCTCTCTCTCTCTCTCTCTTTCTCTCTCTCTCTCTCTATTTCCTTTTGGGCATTATGGTTTGCAATAAAAGATACTGATAGATTATCATGTTTCCTTTATCTGCTTCCAGCACATAGTTTTTATCAAGAGTGATCATTTCCAATTAACATTGTCATAATGGTCCCTTCTCTATCTCAACTGCCTTCCCCTCCCCAGCACTTGAGGCAGACTTCCAAGTGTTGACCAGTGCTCCTGGTCCTTGCTCCTACTGTTTTTGGATATTAGTCTCATACTATGTTTTTTTTTTTCTTTTATATACCCATGGGCTGGAGCAATAGCACAACAGGTAGGGCGTTTGCCTTGCACATGGCTGAAACAGCTGACCCGGGTTCTATAACTCCGCCCCTCTTGGAGAGCCTGGCAAGCTACCGAGAGTATCTCGCCCGCACGGCAAAGCCTGGCAAGCTACCCATGACGTATTCGATATGCCAAACACAGTAACAACAAGTCTCACAATGGAGATGTTACTGGGTCCACTTGAGCAAAATCAATGAACAATGGGAGGACAGTGCTCTTTATATAGCCCATAAATGCATGCAATCATTCTGTTAGTCCCCTCTCCTCCTGACTCACTTTACTCAGCATGATACTCTCCATGTTTGTCCATTTATAAAAGATTTTCATGACTATTTTTCCTGGTGGCTGCATAATATTCCTTTGTGTAGATGTACCATTGTTTCTTTAACCAGTCATCTGTTCTCTGGCACTTGGGTTGTTTTCAAATTCTGGCTATTGTGAGTAGTGCTGCAATGGGTATAGAAGTTCAGATGTCATTTCTGCTGTGTGTTTTTGCACCCTGGGGTATATTTCCAGAGTGTTATTGCTGGGTTGTATAGAAGCTCAATTTCTAATTTTTCGAGAAATGCCATAGTGTTTTCCAAAAAGTCTGGGCTAGTTAGCTATCCCACCAACAATGAAGGAGAGTCCCTTTCTCCCTGCATCTGTGCCAGCACTGGTTGTTCTTGTTCTTTTTGATGTGTTGCAGTCTCTGTGTTGTGAGATATCTCATTGTAGTTTTTATTTGCATCTCCCTGATGATTAGTGACACAGAGCATTTTTTTATGTGCCTTTTGACCATCTGTATTTCTTCTTTGAGAAAGTTTCTGTCTATTACTTTTCACTATTTTTTTTTTGATGGGGTTGGAGGTTTTTTTTTTTTTTTGTGAAGTTCTACCAGTGCCTTATGTATCTTGTATATTAATGTCTTATCTAATGGGTATTGGGTAAATAACTTTTCCCATTCTGTGGGCTGTCTCTGTATTTTGGTCACCATTTATTTTGAGGTGCAGAAGCTTCTTAGTTTAATGTAGTCCCATTTGTTTATTTTCACTTCCACTTGCTTGGTGAGTGGTGTTTCATCTTTGACAATGCCTTTAGCTTCAGTGTCATGGAGGGTTCTGCCTATGTTTTCCTCCATGAGCCTTATGAATTCGGGTCTAATATTGAGGTTTTTAGTCCATTCTGATCTGACTTTTGTGCCTGATGTTAAAGAGAGCTCTGAGGTTTTTGTTTGTTTTTTTTTTTTTATTTTTTGCTGTAGCTATCCAGTTTTCCTGGCACCACTTGTTGAAGAAGCTTTCCTTGCTCCACTTTGCATTCCTTGCTCTTTTATCAAAGATTAAGTGATCACATATATGAGGTTTGTATCAGGTTATTCAGCTCCATTTTGTTGGCCTGTGGGTTTTTTAAAATTTTAATACTGTGCTGTTTTAATTATTACCACTTTGAAGTACAGTTTGAAGTTGGTGAACGTGATACCTCCATTCCCCCCCCCCCCCAGGATTGCTTTAGCTATTTGTGGAAATTTATTGCCATATGAATTTCAGGAGTGTTTTATCTATTTCTTTGAAAAATGTCATGTATATCCTTATAGGGACTGCACTGGATCTGTATAATGCTTTGGGGAGCATTGATGTTTTATCAGCTATTAATCCTCCCCACCCATTTGTAGGCAATTGTCTCCATTTCCTTGTGTCCTTATTTATTTCTTAAAGTAGTTTTTTTTTATTGTTTTCTTTGCATATGTCCTTCACCTCTTTAGTTAAAGCTCTTTAAGTAGCTCTGAGAATACCTAGAATGAAAAATTAGTGTTTTTGAGAATCTGGAAATGTAAATACCCAACCACCTTTTAATTGTGCTTGACTAAAAAATATATTTTGATTATTTTGGTAATACCCAAGCCAAATTTTAGTTTCAATTCATTTCATCAGTGGGTCTTTTATTATAAGAATAAATTTTCTAGTTGAAATCCCACCCATATATTTTTCCTCTTTATGATCATGTTTTAAAAGAAAAAATCAAATGTAGCATTGCTAAAATAATTTATATTCAGGGGTTGAGAGAATTTTGATCTAGGTCTTATTTCTTTATTTTCTGCACCGTGGTTATATGTTTGGTCAGGGGTCCCAAGTGTTGGAAGTGTCATTAAATATGACCAAAATATTCTTTTGAGTCTATCATGGCATGTGGAAAGTAGAAGATGATGGTAAATAAAGCAAATCAATTCCCTATCCTGCCCCTTTGTAGTATATTTTAAAAATGTGAGATACACAGTTACAAAATTTTTCATGGTTGGGTTTCAATCATACAATATTCCAACACCTGTCCATTCACCAGTGTGCATTTGCCATCCCAACAAAACAGTAAACTCTTTAAGGACATGTTTTTTTTTTTATTCTGTCTTTTCTCCACGTATTTATTCAAGCACTGTCCTTCTGTTGTTCGTCGATTTGCTCGAGTAGGCCCAGTAACGTCTCCATTGTGAGACTTTGTTGTTACTGTGTTTGGCATATTGAATACATCACGGGTAGCTTGCCAGGCTTTGCCATGCGGGTGAGATACTCTTGGTAGCTTGCTGAGCTCTCCGAGAGAGGCGGAGGAATCGAACTCGGGTTGGCCAGGTCAGTTGCATGCTATCAATTCAAGTACTAATAAAAATTAGAAGAACACCAAACCACTGCACACAGGGACCATGTGTGTGTGTGTGTGTGTGTGTGTGTATGTAAAAGTATCAGTGGGTGCAGGTACATATGTACATGGCCATGTGATCATCTCAGGTGTTGCATAGGATACAGGTTTGTGTTGTTGCTCACTTTCTATTCTGGTCATGAACAAGGGGTGGGTTGGTTCAAAGAGGATGATATGCTCTCTGAAGGCATGTGCACTGCTTTAGCTTAGATTGAAGGTTTATGTAGATTTCTGAAAAAATTAATTAAAACACCTTTATTTGATTTTTTTTTGAGTAGAGATTGGAAGCTCAAAGTGTTTTGCGTGAGTGTATAATTTAAGGGAAATGAGATTAATATGCTACCAGGCAGGAGTTTAAATTGTGGTACTGGATGGATAATGGGACCAACCAGAAGTATGGATTTATTTATAATATACCACTTCTTCAAATAAGAATGTAATGGTAAAACAACTGAAGTTTGATAGGGCATTTCAAAAGTTTGATAGGGCATGCCAAAATATTGCTTACCTCTTTTTTCCTCTTCCTTTCCCCCTTTGTTTTCTCTCCTCTTTTATTCTCTTTGTTCTTCCTTTCATTCTTTGTACGAAAGCAGATGCCAAGTACTATTCCGGATCCCTGATGGTGGTGGTGGTAGGGGAGGGGGATGAAATGGACTTCAAGATGCTCTTCTTTGTTAATTATTCACCGTGGAGAGAAGAAGCGTTGTGTTTTAAAAAAAGGTGCAATGTGAGTAAACTAATAATGAGATGTAGGAAATGGCTTTGCTTTCATGTGAGTGGTGATTATGGTGAATGAAATAATGAAATAATATTTCTCATAGATGGACACAAGTTTCCAAATTGAAAGGGTCTGCAGAGTGCCCAGCATTGTGAGAAATAGGATGCATATTAAGGAACCTTACCATTGGATTCCAAATTACCAGAACTCAGAATATATTTAAAGACTCCAAGGGGGAGGAAAAGAGATGAAGTGTGGGAAATGAAGGTTCCACATGAAGGTGAAAGTTGAGTTGGGTTTAAGGAGGAGTCAGAATGAACCAGAGGAACATGTGTCTGTGTTGGGGGTAGGTATGAAGTGAGGGGGGCAGAGCAGGGAACTGGAGCCAGCCAGCAGGAGTGTGCTCCTGACACTCAGATGGTCCACCTGGAAAAAAAGATAGTGACCATACTGTGTAGAAGGTAAGAGTCCTGGGTCAGTTTGTTTGAAGAGCCTCATTTGCCTTGCATAGGAGTTCAGACTTGGTTTTGCAGATAAGAGGCATCCAGCCAAGGTTCTGTGATCCTTGTTTGTTAAATCAGTTTAGCATCTATTCAATAGTTTACTATACAAGGACTTTGCAAATGATGCAGAATATTCCACAATTTATGAAATGTTAGATTTTAAAAAGATCAGAAGTATCACTTAATCCACCATTCTTTCAGATGACATTTACACAGTGGTGTCTTGCGCACTCTGCTTTCCAGAACAGCACACAGCTATTAACGTGGAAAATTTTGGAAGGATAATCAGATTTCCTGATTTACTTCAGGGTAATAATTCCAACGATGACATTTTCTCCCTCTAGGTAGTTTTTTCTATGGAAACCAAAAGACTTGTGTAATTTTTTTAAAGATTTAACATTTTATTCTGGCATATTTAATTTATTTTATTTTTCCATGCTCATGTAAAATATTTGTAAACTTATTTTTATTACCTTCTTTCTTTGTATTGTCAAGAACAATTGTTGCTATAGAAAAATTTGACTATAATTTGCTTTTTTCTTCATTCTGTTTTTCTGCCTGTCTAACTACTTATATTCTGTTTAAGTAGATATAAAATTAGTAGATATAAAATTACCACTTTGACATTCATTGTCTTAATTTTAATTTTTGCATTTGAACTGTACTTGGAAATGCTCAGGGATAATTTTCCTGGATCTGTATTCAGGAATCACTCCTGGTGGGCTTGGGGAACCACATGAGGTGCTGGGAATTGAACCTGGTCAGCTCATGCAAGGTAAGCACCCTGCCTGCTGTACTGTTGCTCCGCCCCCTGTTTTAATTATTTCAGAGTGTCTGATACAGTGACATTGGCTACATTTACATTGTGTAAAATCATCAGTACCATCCCCATCCAGATACATTTTTACCTGGATCTAAATTTTTAGCATTCGAAATCAAAACTCTCCCCTTCCCTTCATCCCCAGAAATTGCCATTAAATGTTCTCTTTCTGTGAATCCCCAATATTTTAATAAAATAAGCTTTGGTTTAGATGCAATTAAAATAAATTAATTGCACAAATTAAGCACATTAACTTTAAGGTGAATGCTATTCCATCTTACCCATCTTTCTATTATCCATAAACCCATGTTTTTACCCATCCTATTTCTTAATACATTTTAAAGTAAGTTGCAGATATCAGTGTCTTTCTTCCTAACTGTAGCATGCATCTTACCTAGATCTCAACATTTGTTTATGACAGAAAGTAGATATTTTTTACTTTCAACATCAGAGGACTGTCTTTTCCAGATAGTTCAAAGCTTTAGGAAAAGAATGTATATGGAATTGCTTTCCATTCTTGGCAACTGTTAGTTCCCCTTTCCTTTAGTAGCATTCAGTAGGCGAGAAGGAGATAGGGAAATTTTACAGGAAAGTGTTCAAAAGTCTATGTTGTAGCAGGGTAGAGCAGTACAACCAAACCTTAGTTGAAGGATTGAAAAGTGTAAAAGCAGGTAAGTCTGGATTGTCACCCAAATGCTCTATACAGCCACGTTTCTTCTTCTACTTTGATTCGTAAAGGATTTAATATACATTGTGCAAGCATAGGAAAACATAGAAATAAAATAAATCCCATGAATGATATCATGTTGAGATCATTTGAGTTGAATTTAAAGATGCCAGGAAGTTTTCTGGCATCTTTAACAAGGTGGCAAATAAAACCGTTTACATAACTCTCATTGTCTCTGAGGATAAAAACTCTTCCAAGGTCATAGAACCTTGAGCAAGTCTCTTCACTCCTGCGAACCCCAGTTCTCTCATTTATAAAATGGGGGAAATAATTGTTTACTCGCCTCAATGTTGTGGATAGAATTATGTGGGTCAGTGTCTTTAAAGGACTTGGCACTGGGCCTGGCACATCAGTGCTTAGCAATTATTAGTTCTCTACCTCCTTTCCTGCCATGTGACTTGTGTCCCCACTGAAAATGGAGTGTGGAGTTCAGCGGCAGCAGATTTTTGGTTCAGTAGAGGGTTCAGTTCTCTTGGCAGCTGTAGTTTAATTTATAACCTCTAATTTGATTTTCATTGCTGGAAGATGCTGGGGCGAATCATTGTTTTTATCTTTAATATATACCAAAAGGGTGGGTTGTGTGATTTTGAAAACATTGCTTTTAGCAAAGGATGCTTTGTTCGCAGGATAAAAGGCAGTTTCTCTTTTCTCTAAAGTTCTCCAATAATGTTTACACTGAAGGTGGAGCCTTTATCTGCTGATGTTTGGTGGTCAGTAAGTTGGCAACAGACATGACTATAGAATAGTTCACTCTTGCTTGGTTATGAAATGATCCCTTCAGTGATTTAAGCATCTTGGCACAGGAGTTAGATTGTCATTTGGCATTTCAACTTGCTGCTTGTCTCTTGGTCTTATGATAGCTCCAAATCCCAAATTTACTCAACCTGCTTAATTCGGTACCTATACTTAGATGTCGTGATGGTAGTTTTATGTATCAACTTAATTGGATTCTGAGGTCTCCAGACATTTGGCCAAATATTATTCTGGATGTGCCTGTGAAAGTATTTCTAGATGAGATTGCCCTCCCTAATGTGGGTTGGTCTCATCCAATTAATTGAAGACCTGAACAGAACAAAAAAGGTTAGTAAGAAGAACTCTTGCCTGATGTGTGAGTTGGGACATTGGTCTTTCCTGACTTTAGACTTATACTGAAATATCTACTCTTTTTTTTGGTTCTCAAGCTGCAGTATTTCAGATTAACTTTGAACTTTTGGTCCTAGGACTGCAGTTTGCTAATTGCTGATCCTGGGAATTTTATTAAAAAAATTTTGTGTGTGTGTGTGTGTGTGTGTGTTTTGGGAGGTGGAGTGGGGGAGGGGGCACACCTGGCAGTGCTCAGGCCTGGCTCTGGATCTCAGGGATCACTTCTGGCAGGGCCAGAGAATGATCATGGGTCAGCTGCATGTAAGGCATGCTCCCATCCACTGAAGTTTTGATCCAGTCTTAGAACTATTCAACTTCCATAATTGTGTGGGATTATGCCCTTTAATATAGCTCCATAAATGATATATAGGCATATATGTAAATGGTATATAGGCATATATGTGTCCATATCAGATATAATTATTTATATCTACATATCTATCTATATAAATTAACTGTTGTTCTCTTTAATTTGAGATAATTTTCTTTCTTTGGAGAGGTTTCTGTTTTTGAGGCCACATCTGGTTCTTCTCAGAGCTTACTCCTAGTTATGTGCTCAGGGATCACTCCTGGCAGGGCTCTGGCGGCCATATGTGATGCCAGGAATGAAAACTAGGTCAGCCAGAGGAAGGGCAAGTGTTCTACGTATTGGACTATTACTCCGACCCTCTTTGGGGGTCTTGACTGAATAACTGAAGCTTGGAAGAGAACCAACATTTCCAAAAATTAAAACATACATCATTGTGTAGGACATAAAAGTCCATTTTCTATATCATATAAAAATGATAAATTTTAAAACAAGCATTAACTTCTTATTGTGTAATAGATTTGTCTTTTTGGGAATCAGCTGGATTCCCAACCTGATGTTTGGGAGAGTAATACTATAAGATGAGCAACCAGAGAGAGAGGTGAAAGGGGGGGGGTGTCCCATGTTTTAGTAAGTCTATCCCGTTTTGGAGGGCTGTATTTTTGGTTTTTTTAAAAACAAGCCTTGTATATTAAAGCTCTCAGTTGTATTCCAGTAAAGATACCTTCTTTATATCTTGTAATCCAGTGTTTCAGTAATTTACTTGACCAGTGGCTATTTATGCCATATAACATATTATTAGACAGCTTATAGTTATGGGAAGTACTGACCAAAGGGTGGGCTTAGCCTTTTGGATTTGGGGCTTGTAGAAGCTGGAAGGGGCTAAGTATGAGGTATCTTTGATCATGCTATTCTGTAAATGAGAGCCTTGGTTAGGGTAAAGGACTAGGGGATATATATCTATATTCATACACAGATCATCTGATGCACCTTTCTTTAAAGTTCAAAAAGAAGAAAGAGAAGAACTGGAGCAATAGTAAATGGGTAGCGCTCTTGCCTGGCATTGTGACTGATCTGGGTTCGATCCTCAACACTGCATATGGTTCCCCTGAATCTTGCCAGGAGTGATCTCTGAGTGAAGAGTTGGGAGAAAGCCCTATGCACCACTGGGGGTGGAAGATATAAAAGAGAAAGAAGAAGAAGAAGAGGAAGCAGCAACAACATTAGGGTTCTACAGGTTTACAGGCTGAGTGATGAGGAGCATAGTACTGGATATAGCATATTAGAAGAATCAGATAAAACTCTACATATGTTTGAGGTATGATGTGGACTCTGGAATTACTATAGTGAGCACAGAAGATGAGTCCTAGTGCAGGAAGTATGGTGGGACACAACTTAGACACTATTGTCCGGAGGAAAACAAGTGGAGATGAAGGTGGGGTTTATATGTGTATCCATAGAGGGCCCAGTGCCGTACGCTTGCTTTTCCAAGATTTCTAATCTTCATGCTGTCAGAGCAAGAATTTGTGCTGCAGGACTATTTTTTTTCTTAACAAAATAACAAGACTCTGCCAAGTATTTATTCAATAATTCCTATCTATTCTGAAACACAGTTTAGAAGGGAAGACTGTCCTTTAAAGAAATAAAGACAATAACATAGGAAAAAGATACCTGTGTATCTTAGCTGGGGCAGGGAATGGTGGGCAGAGAAAAATGTCTCAAATAGTAGTGAAGGGTGAGGTGTGACTTGGGACCAGAGCTGAAAAAGAATCTGTCATTTTAAGGAAGCTCTAAGAAGGGTGGCTATTGATACAAGAGATAAAGCTGTAGAAATGAGGTTGCGGCTGATATGGCCTAGATACCATATGGCATGTCTGGGGAATCTGTCTTGTAAGTAATAGGGAATCACCAAAAGACTTCAAACTGGGGAATGCTGTTTTACCCACCGTAAACAACCCCCCTGGACTCTTTGTGAGCATATGTGAACAAGTGAGTGAATAATTAAGAGGGCTTGGCACTTCAGTTCATGTGATTTGTTAGTAGTCTCTTACCAAATTTGCAGGAGTTTCATTACTCATATAATAATCACTACTTACCAGATTTTATTTTTAAGTTGTACTAAAATTATAGATGTAAACTTCAGCACTAGAAGAGGAAATTCTTTTGCTTTAAGTAGTAAAATTCCATGTCCCTTCCACCACTACTCTTCCCACCTACTCTTTGTTGCTTGGTCATCCTTAGGAGGACACAGTCCTTCTCTTTAGTTACTTAGAAATGGGAAGAGAATGTTACTAAAGAGGGATAATGAGTTGAATTTATGGTATGGGGATTTGAGCGGTAGTGTGCCAGATATAGCTCAGAAAAGGGAGTATTAGTATCTCTCACCAACACTGTGTTCAAAGATATCATGTTGGTAGCTTGAAAATGGCCATGGTGGGAGTATTTATACACAGAATCCAGCAAGTGCTACAAATAAGGGCTCCCTATTTCCAAGATGTTAAGCATTTACCAACACACCTTTGCACAGGGTAAAACTTGATGGCAAGAGAGAGGGTAGACAAATGTGCAGTGCGCGCGTGCGCGCGCACACACACACACACACACACACACACACACACACACACACACACACCTGTTTTCTCTCTGTTCCAGGGTCAGAGACACCTTTAACCTTCCTTTCCATTTGGGCATTGAAAAAAAAAGACTCTTTGGATCCATTTGCATTGTGGGTATGGGTGGAAGCTCCCTGCATCGTTAGCTATTCTTAGACATCAAGTAGGTGATAGAGAATTCAGCTCAGTTCTGGTACATCTACTTGGAGATAGCATTGCATTCTACACATTGAGTGTCCTTCACCTTCGTGATCAAAAGTATGTAGACCAAGAAGTAATAGATTGGTGGGTGCCATGATTCCCTTCTTGATCTCGAGGTGCCAGTCTGTTATCTGTGCTTCTGAACAAGGGGCTATGGATTGGAGCTACCAGATACCCCTGATCCAGATTTTTGGTACCAGTTTCAAGCCTAGGCTTTTCTAGGTAATGGATGGGTAATTTCCACATCTCCCTTGTCAGGTTTGATTCATTGACAGGAGCATCTCTCATATCCCAGGAAACTTGTTTATTCACTGGATCACCAATTTATTACAGAAGATGCAAATCACCACCCAAATCAAAAGATACCTAGGGTGAGGTGTTGAATAAAAGAATAAGGGAGGTTATTCCTTGTGGAGTTTAGGACCCAACATCGTGGCAGAAGGAAGTGCTCTGGTTCTCCAACCAGGAAATTCTGAGTCTTCTCTCTTGGGCTTTTTTGAGACTTCATTATTTTTGTAAGATTGTTGAGCTCATTGGTTGTTGGCCACTGAACTCAGTCTCCACTCCTTGCCAAAGGTCTGGGAGTGGGACTGGAAGTTACATCCTTTTAAATGGTTCATCCTCCATGCTAACCCACCTCCAACCTGAGGTGCTTTAAAAAATCTCATCATTTGCACAATCAAAAAGATACTTTGATTATGCTCAAAACTTGGGGGGAAATTCTGAGGGTTTTGCAGTAATTGTGGAAGAAGACCAAATGTGTGCATGAACCACATTTTAGTCATCTGATTGATGAGACATGTATTTCTTATAAATCACAGTGTCAGCAGCATTGTCCCTGACTCTGAGCAGTGAGCCATGAGATTGTGCCTGACTGTTCCCACGGTGCAGAGAGACATATTGAAGGACTTGGCTGCCCCTGAAGCTCTCCTGCCAATGGGGCTACAGCACACAAGCTCATGTCAAGGGCCCCTCACCCCATGTGCAGCTGAGCTGACTGCTCCAAGCCTGTGAGGCCCTGGTACAAATTTTCAACAGTCTTGGCTTTTTTGCTCCTTCGGTGTCATTGATGGAGTAACTGGATGGTGAAGAGGATGATGTCTTCTAACTCATCAGTCATAGGCGAGGCCCCAGGAGACTGTACCAATTAGATTCCTTGGAGAGAGAAGCCATTGCCAGTTGACAAGTCCTAGGAAGGTGATAGGCCTTAGTCTAGCACACAGATGGTATTAATATTGAATAAATGAGTAGTGAGCAAACAGTGCAAACCAGACTCTGGAGAAGTAACACCATTGGTGTAAGCAGCTGAACCTTATTACCAAGCAGCTGGGCTGTTGGTGTCCTTTTAGTCAGCTATTGGGCCAGAGTTCTTGAATACATTAGTCATCAGTATAAATCACAATGACCAGAACAATACACAGTTTGCATTTTTTTAACAAACAGATGCCAAAAATAAAAAAGTGGGAGGGGATTTTGGGAATGCAGAAATTAAGCTTGGTTTTAGAGTCCTCCCATTATTCATTGATTTGCTCGAGCGGGCCCAGGTTTTAGAGTCAGCTGGTGGAATTTATCCGGGTGTCGGATGAATGTGTAGGAAGTTTGGGATTAATATTCTGCAGCATATTCTCATGGCAGTCTACTATTCTGATAGCAGAAGAGTCGCAATTAACTAGATGGGAAAGAAATCTGTTCTTAAAGGTGAACTCTGTCTTAGTTGAGTAAGGTGAATGTGCCCTCGAAACATTCCAAGTGATGTTTTTAACGATGTCAATTTTTCTACCAAATCTTCTAGGTATTTTTGAGATGATTGCATTTTCTATGTGCATATTTTCACTTCAAAAGCAAGGAGGGTGATTATCTTGTCCTGGTTTGCCCAGGTCTTTCCTACACACTTAACAAAAAGTCTCACTTCCGAATAATCAATCCCCTTTCCTCTCAGACTGAGCGACCACTGGCTTTCCTGGAGGAAGCTGTGGGGAAAATAGGATTGGTAGGTCTGCGTCACGTAGGGCAAGTTTCTTAACCTCTCTAACTTTCCTTTGGGAGAAAAATGGCAAGAGCAACTCCAGGGTGCCAGGATGCTATTTAAGTTTCTCAAGAGAGCTCTTAAAAACACAACCCAGAGCCTGCACCTGTAGATGTGCAGTGCATTTCTCCTTAGGAAAACAGTGTTTCTCTCCACGTAGCTTCCCCATTTTCAGCATCTTTAAAAGGGAAACCCGCAAAGGAAGGAAGTGGGAGATTTGTTCTTTGCAGAACTCTTGGCTCTCCTGACGTCCTGTAGGTTGTCTCTTTGGCTGTTCAGTATTGCCTCGAAGGGAGCACTAAATTCACACTTGATTGTCTCCAGAGTGGAGAGTGTGACACATGCCTGGCAGCCCAGACATGCAGGAAATCCCTTTGTTTTTCTTGGGAGCTAGGAGACAGCCCTGGCTTCTCCCAGTTGGTGTCAGATTGAGGCTCCTCATGAGTAGATGGAGAGAGCTTTTAAGTTTGGAAGCACCCATGGTTAGTGGCCAGTTGGGGCACATCCAAGCACAGACCTGGTGTCCAGCAGGTGGAAAGGACAATCATGCAGCCTGAAGAACTCTGGAGACAGGGAGGTCACTTTCCAAAACTCAAGTTAAAAAACAAAACCAAACCCCAAACCTTTCATAGGAACTCCTTTTGTTTTCTCTTCTCATGTGGAGTAACATCCCTCTGAGGGGCGGGGGGGGGATTATTTCATTATTTTTATTTTTTTTTTGCTTTTGGGGTCACACCCGGCGATGCACAGGGGTTACTCCTGGCCCTTCACTCAGGAATTACTCCTGGCGGTGCTTGGGGGACCATATGGGATGCTGGGAATCGAACCCGGGTTGGCCACGTGCAAGGCAAACGCCCTACCTGTTGTGCTATCGCTCCAAGCCCCTATTTCATTATTTTTTTTTTGAGTTGTAGACATGATTTCTCTGCCATTAGTTTTGAGCCCTTGAAAACAGGAGAGGTGGCTTTCAAGGTTTGCTTGTTTGGAATTGTTGGCAGGAGCCTGCAGTGATGCCTGCGTTGCTCCTTGGGCCCTAACCCTTGGCGGTCCTACTGAAATTCTTCTCTTCTCTTACATATCCGGAACCTGTTACCACTCCAGCTAAACCACCATAATTTTTTAAAGGGTCTGGTGGTTAGGGGACATCAGAACCATATACAAAGCACTAAGGGTGTGTGTGTGGGGGGGGGTGTATGTAGAGCTGGGACTCTAACTCAACCCGGTTTAGTGCAAGGCATATGCTCTACCCTTTTGAGTCATCACCCTAGCCCCCACCGTCATCTTGTACTTGAACACTTGGATGCGGACCCCCACTGGTCTTAGCTCTCCTGCTCTGGCCCCTGCCAGCCCGAGAGATGTTTAAGATGAATGTCAGATCATGCCCCTGTCCCATGCAAATCTCCCAACAAGCTTCTGCTTCCCTCTCAGTAAAAGTCAAAGACTTGACCATGACAGGTTCTGGTCAGCGCACGATGGCCTCCAGTGACTCTAGCAGTCTCGTCTCCAGTGACTCTCCCATTGGCAAATCTGACTGAAGCTGCCCTGGCTCCTGTTCTTTTGCTCTCCCACATATGCTTCCACAGCTCTACCTGCTTCCTGGACTCACATACTTCTCTGAAGTATGTGCTCTCCCTCACATCTCTTGAAGGCTTTGCTCGTTGTCTGCTCATTCAGTTTCCTCACCGACTAATAATTTGCTCTTGTGACCTGTGTTTAAGTGCCAACACTATCGAAGGCATTGAGGGTAGAGAGGGGGATGTGGAAGACAGTCGTGTTGTTATGTGATTGTAAAGAGGTTTAAAGGCAAGAGGCATGGGGCTGCAGACACAGCACAGTGGGGAGGGTGTTTTCCTCGCGTGTGGTGGATTGGGCTCCAATCCCTGGGATCCCATATAGTCCCCCAAGCACTGCCAGGAGTGCAGAGCAGGAGTAACCCCTGAACATTGCCAGTTGTGACCCCGAAACAAAACAAAAGGCAAGAGGCATATTGGACTTAAATATACTTTCTACTCATTTTCTCTTTTAATTCATATCTTTTTTTTCTAAGAAGAGCAGACAAGAGTCATATACACACACATCACTGAGTCACAGGAGGATATGGGGCAAAGAATTTTGGGATAAGCTCCTGGAGGTGTCATGAGCCTCCTAAAAATACAGGCGGATCATTCTATGCATACATTATATAAATAGGTGGAGACAAAGGCTGTATATTTTTATCAAAGTTTTCAAGGGAACCCTTGATTTGCAAAAGTTGAACCTCTCCTGCCCCGCCCTCAACAATTGGTTTCTTTATACATTGATTTGTCACAAAACCTCGAAAATGAGAAAATGATCGTTGTTTCCAGGTGGAAGTTGCCTTTTGTTTCACACTGGTGTTGGGCCCCTGCTTCCTGGGTGGTAAGGGGAGTCTGGGTCAGTCAAGGTCACTGCTTTTTTGAATCCCTGGCCTCCCTGGAATTTAGAGATTTGCTCTCCCACAGCTGAAACCACCCCTGAGGCGGCTGGGATGACAGTGTGAGAAGTAGAAGCACAGGTGCTGGCAATGTTTCGTTAATCTGGGCTGAGCACAGATCACGGGGAACAGAGCGCTGAGCCTTCAGCACATGTCTGAGTTCTCATTTGGGATGCCTGAGAAAAGGACCATACCAAAGAGAGACAAATGTAGTCATGTTGCTTTTCAAATAGCATCATCATCATCATCATCATCATTATTATTAATGTCATTAACTGATGGCTCACGAAGCCCTGTACATTATTTTCAGCTTAGTAGCATTTCACCCTGGCTTCCATCATTATGTCTTCCGAGAATCAAATGTAGGAAAACTTTTTTTCCCTTTTGATTTCTGGCGAGAGAAAAAGTAGATGACAGGAATGAGAAAAGATAAGAAAATGCACCCCTCTTTCCCTCCTGCAGACTCCAAAGCAAAACAAAAGACAAACAAACCCCATTGCTTTCTTGAAACTAGCCAGCAAAATTTGTGTATGGTCTCTTCTCTTGCAGAGTGTGGCAAGGTGCTGCAGAGATAAACCCAAGAAAATGAAGAGGGGTGGGAGCGGAGCAGAGTTTCCCGAGCACTTGCTCTGGAGATCTCCTTAGCTGCTCTGTCCCCACGCATCCCACAGCAGGCTACAGTAGGCCCTTCACATCACTTAAAACCTCTGGGAAGAAGCTTCCCTGTAATTCCCGTGTGTAGCTCCTGCATCACGTTCCACCCTCCAAATTTGAACAAGCTTCACTTGTTTTGTTTGTTTTGTTTTAGGGACACACCTGTCAGTGCTCAAGGGTTACTCCTGGCTCTACACTCAGGAATTACTCCTGGTGGTGCACAGGGGACCCTATAGGATACCGGGCATTGAACTGGCTTTGGCTGCATGCAAGGCAAGAGCTGTACCTGCTGAACTGTCTCTCCAGCCCTAGAACATGCTTTGCTTTACTGTGACTGATCCGCGTCTACTTGAGACTCTCCTCATATGAAAGATGAAAATAATGCAACAACAATCATTGTTGCTTCCTTTGTTCTCAGCCAGAGGTTAATTGGAAAATAGCAATTGGGTGGCTTGAAGGTGAACAATGGGTGATGTTTTTGTCACACCTTTACAGAATGAAATGATTACCACCACCAAGCTAAGTAATGTACCTGTCCCCTTACACACTGAAGATGTAAGCTCTTGCTTGGTCCTTTGCCTTTGCCTTTCCCTTCTGTTCCTGTTGTGTTGTTGTACACTTGCTGGTGGTCTTTGCATACACTTCATTATGGTGGACTTGGGCTTACAGTTAGGCACTCTGCCACAGAGCCACATCTCCTGCCCTAGCAGCTGAACTTTTGTAAATTTGAGTAGGTTAGTGATTGCCAGGAGCAGAAGATGGGGTTTTGGATCGGGGGAATATGGCGTGGGGGAAAAAGGGACCTACTGATTAAGGGTCGGTGTTTCAGTTATGCAGGATGAATGCACTCCAGACACCTCCTGCAACCCCAGCTTATTGTGTACTTGAAATTGCTAAGAGAGGAGGAGCTCTCTGCGCCCACTAATTTAATGTTACTTGTCTGTTGTCCTCGAATGTGACCTTGGGCACTGATTTCTCCTTTGCATCCATAATCTTCTTCCTGCAGCTGCTCAGTAAAAAGGGCTTGGCATATTGGTTGCTTCAAAATCATAATAGAGTAGAAGGTTGGGGTCAGAGACCTTTTAGTGGATCAGCTCTATGGGGCTAGCCTTCTGACATGCACACACAAACACCTTCGGAGACGCTCTGGGTAAGTCACTGACAGACAGAAGTCAGTTCAAAACCAGTTTTACCACTTTCTGTGTGAACTTGGTTGAGTTTAGTTTCTCTGTGAAGATTATGCTTACAAAGAGGGTAGGCCATATAATATGTCTAATCAATAGTAGCTTTTATTATTATTATTATTACCATAAATCACCGTGCTATTACCATTACTGCTCTTGTTGGAGCAATGTTTATGTCTGGAGAAGGACTGAGATTAGATGTGTCCTCTGGATAGGATCCAGGGTTCAACCTGCCCTTTTAATCACAGTGGCTGGTTCTGTCCATACGTGGCCTTTCAAAGTTCTATTTTGACAAGGGCTCAGTTATCAAGAGTTGAAAAGTCTGCATGTGGATCACATGCGTTGTTGGTGTTGGCCCTTCCAACTCCTTGGCCTGGTCTTTGTCTGCAGGGAACAGGAAGGGTCTCTGTCTCTCTCACTCTCTTGCTCACTCTCACTCGTTCCCTCGCTCTCGATCTTGCTCTCTCTCTTTCTCTCTCTTCCCCTCACCCCCCTTCCTTTGGAATCAGGCCAAAGTGCAGTCTTGCTCCAAATGTTCCTTCCCGTCAGAGGTGACAAACATGAGTCACATCTGGCCGCCCTGTGCGTTTTTCCAGCGCATTCCCTCCGCCTCCGGTCGCTCCCCTGCACCATTTCACGGCTGATTAGCGGCGAGCAGGCGAGCTCCCCGGCGCTGAGGTCAGACAGCGGCGCAGAAAGGGATTTTCCTCCGCTCTGCAAACACCCGGCGACGTCAGCGAGCCTCGAGGGCGCTATCACTTGCAGCCCTGGAAGCGCCATCTGATGGGATATTGATCTGGCGCGAGCTTCAGCAGCAGCTGGGACAAATGAGGCCCCGGCTGAGGCCGGCAACCCCGGGCCAACAGGAAAAGCGTGACCTGAGTGTTTGCAAACGCCTGGGATGTGCTCAGCCGGGACAGGGACTGACACGGGCCAGGCTGCTGCCGGGGGAGCCCGGGAGCCGAGAAGCAGACGTTTCTGCGCGTCCTTCTGAGAGCTGAGCCAGGCTCCCCAGTGTTAAGCATTTGCTTAATCCGTGCTTTAAAAACAGAGAAAGAAAAGTTAATCATCTTCGCTACGTCTTCAGGGGCTCTCCTCACACTCCCCCCCACCCCCAACACATGAACTATTCTGCAGCTGAGTCAGGAGTGATTTTCTTGTCTTCTTTTCCGTTTTCTCCGTTCTTTACATTTTAAATAGATGATGAGGTTGCCTTTATTGGTGGCGTTTGCCAGGGCTAGCTAGGAGGAAAAGTAGCACTGAAGTTCTAACCAAATTTATAGTCAGATTGAACCGTGCCAATCTCCCTGTTAATGGTCTAACATAAACACATTTAGAAAAATTGATGAAAGTGTTGGTTCTAAAGGCACAGTTAACTGACCAAGTCCTGAGGTCAGTCATGAATGACCAGTCCTCTGAATAAATCTGGAACCGAGTGTGACTTTGCTAAGGGGAGGTGGGGGACCTCTTGAAAATATCATACATAAAAATGTCCTTTCTGCCTGGCTGGGTCGTTTACGTGTAGATAAACAAATCCTGCTAAAAACAAAACAAAACAAAAGAACAAAGAGGAAAAGAGATCACAAGTCCAAGGGATCTTTAGGAATTACTTGTACTTGAATTTACAGAAATGCATGGTTTCTATCTATTTGAGGGAATTTACTATACCAGTATCTGGGAAATTATTGCTTGAATAATTAAAATGAGATCCATGATAACAAAAGGCACTGATTTCTGGACTGTATTCAGAAGGTGCTTCTGAATCTTGTGTGGATGGGCAAGACATGCAATGAGTGATTTTTGGGCCAGACCACTAGTACAGTGGGGAGAGCATTTACCTTGCTCATGGCTGACCCGGGTTCAATCCCCAGCACTGCATATGTTCCCCAAGCTTGCCAGGAGTGATCTGAGCACAGAGCTAGGAGTAAGCTCTGAGCACTGCCGGGTGTGGGCGGACCCTCCCAAGATTGTTCCTCCTCACCCCTCCCTCCAAAATAAATAAATAAATAAAATAAAACCCAGTACAAACAAACACAAAATAATGGTTGGTTTTCACAAATGCTCTTTGTGTCCTGGTGGGGAAGGGGAGCATTAAATGAAATCATTGTTATTTTGAGGCTAATTTATTCAGAAGGCAGTTTGGTTTGGGCATAGTGAAAGCAGAATGGTTTTAACAGACCTTAATTGACTTGATTGGCTCTATTTTCAAGGACTCAGCACTCTTTTTGCTTGTAATTCTCAAGTGCTTCCTAAAACGCATTGAGAAGAACAATTTTCATTTCTTCATTACATTTAGCCCAGGCCATGGGGAAGCCATGTAACTCTCTGTGAGAGGTCATCAGTTGCACTGGGGATACTGTGGCACAGAAATGCTTTCAGAACTTCTTTCAAAGATTGCCTTTGAGTGCTTATTGCTTTTAAAATGTGTCCATAAATTTCCAGTCCTCTCCATGGGTTTCCATTCCTCTCCATAAATTAAGTCCCACTTCCTGCTTACAGGAGTTTGTTAATATCTTCGAAGCAGAAGTAAGCCTATTATCAATGTCTGAGAGTCCCGTCAGTCTGGATGTGTGAAGGAATTTGGATCAAATCAAGGTTCCTTCAGGGTCTTTTTTACTAGCATAAACTTGGCGAAAGCATGTTGGTAGAAGACGTTCATAGAGATATTTTCATGCATCTTGAAAAGTCTTCCACTTTTGAGAATCACATGGCCTGCAGTCAACCATTTAGATTCCCTGAGGACATTTTTGAAAATCCTGTCAAGAGTAGTTAATGTCCCTTATTTCCCTTGTGTGCTGAATCACACAGAAAGTAACACTTCACTTATCAGGAGGTTCAGCTGCCAGATAATTGAATGTAAACCCTTTATGCATCTAAAAAGTAACCTGGGCAGTGCTTCACTGCCTTTCCTTGAGTAACCCCATCTTAACTTCTGGTCTAGTTGATAATTCATTTGTTTTCAGGCCTTCAGTTTGCTCTTTGAGTATAGTTTATGTGGTAGGAAACACATTGGGTCACAGGTGAAATAAATGTCACAGTCCTTTCAGAGAAGGCTAGGTAGTAATTGGTCAGTTATTCTGTTATTTACTTGGGGGATGTGATGGCACCGCTTTCATGATCTTTGCTCTCCAGGACTCTGATGAATCTTGCAGTGACACTACCACCAGGGAAATTAGCTCATGTCACTGATAATTTAGTTCACTGTTGTCACTGTGGATTTGGGATGCTGGATCTCCTGGTATTATCTCAAGTCACTTCCTGGGTTCATTAACATCCTGATTAAGTCAGGACAATTCTTGCTCCTTCCTGTCCATGCTTCATCTAGCAGCATGATTCTTTCTAAGCAAAATCTCTGAAATTCCCGTTATTTCTCTTGAGACTTCAGAGGACAGCTGGTCCTTATATACACCCTTCGGGCTCTCCTCTGGCCTTGCTTCCACCATCCCAAGCTGCCACACTCTAGCAACCACTTACCTAATCTTTCCTATCAGGCCTTTTCGTGCCATAGAATCTTTGCAAATGTAGTTCCCTCTTGTCAGAAACGTTTTTATTCTGCTTGGTACCTGGTGTCTCCTTTCCTTCCCTCAGGTCTCCTTAGCTTAGATGTCAGTTTCTCTCTGAGGCCATTCCTAATCACTTAGGTGGACTAAAGGGAAACGTTGATATTGGTAACACCATCCCCACACCCTTGTTATGGAAGTGGAGTTTGCCCTTGAATCCAGGCGATTCCTATGACTACTTTATTTTGGCGGCAGGCCCAGTGGTGCTAAGAGCTTACTCCTTGCTTTGAGGTCAGGGATCACTCTTGGAAGGCTTTGGAAACCATATGGGGTGGTAGGGATCAAACTCCAGGCCTGCCGCATGCAAGGCAAACACCCTACCTGCTATCTATCACATGTGCTATAGCTTCCCCTTCCACGAGGACAGTTTTAACTGACCAAGACAGTGGAAGTCATGTTGGGAAGTTCTGGTCTGGCCATAGGAGGACTGCTAGCATCTATACTCTCCTGGATCAATTGGTCTTAGCATCTAGCTACCACTCAATGAGGTCTAAGATCATTTGGAGATGTAATATGGAGAGAGTTCCGACCCTATAATGATCTCATTGCCCAGACCCGGACATAAGTGAAACCATAGTGAACTCATACTGGATATTCTAGTCACTCTCCCTCCTCCTGCAGCTACAGGAGACACCTCCAAACAAGGAAGATCTCAGGAGCAGTCTGGCTGAAGCCAGACAACCCTGGAAAATAAGACAGTAAAGTGCTGCAGAACAATAGTCATGGTATTATTTCTCATATTTCTTGTTATAGAGGAATAGCTGGTTAAAATGCCATCCTGTGTATGTATAGGTTACACCCACATTGCTTTCTGGGTTTGTTTTTATCCAGCCCTTATCACAATTCACTTTCTTCTAAAGACACTTTTTAAAAATTGAATCCATGAAATACACAGTTACAAGGCTGTTCATGATCGGGTTTCAGTCATATAATGTTCCAACACCATCTCTCTACCAGTGTACATTTCCCACAACTAGTGTTCCCCCTTTTTACTTGTAGTACCTCTCCCCCAGCCTGTCCCTATGGCAGGCACTTTCTCTCTCTCTCTATCTCTCCCTCTCTCTCTCCTTTTCTCATTCTCCCTCTCTCCCTCTCCTCTCTCTCCACCCCCCTCCCTTACATTGTCCCCCCCTCCCCTCCCCCCCCCCCCCCGCCTTTGGGCACTATGGTTTGCAGTACAGATACTGTGAAGTTCTCATGATTGTTCCTTTACCTACGTTTAGCACGGAGGCTTTTTGACACTTTTCAATGATGTATTTGTTGTTTTGAATTTGTTTGCAGTTTCCACAATGACATTGATGTTCCATGGTGCAGCCATGGGCTTTTACAAAAATAGTTGACTGCTGCAAGCTTGTTATAGTCTCAAAGTGATCTCCCGGTGCTGGCAGATAGAAAGTAATGAGCAAATGTTTGGTCAATGAATAAATTTAAAAGGTTCCAGAATTATTTGTGAGATTCTAGTCCCCTAAGTCCCGCCCTGTTTCTCCTTCCACACTCCCTGCACCTCCAATACAGAAATTAGAATCAGCAAATCATCTCTGGTGGTGCGTCAAAAGCAGTGTAAAAAAATGTAGTGATGCTTGTTAAAGCACCATTCTGCTTTTCATACATGGTCAATACAATTCTGCTTTGCTGGAAGTTTTCCTTATTTTTTTCCCCTTTGGGAAGGCTTTGCCGATGTCCCTTCCTTTAGCTGGCATGCCTTCTTTGAGACTATAACCAAGGCATTCCACTAAACCCTCAGGTGGAAATAGGAGGCTTTCTTAAGCCCTGGGCAGTCAGCTTGGAGGTATCAGAGCATCTGCCATGAGCGTAAATGGCTTCTGGTCTCAGCTCTGCCACCAGAAATCACTGGGCCTGTTGCCCGGTTATCTAACCTGCTTGGAGGGCTTGCGCCAATCAGCATAATTAGGAGCTTTGGTAAAGGAGTTGTGAAGGTCCCTCTCAGGACCAAATCTTTCCACGTTCAAATTTGTTTTACAGAGATAGGAAGAACAGCCCGCTGATTAATGTGCATTTGAGTCAGAATTTGGCTGATGGTATAGCATCAGCAGTTTTCCATGAACAAAATTTTAAATATCATTAGTATAGCCAAGTTAATTTTGCTGGGTTGGCAATGTGTTCTGAAAGATAGAATGACCACCAGGGCCAGGATGAGGAAGTTTTATATGTCAAGCGACCTGGCTATTGGCAGGAACCTGGAATAGGTAGAGACAAGCCAGTGGCGCACTCAGATCTCATTCATTTCCTTTTGAAACTGGGGACGAGAACATGTATTTTGACTTAAGGTTGTTTTCAGGGGCTAATATGCATGATGTAGAAATGCTTTGATAAGACATTACCAAAAAAGTCGTTGAGGCAAGTTTCTTTCTTTCTTTCTTTCTTTCTTTCTTTCTTTCTTTCTCCTTCCTTCCTTCCTTCCTTCCTTCTTTCTTTCTTTCTTTCTTTCTTTCTTTCTTTCTTTCTTTCTTTCTTGTCAAGCAAGATAATTTTTATTTAACAAAATTTTTTTAGAAAGATATGAGGAGAGAGAGAGAGAAGTGTGTCTTCAAGAGAGAATACGGCTTCTCCAGAGGGGGTGCGGAAAGGTAAGCTAAGATAAAAGCATGTAAGATAGATGTTTAAGGAGAACACAAGCTTGAAGAGTAAGCTGACGAATTTCTTGATAGATTTATCAGGATAATTAGGTCTTCTTATTTTTCACTTTGGAAGCTCTGCTGAGTCCAAAGTTCCTTTTCTGTTTTCCAATTTCCTTCCTTCCATTCTTGTTGGACTTGTGAGAACTTCTATCAGTCCCAATACTTGTCATGGGTCAGATTTAAAAAAAATTCCTTACAACAAATGTCGAAGAAATGATATGTGTTAAATTCATATTGTTGTTAGAGACAGAACTCTCATTCAAACTAATTAGGTGGAGACATCATAGGTAGGATGATATATAGGGTTCTGTCACTTAAAAGTCCTTGAAAACTGATGCTGTAGGAGCCAGAGAGATAGTGTAGTAGGGTAAGATGTTTCCCTTGCACACAGCCAACCTAGGTTTGATTCCCAGGATCCCATATGGTTCCCCAAGCACTGCCAAAAATGATTTCTGAGCACAAAGCCAGGAGTAACTCCTGAGCACCAGCAGGTATGGTGCCCAAATCAAAGAAGGTACCAAAAAAACCAAACCCTGAAGCTGCAAATTCAGTAGTAGTGGAATCAAGGGCTTGAAAAGATTTTTTGACACCTTTTTCTGGGGGGCGGGGGGGAGAGTGTTATTTTTCTCTCTTGACTTCTGATTCTTTCTCTGTTAGTGCTGCTTTTTCTGGTATACTCGCACTGGTATAAAGATAACCCCAGGACTAAGAGAACCTGAAGCCCTGGAGATATGTATCTTGGGGAAAATGGATTTCTCTTTCTTTCCCTATGGCCACATCCAATCTTCCACAAGGAGATGGGATTGGATAGTCTTAGATCCTGAGTGATCATGTTATTCAGATGGCTTTTGATTGGTCAACCTCAATTCCGGTTATTAGTGTCATATTTAACAGGAAAACAGAGTCCAGGTTTTTCTGAAGTTCTTTTCGGCTGCTGAATAGCTTGGTTAGCCCAGGCCAGGCTGTGTGATTTTCTGATCAACGTAGGTGAGAGCTGGAGCCCTTTCTAGATCCTTTCCATTCAAAGGGCACCTAGCCCTTCCCAGCCTTGGCCAGGAAAGAAGGGTCTTGCCCTAGGTCACATATTACTTGGTGCCTACCCAAGTCTTTTCCTTGTACATCTCTATTGGAAGAATTCTGTGAGCGTCTCCTGGCATTGGACAAGTGAAAGGATCCTGCCAGAAAAAGGTACAGACACTGGGTCAGGCCCACACAGGTTTCACCAGACCACCTCTGCGTGGTTATTCCATCCTCTTCCTACTTCTATCTTCACTCCTTACTTCTCTGGGCCACTAACTGAATAGTATGCATGTTGGTTACTCAGAGCCTCACTTTAGATGGGGCTGAGAATGGGATCGTCTGGGTTTGACCAATTTGAATAAAATTGCTGTTTATTCTAGTGGAAGTGATTCCTGGGACAGTCTGCCCCAAATTCTAAAGCAGAGAAGGTGTTATGGGGTAGAGGAAGTAGTGTTACTGTCACCAGAGACACCGCTTTGCAAGAAAAGGAAGCCAGTGGGAGGGGAGAGCCTCTTTCAACTCTGTGTTTTGGGGACTGGTCCACATTTGGAATGGGCAGGAAGGAGGGGCTGCTGTGCCTAGTGATGTTACTTCCGATGTTCTGATGCTTCTCCAGAATTTCCACCTCAACAGATTTGCTTGAGGATGCCACTGCCAAGTCATGAAAAATGTATCCAGGACACTGACTTGCTTTGTGGAGGTCAAAGAAGCAGATGATCTCATAGTTGGAAGATGGTCACCCATGGGAGACAATGATGTGCTTTCTCTTATTCTGTCTCCTGGTCTGACTCTTCCTTCTTTGTAAACAAAGGAGCTTATTTGCATCTGGCAGCTGGATTCCTCTTCAGGAGCCCGGGTTATCATTTGCCCCATAGTTGCTGCATACTCTTGAGGCAGGTTTTGAGAGCTAACCTCAGTGTATAATGTATTTTCAGTGCTGGAAATATATGCTTCCTTCTGCTTAGTACTCCTTCTGCTTACCTGTAATAATCACCTTCACTAAAAAAGGGGTACCACCTTTTCTCATGCCCTGTGCACTTTTCATGCATGGCTCTCTCTTTCAGCAATCTTCTGCCTTTACACACCTTCCATGTATGCAGCCAATTTAAAAATACATCTTTGCTCTGTAGCTTTCCTGATTCCCTGCCAGTATTAGTCATCTTTTACCTGTGCTTCTGCAACCCTACTGTTTTATGCCTTTTTTACTTATCTTTTTTTGTTTGTTTGTTTCAGCAGGGAGTTGGTGTAACAAAGGGGAATGAAATGAAACATGGATTTTGCATGCTGGGCAGGGTTGAAAATATGACTTGACTACTTATTAATTATAGCTCTTTGCAAAAGTGATCTGACCTTTTAGAGACTCCCTTGTATTGTAAATGGCGATGAAGTGTTTTGGTGAGGAACAAAATGACCCAACATGTGATGTGGCTAGCCTGGTGCTTGGCATATGGTAGTTCTCAGTAACTGAAAGGGCAGTAGTGGTTGTGGTTATTTTTGAAACATGGAATCTTAGATATGAAAGGGAACAGAGTGGTGATTCTTATGTCTACGAAGTCAGGCATGAAAATAGCTTTTCCTTAAACTTTGCCAGGAACCCTTTTACTGGGGAGTTTTGTTTGTTTGTTTTGGCCACATCCAGTGATGCTCAGGGCCTACTCCTGGCTCTGTGCTCAAGGATCATGCCTGATGGGACTCGGGGGACCATATGCCAGTAGTGTTGGGAATTGAATCTAGGTCAGGCATGTGTGAGGCAGGCACTTTAACAATTGTACGTTCTCTCTGGACTTATGATACTTGATGCTGATAATGCAGATGTTGGTAGCATATAAGCTACTGTATATCTCTGTGAGGATCTATTTTAAACTGACACCTATATAATATGTGTATATAATATAAACATGTGTATACAAATAGATAGTGTATTGATATGTGAATACAGTTGGCATATACCTAGTGATATTTCATCATATGAAATATGTTTTTTTTGTCATTCTTACTAACAGTCTATGAACACTAGGGAAGAGTTGTATACATGGTGTTGGGCAGGAAGAGAAAAACATGCATTATGTTTCTCTTCTGTCCTCACAGTGCAGGCTATTTTGCAGAGAAGCATGGTGTTGTGTATGTTTTAAGCAATATGTCACTCTCATTTCAGCACTTTCTTTTCCCAGATCTTTCCAGATGACTCAGAATCATAAAGGTGAAACAAATAATTTTGTTGGCGGGGGTGTCTCTAATCTTTATTTCAAAGATGTGGAGAGTGTGATCCTGTGAGGTGGACTGATTTGTTAGATAAAGTAATAAAAGTTTGATAAGGTAAGAAACTGAAGTTCAAACTCTGGACCTCTCCAGTCTAGAAAAACTCCATACTTTCGTTTTCTTATTACAGAATGGGGATGTCAATACAAATGGTCCCATATTTAACATAATGCAGCATATATTGTCTTGTTTTTGTAATTATGTAACAGTAATAGGAATTGCATTTGAAAGAAGCTGCACTTCAGCTTTTGAAGTTTGCTATTTTCCCAGGCTAGAGACAGGTAGTATGAAATGCTAATGATCCTTGGTAGCACTAGTCGCAGTCCTACGCATCCACCTGATCCTGAGGGGACTCAGCCAATATTCTACAGTCATAGTGTTGCCAGTGTTTTTTGGATGTCATGTTTTGTGTGTTTGTGTGCTGTGATATCCACAAAATGTTGGCCTGTGTCTTAGATGTTCCACTTTTTTTTAAAACTGATTTTGTTTGAGATGTTCCTCCCACCCCCAGATGCTGGCTATTGTCAGTTGTCAATGTTCTGAACATGTTGGCTAAGCTGTAATGTCTGATGTGTTAGATGTCTTAAATGTGCTTTCAGTCTATGTATTTTCAATTCAAGAGTGGTTCGTCTGTATGTAATGCCAACATAACAGAGTTATTGTAAGTATTACATCAGGTTTAACCCCTTAGTGAATGCTTGGATCACAGAAGTCAGATACATTTACGATTAATATCATGATGACTCATTTATATTTCATCAGTAGACTGTCCACAGCTAGCAACTCGTTCTCCCACCATCCCTCGGGCCCCTTCCTAGCTGGGCACCATGGGCAGCTCATCATCACCCATTTCTCCAAGTGCAATTTGTTTCCATTTGGGCAATGAATCCAAAAACAGGCAATTGGCGAGCGCATGGTCTGCTTTCAACTAGGAGATTCCTTTTTCAGTTATACTCTGTACACAGTAGGGAGGGCATTTGCCTTGCACTTGACTGACCTGGGTTTGATCCCCGGCACCCTGTTTGGCACCCTGAACACTGCCAGGAGTGATCCCTGAGCACAGAGCCAGGAGTAACCCCTGAGCACAGAGGCAGGAGTGACCCCTGAGCACAGAGCCAGAAGTAAGCCCTGAGCACAGAACCAAAACCACAGATCCTGAGCATTACTGAGTGTGGTCCCCAAACCAAATATATATACACATATGTACATGGGCTGGAACGATAGCACAGCAGGTAGGGCATTTGCCTTGCACGTGGCTGACCCGGGTTTGATTCCTCCGTCCTTCTCGGAGGGCCTGGCAAGCTACCGAGAGTATCCTACTTGCACGGCAGAGCCTGGCAAGCTCCCCATGGCGTATTCAATATGCCAAAAACAGTAACAACAAGTCTCGCAATGGGGACATTTCTGGTGCCTGCTCGAGCAAATTGATGAAGAATGGGAGAACAGTGCTACAGTGCTACAGGCTGTCTACAGTGCTCCAACTCATGGAATCCCCATTTGGGATTGTTCTGCCTCCAGAAAAAAAAGTTGTTAAAATAGTCTTTTTGTTTGTTTGTTTTGGGACCACATCTGATGATGCTCAGAGCTTCCTCCTGGTTCTATGCTCAGGGATCATTCTTGGTTGACTTGGGGGACTATAAGGGGGGGGATGCCGGGGTTCAAATCTAGGTTGACTTTAAGCAAGGCAAGTGCCTTTTCTGCCTTACTCACTGTACTATCTCTCTGGCCCAGTCTCTCTCTCTCTCTCTCTCTCTCTCTCTCTCTCTCTCTCCCTCCCTCTCTCTCCTCTTATTTTCTGTTTTGTTTTGGGGCCACACTCAGAAATGCTTAGGGGTTTGTTCTGGCTCTGTACCAGGAATTACCTCTGGTAGACTCTATGGACCATATGGGATTCTGGGGACTGAACCTAGGTTGGCGGCATGCCAGGTAAGCAGCTTACTGGCTCTACTGTGGCTTCTCCCCTTCTGTCTCTCTCTTTAAATGATCCCATTCACTCTCGCCATTTTTTCCTTGCTGAGTGATACTGGGTTAATTTTAATTCAAGTATATGAATTTCATGTCAATATGTTGACTGTTTAAAGCTGTGTCTGCCTGATAGTGCTTTAACTCAGTGAAAATATGTAGTGGGTCTTGAAAATCTTCAAGGACTATCATTGGATTGTGTGGCAGATCTCACATCCCTTCTAGTGAAGAAGGTCTGCACATCGCCGTGAGCAGGGCCCCTGTTATCTTGGTGTGTGTAGGATTGTCATAGTGCCCTATTGCTCTTACCTCTAAGTACTGGAAAGTGAATGCCAGCTACAAATGGGTGAGAATTTAGATCCTGTCATGTTCTTTCTTTATCAAGATCACATGAAGGAAAACAAATTCTTTTTTGGTGGGCAGGGGAGAGGTGGGTGGGCACACTCAATGATGCTCAGGGCTTACTCCTGGCCTTGCACTCAGGAATTATTCAGGGGACCATATGGCATGCTGGGGATTGAACCTAGGTCAACTTCATGCAAGGCAAATACCTTACCCACTGTACTATGACTCCAGCCCCAGGGGAAAAAAATTCTTTCTTGTAACGTGATCTTACTTGTGAGAAGAAGCATTGGATGAATAGAAAAGAATCCTGGGAGTGGGACAGAAAGAACCATTACTTGCAGAGTGGGAATGAACGACCAGGTTTGACGGAACCCCTGGGAAGTGGCATTGGCTTCGTTTATAAGGAGTTTGGCACTAGTTCTTTGGTGTCAAGACTGCCTTCAGCTGAGCAAAGAGCTTTTCTCTCTTTGGCCCTGAATCCTTCTCCCAAGTCCATCCCAAGTTTAGGACAGCCCACTTCATCGTGAATGGCCTCAAGGGACACTGCATTGAGCTGCAGCTTTGAGATGCTGAGAGTCACACTGTTTCCATGATCAGCCCTGCTGCCTACCAGGGACCCTGAGGTGAATCCGGTGCTGATCAGCAGAGGCTGCCACTTCCTTATCATAAGCTTAGGTTCCTTCCCACTGCGGCGGTGTCTAAAGCACGCCTGCCCTCTGTCCAGTGGGGGTCTCTGTTGCAGAGAATGAGACCAACTTGACACACTCAAGGAAACAGTCAAGGACTGTCCAAGCTCTAGGGTCCCGGTGAACAATGAATAGTCTGCACACTTGATCTTAGCCAAAAGGTCGAGAAGTGATGCAGTGACCATACTGGCTATTTATTTTATGCACTATCTTTCCCAGGACGCTGGATCCTGACACATGAGCCATTGTTTACGTTTATCAGATGTTTAAGGATAGTTGGTGATTCACTGGGTACCTGCAGAGCAGAGGCTGGGGGATTTCACAGAGCCTATAAGCAGGCACCGTAAAGTATAAAGTCGTGACAGTTTCCTATTCTATCTTTTGCTATTGTGTGTGTGTGTGTGTGTGTGTGTGTGTGTGTGTGTGTGTATAGAGAGAGAGAGACAGAGAGACAGAGACAGAGACAGTCCTATTAGCAAAGAAGATGTCAGGACTTTGCAAGTGAGACGTGTGGTTACTTTAATTCTGTCAACTGCTTTAATATTTCACAAAGGGCCGGCCCGGGAGGGCGTGCTCCCCGGGAGATCTCGGGCGCTAACTCGGCGGAGCGGGCTCGCGTGTCCGCCCACCCGTCCCCGGGGTTTCCGCGCCGGGCCGCCGCCGTGTCATTGCTTTGGGGCGGGCGTCGGGGGCCGGGGGCGCCGCGGGGGCTCGGGGATCGGCGCGCAGACGGGCCCCTGCCGCGCCCGCGGGTGCCAGACCAGACGCCAGACGACTTTCTCAGTTGTCAGCCGAGCTGCGGGTAAGCGAGAGGGGGGCGCCGCGGTGGGTGCGGGGCGGGAAGGGGCCGGGCCGCCCTCCAGCTCCCCTAGGCGCGCGCGCCTGGCCCTCCTCTGCCCGTCCCCTGTCCCCAGGTCACTCTCTCCTTCTGGCCTTCTCCCCCCTCCCCTCCCCCCCCCGCCCCATCCTTCAGCTGTCACCAGATCGCCTCTGTGGCTTTGTTTTAAAAGAGAGAGAATCCGAGCAGAACCCCAGCAGCCCTGACCATGCCGCACGCCCGCAGCTGCCCCGGGGGGCCCCCACGTCCCGGGGCACCCCGGACCCCAGCCCGCACCCAGGCTGGCTTTTGAGGGCACCCGAGCGGGAGCGCACGCACAGAGCAAGTGACAGGCAGAGGCGCGCCCCGCGCACTGGCGGGGGCGGAAGGGGGAGGTCGGGAGGGCCCCCTCCAACTCTCCAGCCTCACCCCCGGCGGTGACCTGCAGCTATGGAGTCCCCGACCAAGGAGATTGAAGAATTCGAGAGCAACTCTCTGAAATACCTGCAACCCGAACAGATCGAGAAAATCTGGCTTCGGCTCCGAGGGCTGTAAGTAAATCTGTGTCTCTTGCCGCGTGTCCCTCTCCCACCAGTGTCCGTGGCCCTGCACGTCCCTTTAAATGCGATCCCCAAGTTCCACCACCGCTTTTCCCTCTTACAGTCACTGCACCCTTTTAGAGATGTGTCTTTTGCACTGACACTGCTTTCTGGGTTCAAGACACACTTTCCTGGGGACAAGGAGAAATTGTCCTTCAGTTTCAGTTGTAGGTGGCTTTTCTGGTTTTCTTTGCCCAGGGAGAAAAGTTTAGGAACACAGTAATCAAAGCTAGAGTTTTCCTTTGCAAAGTGCTTGCCAACATCTCAGTAGGTGATCCAAGAACATAATAGTAGTTCAAAATTCCACCTGCTTTCTTAGCCACTGAAATTCTCTTCTTCCTCTTCCCAGCCTAGTTCAACTTCTGACTTGCTGACAAGTAGATGCTGGGAAGATGGGGGTGTTTTTGAGTGAGTGGGGCTGTGGCACAGTTATTTGAGTTTCCTAGCATTATTTCACCATTCATTTTTCTGTCACCAGAATTCTCTGCATTTCTTTATTGGCTCCTGTTTGCTTTTGTGTGCTGGGAAGAGATGATCTGAAAATACAAGCTGTTTCCTAGAAAAGGATGTCATAAGCAATGAACTATTGGTCACTCCAGGTGTGAAGTTTTTGTATTATCTGTTGTGAATATACTTTGCTCTTCAATTAGCTAGGAATGTTGTAAAGATGCATTGGTTGCAAAGTGCATTACTACCAGCTACTTATTTCATGAGGTTTTTTGGCATCAGATATCTAGTGTTCAAAAATATATTCTCCATTCTTTTTCTACCAAAGTCAGAAGCAGGGGAAGTTTGTTTTGTTCCAGTTGATGTTTGCAAGAGCACACACCAGCAGGTGCATGCGTACACACACACACACACACACACACACACACACACACACAGCAAGTAAACATTTTTTTAAAGGCACTGGTCTATGTCAGCCAGTTTATCTAAGGGAAGACTACATCCCAATTAAGAGAATCAAAGGATTTCTATTCAGAAGTGCCCTATTCAAAATAAGGTAGTATGTGTTTCTTTATGGGGTCCCCGTTTAAAGTGAAGTTTATGAAAGTGCTTCTACCAACAGTCCAAGTGAGCTTGATGGCTGTTGAGCTGAATGGGAAGGCATGCCCATTCATTGATTTTTGTACAGTTCGACTGTTACAAGCAGAGACTTACACAGAAGTCTTGTCTTTACAGCTGGGAGGCTTTTGATGTTTGTTGTGTGAACACCTCTTTTGGTGCCTGCCACCAGCGCACGTGATATGTAACGAAGGTTACCACTGATCGTACAGAAAGTTTGTTGAATAGCAAAGTCTAGGCACAAGGGGTTGTCAAGCCTGGCTTGTGGTCATCAGAGCTGGAGGGATCTATGTGTTTACTCAGGAAAGCCTCCTCTTGGTTGTTTGACAGTTGTCACCAACTCCTTGGAGCTCCTCCACAGTGTGGGGCCAAATCAGCAAGACTGAGATGGAGCTGGTGCAGTAAAGCGTTTCTCACTTAACAGCACAGTCTTGTCGCTTTCACTCTTTCCTGTTCCAGGGTTCTTTCCCCCTCAGTGTTGAGGTGTGATAGATTCACATTTTTGTTTTTTAGTTCCTTGTGTCTACCCAGTACCTGGTGCTTTCAAGCATGAACAGTACAGGTTTTTCCTTCTCCAAATCCGTGTTTGGAAACTGTCTTGTTAGCCTTCCTACGGAAACACCTTGGCCAGCAGCAGTCCCAGGAGAGTTCTAGCTTCACTTTCTGATATGAAAAGGACATGTTACTCTTGTCATTTTGGTGTTTAGAAAAAAGTGTTAAAATTCTTACTACCACTTAAAAAAACACTGTTGTGTTATAATGAGCTGCCTTTTAAGACTCAGGAATCAGAGCACACGCTTGTTTATACAAGCTGAGATGACACTTTTGCAGCTCACAAAATTGGCACCCTTAGGAGATGGAAGTGTGTGTCTCCCTTAGAAAATGGAAGAGTGTGTCTCTTTGTTCACACGAAGTCTAGGCCTTCAGTAAGAGAAGGAAGCCATCATTCAGCATTTTACAAAGACCCAATAGTGGCATTAGGCATTTCCTATTGACTTGTTACCATAATACCCTCAGAGAAATGACTTTGTAAGAGATCACAAATTGTTGCTAATCAAGTTCAGCTTGTTTGAAAGTCAAATCGACAGCAAGATTCTCCCTCACCTGTTCTCTTCAATGTTATCTCTTTGGTATCTCCCTTATTGAGGTACAGCTGACTTTTTCCATCTCCACTAGAGTAAAAGTTCCTTGTGTTTCTTAAACCTCCAGTGCCTACAGTAAGCGCTCCATCAATGATGGAGGAAGCATAGAGACCGAAAAGTGAATAGTTTAGTGTTTGAAGAGGAAAAAATACAGATTTGGGTAGCTTATCAACCATATGACCATTAACTAGATGGGAGGAAGACTTTATGAACAGTGTTCCCTGAGTAGGGTAGTGGGGAAACATTGGGCAAGATGTGGCAAAGCTCTGGCTCTGTGTTTGCCGAAATTCTCTCATTTCTCTTGCTTCCTTCTCTTTCTGGGGAGAAGTGGTCTTACTTGCTGCAAGAGGATGATTGCCATTATTATTTGTCATGAATCTGCCACATAGGAGACTACAGAGAATAATCCTCTAAAGTTATTACCCTCATACTTAACCACCTTCCATACTCTGTTAGATCTATTTCATTTCTTTGTTAGGCTATTGTCTATTTCCTCCAAGTAGACTTGAAGCTCTGTGAGGGCAGGGATTGCCTCCTGGGAGAGAGTACCTTTTTAATACTCATTGAAAACACATGGCTGTTTCATAGGTTTCTCTAGGAAAAGCTAATAAAGAACTCAGCTTTTGAGCATCATCAGCTTTGAACAAGTGTCTTGAATATCGGAAATGTGAATTTGAGAGACTGTCACAGTTGAGATGACCCATCCTGTGATGGTTCCCCTAGCCTTTGTGTAGGTAGTGTGTTGCTATGAGCCCAGCTGTGGTTTGAGGGAGGTGCTATTTCTTTTTAAAAAAATTTTTTTTTATTAGTGAAACACCATGAGGTACAGTTGTAGATTTACAATTTTTTGTGCTTGGGTTTCGATTATACAATGATCAGATACCCATCCCTCCACCAGTGCCCATTTTCCACCACCATGGATAATATCCCCCCCACTCCCATCCCCCCATCCCCCCCGCCTCTGTGGCAGGGCAGTCCCCTGTGTTCTCTCTCTCCTTTTGGGTGTTGTGGTCTGCAAAAGAGGCATTGAGTGGCAAACATGTTCAGTCCATAGTCCACTTTCGACATGGAGGTGCTATTCCTAAGCCCGCCTTCACAGCCCTGCAACCGCCCATCCATGTGTTCCCATTTCCCAGTTTATAGCACTGCACTGCACTGCACTGCACTGTCCTCCCATTGTTCATCAGTTTGCTTGAGCAGGCCCATTGTGAGACTCCATTGTGAGACTTGTTACCGTGCTTGGCATATGGAATACGTCACAGGTAGCTTGCCAGGCTTTGCCTTGGTGGCTACATACTCTTGGTAGCTTGCTGGGCTCTCCGAGAGGGGAAGAGGAATCGAAGCCGGGTCAGCCTCATTCAAGGCAAATGCCCTGCCCTCTGTGCTATCACTGCAGACCCCCAACAGTCTATAGAGTACAAATATTGTTAGAGGGCTGCTGTGGCCTTAACCTTCCGGGGGAGCCACTCTGGGGTTTCCTGAAACTTCACTAGTCCTCCTTATGTAGTTGTGTAGTTCTTTCCTCTGCAGGAGTGGGTGGATTTTTTTTTCTTTGCTTTTTAGGTCACACTTGGAGATGCTCAGGGGTTATTCCTGGCTCTGCACTCAGGAGTTACTCCTGGTGGTGCTTGGGGGACCATATGGGATGCGAGAATCGAACCTAGGTTGGTCGTGTGCAAGGCAAACGCCCTACCCGCTGTGCTATCCCTCCAGCCCCTGGAATTTTTTTAAGGATCTCCCATTGGCTTTTTTTTTTTTTTGGGAAGGAATCTTCCAGTTGAGGGAAATATGACAAAGACTGAACTGGAAGAGTTCCCTGGAAGATGTGGGTAAACTCCACGGATACATGGATTTGAGTCATGACCTGTGCCTTGCGTCTGGACCAAGAGTTTTCCAATTGTCAGTCTGCTGGATGGTGTGACAAAATGGGACTGCTATACATTTTTCTTCAAACTGAGAAAGAACGAGTCTCACTTATTCCTTGGGATTCATTGCCACAATTGTAACTCAGCTATCACATGTGTACGTTGCCAAATGATAAAGCAGTTAAAATAGTAGATTTTTAAAATTTATTTAACATTCTATAAATGATAGTTTTTGCATTAACTAAATCTCTCACTGTCACTGTCACCGTCCTCCTGTTGTTCATCGATTTTCTTGAGTGGGTCCAGTAACGTCTCCATTTAACTAAATATTATTAATATAATAGGGTTAGGAGGTATCAGGGCAATAAACAGTCAAGTTTTTAAATTTTATCAACATCTTTCATTAGTGTGCAAATAGTTATCTTGCATTCATACACAATTAACACAGACACAATGAAGTCTGATTTATTGCGATGTCTATTGTTTATTGTTCTGAGTTTATTGTTTTATCTCACTTCCAAGATTTTCTACCACCATTGGCAATAGAATCTGCCCTCCCTAATCCAGGACAGAACAAATACAGGATTTTTACTTTCTAGTTGTGAGTCTCAAGTAAGACACAGACCCTGAGGGAACACTTGCCCGAGGGAACTCTTGCCCTGTGGTAGTTCTTATGGAATGTGTTGATTTTCCTTCTCCTGACTTTGTGAGTTGTGATTGCTGGTTCCATTTCCCATTTCCCAGAGATCTTTCTCTGATAGAGTATGGTGAGGTCAGCATTTGAAGAGAAGCAGAAGGGAAAAGGAGTGTTCCTCTGATTCTGACAGTTTCACTGACTCCAGGAGCCAGTTTAGTTCTGTTGATACTCAGACTGCCTAATGTTTGATTTCTCTGAGAGTTTTTTCACTTTTCCCACTAAGATCCTAAGGGTCTTTTATAAACTACACGGCTAATATACCGGGGGGCGGGGAGGGGCAGAGTGAGGCAGAGGAACTATTTCTTTGGTTTTATAATTCTTATTTGATTAGCCCTTCTTTGTATTTTCAATTGATTTTTCTGGATTTTAAAAAATACTATCATCAAAGTTTAGACCACATGAATTTACTCAGTTAACATTTACTCTATGTCCATTATGTGCAGCCTTTTGGATAAGTTTTCAGGGATGCAGAAGTAGGCAAGCTACTTACCATCCTTGAGCAATTTTTTTAAAAAAAATTTATTGAATCACCATGAGATAGTTAAAAGCTTTCATGTTTGGGTTACAATCACACAATGATCAAACACCCATCCCTCTACCAGTGCACATTTCGCACCACCAATTTCCCCAGTATATCCCCCCTTTCCCACCCTCCCCCTGCCTCCATGGCAGACAATAGTCCCCATATTCTCTCTCTACTTTTGGGCATTACAGAACTGTTCATTCACAATAGCCAAAATCTGGAAACAACCCAAATGCCCTAGAACAGATGACTGGTTAAAGAAACTTTGGTACATCTACACAATGTAATACTATGCAGCTGTTAAAAGGAGAGATGAAGTAGTGAAATTTGCTTATAAATGGATAGACATGGAGAGTATCATGCTAAGTGAAATGAGTCAGAAAGAGAGGGAAAGAGATAAAAGGACTGCACTCATTTGTGGAGTATAAAATAACAGAACATGAGGCTGACACCCAAGGACAGTGGATATAAGGGCCAGGAAGATTGCTCCATAGCTGGAAGCCTGCCTCATGAGCGGAGGGGAGAAGGCAGCTGGGATAGAGAAGGGATTACTAAGAAAATGATAGCTGGAGGAATCGTTTGGGATGGGAGATATCTTCAGAAAGTGGATAATGGACCAAGCAGACCAAACATGATAACCTCTCAGTATCTGTATTGTAAACCATAAGGTCCTTCGGCAATTTTCAGACTAACAGGAGATGTTGACTTGTATAGCTGGAAGTAATGGCCTACTTGCAGAGAGATTCATGGGAAGCTGGCTCTTCTAGAGAAGGCGTTAAGGGTGGGCAGGAAGCTGAGTATTTAGCTGAGTATTTAAGGGCAGAGTTCTTCCAATCATAAAGTGGAGGAAGACTGTGGTAGGGTATTTAAGATGTGGAAAAACAGCCTGTGCACAGAGTCAGGAACATGAGAAAACAAAAGAAGACCAAGAAGCTTCAGTAAAGAAGGTCTGGAGCGAGGGGCCCAGAGCCAGCTGGAGAGGATTTGCATTGTCTTCTAGATCAGAGGCCTTGCCAGTGAGAAGCTTTGTAACTATAGGGACGGATGTGAGAGCTTTTCAGGAGAGAGACACAGTAAGACTTGGACGATGGGAAAATGGGAGGAATTAGAATTAACAGAAACTCGTGAGTTTTTAGTAGGTTTATTCCCCAGGTGCTATTAACTTACATCAGTATCAGCGAGGGGGAAACAAGTTAGGCAGTTTGGTTGTGTGTGGGAACAGAATGAATGGGAGTAGAGACATGAGTTCACCATTGACACGACTGCATTGAGTGTTTTGGCTGGAAATCACTGTGGTGCATCCAACGAACATTAAGTTCTGTTTATCCAGATTCCAAACAACCGACATGTTTAAATAACCAAGGCTTTTCCTGCACTCTAGAGACACACTGAGTAAATCTAGTAGTGAAAAACCAATCTTTCAAAACTACTTCTACTTGTGTTTTAGGAGTAGTTACATTTAGACTAATACCCCATGCCCCTTTTTCCTGTAGAAGACTCTATGGGGAGTTGGGGGTGGGCTGGAATATCTTTAAATACCCCCCCCCCCCAAAGTTTACTGTATTTCATATAGTAGACCAGATGGTTGTTACTTGAAAACATGTAAGTACTGTCTACTTACAAATGAAGAATTGTGAACATTCCCACAAATAGGGATTTAATGTACTTTAGGGCCTTTTTACTTTTGTAAGTTAAAAGTAAAGGCCCCCCGTTGTTCATCGATTTGCTCGAGCGGGCCCAGTAACGTCTCCATTGGAGACTTTGTTGTTACTGTGTCTGGCATATCGAATACGTCACGGGAAGCTTGCCAGGCTCTGAAGTTAAAAGAATTTACAACTGTCATAATCAAGCTTTTATAAATGGAGTCTAGAACTGCCTTTCTGTCTATAAAACCACCAACAGAAATTAGTGTTTGTTAAAAAAGTGCAGGGATTGTTCAAAATACCCGTTTTGGGGCACCAATGCAAGGATTTCAGTGAAGATAGCTATAGCTAACGAGAACTCATTTCCAGTGCTCATGGATTTCAGTTGACAGTAGAACTGGTCCATGAACTGAATTGTCCCAGAAACGTCTCTGGCATTTTTCCTTCTGGGTTTTATATACAGACTTCAATCTTTTTCCATAATTGTCCAGAGAAGACTTTCAGTTCCTAAGGACCTCTTGTATTGACTTGAATTTTTGTAGTTGTAAACGACCAATAGCTGTTCTCCTAATAGTTGGGAGGAGAAATAAGAGAGAGGAGAGAGAGAAGGAATACTACTGATGTAAGTGGGAAAGGCCTATAAAAATCAGATGAGTCACTAAAGTTAAATTTGGAAGAAGATACAGTTTTTGTTAGGGTTATGTCTCATGGGGGCAAAAAATTAGGTGGATAGTTGAAACTGCTCTTTGGAGAATTTTATATAAAAATATCTGTCTCTTCCCTAATCATATGGATTTTTGTGAAGAGGGAGATTTTGTTAATCCTTGGGATATATGTACATATTAGCATTGTTGTTACAGCTGACAGGAAATACATTTGTTTTTAGTGTTTCTCTTTGATGTTTATCTAAATATGAGTGAGGTCCCCAGGAAGGACTTCACAAAAATCTCTTTCGTTCCCGCCCACATAGTTTTGCTATACTTACAACACAGCAAGATGCAATCAGTATATAGAGGAATAAATCATTTATGCAAAAAGTACTGGTTGGAGAAATACTACCATGCAAGTAGGGCTTTTACATTGCACACAGGTGATCTGGGTTTGATTCCCTGGCACCCGTATGGCCCCTAGTTTTTGACCCCAGTCTCTGCACTCAGGTGATCCGTGAATGAAGAGCCAAGAGTAAACCCTGAGCACACCTCAGCCACACCTGGGTGTGGCTTCCAAAAAAAAAAACCAAACAAAATACTACTTGTACTTCTATAGACATGGCATTTACTATTTTCTTTCTCTACAAAGAGACACTTTCTGGCAGACAACTGAGGCAGGGGTAGAAGAAAAGAAGTAAGAGAGCAGAGCCTTTTTGTATGTTTTCACTGATATCACTAATGAATTCAGTGCCCAACTTTGAGCAACAGATTTTTAACTAGAGGAAAAAAGTGTATGATCTACTGAAAAAAAAATCTTGCTTTCCAACAGAATTCAGATTCCTCCTTTGTTTGGATAGGAGTCCCCCACTGGAGTCCCTCAGAATGTAGTTTCAGTGCTGCAATTTTTAATCCAGATTCAGTAGAAAAGCAGGCACGAACTAGAGATACGGATTTCTGTGTCTGGCCTGCTGTATGCAGGCTGAGAAGTGGCCTGGGAAAGGCAGCAGTGAAGAAAAGGGCTTTGAAATGTGGGTGCTCTGGGTATAGTGTGAATTTTGTGAGTTGATCCCTTTCCATGTAGGACTCCTGTGGTTTAAACCTTGTCAAAGAGTCTCCTCTTTCCTCTGCCCAGAAAGCAGAACTTGATTCCTGGAGTGAGTAGAAAACGGATCATTTTATTTACTCTTTCTTAGATTTGCATTCTCTCATCTTCAGATGGATCATTCCCACCCTAGTTTCTCCTCACAAAGGCTTCTTCCATCTGATTCGAATCTCATCACCTTGACTGAACATATTAGGATATTGTTTTGTAAAGTTGCTGTCCCTGAACGTGATCTTTCTTTTTAAGAAGGCTAAATAAAGTGTCATGGGTGAGTAGGACTATTATCTGCAACAAAAAACCTAGCAGGAAAAATTCTTTAGAAGATTAGACCAAAGACAACTTCTCCCTAGTTGTTGCATTGTAGGTGAAAGTCAGTTTATGTCGTTGCATTATTTAAAATTTTTGTCTTGACATGCGTATTTGACTAAACAATAAAACAGAGCTGACGACTTGGATTTTAATTTTCCACCTCTTCAGCTAAGGAAAAACTATTTCATCATTTTCTCTGCTCTCTTCCTTCTTTTCTTCTATCCCTGCCTCAGTTGTCTACCAGAAAGTGTCAGGAGAAATTTTATTTATTGTCATTTTTCTTTTCAAAATATGGAAAGGCCAGTAAGCAATCAATACCTACCTTTGAAAATCAGGGTTTTAAAATATGCATCATGGAAATGAAGTAACTGGTAGAAATGATAAGGAAAGTGCAAGGACATATTTTTAACAATACCTGGATTTGTCCATGAAAATGATTTAAGACATTCAGTAGAAATTTTTAGAGATATACAACTTTGTTTTGTCTGTATTCCACATGCCAGTGGAAAACAAAAACAAAGGATCAGATCATTGTTCAGATCTGTGCTTATTTCATAGATGTGGTGTTGGTTTATTTATTTATTCTTTTTTTTTTTGCTTTTTTATTTTGGGGGGGTCACACCCAGTGATGCACAAGGGCTACTCCTGGCTCTGTGCTCAGGAATTACTCCTGGTGGTGCTTGTGGGACCTTATGGGATGCTGGGAATCAAAGTTGGGTTGGCCGTGTAAAAGGCAAATGCCCTACCTACTGTACTATCTCTCCAGCCTCCTATTTATTTTTTAAATTTTTTAATTTTAATTTCTTTTATGTAGGAGTACTGCTATTTATTCAGCCAGTGATTAGCTGATTGAATTGGGCATGAACTCCACCTTACTTTTTTTTTTATTTTTTATAATTTTATTTATTGAATCACCGTGAGAGCAGTTACAAAGCTTTCAGGTTTAAGTCTCGGTCATACAATGAAACACGCATACCTTCACCAGTGCCCATTCTCCACCACCAAAAACCCCAATATACCCCCATCCTTCACCCTCCCCCTACCTGTGGGGCAGATGATTTCCATATTACTCTCTCTCTACTTTGATTACATTCAGTATTTTGACACCAGATCCACCATTATTATTTGGGATTTTACCCCAACACTCAGATCTGCTGAAAAGGCAACAGTAGACAATTTGTTTTCTATTGCTGGTTAAGAATAACATATGATGTTGCAGTAGTGGCTGCACCATTTTGAAATTCCAAAATTTTAACACTTAAATCTGGAGGGATTTCTGTCCAAACGTGCTGGGTTCCAAGATTTGTTCCTGAGTCTCTGGGATCATGGCTGTTAAGCTGCTTGATCAGGAGCCAGAGAGGCTGTTCATGGGTGGTGACTCAGAGTCTCATTGGGGTGGGGAGGAAAGGGCTGGCTTCACCCCCATCTTGTGAGTCCCCACGTGTCTCATCACTGTGGGCCCAAATCTGACCAGTGGCCTCTGGAGGATGACGGCAACTGGGCCGCCAGGAGGAATAGGCCAAGGCATGAAACCTATTCCCACTGGTAACCTACTGCAGGGACTGGACACATTTCTGCCAAAAGCATTGGGTTTCGAGATTTGTTTCTGAGCCTCTGGGATCATGGCCGTTAAGCAGTTCGATCAGGAATTAGAGAGGCCATGACTCAGGTGGTTTGTGGGTGTGTCTCCCACATAACATAACTTTTGGCCATATACTTTCTTGGTAAACTTTGACCCAAGTTTTTGGGTTCTGGCCAAAGGTACAGCAGCAATTTTGGGGTATCTGGAAGTTAGAAGTCGTCATCAGGCTTCTGATGCACTCGCCTCACAGGTACAGATTGACCTGCTGGCGGCACCATACCACCCTATTTATTTATTCTTAAATTTTTAAATTTTATTTTTATAAAGCAGTCTACAATATTTGATTACATTTAATATTCGAGCACCAATCCCACCTGTGGTGGTGTTTTAACTTTGAACCCTTTTCTCCTGAGTGAGCTGCATGTGGCCTGAATGGAGAAGAATTCACATTCTATGTGGTGTTAATCTTAGTAATTTTTAAATGGGATTTTTTAATATGTATTTTACTTGAGTCCCTACTCTAACCTACTCTCCCAAAAGGGAGCTGGGAGCTGAGAGACAAGACTTTCTGTATATTGGCAGTGATGGGTGGCAGAGAAATGGGTACAGGGTAAGGAAAAACAGAAACTTCTTTCTTTGCTCTCAAATGTCCTAAGATATGGAGAACTGAGGAGTATTCAGTTTTTTAACTCTAGAAATAATCAATGAAATTTATTTTTCCCAGCAAAATTTGGAGTCCAGTTGCCTTCAATTGCAATAATTTCTTCCCCCTGCAAACTAGGGCTGTTGTTATAGTAGCTGGCTCTTAGTGAAATTTTCACCAGATGTCCTGCACTTGCTTTATGTTTCAGATTAGTTGTTACACTTTACTCTCACTCCAATACACACAAGAAATGAGTATTTTTGTTACCCATATTTTCTCTTTTTTGAAAAAGAACTGGGACTTCACTTAGTGATACCATCGTAGGGGGGTTGGGGGCTATGTCCTGTGTTTATTGACTTGGTGGTGTGGGTCTGATAGGTTGGCCTCAAACCTGGCATATTCATGTGAGCGGGAAGGACAATGCAGGGATGGGGATCAAAGTCAAGTCCTTAGACCAGCATATGCAGTACCCATTGCTCTATCTTCCTGGGCCCTGTTCTTATCCATCCATAGGTCACAAGTCAGGAAAGGAATGGCCAGGTGATATAAATAGCTGCAGGTGCCATGCAGCTTTTTGGACAGAGTAAGTTGGAGAATAGAAAAGAGCTCAAGTAGTGGTCACAAGCATGAGGTTGTCACGTGTCTCCTTAAAACAAAACAAAACAAAGCTCCAAGACACCCACAGAGAGTGGATGTGTACAGTAGAAGCACTGATGGGAACCGTGCTTTATAGCACTGCTGCACACCTCCCTCCCCAGAGGCAGCTTCTTTAGTCTGACCTCAGGCGTGGCTCTGCCTCCAGCCTGTATGTGGCCACTCCACATTGCCAGCTTTGCCCCTGGCACCTCAGCTCCTCCCCACTCTCTGTTTTCCACTTTAGCTCAGTGAACTACTGGTGTCCTGAGATTTGCAATGCATAGATGCCTAATAGTTCTACAGTTTGAACTTGCCCCTACAAGGGCATAAAAGCATTCTCTTTGTCGTTCAGGTTATGAATCAGGGATACATGGAAGTGCTTCACAAACAAAAGGCCCAGAATAAACTGGGTTGTTTCCCAACTTGCTTCCTGAGTCTCCATGGGAAGAACTCTTCATGTTCTATTGTGGAGTTTTCTTGTTTTTGTCTCGCAAACTTTTGTCTCCCTGTGAACTTCTTTGCATGATTTCATTGGTATTCTTTGAAAGCTTCAGGATTTGCTTTCTCTCTCCACTACCTTGAGGTTCTGTATCCTTAGAGAAGTGAGTTAAGCTCTCTGAGCTGTATTTCTGTCATGTATAAAGTGAGGCAGTCAAAAGGAGTTCTTTTATAGGATCAGAGGAGATTCTTGACTATTTTGAGCCCCATACTCTACCCATTAGATAGGATGACTTCTTTCCCCCGGTTTTCCTCATGCTACCCTAGCTCTCCTACAAGTCCAGTGCTGATGCTCATAGTGTTCTAACTACATTTTAGAATTTTAGAACTTCTTCTTAGGATCCGTAGCCACAAAATGGGTCTTGCTGAATTATTTTAAGTGCTTGTTGCTAGTAGATGCTGAAGAAGGAAGCTATTCTTATTTCTGTATTTTTGTTTGTCTTTGATTCTCGCAGTGCTCTTGGTAATACTTTTGTCGGGTCCTTAGCAATGCAGGGAGAATTCTGTCTAAGCCAGTAGCAAAGTCTGTCTTCTTCTGGTCTCTGAAGAACCCTCTGCTGATGAAGAGCATTGGGGTTCTGTGTAGGAGTCAGGGATATCCATCGAACCTGTCTGCCCTCTTGCCTTTGATTCTTGCACTCTCAGTGTGTTCCTCTCTAGTCTTCCCAGAGCCCCTTACTCCAGTGGCCAAAAAACAGCAATAGCCTAGTGTTGTCCAGGTATCCAGCTTATTCTGTTCTTCCTGTAGATGAAGCCTCTGGTCTTGGCTGCTTCCTGAGGGTGTGAGCTATGCGGATGACAGGATCCATTTGACAACTTTTGGCGGAGTACAAAGATACTGGGGTACAGTGAAGAACTGCACTGTAAAGAACTCAACTGCCTTGGGAGATTGGCATGCAGAGGTGTTATCTTATTTTTTATTACAAGCTTTGGGGGAGAGGCACTCTGTGTATGGCCACTTTACAGATGAAAACACTGAGCAAGAGAGGTTGAATAACTGATTTATAATGTGGAGCTAAGTACCAAACATTACTAGCTTGCACCAACGTGCTAGTCCCAGCCCACTCTGTTCTTTCCTCTACAGAGGATAAAGCTCCAACATAAAAGTTCTCCATATTTCATATAATCATATATATATGTGATGATATATGTGTACGTAATTGAAACTTGTGTATAATTTACATATCACACATTAGTTTTATATATATACCTTGTAATGAATCAATATCGTGTATTTTGCAAACTAAATCATCACAAAAGTCTTATAAATATTCACTTGCCATACATAGTTAAAACATAATTTCTTGTGATGAGCACTTTTAAGATATGTTCCTCTAGTAACTTTCAAATACATAATACGGTATTATGAACTGTAGTCATCTTACTGTACCTTACATTCCTAGGACCTACTTATTTTATCGTTTTTCTAATTATAATCAAAATCTTCATTATTGAAAGAAAAAGTGAGGAGTGATTAGAACTGAAAATAGAAGAAGTCATCCATTACCTTGCTTCCTTGAGGTCCTAGTTATCATTCTGCTCTGTTTCTTTCAGACAAATAGATATTAGTGCGCTGCTAGTCAAGTTCGCACTGTGGATTCTGTGTTACATGCTGCTTTTTCCATTAACACCTATCACAGCCACGGATGTTTTCATTTGAACAAATGTGTCTCAGGCCATCATGATACTGAATTTAAAACATTTGTGCCATTTAAAAAAGTGTGGCATACAGCCCTGTAAATTTGTGTCTTAGATTATGGGTGCAGTGACTGTAATGGAAATTCGGATGTGGAATTAAGGACCACCAGGAGGCTTTGCACTTTCTGGGGCTGCTCCAAAGAGATGCCCATTTTTCTCCCAGCATTTCTTTTCCTCTCCTCTCCTCCAGGAAGAGCCTGTCAAGACCTTTGTGGGTATCTTACAAGTCTACAAAAACCGTATCCTGGGAAAACTTTGGGTTTTTGAGACAACATGCTTTCTGACCATTTTCCCTTTAAATGTCAGCCAGAACAGATATCGCCTCCATCTGATAGATTACTGAGCCAGAAATCTAACAGATTTTCCTAATGCTTGATGAAAACTTCAAGTGGCAGAGTTGGGCTACAATTCCAACCACTTGGGCTTTTGGGGGGAAATGTTCTTCGAAAAGACTGAACCCACAATTGAGTCATTAGCCTCTTCCTAATGCTGCTGTCTCCTAATGCTAGAATTTCTCATTGTCTCCTTTCTTCTTTCTTTCTTTCTTTCTTTCTTTCTTTCTTTCTTTCTTTCTTTTCTTTCTTTCTTTGAAAAGGAGAGATAATTGACATATCAAATCTACATGATATGTCAATGATTTGGTATTTATATATATATTTGATAAATATATGTATAAATGCTAGATTATCACCACAAGAAAGTCTCATAAACATGCATTTCTACATGTAGTTAGAATGTTCTTTCTATCTTTAAAGACTGACCCCAGCGGGAATGCTACAAGCTCACAGAGGGAAAGGAAAATTACAGGAGTCATTGAATTCATGGGATATTGTTTATAACCATTAAAACTATGCTTATATACATTGACCACAGAACACTGTAATCTCAACAATCACTCCAGAAAATTCAGCTTTTAACTGGGCTTCAAAATCCACCAGCCTCATAGAGAAGCTTCCCCCAAGTATTTCAACTCCATACCCTTCATTGAGGAGTTTTCCTTTTTCTGTCCCTTGGCCAGCCAATAACCCTGTTCTGATGTGTGTTTATGCTTCTTTTCCTACAGGAGGAAATATAAGAAAACGTCCCAGAGGTAAGAGTGTCTTTCTGAAAAAGGGAGTTGATTGGCTGAATCCTTTGTGGCCAACTGTGTTAATGTCTGGCTTTCGATGGATATTCATTGTAATAAACAGCCTCTTGGTTCCTTCTCAGCAAGTTGCCTACTTTATTTTCAAATCGCTGCCTCTGTAACTACAAATTGGTTTGTGGCATTTAGTGTGACACAGGAAGTGAGTACCTTCCTATGAGAGTTCATCATAGTGTGGGGTAAAACGCTTGTCTCTGCTGTACCGCCATCTTAGTGATTCTGCTCAAATCTTGGCCTGGGGGTGCTGAGTTGGGGATGCAAAAGGTTTTGAATGAAGAGCCCAAAGGTGTCATTAAATACACTTTCACTCTTTGAATTTCCCCCTCTTAGTTTTTTGCTCAATTCACTACTAAAATGCTGTGATGCTGTTACTCCTTTTAGTGGTGGCCTTTTGACTAAAATATGAAAGGTATATATTTATATAAGTACTGTATCATCAGCTATGACTCTCTGTATGCCATTGCATGGGAAAATATGCTTTGCATGTAGACCCTTCAGTGAGAGGAACCTTGATCTGGGGTCAGATGGACCGTGACCTTCACTGATGAGGCTGTCAAATGATGTATTTCCATTATTTGCTTACTTACTGATGAGACTGTCAAATGATGTATTTCCAAGTTGAAACTGACTACTGGTTCTTTTGTGTGGGGCAGGGGTGGGCAGGATCTTTGAGATGGTGTAGGTGGCTCATATATTCAGCTACCCTGGCCAGTGGTGGGCCCTGAGGATACGATGTGGTGCTCTTTGTTTATGTGGTGCTGAGGGTGAAAGGTCACCCCAGCAGTGCTTGGAGCCTTCAGAGCTACACTCAACCTTCTTAGCAAGGCAGGTGCCCAAGTTCTTATGTTGCCTTCCCAGTCTCTGACTTACTGATTCTTTGCTTTTATTTTCGTGGGGCACATCTGGAGGTGCTCAGGGATTACTTCTGGGTCTGAGCTCAAATATCATTCCTGGAGGTGATTAGGGGACCACATGGGGTACTGGGGATCAAACCCAGGAAAGCTGTGTGCAATGCAAATGCCCCTGGGCTGGGCTATAGTTTTTCTCCAGCCCCCTGACTTAATTGGTTCTTTGGATGAGTGCCCTGTATGCCCCAGTAGAGAAGCATTTTTTCAGTGCATTAAAAAAACACTCTGGGGCTGGAGCAATAGTACAGCGGGTTGGGCGTTTGCCTTGCACATGCCGACCCAGGTTTGATTCCCAGCATCCCATATGGTCCCCAGAGCACTGCCAGGAGTAATTCCTGAGTGCATGAATCAGGAGTAACCCCTGTGCATCACCAGGTGTGACCCAAAAAGCAAAAAAAAATCTTATTAAAATGCCCTTTGATAAGTATTATCTGACTTGTAGGAAGAACATTTGTATTTGTGTATTATGCAGATTGAATGAACATGGTAAAGGGATTATGTGTCTCAGAATAGTCGAATAATGACAGGGCTTAGGAAATGTCATGCATTTCTTACTTACTGGCTCATTTTGTATAATGATTTTGTTTTTACAATTGTTTTCATTTGGTTAGAAAATAACACACAGAGGGTACTTTCTTTTCTCTAGAACCAACACATCCCTTCCAACTTCGCTCTTTATTCTCTAAGCTTTAGTAATAGCTTCCTGTAAAAGTTGTGATTCTAAAGGTCTGGATAGGATGATGGGCATTTTCTAAGAGAGCTTTGATCAGCTTCTAGTGAATATATTTGTCTTATCCATTTCCTCAAGAGTAGTTCTCATATGTGTCAAATAACTCAAGTCAAGTGGGACAAAGTGTGTTAAATTCAAAGTTCAGGAAGCCAGCTAGGTCAACAGGGAGTGAGAACGTATTGCATCCCTTGGAACCTGCCAAGCTGACTCATTTCTCTGTCTCTTTGCATGTGCTGTTCCTTCTTTCCCATGGGTACCCTCTTTTTTTTTTTTTTTTTTTTGCTAAATAATACTGTTTGAACTAGGTTGTCTTTTGTTTGCTATTTTGGCTATTTTTTTCTACCTTGAGTAATTGTTAATGTTTTGTATATTACACCTTTTTATTGCTTCTGAATCTACCATGGTGCTTGGGAAATAGTAATTAGCTCCTCAGCAAATGTTGTTGAATAAATCACTGAATGATTATTAACTGCTGTTCAGATGGACTGAACTCTTGAACTGATAATTTTTTCAGATTGTTGGTGATAGCTCCAGGGAGAGGTGCCACAGTTGAATTGTATAGAACTGCATGTGGAGTTAACTGGAGCATAAACTTAAGTTATTTTTCTTATTGTGTATATTCCCTATTTGATTAATTACGTAGCTCTTCTGAGGTTTTTTTTTTAAAGAAAATTGCCCAGTAACTTCCCGCAGGGTCAGGATTACAGTGGTCTGCCCCAAATGAAAACTGAAATATTTCTCATTCGTCTATTAACTGTGGAGAAAGTGTTCCCAAGCAGTATTGAAGGAGCCTGGGAGCCATACCTGGTGACATTCAGCCTGTGTGTGCTTCAGTGCTTGAGCTGATGGTATAGTATTGTTTGCCATGAAGCTATTGATGTGTTGGGGGGAATTTGTAGCATAGGGATTAAACTTGGAGCCTAGGGCATCCCCTCTCATTCTTTTCATAACAAAAGTAATGTTTTTCCAGAAGTAATGAGCTTACCATGGGGATGGGGGTGAGCAACTCAGAGGGAACACAGAGACAATGGTGGAAAGAATGGGCCACTCTGGTGGAGGGTGTGGTGTTGGAATGCTGTGTAGATGAAACCCCATTTTTTAAAAAATGTTTTATTGAATTACTTTGAGCTAACACAGTTACAAAGTTGATGAAACCCTATCTTGAACAGTATTGTAAATCATGGTGCTTCAAATAAGCACTGTAAGCACTGTCCTCCCGTTGTTCATCGATTTGCTCGAGCGGGCCCAGTAACGTCTCCATTTTTTTGAGACTTGTTGTTACTGTGTTTGGCATATTGAACACGTCACAGGTAGCTTGCCAGGCTCTGTCGTGTGGGCGATACACTCTATGTAGCTTGCCAGGCTCTTCGAGAGGGGTGGAGGAATCGAACCCGGCTCGGCTGGACTGGCTGCTCACAAGGCAAATGCCTTACAGCTGTGCTAGCAGATTAGGTGCTTAAATAAATTTCTTTCTTTTTTTTTTTTTTTTTTTTTGGTTTTTGAGTCACACCTGGCGGTGCACAGAGGTTATTCCTGGCTCATGCACTCAGGAATTACTTGTGACGGTGCTCGCGGGACCTTATGGCATGCTGGGAATCGAACCTGGGTCAGCCGTGTGCAAGGCAAACTCCCTGGAGCTGTCATATTGCTCCAGCCCCCAAATAAATTTCTTTAAAAAAGGTATTGTCAGCTGCTCTAGTCTCAATCACCTTACATTAAGGAGAAATTGTTCAGAATATGCTTAATGCAAATGCCAACGTTGTAATCTTGTTGCGTAGTTCGGTAGACACATTGCAAAGAGATAGTTGCTTCTACCATTATTTGTTTTGTTTTAGTTTTCTTTGTTATTTTTGTTTTGGCAAGCATTAGAAGTTCCCTGTTCAGTCTAAAAGACCTAGTGTCTTTTTGTTTTAATTGATTGCATATGATTTAATAGATTCAGATGTAGAATCACTAGTAAGGCTTAAAATCTACCGTGAGGTTTCCACAATGATACTTTCAGATGACTGCTTTACTCATACCTTTTCTAATTTAGCATCGTCTCATAGGTCCTATGGCTTCCAAATGAAATCAGTAGTCCAAAGTAGTGATACAGTACTTTGTTATTAAGTGTAAATGTGTATGGATTGTTGAGAGGAAAGTAGCTAAAACTTCAGAATATTTCCTAGAAGGCCAAAAAGATAGTATAGTAGTAGGGCATTTGCCTTATACACACCTGACCCAGGTTTGATCCCCAACCACTGCATATGGTCCCCAGGACACTGCCAGGAGTAATCCATAAACACAGAGCCAGGAGTAAGCCCTGAGTACTGCTGGATGTGATCCCAGAATCATAAAAAACATTCTAGAGGTTTATATACTTTTTCTAAATACAGTGAGGGATGTAATCACTCAGGTTCTCAGGTTAGAATTTCCAAGTTTTCTAGATTTTGTTGTACTTTTTTTTTTCCCCTTTATTTTATTTTATTTTTTTTAAAGTTGTAGATTTACAATTTTTTGTGCTTTGGTTTCAATTATACAATGATCAGATACCCATCCCTCCACCAGTGGCCATTTTCCACCACCATGGATAATATCCCTCCCACCCCCATCCCCCCATCCCCCCGTCTCTGTGGCAGGGCAATCCCCTGTGTTCTCTCTCTCCTTTTGGGTGTTGTGGTCTGCAAAAGAGGCATTGAGTGGCAAACATGTTCAGTCCATAGTCTACTTTCGACATGCATCTCCCTTCCTGGGAGGATCCTCCAAACATCCTTTATTTGGTGCTCCCTTCTCTATCTGAATAGCCCTTTCCTCTAGGATACCCGGCTGGCCTCTAAGTTATGGAGTAATCCTCCTGGTGCTGATCTCAGCTATTCTTGGGTATTAATCTCATACTTTGTTACTTTATATCCCCCAGATGAATGCAATCTTTCTATGTCTACCCCTCTCTTTCTGACTCATTTCGCTTAGCATGATACTTTCCATATTGTACCACTTGTATGTAAATTTCATGACTTCATCTTTTCTAAGAGCTACATAGTACTCCATTGTGTAGATGTACCAAAGTTTCTTTAACCAGTCATCTGTTCTTGGGCATTCAGGTTTCTTCCAGTTTCTGGCTATTGTAAAGAGGGCTGCAATGAACAAACAAGTGCAGATGTCACTTCGACTATACATTTTTGCCTCTCTGGGATATATTCCCAGGAGTGCTATTGCTGGGTCAAATGGGAGCTCAATTTCTAATTTTTTGAGAATCGTCCATACTGTTTTCCAGAAGGGCTGAACCAGTGGACATTCCCACCAACAATGAAGGAGTGTCCCTTTCTTGCCACATCCACGCCAGCATCGGTTGCTTTTGTTCTTTTGAATTTGGGCCAGTCTCTGAGGTGTGAGATGGTATCTCATTGTGGTTTTGATCTGCATCTCCCTGATGATTAATGATGTAGAACATTTTCTCATGTGCTTTTTTGCCATTCGGATTTCTTCTTTGAGAAAGTTTCTGTTCATTTCATTGCCCCATTTTTGGATGGGGTTGGATGTTTTCTTCTTGTGGAGTTTAACCAGTATTTTGTATATCCTGGATATCAACCCCTTGTCAGATGTGTATTCGGTGAATATCCTTTCCCATTCTGTAGACTGTCTTTGTATTTTGGTCACTGTTTCTTTGGAGGTGCAGAAGCTTCTTAGTTTAAGATAGTCCCATTTATCTATCTCTGTTTTCACTTGCTCGGCCAGTGGCGTGGCATCTTTGAAGATACCATTAGCTTCAATGTCATGGAGGGTTTTGCCAACTTTATCTTCAATGTACCTTATGGTTTCTGGTCTGATGTTGAGGTCTTTAATCCATTTTGATCTTACTTTTGTACATGGTGTTAGGCAGAGTTCTGAGCCTATTTTTTTGCATGTAGCCGTCCAGTGATGCCAACACAATTTATTAAAGAGGCTTTCCTTACTCCACTTCACATTACTTGCACCTTTATCAAAGATTAGATGAGCATATGATTGAGGAGAGATGTCAGTGTATTCAACCCTGTTCCATTGGTCTGCAGTTCTGCCTTTGTTCCAGTACCATGCTGTTTTAATTATTACTGCTTTGTAGTACAGTTTGAAGTTCGGGAGGTTGATTCCTCCCATTTTCTTTTTCCCAAGAATTGCTTTAGCTATTCGTGGGGGCTTATTGTTCCATATAAATTTCAAGAGTGTTTGCTCCATTTCTTTGAAGAATGTCATGGGTATCCTTATAGGGATTGCATTGAATTTATACAATGCTTTCGGTAGTATTGCCATTTTGACAATGTTAAGTCTCCCGACCCATGAGCAGGGGATATCTTTCCATTTCCTCATGTCCTCTTTTATTTCCTGAAGTAGCGTTTTGTAGTTTTCTTTGTACAGGTCCTTTACTTCCTTAGTTAAGCTGATTCCTAGGTACTTGATTTTCTGGGGCACAATTGTGAATGGGATTGTTTTTTTCATGTTGCTTTCTTCTCTCTCACTGTTTACGTATAGGAAAGCCATGGACTTTTGGGTATTGATTTTATAACCTGCAACTTTACTATACGAGTCTATTGTTTCTAAGAGTTTTTTGGTGGAAGTTATTGGGTTCTCTAAGTAGAGTATCATATCATCTGCGAATAGTGAGAGCTTGATTTCTTCCTTTCCTACCTGAATGCCCTTAATATCTTTTTCCTGCCTAATCGCTATTGCAAGTACTTCCAGTACTATATTGAACAGCAGTGGAGAGAGTGGGCATCCCTGTCTCGTCCCTGATCTTAGAGGGAAGGCTCTCAGTTTTTCCCCATTGAGGATGATGCTTGCTGTAGGCTTGTGGTAGATGGCTTTAATTATGTTGAGGAAGGTCCCCTCTATACCCATTTTGGCTAGGGTTTTCATCATAAAGGGGTGCTGGATCTTATCAAATGCTTTCTCTGCATCTATTGATATGATCATATGCTTTTTATCTTTTCTTTTGTTGATATGGTGGATTATGTTGATTGATTTCCGAATGTTGAACCATCCTTGCATCCCTGGGATGAATCCTACTTGGTCATGGTGTATGATCTTTTTGATGAGTAGTTGGATTCTATTTGCTAGTAGTTTGTTGAGGATCTTCGCATCTGTGTTCATCAGGGATATCGGCCTGTAATTCTCTTTCTTTGTGGTATCTCTGTCTGCTTTTGGTATCAGTGTGATATTTGCTTCGTAGAAACTGTTTGGAAGTGTTTTTGATATTTCAATTTCGTGGAAAAGCTTAAAGAGTATTGGGAGTAAGTCCTCTTTAAAGATTTGGAAGAATTCACTAGTGAATCCATCCGGGCCAGGACTTTTGTGCTTGGGGAGACTTTTTATTACCATTTCAATTTCCTTGATGGTGATAGGTCTGTCCAGGTATTCCAGGTCTTCTTGGTTCAGCCTTGGGAGTCTGTAGGAGTCTAGGAATTCATCCATTTCCTCGAGGTTTTGATGTTCCGTGGCATAAAGCTTCTCAAAGTACTCCCTGAGGATCCTCTGAATTTCTGTGGTTTCTGTTGTAATGACCCCCTTTTCATTTCTGATTCGGTTTATTAGGGTTTTCTCTCTCCCTTTCTTTGTGAGTTTTGCTAGAGGCTTATCGATCTTGTTAATTTTCTCAAAGAACCAGCTCTTGGTTTCATTGATCTTTCGGATTGTTTTTTGGGTTTCCATCTCGTTAATCTCTGCTCTGAGTTTTATTATTTCCTTTCTCCTGTTCGGGTTGTGCTCCTTTTTTTGGTCCTTCTCCAAGCTCTTAAGCTGTGAGGTTAGGTTACTTATGTGTGCTCGCTCCTCCTTCCTGAGGAATGCTTGTAGAGCTATAAACTTTCCTCTAAACACAGCCTTTGCTGTGTCCCATAAGTTTTGGTAACTCGTGTTCTCATTTTCATTCGTTTCTAGGAATCTTTTGATTTCCTCTTTGATTTCCTGTCTAATCCACTCGTTGTTCAATAGTGCACTGTTTAATTTCCAGGTGTTTGATTTAGTTTTCTGTTTTTGTGTGTGATTTACTTCTAATTTCAGCGCATTATGGTCTGAGAAGATTGTTGATACAATCTCTACCTTCTTAATTTTATGGAGGCATGTTTTGTGGCTCAGCATGTGGTCTATCTTGGAGAATGTTCCATGTACGCTTGAGAAGAATGTGTATTCAGCTTTTTGTGGATGAAGTGTCCTGTATATATCTACTAAGTCCCTTTCTTCCATTGTTTCCCTCAAATGAAGTATGTCCTTGCTAAGCTTGAGTCTGGTTGATCTATCAAGAGGTGACAAAGCAGTGTTGAAGTCTCCCACTAGTATTGTGTTGCTATTGATGTCTTTTTCCAAATCTATGAGTAGTTGTTTTAAGTACTTTGCTGGTCTCTCATTAGGTGCATATACATTTATTATTGTAAGTTCTTCCTGTTGTACAGATCCTCTGATCAATAAGTAATGGCCTTCACTGTCTCTTATGACCTTCCTCACTCTGAAATCAATGTGGTCTGATATAAGGATGGCTACCCCAGCTTTTTTATGGGAGCTGTTTGCCTGTAGGGTTGTTTTCCAGCCTTTGACTCTGAGTCTGTGTTTGCTTTGACTATTGAGATGCGTTTCTTGCAGGCAGCAGAATGTTGGGTTCAATTTTCTAATCCATCCTGCCACTCTATGTCTTTTAATTGGTGCGTTTAGCCCATTGACATTGAGAGAGATTATTGTTATGGGATTTTGTCCCATTGTTATGTTAAAATTGGGTGTATTTGAGGGGCCTTTCTTGCCTTAAAGTAGCCCATTTAGTTGTTCTTGTAACCATGGTTTTGAGTCTATGAAGTTCCTGAGCTGTTGTTTGTCTGTGAAACTGTGTGTTGTTCCTTCTATTATGAATGAGAGTCTTGCTGGGAAAAGTATTTTGGGGGAGGCATTTATTTCATTGAGTTTTTTTACTATGTCCCACCACTGTTTTCGGGCCATGAGGGTTTCATCAGAAAAATCAGCTGTGAATTTTAAGGATGCTCCTTTGTAAGAGATTTCTTTCTTCGATCTTGCTGCTTTCAGAATTTTGTCTCTGTCTAAGGTTTTGGTCATTTTGATCAGAATGTGTCTTGGGGTATTTTTATTCGGATTTCTTCTAGCTGGTACCCTTCGGGCCTCCTGAATGTGGTCACAAGTTTTCTTCAGCTCTGGAAATGTTGTAGCAATGATTTCTTTGACAGTTTCTTCTTCATCGAGGTTTTCTTCCTGTCCCTCTGGGACTCCAATAATTCTTATGTTACCCCTCTTGGCTTCATCACGATCTTCTCTTGCCATCTGTTCCCGAATTGTGAGTCTCTTTTCCATTTTCTGCTCTTTTCGGGAGAGTCTCTGAACTTCATCTTCGAGCTCACTGATTCTGTTCTCAGCCGCTGTTACTCTGCTGCTGAGGCCTTCCACTGAGCTTTTCAATTCGCCTACGAGATTTTTCAGGTCTGACATTTCTGATTGCATTTTCCTCATTTCTGCCTTCAGATCCTCTTGTCTTCTATTGGCATTGCTTTCCATTGTTTCTTTTAATTCCCTAAGCATCCTAAGTAGCTCCCTTCTGAATTCCTTGTCAGAGAGGTTGTCTAACACTACAGTACTGTTGGTGTCATCTGGGCTAGACTCTTCAATATGAATGTTTGGTGGGCTTTTGCGTTGCTTTACCATTGTGAGAGGTGTGGTTTAGTCCTTCACGTTCAGTGTTACTATTCTGCTTGATATGCAGTGTGAGTTAAGATAGGCTTATGAGTTATTGGCAACTGTATTTCTAGTGGCTGAGCTAAAATAGAGAAGTTTCCATCTAAGAAGTTAGCTTATGGTTCCTATGGCATATGTAGTGGGAAAATATTTCGCGGCCGCGTTAGCGGCCGCGTTAGCGGCCGCGGCTCCGGAAAGAGTCCCTGGCACTGGGCGAGGAGTTGGGAATGTCTCCTGTTTGGAATTGGAGCCGTTCAGCTTTGTTGCCCAGAGCTGGGCCTCTGTGCCCGTCCCACGCGGCTCAGGGGTTGAAAACCGGCTGTCTCGGGGCTGTTTCTAGCTGCGCGTGCCCAGAGAGGAACCCAGGCCCTTGGGGGCGGGCTGTACCTGTTGGAATTGGAGCCGTTCAGCTTTGTTGCCCAGAGCTGGGCCTCTGTGCCCGTCCCACGCGGCTCAGGGGTTGAAAACCGGCTGTCTCGGGGCTGTTTCTGTTGTACTTTTTAATTTTTATTATTTTGACTTTTGGGCTATACCTGGCTATGCTCATGGCTTACTCCTGGCTCTGCACTCAAGAATCAAACCTCGACTGCATTCCATATGCAGTGCCAGGGGTGGAACCTGCATCTACCATGTGCCAGGCAAGCATCCTGCCCACTATGCAATAAATAGAAAGGTGAGAGGAAATTTTAAAGGGTTTTTTTCAAACTTATCAAGTTTTAAATTAATATGTCGATTATAGGCAAAATATATATTTACATATCTGATGAGAATGGTGTTGCATTTTTTATTATGTCATTGTAATATAAAAAAGGTCTGTCTCATACTGGCTTCATTGAGATTGAGTGAAGTGTAAACTGATAAAGGATTGATTTGAACTCTTCTGTGTTTAATCACATACATATTTTCATAGCAAATAGATTTATGTTTACTCTCTTATCATTAAATAACAAACCATCCCTAAACTCACGGCTTAAAACAGTTGTTTCATTCATGATGCTATAGTTTAGAGACTCAGGAAGGATTTGGCTGCATGCTTTGGACTCGACCCTTCACGGGTATCAGTTGGTTGCTGGGGCTGTGGAACCACTTCCAAAATAGGGTGTTTTGTTTTGTTTTGTTTTTAAGTTTTTGGCCATACCCATCTGGGCTCAGGTCTTATTCCTGGCTCTCTGCTCAGGGATCACTCCTGTCAGGGCTTGAGCAACCATTAGATATGGTACCAGGGGTTAAACCTGGTCAGCTGCATGCAAGTCAAGTGCCCATCCTACTGTACTGTTCCTCAAGCCCCAAGGCAGTTCTTTACTCATACAGTGAGAACCTTGGCGCACCTTATTTCTGTCTTTCTCCCTCCCTACGTTGCTTTATCCTCCAGGGTGTAATGAGAAAAAACTGAACTCATTCCATAGTGATCTCAGGGCAGGTGAAGTCTTACTGTCTTTCTGAGTCTCCTTTTCAAGAGATAAGAAAGAAATGGAAGTTGCTAGTCTCTTAATTGCTTCTTGGGTCCACAATGAGACACAGTAGAACTTCTGGCATATTTTTTTGGTGGTTATTTCAGAAATTACACAGATTAAAAAGAAGGGAATACAGACTTCATCTTTTGATGAGAGGATGATTTTTCATGAGAACTTTTCCAGGGATATGTAGATTAGAAGTATGTGGTTGCCTCTTTTGATGAATTGTAGGATGCTAGAATATCTCTCAGAATCTTCAGTTGCTGGTCTGTTTGGTTGCATGCATATTTATTTGATGATTTATTTTGATTGGATATAGCTGTGATTTTTTTCATAGTAGGCTAAGCATACTAATTGCATTCAACTGGTTAGTGGAAGTCTAAGTGTAGTTTTATGAATTCAGTTAGTAATAAGTCAAATAAAGCTTGTGACTTTATTTAGGAAAATTAAATACCTCAAATGTACAAGAAGCTTTAAATATTGTGGATTTTGTTTGACCACTAGGGAAAAGACAACCTAGAAAAAAATTGATAAAAAGTTTTAAAATCATGAATCACGACGACCATCCTGTTATTCGTCGATTGCCTTGAGCAGGCCCCAGTAACGTCTCCTTCATCCTAGCCCTGAGATTTTTAAGAAAGTGCTGTATTCAAGGCTCTTTAGGAAAATGAGACTCATCATTGTTACTGGTATTTGGCATATTGGGTACGCCACGGGGAGTTTGCCAGACTCTACCGTGTGGGCAGGTTACATTCGGTTAGCCTGCCAGTTTGTCCAAAGTAGGAATGAGATAATAAGATGTTGCGCGGCCACATTCCGGGAGCTGGTTTTTATAGTCTACCTCCCAATTTGCCTAGCTAATATCTTCTGCGCTGAGGTTTGACTCAGAGACTATAAAAACCAGCTCCCGGGTGTGGCGCAAAAACCAAAAAATTAGATACTACTGTCTCTGCACTCAGGAATTACTCCTGGCAGCTCAGTGGACTATATGGGGTGCCAAGGATCAAAACTGGCTGGCCACGTGCAAGATAAGCACTCCACTGGCTATACTGTTTCACTGGCACTGGACTGCATGCTTTTAATGCTGAAACTCTGGCTTAAATTCACAGCACAACATGGTGCCCCAAGCACAACTGGGTGCCTCTTCCTAGCACCCGGCCGGAAAGAAACCCAAGCACTGCCAAGTATGGCCCAAATCCTGTTCACCCCTCGAGAAATTCATGCAAAGCTTCCTCTGAGCAAGGCACTGCACAAGGCTCTGGGGACACCAGTGTGACTATGCAGGTTTTCCTTTTGAAGAACTTAACAGTTCGGGAAGAAATACGTAAATGCACTGTTATAGTCTGGTAGAGGTGACCAGACCACTGATAAAGAGCACCATGTTATGGGTCCAGAGATGGTTCAATGGGTGAATCACCTGCCTAGCAAAGTATGAGGCTCCAAATTCAATCTCTGATGCCATTTCATGAGCTGAACATGATCATGGCTGCACTGTGGTCCTATGTGTACCAGTATCCCGGTTAAGGGGCGTGGAGCTCCCTGAAAAGATGTGCAAGCATTACAGCCTTTAAAATGTGTTTAAATTTTTCTTTCTAAATTTTATTTTATTTATGTGTCTATTAACCTTCCAAAACCAAATTTGACTTCAAAGTCACCATCTCACTACTACTCAACAGGGGTAGGCTTGTCTTTCTTTAGATATTTTATAAAATTCTAGGCAAATCTTCATAGCCTGAGAATAGATTTGATGATAGAGATTCTACTGAATTACTTTTAGCATGAAGGGAAATGTACTCATTTCTTCAAAGACTAGCACTTAAAGCAAAAGACTGATATTATCGAAACTTTTTAGTATGTCAGAAAGGCACCTAGTGATAGGAGATAGTTCTTTTCCTGCACAGAAGATTTTATTGGATTTTAATCACCAAGATTAAGAGGATTTATCCTTCTGTCATGTGAATAAATACTGTTCACAGGGTCAGTCCTTCCAAGAGACTTGCTGAAGAGGTAAAATGGTAATATGATCGAGAGGATTATACTGAAAATCTGCCTCTCCATAAAATTCTTGTCAAGTTGCTTTTAATAAAGTAGCAGCTTCAAATTATCAGGGTCTGATCCAAAGATGAGTATCTTTGAGATAGCCTCCCAGACAATCAGCAAAATAGTAACAAATACTTAGAAAAAAGATCAGCTGTTGGACTAACTTGAAGAAAGGAATTGCTCATAGATGATGTTATAAACTGATATTTGAAACACTTCTGACATATGCGCATGCATGCACATACACATACACACATGTGGTTGGTGAGTATAGAGACAGTGATACATATAATTACATGTCCACAAACCTGAGAGGCCACTGCAAACACACACCAAGTTTTTATGTATCTGGACTTATGAAAACACTTTGAGCAGACTAATCAGGAGTTGGAGTTTTAAGTCACATCAGAGAGTGGAACTCTTTTATTGTTTTTGTTAATGAGTTTGTTATTAATCCTAGCTCTTTTTTAGATAGTTCAGTAGAATTTTGGTTCTGGCTATATGGTCTTATATGTCTAGATTTATCAGTGAATAATTAACGGTGTCTTTCATCTGGTAATTACTGATAGTTATATGCAAATATTTTACACATCCTTCAGTGAAACACCATCACCACATACATATTAAAGTTCTGGCATTTAGAATATTTATAAGAAATAACCTCTTTGAAAAGACACTAGGAGAATAGAGGTAAAACAGAATAAAAATAATAAACTAAAAAAAACTAGATAAAATAAAAGTACTGTAAGTGCTTTAATATATGTAAGTATGAGGGTCATTAGGAACAACTGGATCTTTTTAAAGGATATGTACATGATCATACATTCTTCTCACAAAAGAGAACAACTCTTAGAGAACCTGGAGATTGGCTTCTTATTCATGGTACTTGAAAGTGTGAGCATTTTAACATCTGCTAAGAGATTGGAGAATAGCTTGTCTTTGTAGTATTTCCAGTTCTTATTTTGAAGACTTACAAATTATGCTCATGGTCCCAGTGCCTCTATTTGTGATACTTGGTTTGTTGGGATGGACAGGTCAACCCTTGGGTCTAGTGATGCTCAGGGGCCACAAGGCTACATCCAGCAGGGCTCATGGAGCAGGAAGTGCCAGAAACAGAACTCTGGGCTGCAAGCATGCAGGGCATGTGCCTCTTTACCCCAACTCTTGAGTGTGTAAGAATTTTGGGTTCTTTTGGGTTTCTCTCAAAGAGATAAAAGACTCAAGTAGAGAGGTCTCTTTAACAAGAGTTATTTTCCCTCATGTGTCTAATGCCGCCTTTCACTTGGATTTTTATATGGCTCAGTAATCATGTTTGATGAGCCCAGTAATTGATTAAGTCCAGCAAATGATTTCCTTATTCAGGTCTGCTTGTGTTCAGCTTTCATAAATCAGCATACTTAATGAGTCATCAGCTACTTTTGTTGTTTGTTCAAATAGATTGTCCTATGTGGGTGGGAGTAGGAAAATGAGTGTGTATCACCCTTTGAGAGGCTGCATTTAGGCAACTGTATTCTCATATTAGCAGGTTCAATGTCTGCTGAAGCATGACCCCATTTCATTCCTGAGACTTCAGACTCACTGGTGAATTCTGAAGCTTTTTCAGTATCATTGATACAGAATCACTGAACTGTTGTCCTCCACACTTCAGTGAAAGTTGACAGCAAGATAACTATTAGGAAAAATAAAGATGGGTGATAGGCTAAATCAAGGCACATATGCATGCAAACAACCAGTATTATATAATAATTTTTACTTAATATTACTCTTTATTTTTTATAACTTTTACTGTTTTTTCTTGGATTGAGAATTAGATTGATTTAGAATACTGTTAAAGATAAATTCCTGTCTCCACAATTCCAACACCTCACCCATCATCAGTGCACTCATCTCACTCCCCAAAGGCTCCCAGTGTCCCTCTTTTCTACCACAGCTTTCAGGGTCTCAGTACTTTATATCAGTTTTCCTGTAGTGTTGCTTTTGGCCCTTTTTTGAACCTTGATGTGTATCTTTACATTTTACATATGAGAGAGATCATTCTGTGTCTATCTCTTTCTTTCTTGCTGACTTCACTCAGCATGTTCTACTGTAGTTCCATTCATGTTATGGCAAATTGCATGATTTTTTTTTCTGTCTTGGAGCTGGAGAGTATTCTATTGCGTATGTAGACCACAACCTCTTGATCTATTTATTCACAGTCCAGCATTTGGGTTGTTTCTTTATCTTGGTTCTTGTGATGAACATGGGTTTGCATGTATCCTTTTGAATTAGCGCTTTTGTGTTTTTGGAATAGTGTATTGAGAGCTTAAGAATTAATTGTGACATCAGGGGCCAGAGGATTTATAAGAGGAAAAGTCATGTAAAGGCAATTTTCTGCATTAATGTTGACTAAAATACCCTCAAAGCAGTAAGAGCCTGTACATTCGCTATGAGAATATATTCATTTGCATGTCAAGATACCATGAATAAGGGTGAACTTTATCGTGAACAGTGGTGGATTAGTTTGACCAGGGAAATCAGCAAAGGGGTCTGGCTAGAGGACAGATCACACATGGACACCATTACTTAGCCCACAAAAGACAAAATAGCAAACAATGTGGAAATTGTGCTACGAGTACAAGAATTTTATTTTATTTATTTTTAAAATTTTTATTAGTGAAACATCTTGAGGTACAGTTGTAGACTTACAAATTTTTGTGCTCGGGTTTCAGTTATACAGTGATCAAGTAACCATCCCCTCACCAGTGCCCATTTTCCACCAACACGAATCCCAGTATCCATCCCACCCACCCCCATCCTCCCCATCCCACCCTGCCTCTGTGACAGGCATTCCCTTTGGTTCTCTCTCTCCTTTTGGGTGTTGTGGTTTGCAAAAGAGGCATTGAGTGGCAATCATGTTTGGTCTATAGTCTACTTTCAGCATGCTTCTCCCATCTTGGGAGGATCCTCCCAACACCCTTTATTTGGTGCTCCCTTCTCTATCTGAGCTCTCTTTTCCCCTAACATGTGTGGCTGGCCTCCAAGCCATGGAGCAAAATTCCTGGTACTAATCTCAGCCACTCTTGGGTGTTAGTCTCCTATTTTGTTACTTTATGTTCCCCAGAAGTACAAGGATTTTAGATGAAAGAAACATGGCCAAGGGAAAGTGGAGAGTTATGGAGTGCCTACATGATGGTCAGATTTTGGGGCAGTTGCCATGGACCCGTTCCTTAGCACATAGTCATCTTGCTCATATGTTGGCAGAGTTTGGGGGGGTGCAATTGCAGAGTTCACACGTGGAGCAGGAACCACACGTGGTGACAAAGGGCAGTGGACTGTAGTAAACAACTCCTGAACTGAGTCTGGGAACTCATCTAGAGAGTAGCTGCAGAAATAACTGGTACAGGGTTGTCATTTCTGAGTCAAGAGTATCATCTAGGTATAACTTCTGTACTTTTCTATTCTATTCTGAGAATTACTATTATTCTTCACTTATCCATATTAAAATTTGAGCATCCCTTTAAAAATTAACTTTTTGTTCTCCCTTTTTGCCCATGCTAAATGGGTCTCTTAACTGGCCATAAACTCTTTCTTATAAACCTTAAGTTTGTAATTTTAGTCTAAATTGCTCTTAATATAGAATACTGAGTTACCCACTAGTCACTTTATCCTATTTCCTTCACCTCTCTCATTCTGCATATTGTTTCTGATTATGTTTCCCATCATGCCTTTGGTTATCACATGGAGGTTTACAAAAATTAACAACAGAAAACCCCACCATTTGCTTTTGACTAATAAAGTTATGCATCTTTATCTTGCATTTTAAGACCCATCTGTCTCTCCCTTGTCTTTTCTGTTTGTTTCTATTCCTCCCTTCTATTTATCAGTTCCAATCAAGGTGAACTCAATTCCAGTCAGTTCCAATCAAGGTGAACTCTTCACTGTCATGTTTGTCCTCTTTCCTCACTTTTTTTCTAGCATTTTGGATGTTTTAATTTTCCTACAGCAATACCATTGTTTATCCAAGATCCAGTTCTAATATCACTCTTTTCTATGGGACCAGCTTGGATCTTCCACTTGAAGGTCTTACTCTCTCGGTTATTGCTATTTTAATTCTATGTTAGTTGCAAGAATTAATTGAATACATGCTATTTTTCATGGCACCACTGTGATTTTAATTTGAGTAGGGAATATGCCTCCCCCAAAATGAGAGACCATGAACATCCTGGTGTTTTATTAAATGGGCTCGATTCCTCCGCCCCTCTCAGAGAGCCCGGCAAGGTACCGAGAGTATCTCGCCCACACGGTAGAGCTTGGCAAGCTACCCGTGACATATTCAATATGCCAAACACATAACAACAAGTCTCAAAAAAAAATGGAGACGTTACTGGGCCCACTCGAGTAAATCGATAAACAATGGGAGTACAGATTAAGTGAATAAGTCAGATTGGGGTTCTTTATATATTTCTACCATGGTCAGAACTGATCAGAATTACAGGTAGAAACACAGGTGAATAACCTCAGATAGGTAAATGACTCATACTTAAATGACTTCACAGATCATCATGTGCTTCTCCTCCCTGAGTTTCTTGATTGGCCTTCATACTGGCCAGGGTGGAGGTCTCTGTGGTCATTAAGCCAGATGGTGTACTTGGACTAGAACCAGAAAGTACAAAGTTGTTTGGATCATTGAATCTCCCTTTCTTTTCTATTTGTATTCTTCCAGCATGGAATTTGAGCTTTGGGTGGGATCTCTGACAGTAGTTTTATTTTATATCAATTCCTCAGTCTATCTTTTCTTTTTGAAACCATTAATCTGTGGAGTATCCAGTGTATTTGCTGAGTTGCATTATCATGAATATTTGATAATTGTGAGGTGTGTGTCATTTGGCTCTGTCTTGGAGCATTGCACATTGGTTTTGTGTATCATTTTTTTAGATTGCTTAATAAGACCTGAGTGTGTCTTTAAGTCTTCAGTGGCACTCAAGCTGGCCTGATGATTATGCTTCAAAAATAAAGTTTGTACTTTAAGGGGTCTTCAATGCTAAAATGGCAAAATTTGCTTGATGAGCACTTTTAAATTGGGGTGAAATCCAGCTCCCAACAGCAGCAGATTAACAGTTTTTGGATTCCTTAGAGAATAGTGTCTAAAAACGATCTAGTAGTGGGCAAGGTCAGAACCTTTTATTTTTAACCTTTTTATGTGGTGTTTTCTTTGAACATACGTGTGTGAAGCATGTATTTTTAGCACTGCACTACTGTTCCATCCCTTGAGCATTTTTTTTTTTGGAGGGAGGGAGATCAGACCCATTGGTGTTCAGGGACTACTCCTAGATTTGTGCTCTTGGTGGTGTCCCGGGAACTATGTGGTACCTGGAATTGAACCCAGACTTTCTACACGTAAAACACACCTAATGGATCATTGAGCTCGCTCCTCAACTCCAGAATGTTTTAGCCCCAGCACCCCTGGTGTTTTCATGTTCACATTGTGGGATGCTTAGCATTACCTCTGGCTTCTACTCACTAGCTACCAGTAGCAGCCCCCATTTCCCTAGTGGTGACAGCTAAATATGGACCCTTATAGACAAAATCAGCTCTAGTTGAGAACCACTGGTGTAGCTGAAAGAGTCAGATTTGCATTCTGTCACAGTTCAGCTCTGCTCAATTTTCATGGTCTCATCTGTGAAGGGATGAGATTGAACATAAGAATTTCTCTGATTCCTTTTGATTAAAAGTGATATTCTCTGATTTTAATCATTGCCAGTCAGAGGTTTCTGGGCAAGTACCAAAGCTTGATTCTAAACTGATAATCTCTTGCCCACTACTAGATCATCCTTGATTTAGACATTTGTCATTTTACCTAAATAGCATGAACTAATCATGAGCTGGACAATAAAGGGACAAGTGTCAAAGCATAGATTTTGGCAAAAACATCGATATGTCCAAAGTGACTTAATTAAAGCTCTGTATCTACTGGGTGTTAGGTGCTTCAGAGAATGATCTTGTTTTAATCTCTACACTGATTATACTTAGAAGTGAAAGTGACATGAAGATGACATGTCACTGGGGTCGCAGAGCAGAGAAGTTGTTGGGTGAGTATGAAGTGGTAGGCTTTTGAGGTGTCAGAAACTTTTTAATTCTTTCTGTTTCAATTGCTTTCTTTGTTTTGATTTGGTTTTGGTTTGTGGGCCATACATAGTTGATGCTAGGGCTGGTTTCTGGCTCTCTGCTCAAGAATCTCTCTTGGTGGAATTTGGGGGACCAATGAGAGTATGGGGGATCTACCCAGTGTTGGTTGCATGCAAGTGAAACACTTTACCCACTGTACTATATTCCCAGACCTAATTTTTACTTCTTGTAACTCCAAATAACAAAAAATAAGTCTTATTTAATTAAAAGGGTAAGAATGATATGGATGCCCTTTGAAATTCATTTTCCTTCTCAGCCTGTTGTTCTTTTCTCTTCAGGACATCTTATATTTGAAAATTTTAGGTTTTGGACCCAACCTCAAACTGTAAACTTATGGAAAAATGTAATCAAAACTTTGAGAAAAGTTATTTAAATAATGTTATTGAAGGGGGAAAGATCCTTTACTTTTACTACCAGGATTCCTACCCCTCCAAAAAGCTTAGTACTTAACAGCCTAAAATATTTAGTAATAATGTAATCTCTCATGCATAAATACATAACTATTTATGAATAAAAAGTAAACAGGTAGCATCAGAAAAAGGAAGAGTTGTTCTGTATTTTTCTGTTCTTTGATTTGGTATGATAGTGCATTTGTAAAGTTCATTGGGTCAGTGCCTGATTTTTTTCCCTTTTCTCTTTCCACAAGTAGATTGTTTATTCTTACAACTTTGGAACTTGTTACGTAGAAGGAACTTGAGTGAAAATTTCTTAGCAATCTGGAGAGTACATTGAGCCAAGAACATTCTTTGGACTAGAAAAGCCCATACCCTCTACTCAGTTTCAAACTGAGAAGGGATTAGGGTTGGCTCAAGACAACCCATCTCTTCCTTTGGTAGAAATTGGAGTCTACACAAATTCTGTTTAATGTTTGGCAGTTTCTCTACTTCTCAGGAGTTGTTTCATTTTGGCCATGTGCAAGTAATAATATTTGCTTCCTAGGGTTCTTGAGACCCTCAAGTGAAACAGTGTATTTAAGCACATAATAAGTCCTTGTATGGGAAATGTACCATTATGAGAGTTTGGGAGTCTCTGTAGAGAGAAGCTTGAGTTCAGTGTCAAGGGTGGGTCTTGCATTTTGACATTCAAGGGGGGAATCTTTGGTCCTGTAAGGAAATTGATATGAAGCACAGAGGTTCTTGGTGTCTTATTGTCTGAGGGGTAGAATCAACAGAACTGATTGTTGATTGTATTGGGGGGCACTTGTAACAGTATGGAATGAAGAGGAGCAAACTATGCAAGGGTATCGCTATTGGGATGATGCCTTATGTAGGAGGAAAAAAATTGGAAGGGCCCATGTAGTGTGTTTATGGAAGAGCTCTCCAGAGAAAAGTAGTCAACTGTTCACCTGAATATTATTATTATTATTTTTATTTTTGGTCACACCTGGCAGTGCTCAGGGCTCATTCCTGGCTTTGTGTTTAGGGATCACTTCTGATTCTGCACTCGGGGGAACCATATGGGATGTTGGGGATTGAATCTGGGTCGGTTGTATGCAAGGAAAATGCCCCACCCATTATATTATCTCTCCAGTCCTCTAAACTTAATTTTCTATTTTGCATGGTAATTTATGTTCCTTGAGCTATCACAGAGTAAAAAATATATGGCTTCTAAACCCTGCTTCTGCTGTTTCTTGAGTGTAGCCATGAATAAATTACTTATTTTTTCTAAGGCAGTGGCTCTTAAGTGGGTTTTTTTTTTGCCCCCAGAGGAACTTGGGCAGTGACTGGACACATTCTAGGTTATCATATTTGGGAGTTTGGAATACTGTTGGCATTCAGTAGATAGAGTCCAAAATGAGTGGAAATATTTTGCAGTACAAAGAACATCCATGAAAAAGAATTACCTGGTACCAAATGTCAGTAATGCTGAGATGGAAAACAATCTTGCTTAGTTGCTTCTCTTTTATTATTGTTAAAAAGGGGTAATGATATACTTATTTTCAAATGGTTATTGTAAGGTTTAAAAAAGAGGAGGATGGAAAGCATTAATGTACTTCCTAGTTTTCTAAGTGCAAAGAATATTTCAGCTGGTTTATTATTATTAATATTTCTCTTTTGATCTGTGATTCATTGTTCATGTAGCAATTTGTGCGTTCTCTTCCATACTTTATATTGCTGATGTACAATATTTACAGGTGTACTGATGCATTTAAACTTTACAAGAAAAACATTTTAAGTACTTTTAATCCTGAACTGTGAAAGGGATTTTAAAGTTGTCTTGAAGAGATAATATTGTTCTGTTTTTGTAAGTATAATATACTTATACTGAAATCATAAATAGCAAGTTCTGCATGTTATATCCTCTGAAAAAAGATATGCCACAGATCTTAAAAGAAGCACTTTGATATTATCGCATAGTGTTATATAAGAGACAATAAGTAAAAAATTTACTCGGAGGTGCTGGAACGATAATAAGCAAATAGAGCACTTATCTTGCACACAGTTGACCTGGATTTGGTCCCTGGAACCCCACCTAGTCCCCTAAGCCCACCAGGAATGACCTCAGTGCAGAGTCAAAGTAAACCCTGAGCATTTCCAGGTGTGGCCACCTCCCCAAAATATTTACTAGGAAATGAATTCCCATTCCTTATACAACAGAAAAAAGTCAATTATAGTAAAAACAGCAAAAACTGGTAGCTGTAAAGCATACCCCAATATAAATTGGAATGGATTCTTACTTAGTATTCCAAGACAACAAAAAGTGCCAGTAAAGTCCATTAGTCAGTAAAGAGATTCTGAAAGTATCTGAAGTCACAGGGTCAGCCCCCCTCTGCTACGAATTTATGAATTGTAGTGCTCTGCCCAGATTTCTTATTGTTTCTTATAGTACAAATACAAGCAGGCAGCTTAATGGGTTAACTTTGCACTGTTCTATAATCGTTTAGATGTGTTTGTCATTTAGATCAGAGTAAAGAGTTTCTTAATTGCGTGGCAATTAAATAGCTTAAAATAAAATCTGATATGTGCAATATAGACTGTGATGAAGAATTATGTTTCTTCTGTTATGCAAGTCCCAAAATCATTTTGTAATGATTTTGTGACAATTTCACAAATCCTCACATACTATGTGTAATGTGTTTACTAATCATTATTACTTACTCGTGACCTATTACCAAGAGTGAATAAACTGAAATCTAATTTCTTCAATAAACCTAGTGCTTCTAGTAATAATAAAGATACTTCAATCTTACCTGTCCCGGTAATGGTGATGGTGTGGTAGTGCTGATGGTGGTGGTGGTGATGGTAGGTGGTAGAACAGGAGACACGATTAATTAATTGTGTAGCACACAATGAAGACAGTGGTGTATGCTTATTAGATCACACTAACTTGACTCTTTTGATTATTTGATTTACCTATTTTCCTTTATTGCCTTGTTTTTTTTTTCCGTGTTTTGCTAGATGATTTGACAGATGAGGTTCTGAGAAAGCCATTGTAAAGTTTAAATTGCTTTCTATTTGGCTTCATTATTTTGTATAGAAAGAAATGAATGTTCCTTTAAATTAGTCTCTTGTGTGGAAAATGAATCATGTTTATGGGCTACTTTTGGTCTTTTGGTTGGTGGGGTGGATGATTCCCCCCTCCTTGATATTAGTGATTTAATTCAGCAGTTGATTTATGCAGGGCATTGTAGGGGCATAATTATACCAGTGGTCTATAAATAATACAACTACAGTCTTAAAATTGAGGGTGGATTTGGGCATTTGATGGACCTAAATTTATATCATGTTTTTACTGCCCTTAATTTTCTGATTTTTCAACTAGACAAACAAACATACTGTCTAGATATGGATTATTATTAGGGCATAGTACACAGGGTTGTTGGTAAGGATTAAACAAGACAATATCTGTATCGCTTGTGGCCAAGTTCTAGATATTGTGAGTAATTTATAAACATTTGCATTTCATATAATGTTCTCTTTCTCAACAAAAATGCCCCAGAATGCTATTTTTAAAAAAATCATAATTAAGAATGAAATTGTGTAAATTCTGGAATATTTGGTATCTCTCAAGGATTTATTCTGCTAGTATAGGAGATTAGTGCTTCAGGATCTCATTTGTCAGGAGTAGTTGGAATGGTGCCAGCAAATTATGGGTAGAGGTAAAAAAGCTGCTCTGCTTCAGACAGATTTAGAGGACAATGAAGACAAATTACAGGTTTTTAGAAAGACCCTAAAGGAAAGAATCCTACTGTTTTAGCCAGAGAATATTTTAGCCTATCATCTGTTCATTGCTATCTGTGTACCCAATCTTGGTGAATTCCTTCACCGGTCATTGGACCTAATATACCTTTATCTTCTATAATAGATTTCAAGGGAAAATTTGGATTTGTAAAATGAAAGGTCTTGGTTTGTATTAATAATGCCATCTAGAAGAGATATGAAGTGATATGAAATAGGATGAATTCTAAGTATTTAGTAAATTAAGTCCTTCATTTTTTCAAAGAGATTTTGTTGGGCGGGTATATTATTTATTTTGATATGTTTTATAAATTCAACAATAAAACAACATGGGCCTGGACTTCTTGAGGGAGGACAGTGTTCAAGTATTTGTCAAACAGAATCAGAATTTTCAAGAAGTTAACATTTGGTATGTTGAAACTCCACTCCCAAAATTCTGACTCTGCAGGTCAACATACATTTATAACAATATTTCTTTTTAAATTCCACATCATAAGTTCTTTGGTATTGCTGCCGTTGTTGGTCAGAGGACACAATAAATACATATAGGACTATTTAATTTTCTGTTTCTTTTGGTGTCATTCTTTGTCATTCTTGGCAAGTTGTGTTCATCATGAAATTTGTTCATTTTATCAAGATAGTATAGATGAAATTGGTAGACTATTGTTTCCCATCTTTATATATATTAAGATATAGTTATATCCGTTCTTTCATTGCTAATATTAGAATTTATATATTTTTTTACTATTTATTAATCAATTCCGCTACTTGCTTTTTACTTTATTTTTTTGCTTTTTGGGGTCACACTCAGTGATGCACAGGGGTTACTCCTGGCTCTGCTCTCAGGAATTACTCCTGGTAATCAGAGGACCATATGGGATGCTGGGAATAGAACCTGGGTCAGCCGTGTGCAAGGCAAACACCCTACCCGCTGTGCTATCACTCCAGTCTCTACTTTTATTTTTAAATGCCAGCATTTTTTATTATCTTTTTATATTGTTATTTATTTCATTGATTTGTGCTCTTTATTATTTATTTATTTTGGCTTGTTTTGGGCCTGATTTTCTGATTTCTAAGCATCTAAGTGATTTAGTTCCCCTTAATTGCTATTCCTCCCCTGTGTCTCCCTGCTTTCTTTTTCATACCATTGCACCTGCACACTGGTCTATTATTTGTCTATAACTCCTGGAAAAGACTAGCTAACTCATTTTGTGTCCCTGGTAAGCTTATAAAATGAGTTTATTGGAGCACATGGGTGAGTGGATGTGGCTGACCTGATGAGAGATACCACTTCCTTTGCCTTTTGTTCTTTGGGTATGTGGTTCTTTGACAAATGGAACATCATTAATGGAGGAAAAGTCATTTCTAAAATTAAAAAAAGTATGTGTAATTAGAGAAATTCCTAACTTAGAGAAAGCATAGCAGATGAGGGCAGACTGCCTTTCAGAGAACATTACTCAACATTTGTGTCTGTTGATTGTTTTCTCAGATGTCCCTATCAGATCTGTCCTTTGGAGATCAGACTGCCTTGTTTGCTCATTACAGTCAGGGTTAAATGAAATTCTTCTCCCTTCAAGTTGGAATTTTCAGTTGACCAGGTGCTTTGTAGCAGATGTTCCCATTTCTTCAGTAGCAGTGGTGTGTGATGCTGAGAGAGATCAGAACTGTTCTTTGCAAATGTACTTCATATATTAGAACAGTTTCAGTTTCATCCTATTGGACTTTCAAGCTCCCATGTCTTCAGAGATTAAAAACCATCACGGTTGTAGATTGTCAAGCTTTGGAAAACTCATTTAAAGTAAGAAGAATTATGATGTTTGTTTTCCTAGGGGAAATGGGAATTTTTGCCTGTAAATTTTTGTTTGAGTTCGTTATTATGCAATAATAACAATAGACATTAATAATACAGTATCATTTCTGGGGTTGGGAATGTAATTTATTGATAGAGTTCATCCCTTGCCTTGCACGCATGAGGCCCTGGATTTGAATTTTGGCAAACCACTCACCACCTCACTTTGCAAACTAAAATGAAAAATAAAACAAAACAAAAACCCAAACCCCCAAGCATATTATCGTCATCTTATTCTAATGCTTTAAAATCGATACCAGTGGTTGACAAGTGACAAGTGACGAGTGGCATAGAACTAAAAATAAGTTAGACTCAGGAGAAATTAAACTTTGCTTTGAAATAATAATGACTATGATGGTAATAGTGATTAACATTTTATTTAGTATGTCCTCTTGGTAAAGAGCAAAATGCTTTCCATATTTATCTCATTTAATTTTTCTCACAGCTTATGGAATATACTATTCATGTCCCTATTCCAAGCCAGGCTGTTTTGACTCGGGGCGCTCCAGAGAGAGGCGGGTGAGGGCCTTCCTCGCCCTAAAAGATCCAGCCCTAGCAGCTGAGTGCCACTGTCCAACTGCCGCCACATTCTAGGCCATTTGCCAAACGCTCAGGCTGAGCCTCACACATGAGTGAACATATTCCTGGACACATCATAAGACACTCTCTACCCATTTTCCATAATTACCACACCATATTTGATGGGATTCAGACATGAGACAACAAGTCATATATCTATATCTATATCTATATCTATATCTATATCTATATCTATATCTATATCTATATATCTATATCTATACCTCTTGGAGAGCCTGGCAAGCTGCCAAGAGTATTTTGCCTGCATGGGCAGAGCCTGGCAAGCTCCCCGTGGCATATTCGATATGCCAAAAATGGTAACAATAACAGGTCTCATTCCCCTGATCCTGAAAGAGCCTCTAATTATTGGGAAAGATGAGTAAGGAGAGGCTGCTAAAATCTCAGGGCTGGGAAGAATAGAGACATTACTGGTACCCGCTCCAGTAAATCGATGAACAACGGGATGACAGTGATACAGTGACAGTTCGTATTTTATGGGTGAGAAAATGGAATATTAGAGAACATGAATAACTTTCCACAGATTAGAAAACCAAAGGGTTTGGTTTTAGTTGGCACTAATTTGACTCTTGACCCCCAAGTTCTTAACTTTTTTTTTATATTTTTATTAGTGAGACATCATGAGGTACAGTTGTAGACTTACAAATTTTTGTGCTTGGGTTTCAGTTATACAATGATCAAATGCCCATCCCTCCACCAGTGCCCATTTCCCACCACCACAGATCCCAGTATCCCTCCCACCCCCCATCTCCCCATCCCACCCTGCCTCTGTGGCAGGGCATTCCCTTTTGTTCTCTCTCTTATTGGGTGTTGTGGTTTGCAAAAGAGGAAATGGGTGACAATCATGTTTGGTCTATAGTCTACTTTCAGCATGCTTCTCCCATCCTGGGAGGATCCTCCTAACACCCTTTATTTGGTGCTCTCTTCTCTAGCTGAGCTGCCTTTTCCCCTAGCATGTGTGGCTGGCCTCCAAGCCATGGAGCAAAATTCCTGGTACTAATCTCGGCCATTCTTGGATGTCAGTCTCCTATTTTGTTACTTTATGTTCCCCAGAAGAATGCAATCTTTCTATGTCTGTCCCTCTCTTTCTGAGTCATTTCGCTTAAAATGATACTTAACATGTAGTACCACTTGTATGTAAATTTCATGACTTCATCTTTTCTAACAGCTACATAGTACTCCATTGTGTAAATGTACCAAAGTTTCTTTAACCAGTCATCTGTTCTGGGAACTCAGGTTTTTTCTAGATTCTGGCTTTTTAAAGAGTGCTGCAGTGAACAAACAATTGCAGATGTCACTTTGACTATACTTTTTTGCCTCTCTGGGATATATTCCCAGGAGTGGTATTGCTGGATCAAATGGGAGCTCAGTTTCTAATTTTTTGAGACTCGTCCATACTGTTTTCCAAAAGGGCTGAACCAGTCTGCATTCCCACCAATAGTGAAGGAGTGTCCACGCCAGCACTGGTTGCTTTTGTTCTTTTGAATGTGGGCCAATCTCTGCAGTGTGAAATGATATCTCATTGTGGTTTTGATCTGCATCTCCCTGATGATTAATGATGTGGAACATTTTCTCATGTGCCTTTTAGCCATTCGGATTTCTTCTTTGTGAAAGTTTCTATCCATTTCATCTCCCCATTTTTTTGATGGGGTTGGATATTTTTATGCTGTTCCATCTCCCTGTTGACTTTGGGAATATTAGAATATAGGAAAATAAGTGACTGGACATTTACATTAATTCATCATCAGTCTGATTGTAGTCATTCTGGTGCTTGTGATTTGGATATCTGCTTTATTTCTTTGTTCCTTTGAATAAAGCTGAGAGGGCTAGGAGCTGCCATGCACACACCTGGAGGAGAAAAAAAAATCTCTGAAAATAATGAAGAACCAAATGAAAACTGTGCAAGGATTCAGGTCTTTGAATTGCTCAGCTGCCTCTTGTATTGCTAAGGGGAGTCCACATGCCAGACTGGCATTTCTGTCAGAGGCACAAATCTATGCTGGCACAAATCAACCTTTCCTTTTTGTGAGATTTATGATGAGCTGCAGCTTCTGATTGAGCCATCATAGGCAAAGGAGGTGGAAGCTGGAGGGGACTCCCTGGAAGCAACTGCCCCATCTGTCCGGACACAAGAGGACTTGATTTCTTGCTTTTTCTGCCTTTGTACCAAGCTCAGGAAGGAAACCAGTTTTCCCAGTTCTTTCTCATGGTTCTGCTCTTTCCTCTTTATAGGAAGGGCCAGATTTCCAGCACTTTTGCTGCAGTTGAGGGAGAAGTGGCAGTGGCAGGTCTCTGTTTTAATTCACGATTCCCAGAATAAAGATGTTCAAACTCAGAGTTGAAAAGTAGAAAAGTTTATTGGAAAGTAGAAGAGAAAAGAAAAGGAGATCCCCAAGGAACTTAGTATAGCACTAAGTTAACTGTGGCTCTTTTTGTGAGATTTTGATAGGAAAACTGGGTTTTTGTGAGGTAGAGAATTCAGGGAATCTACAGGGTGGTCAGGTTGTTTTTCTGGTACCTGCCTTGGATATTGTTCATTATATTAACCTTGTGACTTCTAATTCTGGAACAGAAGAATATGGTCCTGGGGAACTCTAGGAATGTCCAAGATAGGGCCTAGGGGATGAGATGTGGTTGGTCGATGGGGAAAAATGGAACACTGGCAAGGGGAAACTGGGCTCTCCTCTTGTTGGCAAGAGAAACTGGCTTCTTTTTTCACTTTCAGGTGGCAAGTGCCCTTCCTGCCACTGTGATCTACAGTAAGACAGATTTTACACAATGACTTAATAGTTTCACACTCACACTCATTCTCATACACAGGTGCCTATTCACACAACTGAAGCAGAACTTTCATCTGACCACCAGTGATTGAATTTAATATTTCATGTTCTCTTTAAGTTTTTGTACATAAAAATATTCATTATGATGGGGTCTGGAGCCATAGTACAGTGGGTAGGGTGTTTGCTTTGCAAGAGACCTTCCCAAATTTGATCCCTGGCACCTCATATGGTTCTCCATGCACTGCCAAGAGTAATTCCTGAGTGCAGAACCTGGAGTACACTGAGCATCACTGGGTGTGGCCCTGAAACAACAACAACAAAAGCAGCAACAACAAAAAGTTCATTGTGACCCACAACTGATTTTATTCTTCACTGTTGTGATAATGCTGTGTGTCCTGAATTTTCTCCAAATGGCCACACACCTGGCTGTTTGCTAATTCTGTGGCAGATAGAGGAAGCCAAGGAGGTGTTGGGATCGGGAGTTCCCTAGCCCTGGGAGGCGCGGAGAGACCAGATAGACACAATTCCTGCAGGAGTAAAAACGGGGTTTATTTAGACCAGCATGCTGGGGCTCCGCAGCATACCCCAAAAACGGGCAGTGGCTGAGAGCCCCGAACTTCTTCAAAGGGGATCTTATATAGGCCTTCACTGGCCGTTACAGCAAAGCCCGCGCATTTCATAGCCAATAGATTTGTAACAACATATACTTTCTTAACCAATCCATTTAAAAGTACCTCACTCCTTAGCCTATAGATTCAAAGATCAGCATTTACGTACATCGATTGTCAGCACAAGCAAGGTTATAGCTGGAATCATTAAGCCTTAGGTAATCTCCCTTGACCATCCTCATTTTGAGTTACCCAAGTCTGCAGGGTGCTTTCGTGAGACAAGACATTCCAGGAAAGGGCAATTTCCCCCAACCACCCGCATCCTGAGTTATCCTTTACCCAAATCTGCAGGGTGCTTTACTGAGACAATACATTTCAGGGACAGTAAATCACTTTCCAAGTCCCCTCTCCCCCAGGTGCAAAGCAGCCAAGCAGTTTTACAGAAAGCAATGTTGCAAGTTAGCTAAAGTACACAAAAATTTGATGCCCTAATATGGATTCTTTCAGAGGGAGGTGGTGCCTGGAGGGAGCTACTGCCCTTCTAGGTGGCCCACCTTGGTCTCCCCAGGGAAGTGTGGGAACTTTGGTAGCCCTGACTGGTAAAATAGGGGACCAGTACCTCCAGAGTTTAGAGCCCAGCATCCCGTTAGTTCCACAGCACCATGCCTGATCCATTCACCTGAGTTCTGCAGGAGCCAGGCTGGATGGGGGAAATGCTCTTTGTAGGAAAAAGAGTCAGTTGTGACTTCTGCTCAAGTTTCTATTTTGTTATTTACCCTTGCAAACAAAAATTCTAGAAGATGAATGATGAAGTAATTTTATTAGGGAAATATGAGGCGGGAAGAGAGAGCAAGCCGAGGGGCCTCCATAAAGTAAAAGATTATATACCTCACTTTGAGATTTGGGTAACCCTAGGATATGGCAACGAGAAGCTTGTCTTTGCAAATTGGGTTTCAGAAGTCTCTTCCTAAACTGTCCCAGCTCAGGGCTTTCTGCACAGTTAGGAATGTAGCGAGGGCGTGTTAGGAAGAAGTGTTTTGCATTTTTGGTGGTCTTTCATATTTTTACCATAGTTTTGATCCTTTCAAAGTTTGTCTTTTTTTCTGGGAGTCCACCTTGGTCTGGACTTGAGTTTGCTCCACTTAGAGCTTTATCAGGCCCCAATTATGGTATCCACATGGGTCCATCCTTCATGTTTTAGTGCTGGTGTTAGAGTAATGTTTTAAAATAACATCTCGGTTTTATTACTTCCTTAGAAACTCATAGCTGGGTCTTCCTATCTTCCTGTCTGCTGCAGTCACATCACCCGTACTTTGGAAATTACTGATGGGGATCTTATACTTGAGTATCAGCACATAAGCAGCTTTTTTTTTTTTTTTTTTTGCTTTTTGGGTTATACCCGGTGATGGTCAGGGGTTCCTCCTGGCTGCAATCAGGAATTACTCCTGGTGGTGCTCAGGGGATGATATGGGATGCTGGGAATCGAACCCAGGGTCAGCCTACCCGCTGTGCTATTGCTCCAGCCCCAAGCAGCATTCTTTTATGGATGAAATGAAATATTCACTTACACATAGTAATAAGTCTAGGTACCACATTACGCTCCCCTTTGGGTAACTCAACATCTTTCTAGAAGTCTGAGATTTCCTCTGAGTAGAATTAGATAAAGTAATTGGGACATCACTCAGATCAATGGATCAAGCCAAAGGAAGCAGCCCATAGAAAAGAAATCCTGGTGGGCTTCATGGTGAATTTCAGGGTTGTCCTTTTTTCTGCCTGCTGTTTAGAGTAACTGTGAATAGCAGATGCCTATGTCTGGAAACACGAACTGCTCTAATAAGCCCTAAAGAATCTTCATGCTTTGGGATTTTCTTGTAGACAGTCACAGTTTGGGGAGGAAGATCTTTAATTTTTCCTTTGCCAAAGTCCTGACAGTGGAAGAACATTTATCCCAATAATAACAGAAAGGATTGTACTCCTAAGGTGCACGGGGTGGTATGAAATGCTCTCTGCTAATGTATTCCCTGTAAGTTTTTCACCCTAGCTTCTAGACTAAGTTCATTAAGACTGCTGAATTGATTCCTTGGTGAGAGAGATTAAGCTGTAATTTACTATATTTCATGGCTCACTTGTCTCTTTTCGATAAGCCTATTCATCTGTGGGTGAGTCACAGAGCAATAGCACATTTTCCACAGAGCATCAGACAGCCTAGCACAGCTTTGGGAACCAACACTCAAGTCCGCCGGGATCCACCTATTCTGTACTTCCCTACTGCCTGGCCCTGACTGTGAGCTCATATAGTCTTCAGTAACCATGGGGTGCTCCAAGAAGTATCTTCTTAGTGGAAGATGAGTTTTGAGATGTGACTCTCTCAGTTCTTTTGGTACTAGAATTTCCTCTTTTATTTAACCTTTCATTTTGTTTATTTTTAAATTAATTTTTTTCTAATTGTTTTATTTTATTAAGGCACTGTGAGTTGCAAAGTGATTCATAGTTGGGTTTTTGACATACAATGTTACATCATCCATCCCATCACCCGTGTCATCTTCCTTCCACCAGTGTCAACTTCCTTCCCCCGCAGTGTTCCCAGGTTCTTGCTCCTACTCCCTACCCCAGCCTGCTGTCTTGACAGGCACCTTTTAAGTTTAGTTATTAAAGCTGTGTCTTGTGATTTCAGTGTCATTGACTCCCGCTCTGTCATTCCTTAACACCACTCAATGTACATTGACTCTCTGCCCCTCCCCCCCGTTGCTTTGTTAAGACCTGCTTAGCCGGAGAACTGCCATGACAGGCTCTGAGTAACTTAGGCCTCTTCCAGGGACAAGAAAAGCAGAAAAAACAGATGTTTTTGTCAAAGATTACATCTCCGGAATGTAACTGTCAGGAAGGAAGGCTGGATGTTGCGGGCCAAAACAACAACAAAATAGATGTGTACTCTGTAGGTAATAGAAAATTGCTGATTAATGCTTACTTGCCAAAATGAAAGCATAAGAACTTGCTGAACCTAGTACTCGGGGTCCTTGTTGAAGCCCCCTGCATCGGGCGGATACTTGGACCCCAGCTAGCTGAAACAATAAACCTTGCTATGTGATCTGCATTATCAGCTCTGTTCTCTGTCCTTGAGGGATGGTCGACTCTGTACTCTAACAGCTTCTCTTCTACCTTTCACTTCTACCTTTCACTTCACTCTATTTCTTTTCCTCTTTCTATACTTCTGGCACCAATTGTGATCTAGGCATTTGCCCGATCCTAGAGTTTATGTCTTCTGGTTTATAGTGTGAACTCCCCCCATCTTCATTTACCTGCTCACTTGTTAGTTCTTGGCATGGTTGTGCTTGGAGCACTGCTGACTAACCCCCGGGGATTCTTTAGACAGCACTTCTGAAACTTGACTATAATTTCCTGGAGGTGTTAGAATGTAAGTCCTGAACCAGAAGATATGGGTGGGGCTGGCATTTCTTTCTTTCTTTTTTTTTTTTATTAGTGAAACACCATGAGGTACAGTTGTAGATTTACAATTTTTTGTGCTTGGGTTTCGATTATACAATGATCAGATACCCATCCCTCCACCAGTGCCCATTTTCCACCACCATGGATAATATCCCCCCCACCCCCACCTCCCCATCCCCCCCTGCCTCTGTGGCAGGGCAATCCCCTGTGATCTCTCTCTCCTTTTGGGTGTTGTGGTCTGCAAAAGAGGCATTGAGTGGCAAACATGTTCAGTCTATAGTCTACTTTCGACATGTGAAGCTGATACCTCTGATTTTCCTGGTCCTTCTTTGAAAAGCATATCGTATAGGTTGTTGTAGAGATGGCCAGAAAGCACTGTCTATGTGTATGTCTATCCTTTCTTTCTTTTGGTGGGGGGATTAGGATGGACCATACCTGGTGGTGCTCAGGGGCTATTCCTGACTATGCTAGGAGTGACTCGTGGTGGTGCTTGAGGGACCATATGTTGTGCCAGGGATTGCACTGTGCACAGCAAATTCCTTAACCCCTGCACTATCTGTCTGACCCAGTCTTTCATTTTTATTATACCCAACATGCAACTATATATTATTGTAGATTTTAATCTACAGTAAAAGATTCTGGGACCATTCCTTGTAGCTAGTGTTGATTTTTGTCCTCAATCTCATGTCCTTTCTTTATTCATCTTGTATAAAGAAATCCCTCTTGCATTTTGTATGTCCTTGTGAGAAATAGAGGTCCTTGTGAGCAGCTGTTTCTACACACCTGTGCATGGAGAGGATTTACCATGAACTTGATTTTTGCATTAGAGCTGTTAGAAGCAGGCTATGCCCGGAAGGCAAGAGATGGAAAGACTCAGGAGCTGTGAATTTTTGATAGTAGCACATCTCTCAACCAGAGAAAGCAGTCTGGGCTTGTTGTGAAGTCTTTGCTGATCTGACATGGACTGACATCAGCCACTGATGGCAAGTTGTGTTGTTTTCTTCCTGTGCTTAAGAATCATGTCTCTCCTTCTCCAACAAAGACCCAGGGTACATCATTTTCTCTCCAGGACAACATGTGGCTTTTTGTTTGTTTGTTTGTTTTTTGGGTCACACCTGGCACATGGGTTGCTCCTGGCTCTACACTCAGGAATTACTCCTGGCGGTGCTCAGGGAACCATATGGGATGCTGAGAATTGAACCTGGGTTGGCCTTGTGCAAAGCAAACTCCCTACCCACTGTGCTATTGCTCCAGTCCCATGTGGCTTTTTGAACTAGCTTTAGCATCCTAGATTCCCCTGTAACTTGTCCTTTTCAGAAGGTTCCACCCTTTTCTATGGGATGCCTAGGTTTCTCCAAAGAGCTCTGGATTTGCATCAACGATTGCAGACTGGGGGTGAGGGTGGGGATTACATTATGGGATGCCCGAGTTCAAATCTAACTTGGCTACTTTCAAAGGCAAATTTCCAACCTGGTGTACTATCATTCTGGCCTCCCACCAACCTTTTCTCCTTAAGTTCTATCATTTCTCCAAAAGAGGGTGTTGGGGGTATTGTGGGGGACTAAGCCTGCAGCTATGAGAAGGTGTTGTCATTTGTTCAATGACAATCCAAAAATACCCACATTAGGAAAGGTCATGAAGCAGGAGGAGAAAGACAGTCACTTTTTCCCCATCTGCCTCTACCACTCAGGACCCAGGGTTACAGGGTTCTTGTGTCACCTTATAGAAAAGAACTTTAGGAGTAGACGAGCAGTGAAGTAAAATAGATTTCATTTGGAGGTTTTGAGGGGAAGAAGGAAGAGATAGTTGGAGAGAGTGGAGAGCAACGTGTTCAAGAGAGATCCTGGGCTTCTCCAAGAATGGAAAGAGCCCCTACACACATCCCAGCATTAAACATGAAAATACACATCTCAAGAGGAGAGATGCAGGCGCTACATGTACTTGAGTGCCACATGTGCTCAGCCACAATGGCACAAGCAGCACATGTGCTTGGACAGCAAATGCATGACCTTCCTTTGTTTAAGGTGGCTTTTATGGTTTTTTTTTTCAACCTGTCCCCATGTGATACTTCTACCTGAGTAAAAGTCCATTGCTAAGGAGGTTACCAAGGGGGTAGGGTTGAGAGTGGTGATGGTCTTCTTTGAAATTCCTTTCCTGGCCTTTTGTTTCTGCTGGAGCTTCTCTGGGTCTGTTGCAGGTGCCAGGTGAGGGTCTTATTGAGCCCTAGTTCCCATTTTCTGCAAGGTTAGCTTTTGAAACTTCAGGGCTATGACTTCCCAGGAAATTTACTGCCGTTGCCTTGGCATGGGGCCTTCCCTATCTGCCTGTCTACCTACATTAAAGGTTTTTCCAAAAAGGGGAAAAGTCTGTGGACTACCTATCAGACAAATGTATTTGCACATCTATAAGATAAGAATCTTTTTGCATTCCCCGCACCCCCCCCCCCCCCCCCCCAGTTTACAGGATTGTGGAATTTTGAGCGATGCCTTTCTTTTGTGGGGAGGACAAAGCAAAAAACTACCTTCAAAGATTTTGCTTCTGTTGGAAAACACACATATACACACACACACACTCTCTCTCTCTCCTCTCTCTCTCTCTCTCAATGTCTTGTATCCTTTCAGGATTCTTCAGAGGCTGAATAGTCACAGATTGATGAAAGGAAGTGCATGACAGAGCGTATTATTAACATCTCTCCTATCCACTTGGGGAGAGATCCACGGAGACTAAGGAACTCATCTGGTCTCAGAAGCCATCTTTCAGGATCTCAGTAGAGACAGAACATTGGGGAAGGAGAGTCAGTGAGGGAGGTTATTAGGGAAGGCAAAGTGGACTAAGGTCTGCAGCTTTCAAGCTCTCCTCCCCACCAAAAAACCACGGAGATGAGGTCTTTCTGATCCAGTGAGGGAGTGACCCTTATAGGGAGCCATATAAATAATTATCTTTTATAAAAGGTTACTTCCAGGTGGCTTCCAGAAACCACTTCCCATCAAATTAGCTGTTTGTGAGACATATCTTGGGATATTTTGTATTATCTTATGATTCACATTCCTCTGGGCAAAGCAAGTCTAATGGTGACACCCAGCACCAGGAAGTGGAGGATAATAGACTCAGGGAGCACTGGAGGGAGACTCCTTATATGCATGCATCCATTGCATCGGCCACTTCATCTAGATTATTTTATCTTTATCGTAGTTTTATAATATCATCCAAACCCTGATTCACATGCAGATATAAATGAAGATGTATTGATACTCAATTTCACATGATAGAACTTGCAGTGATATGTATTTTAATCAATTAATTAATTAATTATTGGTTTGAGGGGTCACTCTGCTCTCAGGGATCACACCTGGAGGGGCCCGGAGAACCACATATAGGGGAACTGGAGATTGAACCTGGGGCAGCCTCATACAAGGCAAGTGCTCTAGCCCCTTTGAAATTTTAAAAGGAAGCAGTTCAGAAGTGCTACTAAGATGTGACCACATATTCAAATATACACAATTCTGTTGAAAGGAACTTTATTTTTCAGTGAGCATAAATATATATATATATATGGCAAGGACCAATATATTCAATTTGGATTGGGATAAACACATTTGAGTGTGTATATTTTAATTTTTTTCTACACAAGCTAAATATGAATATATTTATTCTATAAAAATTAAAATCTTTCAGAGAATGCTGTCATGTCCAGTTCCCTTGGATTCTCTTTGTCCTCACAGCTATCCTTACCCGAGATTTCTCTAGGGATGTTTTAACTCATTAATATGAGGTATGTGTATTTTATTTAATAGGTGTTTTTCTATGTCTTGATTTTTCCTCAGTCGTATCTTGGGGACTTTTCTATATCAGCTTATTAAAAAAAATCACTCACACACAAAAAAGAGCTTCTTTAAAAAAAATTCAAAATATGGCTATCATAAAAAATGGTACTGATCTCCTAAGGCTGGTGTTTAAGTTTTTTCCAGTTCTTTTGTTGTGATAAATTATTCTGTGGTGAAGTATGAGCACCTATTACTGTGTTTATTAAGGGACAGGTTTTAAAATGTACAAATGCAATAGTAAACCCCGTGCTTTCTTTCTCTTTCAGATGTATTGGTGCATGTAATCAATGTTCATTGCTTTGAAAATTCCTTTTATAACATTTGCACAAATTCTTAAACTCTGTTTGATGGAAAGTCATTATATGTGAAATTCTTCTCTTAAACTTTGGGTTTTTTGAGTTTATTTTTTATGAAATTCTGTGATAATATGACCCTTCCTGCTTTCTCTCGTCTCTCTCTCTCTCTCTCTCTCTTTTTCTCTCTCCTTTTTTTTCTTTCTTTCAACCCAATGCTACAATTACTTCTTAGCATTGCTCATAATGTTTCTTGATCTATTTTTTCTGTGTAAGATCAGTAGATAATTATTTTTGTTTGTTTGGGGGCCTCACTGGCAGTACTCAGGGCTTATTCCTGGCTCTTTACATGGGGATACAGATACTCCTGGTAGGCTCAGGGACTATATGGGGCATTGGGGATTGGCCAGCTTGGCCATATGCAAGGCAAATTCCCTACCTACTCTACTATCACTCTGATCCCAGAATCAGTAGACTTCTTGTAGCCAAAATAATATAACACGTGGAGTTATTTAATTAGTGAGTTTGAATGCAGAAATAAATATTTGGTAGGGGAAGTTTGGGATCTTTTAGATTTATGCTGAAACATTAACTGTTTTGTTTGTGTTGATATGGCAACCACTCCCACTATATGAGCTGAAACACGAACACTACCGCAACTTTTGAAAACAGTGAACATGTGGATACGGGTAGAATTAGTTTTATGGTATTTATTAAATTTATTTTTGGTTTGGGACCACACCTGGCAGTGCTCAGGAGTTACTCCTGGCTCTGTGCTCAAGGATCACTTCTGGCAGGCTAGGTGGTCCAGGGATTGAACCTGATCATTGCTTTACTCCATGGATTATCTTTCCAGCCCTTTGTTACTTAAATATTTTGTGAAGCAACTACTAAGGCATTTAGAGTGTCATGTGGGACTTGCATTTTATCTTTCTGTTGGAGAGCACTGCTCTGGCTGTTAAATGGATGAAAGACAGGCTTTGAGCAGGATTTCTTCTGCCTCATCCTCTTTATTAAAGACATACTTAAGTTCTGATCCAAATGTTAGTCAGCAAAGGCGATTAAGTCTGAATCCCTAGAAGTCTTTCCAATACTTTTTTTAAAAAGTGATGTTTGAAAATTGAACATGATCCCAATGTACATCAGATTTTTGCGGCTTTGAAAAAATTGAGATGGCAACCAACATAGTAGCCTGAGATAATATTTATTTTTTTATTTTATATGCAATAGTTAGTATGCAGTCCATAGCCAGTGAAGCACAGCTTGTTAGAGAATTTGTGTTGTGCTTTTAGATAACAGTTTCTTTAATCTCTCCACCTTTTTTAGTGTATTTCTTTGACTTTGCAAGAATATCTAGGCAGTGGCTTTTATTAGTGGTATATGGGGGTTTTGATATTGCCATGTTAGTAAAGATGATATTCCTCTAGAAATTTGCTAAATTTACATGCATATTTATTACATGAACACATTTATGTATTACTTAATATGTTAAAAAAACACATAAGAATCACACACCAATATACAGTATATCATTAGTTTTGAAAGCCAGCCACTGTTTTGGGTTTGGCCCTTGTCAACCGTGCAAATTTCTTTTTCCTAGTGAACATTATTTTTAAGAGCAGTTTTAAGAACATAGCAAAAAGGGGTAGAATATATAGGGAGTTTGGTGTGCCCCCTCCAGCACGCAGACAGCCTTCGCCATACTCAGCTACTCCTTCCCCCTAAATCATATGTGTTACTATTAACAAGCCTCCACTGACATCATTATCACCCGAAGTACATAGATCACATTAAGATTCAGTCTTGGTTTTGGAATAAGCTTATGACTTACATATATCATTTTGGTATATAGAGTAATTTCATTACCCTAAAATCCTCTGTGCTTCATTTATTCACATATTTCTCCCACATTGCAGGCGCTAATTGTTTTACTAGCTCCACAGTTTTGCTTTTCACAGAATGCCATAACTCTGAATCATATAATAGTAGCTTTCTCAGACTGATTTCTTTCCCTTAGTGATATGCATTTAAGTTTCATCTGTGTTTTTCTAGGGCTGATCGTATATTTCTTTTAGTATCATCTGGTTGTACCACAGCTATCTTTCACCTACTGGAGGACATCTTGGTTGTTTCCTAGTGTTGACAATTATGAATGAGCTTCTGTAAATACTTTGTGTTATGTTTTTGTGTGCAGTTACACTTTCACTTCACTAGGGGAAATACCAATGATTGTTACTGGGTCACATAGTAAGAGTCCATTTAGTTTTCTTTTTCTATTTTTGCGTGACATTGCTGGTGATGCTCAGGGCTTACTACTGACTCTGAGCTTAGGAATTACTCCTGGTAGGACTCAGGAAACCACATATCGTGCTAGGGATCAAATTTGTATTGCCTGCATGCAACCATCACCTTACCTTCTGAACTATCTCTATCTCATTATAAATTTTTTTAAAGAACCCTCCAAACTGTCTTCCAAAATGGCAGCATCTTTTTGTATTCCCATCAACAGTGAATTCAAGTTCCTCTTCTCTACATCCTCAGCAGCATTTGGTGTTATTGTTTTGGATTTTGGTCACTGTCGTCAGTGTTCAGTGGAGACATGAATATGACAGATCAGCGACTCATGATGTTCTTAGGGAACTGTGGTATGGTCTTTGTGTTCTGAAGTGCAAGTGGCTGCTTTCTTTGGTGACTCTCGGGGCTAAAGAAGATGGCAGGGAGAGGACAGGACACCTACTTCTCAGCTATGCATTAACTGCTCCGTGGATGAACATAGTCATTGTGTAGGCTGTGCCTTTGGCAAAAGAAAAATGGGAATGCTGAATCTATGCTGTGGGCAATCTGGTCATTGTTGCTGAACTGTACAGGGGGATATGTGTGCATGGGGGGAAAGAGCCATTATGGTTATCTCAACATACAGTGATGTTTTCCGAGAGTAGTCGGTATAAGCAGCTGTGAGCCAGAGGGGTCTCATTAGCAAAGCAAATTCCTGAGAAGGCACTGGAAGGAAGCAGAAGCAGTCTGAACTTTGTTGGCTGAGAAAAGCACAGCGGGGTCCAGCATAGTTGGAGTTCTGATCTCCCTCTTTATCTTCAGAGAAAGTGTGGCCCCCTCATGAAGGTAATGGTGGCCTGTATTTTGATGATGTGACCTTTGGCTGTAATTATGGATTGGGAACTGTATGCAGAGTGTGGAAACTGGTTAATTATGGGAAAATCAATCTGAGTCAACTAATGATTTACCTTGACCATTCTTCGCCCTCTGCTGTGAATTCCCAGCCCCTTGGGAACCAGTCTTGTTACTCTGCTTCTTTCCTGATGCTGTTAGAGTTAGGGCTCAGTAGGTGCTGCTGTCCCTTTCCTCCCTGGCAGTGCCCACTTCTTCCCTGTTTTTCTGCCTTCTCCTGGTTTGGAAGTCTTGGTGAGCTGTGCTGGGATCAGCTCTCCTCATGTACTGAACGACAGCAAGCAACTGCTTTGATACTGTCATCCATACATACAAATTCCTAATTACTCCCAATTGTCAGCTTCCTGCTCCACCATTCATTGGTATCTGCTGACTTTTTCCTCACCCTGCCTGGCCACTGGCCTTGACTGCCAGATAGCCTGAGACTCATGCTTGGCCTCTCTATTTCTCTGTCTTTTTAGTGTCAGGCATGCACAGTGATGCCAATTAGGATAGGAAGGTGTTTTCTGAAATGATGAGAGGTCATGGGAACATAATTCTTCATGTGCTGCCAGTTTTCTCCCCTTGGACCCCTGAGGTCAAAGAGAGTCTGTTGCATTCGGAGATAGTTATGACTTCCATCAGTCAATTCAGGGACAATTTATTTCCTGCTTTGTTGGTCCTTAGCCTGCTCGGCTGTTCCATTTTTAGCTCCCTGGATGAATTCCCTCATTGGGTGATATTTGAAGACATGACTTTTTTTGGTGCTCTGCCTTTTGTTCAGGTCATTATAGACAGCTATGAGGGTAAAAGGCAAGGGATTATAGTCACGGAGAAAAGTGAAATTGCAGTTACCCTGGGAAGAATTCTTAAGGAAAAGAGTCTGGGGTTAAACTTTCAAGGCCTGGCTCTTGTTGAAGTGTTTCCTTTCAGGCCTGTGGCTGAACAATATTTGGAATTCTGAGAATACAGGATTCTGCACTTCTGAGAACTTACAGAACTATGGTCCCATGATTAAATTTAGGCTTACTTATCCCAGCTGTACCTAGAAGAAATAGATTTAGATTTTAGTTTTAATCTTTGCTGTCTTTGATTCTCGAAGGCATGGAAAAGTATTTTACCAACGAGTAACATCATGCCACAGGAGACCAGGGAAAGAATAATAAAGGGATAACAAATTTTCTCTCTCTTTTTGCCTTTTAAGAGAGAATTAATATATCATGACTCCTGGGCTCTTACTAAGTACATCTTGTATTTCTTTAATTTGTACGATCACCTTACAAATTTTGTGCTAGAATCTTCAGTATGTAAAAGTATGTTGAATGTTTAAGATGATTTTATGATGTGTTTCCCAAACCAGGTTCTTGTCAGCTTTGCAGTTTTGCTTCTCCTTGGGATAATGCTGCTTCCTCTATTTTTCCACCTTCTCATTTTTCTTCAACAGTGTTTTTTTTTCATTATCACTGTGATAATTTTTTAAATTATCACTGTGAGAATATCTATCCCTCTGCCAATGTACATTTCCTAGCACTAGTGTCCCCAGTTTCCCTCCCATCATCCCCCACTCTACACCTCCACACCTCCTGCCTGCCTCTATGGCGGGCACTTTCTCTCTCTCTCTCTCTCTCTCTCTCTCTCTCTCTCTCTCTCTCTCTCTCTCTCTCTCTTTCTCTCTCTCCCTCTCTCCCTCTCCCTCTCCCTCTCCCTCTCCCTCTCCCTCTCCCTCTCTCCCACCTTTTGGGCATTGTGGTTTGCAATATTGGTAAGAGTGTTTCTTTGGCACTTTATTCTGCACTTAGTATTTTGTTTAATATTATTCATCTTTGCTCGAGCGGGCCCAGTAACGTCTCCATTGGAGACTTTGTTGTTACTGTGTCTGGCATATCGAATACTCTCAGTAGCTTGCCGGGCTCTCTGAGAGGGGCGGAGGAATTGAACTCGGGTCGGCCATGTTGGCTGCGTGCAAGGCAGACGCCCTACCCGCTGTGCTTAGGCATGGGAACTCTCTTGACCTAACCTGATGTGAATTGACCATGTATTTTTAGAAACTTTTAATTTTTAGATAAGTTTTAATTTCATAGGAGGTAACAGAGAAATGCAGGGAGGTTATGTGCATCCATCTTCCTACTTTCTGCCAGTGCTCACATTTTACTTGACCGTGGTACAATATCAAAACCAATCATCAGCATTATTGCCATCATAGACTTGATCATACTTCCAGTTATGCTTGCACACACTCTCATATGTGTGTACCTCTATAAAATTTTGTTGTGTGAAGATTTGTACAATATTCTGCACAACCAGAAGATTCTTTAGCATCACCACCATAAAAATCTCATATAATTTATGGCCACATCTGCTCCTTCCTCTCTCTTTATTCCTAATGCTTGGCCAGTGTGTTTTTTCATGGGCATTACATAGATGGAACAACATACTGGATTTGCAGATAATACTGACTTTTTTCTTCCCTCAGCATAATTTCCTGGAGTTCTTCCAACTTGTGTATCTGACATGACTTTGCAGAGTAATATAAATCATGATATGGATGTACCAGAGTTCAGCAGTTCACTCATTGAAGAATATTTGGTAGTTTCCAGTTTGGAGCTTTAAAAGGAAATTTGCTGTGAATATTTGAGTACAAATTCCTGCATTTAAAAATATTTCGGGGGACTGGAGTGATAGCACAGTGGGTAAGGCATTTGCCTTGCACACAGCTGACTCGCGTTTGGTTCCCAGCATCTCATATGGTCCTCCGAGCAACTCCAAGAGTAATTCCTGAGTGCAAAGCCAGGAGTAACCCCTGTGCATTGCTGTGCATTGCCGAGTGTGACCCAAAATGTAAAAAAAAATATTTCGGGTGCTAGAGAGATAACACTGAGGACCGGTGCAGTTGCCTGTGGTACACAAGAACATAACTTGCTCCTTGGCCCGGTGTGGTTTCCTTAGCACTCCCGGGTATGTTCTTCATTGCTCCTGGCACTAGCTGCCTGAGTAGCCCAGACCTGAATATCTGCCTCTTATGGCTTTCCAACTCTGCGAGAGAGGCCCTCCCCCATCTCCCTCACCAGTGAATGAGTTATTCTGCTATGTGTTTAAAAATTTATTGGGGCTTTTACCTATGAAAAAACGAATCATGTTGTATCAAAATTCTATAGCTATAGCGTGAAAACCCAATTAGAGCTTCATGATCGTGACTGAAGTTGTATTTCAGCAAATACAGTCTTTAACAAACATCATAGGTCAGAAGAGATTTTAATCACTGCAACCGGAATACTGAAGCTTTCATTAATCCCACCAGCTTTTACACTGATTTCGTTTTATTCATCTTATTCTTGAGCTAACATTTCTTCCAGGGCCAGTTGAGCAGCAGTATGTCCTATTTCTTAATACTCTAATAGAAATAATTCAGGCATAAAAGCCAGCAGGAGAGTCTTTCATGAACAGATTGGTAGACTAGTCTTTAATGTGTATGTGTATTAGATGGGGGAGAAAATAGTCAAGAACAGGACTAGGAATAAAGCCTATTTTTCATTTGCTTTAAATGTTAACAAATTATCAGAAATAAAAAAGGCCAGATCAATGAACTGATATTGGATTGTTGTGTAGGTAATTGGAAAGTAATAGTCTATTTCAGAGTGATTTCCCATTTTCTTGGGATTAAAAGAAAAGGACATGCAAATGCTATGAAATAATCGACATTCTGCCATTCCTTTTTTTTCTCAAGTAGATCTAATTTGTTAGAAAGCTTTCCCACAAGATACTTTATAGAGCTGAAGATATCAGTTGTAATTGACATCAGTGAATGGATTATAGATAAAAGGGCCATATTCTTCCTTTTACTTTTTTCTTTAGGCCTGAGCTTACTTATTTGCTCATTAATTCATTCCTATAATTCATCCAAATGGTCTGTCCCTTAAACAACTATCACTATATACTTTCTATTATTATAATTTTGGCAATTATATGGGACCCATCTGCTAGTCTGTACCCTTCTTAAGCCACTTTATTTCCCATACTCAATGATTTCACATATTTTTTCCCATAACATAAAGTGCCAGCATCTCTCCACCACTGTCCGTGGGACCCCACCCTTTCAGACTTCCCTTCCCCCATGGTAACCAAGTTCTGTCTTTAGAATGTAATAATTTGTTTTCATTGGATTTTTTTGTTCCCTTGCTTTGTTCCTTTATATACCATCTTTGTTATCATCAGTATCTGTCTTTTACCTTCTGTCTTAACATCCTCTGGTTCTCCCCCTAGTTGTTATGAAAGGAAAGAATTCAACTTTTTAAAATAGCTGATTAGTATTTCATTATGTATAAATGCACAAATTCTTTTTCCATTTGTCTGTTGTTGAGAAGTTGGGTTGTGCAGGGCTTGGCTACTGTAAATAGCACGGCAGTGAACATAGGTGTGCAGATATCTTTTTAAATTAATGTTTCTGTGTTTTGGGATAGATTCCACCAAGGAGTGAAATTGCTGGATCATATATTAGTTGGAAGTTTTACTTTTTTGAGAAGTATGTTTACTATATTTCACAGAGACTGGGCCTGTTTACCTTCCCACCAATAGATCCTCCTGGTTTTGGACTTTTGGGTTTAGGTCAGACTCACTCGTGTGAGGTGTTATCTCATTGTTCAGATTTCAATTTTTCTGATAATCAGTGATGACAACTACTTTTCATGTGCCAGCTGACCATCTGTATGTCATTGGCAAAGTGTCTTTTATCTTCCCTCCTCATTTTTGGATGGAATTTTTTGTTTTTGTTGGTGAGTTTTAATCACTTGTCTGAAAGTCCCTTTTGATTATTTGAGAAGCCCCATCTCAGATATCTCCCCCTTTTTGAATTCAGCAGATATTTACTGGATGCTTGTCATGTGCTGGGGACTGAAGGACAGTCCCCTGCCATTGTGGAGTACACAGCCTTGCGAGACATCTCTTGTCTTGCTCCTGATTTCTTTTCCTACCTATAAATCACATAACTTTCTTTTGATTCTGCCTAACATTTTATCTGGGGCCCTTCAGCAATTTGACTTTGCTATTTCTGTGCTTTTCACCCCTTTACTGCTTGGAAGGGGTTAAGTACCTTAACCCTGTGCTATCTCCCCAGTTCTGGGGAGAGACTTAAAAAACAGTTCTTAGAGTTATTTGATATTTTGTTATATGTCAAACTTAAAAAATTGGAATTTAAAAAGACTTTCTTAGTGTAGAGCTATCAGGGAGGACGTTGAGAGAATATTACATTTTTAGAAGCTTTTTTTTTTTTTGAGAGAGAGAGAGAGAGAGAGAGAGAGAGAAGGATGTGTAAATGTAATCTTTTTTAAAGGGAAGTAGATTGAACAAGACAAATTTTACTCCCAGATTCAGGATTCTTTGAATGTCTGAATGATTATTTTGTTCCTAAGTTGTTGTATTTTTAAAATAACTTTATTACGTCATTACTTTAGTTGCAGATATTCGGTAATCCCACATCAGTCCCACCACCACTGCACCTTTTCACCACTATTATTTCCAATTTTTCCAACTACACCTTGAGCTTGCCGCCATAGCAGATCATCAATAATTTATTTTATTGCTTGTTATAATTAATTTGCTAAAAGGATGATCAAAGAATGTTTCCATAGAAGAAAGTTAATGAAGATATTTGTATCTCACCATTAAACCTTTGTATAAAAGGTTGCTAAGATGTTGTACAGGTTAAGCATTCTGTGTTTATATTTAGTTGATCGAGATTGGTTGTCTCCTACATTACATCATATCCAATGTTGTGGCTTTTTGTATTTTTTTTCCTAACATCAGCTGGGTACAGTTGATGATATAAAGTCAAAATGCCAGAATTAAATTATATTACTGAAATTAAAATGATATGAGAAGATAAGTTTCATTGGTATACAGAAAGCTTCAGATTTAGCAGTCTGAAAGATCTGAGGATGAAAAAGACAAACAGAAGTAGAGAACCATCATTTGGTTGTCCATCATTTACCTGTACTGCATGTTAATTTAGTTTTTATGTCTTGAGCTATAACTGAGGTGCTTGATAAATTCTAAGCTAGGATTGTGTCTGTAAAGGTAGGATATGTTTTTCTTATAGCATCTTCTAACTCTTCTTTTTCTCCCTTCTCAACAGTCATTATTTTGGAAAGAACTTTCTTCAAGCTGGGCCCTTCCACTGAGCATAATTTGTTTAAAGTTAGTGTTTCCCAAGGTTGGTGATATTACCTTACTGGGGGTGTTGGAATGATCCAGGTGATGGAAGCCAGAGGTGTGACTGGGGAAACTTTGTGTTCATCTAATAAACTAAGGTAGATTTCCATGGTGATGGTAAATATTTTTTTTTCTAAAATGATAGACCACATAAATTTGGGAACTTCTGCTTAAAGAGAAGACAGTGGATTGGGACTTTGGAGGGAAAAGTCTGCAAAGCAGTCAAAAGGTCGGTGTCATGGATGAAAATCATGAATGGCACAGGAATGGAAGAAGTCCATTTCTAAACATTAGAATTCTCTGGAAACATTGCTTGCCAGGAAAAGTGAGGAAGGCCTGTGAAGCTGTGTATGTGGAAGGCCAAGGAGATGCACTAAGTTAGGGTAGCCTGTAATGACTTGACTTTATTTTTAAAACCAAGTGACAGTGCCTGCAAAATAGTATCAGTGAAAATTAGGAAAAGATACAGAGAGATTAGTGGGGAAATCTACCTAAAATTCATTTCCCTCCCCCCTCCTCATACTACTTTTGTGGCATTTATATCCTGCAGATAGTTGATTTCTATCTGGAGTGCGGCAGTTAAAGTATGCTCACTTTCCCTTTTTCACCAGGCCTAAGTGTTTCAGCAGACGGAAGCTATGGAAGTAACTGCAATGTAACACGTAGCTCTGAATTTTATGTTCCTGGCAATTGCAATGATAACAAACGCTTGATGATCTGTACTTCGTCAGGATGATTTTGATTTGCTCCCTGGTGCAAAATTTTAGATTTGTGTGAAATTTGTCTGACACAGACCGAACTCTTTGGGGCCTTGTTTGAATACACTTTACCCTGGTACAAATTGCCAGAATTTGAGGCTCTAGTGTGCTTTTCAGAAAATATAACTGCAATTGAACACTTAATGTCTTTGCTCTGTAAAATCAAGTATTTGGGCTTTCCTTGCCTGCCTTCATTTTTGAATTCTCTTCTTTCTATGGTGCTTAAGATTTTTGTGATTTGATTGAAGATGCTAGTTTAGAGAGGAGCTAATTAAAATGGTGAGAATCTGAAATTCTTTGTAATTTATGTACTTACTGGTTCAGGAAAATGAGCTCAGAATTTAGAAAATTTATTTTAAATATATAGAAAACTTCTGCAGGTTTTGGTTTTATTTCAGGTAAAATGAAGAGATTCAGAAATTTCAGTGCTTGGTTTATATTCTGTCTGAGACTGCTCATTCCCTTTGGCTGGGATAAATTCTCCTTTATAAAGTTCTTGGTCGTGGCTGTGAGTCTATTAGCACATAGCAAAATTATTATAAACTAACTCTTGTTTTGCACCTTTGAAAGGTAGCGTGCTGAGTGGTACCTGGGATTTGACTCTTAGATTAGAATTTTCTTCTATACTGCTTTCTTCTCTAAAATAGAAACCACTTCAGAGCACTTTTTTACTCAGAATCCTCAGTGGCTCCTCCATGCTGAGATTAAAAGAGTTTCTTCATTTGTACTTGATCAAGTGCTTAAAAATTTCTAAAATCTTTACAGCCCCTGAACTTTTTCAGGCATATTTCACTTCTGCGCATTTGATTTCTTCCTGTCTTTTAAATCATATGCTAGGAGTACGCTCTGCTCTGACCCACCTATATTTTGGGATATGGAGGTGTTCTCCCTCTCTCCTCCTCTGTCTTCTCTCACCCCTATCCCTGACTCCTTTTATAGAGCTCCGGACATTGTGGGTCTCCTTGAGTTACTTGTGATGTGGCTCTGATGTCACTTGAATTCTTTTCATTCCCTTTCTCATAAGGCGGTTTTAGTTTTAGTTTTGGGCTCCATGCCAGGTGGTACTCAGGGCTTACTCTTGACTCTGCTCAGGGATCACTCCTGGTGGATCACTGGGAGGATCCTATGTCATGCTACGAATTGAACAGGGCTTGATAGCAAGCAAGGCTGAAAAACTAGGGTTTTTTAAAAAAAACTAGGGTTTTTCCTCCACTATCTCTGATCCTTATAAAGCTTTCTATGGGTTCTGATGCTACGTTTCATTCTCTTTTTATAGGGCTCATGTCAGTGGAACTCTTAAGGCTCTAAGATTACTCCTAGAGATGCTCGATCATCATTCATCCTGTTGGCAAACCTACAAATCTGAAGGCTGTCCTCACCTCCAGTTGTTTTTCCATTCCCTATAGACTTGATCCTAAAGCTGGTTTATGTTATTTGTACCACACCTCTTCAATCCAGCTTCCTTGTTTCATCAGTGGTTCTGCCACCCGTGGAACATCTTTTATATGGTCTCCACACACACACATACACACGCACACACAAACACACACACGTGCTTTTTTTTTTAAAAATCATAGTCCCTTCAAGGCATATGTTGCTATATGAGACCAGAATAAAATTTCTGAAACATCAAGCTCTATTGTTCTAAGTATACTTTCTCCATTAATAGTTCTGCATTGCTATCAAGTGATTGTCAGAATCTCCTAGCATGGTGTGCCTCACCATTTACAAGCAACCCTCTAACCTTTCGCATGACCATGCATACTGTCTACACCAATCATATTGTGTGTATTTGAATTCCTTGGACTATTTCTTGTACATGTTCATTTTACCCAGAAATAATTGACTCTTCTCTCCAGAAGGGTTGCTTGCTCACTTAAATTTATCCTTCATTTCTCAGCACTATTTCCATGGTTTGTCCTCATCTACTTGTCCCATGCTGCCAAGTGCCATATACTTGGCCCCACTTGACAGCAATATGGAGCCCTTCACGGTAAACCTCATTAGGGATCAGTAACTTTTTTGGCTCTTTTCTTTGCATCCCTCCTGGCTTGTCATAGTCCCTCAACTTAGACAGTAAATGAATCAGACAAGAGGGATCATGGATGTGAAATTATATATTTGCAGCCTCAATGAATTGGTAGGAGTCTTTTCAAGCTGTGTTCTTTTGTTTCCTCTATAAACTGCTGGCTTTTCCAAGGATCTTCTTAGGAAATCAAGCTCACATTATCAGTTAATCTGGGGGTGGGGGCAGCAAAATATCTTTATTGAGATATCATTCAGTATCACAGAATTAACTCATTTAAAGAATACAGTTCATTGGTTTTGTATATTTATCTGTGTGATCTTCCCAAAATTTGAGTTCAGAAGATCACCATGAGATACAGTTACAAAGCTTTCATATTTGACTTTGAGTCATACAGTGATTCAACACCCATCCCTCCACCAGTGTACATTTTCCACCACCAATGTCCCCAGTATCCCTCCCCCTTCATCCTACCCCTTCTCCTATGGCAGATAATTTCCCTCTTACTCTCTCACCACTTTTGGGCATTATGGTTTGCAATTCAGATACTGAGAGACTGTCATGTTTGGTTCTTTATCTACTTTCAGCACACATCTCCCATCCTGAACGATCCCTCCAACTATCATTGACTTAGTGATTCCTTCTCTATTCCAGCTGCCTTCTCTCCCAGCTCATGAGGAAGGCTTCCAACTGTGAATCAGTCTTCTTGGCCCTTGTCTCTGCTGTCCTTATTAGTCCATATTAGTCTCATATTATGTTAGTTTATAATCCACAAATGCGTGCAGTCATTCTATGTCTGTCCCTCTCTTTCTCATTCATTTCACTTAGCATAATATTTTCCATATCCACCCACTTGTAAGCACATTTTATGACTTCATCTTTCCTAACAGCTGCATAGTATTCCATAGTGTAGATGCACCATACTCTCTTTAACCAGTCATCTGTTGTCAGGCACTCGGGTTGTTTCGAGATACTGGCTACTGTGAACAGTGGTGCAATGAACATACAGGTGCAGATGTCATTTCTACTTTGTTTTTCTGCACTCCCGGTATATATTCCCTGAAGTGGTATTCCTAGGTCATATGGAAGCTCAATTTCTAGATTTTTGAGGAATACCCATATTGTTTTTAAGAAAGGCAGGACCAGTCGGCATCCTCACCAACAGTGAAAGAGAATCCATTTCTCCCCACATCCATGTCAGTATTGGTTATTCTTGTTCTTTTTGTGTGTGAAAAAATGTTTTAATTTTTGTTGAGTGTGTGCTGAGTTGTGGGCATACGAAAACTGTGTTAGTAACATTTTGAAGATTTATTTGCTTCCCAAAGCTCTTGTACTATATTTTTATCCTATCAGCAATAAATTAGAGTCCTAATTATTCTAATTGGTCAGTAACAACTTTGTTATCTATTATTTGAATTTTTTACATTTCTTTAATAGATATTGAAATTTATCTGCTTTCCATATGCTTATTGCCTATTTGTATATTCCTTGGTGAAATGTTTATTCAGGTGCATTCCACAATTATTAGGTTATTTTTCTTTTTAGTTATTAAATGTTAATAATTCTTTATATGTTACTATGTCATAAGATGTATATTTTGATGTATTTTCTCCCATTCTGTGTATTTTCTTTTGATTTTATTAATGTTATTCTCTGAAGCACTAAGATTTGACTTTGATATAATTATCTCCATTGGTTTTTCCCTTTTATTGCATATTTTTGGTGGCAGAGTTATGCAAATAGTGCCTGATTAAACTCACATAAATGTTCTCATATACTTTTTCTGAGAGTATTATGGTTTTAGCTCCCACATTTAGGTGCGAGATCCCCTTTGAGTTGGATTTTTTTTCCTTTTTTTTTTTTCTGTTAAGAGCAAATGCAACATTTTGACTTCGAGGGTCACATGGTTTCTGTCATAGCTACTCAGCTCTGTTCTATGAAGACATCCCTGTCTTCCTCACACGTGTGCATTGACATGACCTAGCTGTCCACTCAGTGCGGTTGACTATACAGCTCTTATCTTTTTCCTTTGCAGTTTTTCTTTCCCAGTAGTCTGTTCTAAGAGTTTTTGCTACATGTATTGTGTCCACCTGGGGTACCAGTTCCTGCTCTGAGATTGGAAATCCTCCCAAGGTAGTGAGCTATTGCAGTTATAGAATTTCCTCCATTGGATTACAGCATCTCAGTTATTGCTCTTCATTGCTTATTGCTTGTTGCCTGATGTCATCTCTTAAGAAATTATTGTTTTAATATTGCCTCTTTTTAAGTGAAGCTGGTCTCTGATCCTCCAGCTTAGTCAGGAGCATATTTCCACACTTAATTCCTCATCACCTATATTGTACAGCATCTTTGTTTAAGAGTCTGCTCATTATTTTCCAACTTGAGGGATTTGCAGCAATGGTTTAAAACAGCAGAGAGTTGGCAATCAAGTCAGTAGAATAGAGATTTAAGCCATTGATCCAAACGGCAGGCGGATATCCATAATTGTCAGGTTTTTAATGTGGGATGTATTGTAGATGCCCATGCATGAATAGATCAGTGGTATAGCAGACATCTGAAAATAGAGGATTTTAAACTAAGTACTCATTAAAGGAACATTGGGAAGCAAGATAAGTAGCCAGCTTAAAGATTCTGTTTGTGAAGAATGTATTTCTACCATTGTCTTGAACCATTTTCTAAAACCTATTATATATTATTTGTATATATTATATTGGCTTCTTTGAGTTACATTCATGTTAGAAAGAAGTTTATAACGAAATATCTCTGAGCATTTGTTTAACACGTATTTGCTGAATAGCTACTCTGTGCCAGTTGCTACTTTTGGGGTACCAAAATGAAAATAAACACACAAGTCAGTGATTTCCTCCAGCCTCCCTTCTAATGTAGTGAGACAAGGGGAAAAATAAGAAAGAAAAAAAGTAAATAAATACAGTGTAGAGAGCCAGCAGGACTAAGGAGAAAAATAAGGCTTCTTGATACTGATGATGGTGGTGGTGATATTAGTGTATTGGCATTCAAACAAAAATAATGAAGATAAGAAAGTCTTGTCTTGAGCTGATCATTTTTATATCATTAGCTATGTTATTGTTTGTCTCATAGTCAGCATCTACAATATTCATTAAAAATAGAAATTAAAGTCATTTTATGAACACAATTCCTTGTAGTGGGCTTCTTTACTCTTATTTCTGATGCCAATCAAGAGGAATAGTATTACATGTGATGTTTCCTCTTCTAAGAGCCTGTGTTAGAAACAAAGTAGAGTTAGGAGATCAGTGTGATAGCTATGCTAGGCTGGACCTTTAGGGAAAAAGTTCATGGGAGATTTGTGTGTTAAATCTTGTTTTATGAGGAAAGAAAGTCCATGTGTGCACAGAAGGATTGAACAGATAATTTGTACAATTTACTCTGTGACAGTCAATTTCTATTTTTAAGACTGCCTCGGGTGTTCATATAGTTAATTAGAATAATTTAATGAAAAATAGATTGCTTATGGTGTTCTAAATTTGGTACTATAGTTTTAGTCATGATGCATGGAACGTGATGCATTCATTGACTATCAAAAAATAAGGTAATTCTTGGAAGACATAAGGTAACACCAAAGGCCGTCATAGAAAATGAGTGAGGAGAGGTAGAGAGGGAGACTGCTACTTCTTAAGTTTTGATTCATCAGTCAATGGATTCTTCATACTCTTGTCTTTGTTGTTTGACAGTGAAGCTGGACAGTGACAAAGGTGGGAAAGGACCAGTCCTGTCTGGCTCCATAGATGGGAATTTTGTGTCTATGGTGGTATATCATGGTAATGTATTATGGTTTGTGTCAAGATGGTTCTTTTCTCTGAATGAATTTGGTGGCTCTGAGAACCATAGCTTCTACTTCCTCAACTTTGTTGATCCTAAATTGCCAGTGTCAACTCTGTTGCTCTTAAGTTCTCAAACTTAACTGCTTATGGAGTTGCAGCAGATTCCTGCCGTGGTGTTGATGGGTTGCAATACTTAATTCTACAATGCAGGAACACGACAACATTGAACTGCCCGCCTATGGAAAATGACACCTATCTGTCTTACACTGCCAACTCTGCCTGTAAGTGATGGAGTGATGGTGGAGTGTGGAGCTCTTCATGGTCACAGGGCAGCTGATCCAGGATACCCATCTACATGGCATCTAAAGGACCTAGGTTCTGAGCTGTGAGTTTCTTCGCAGCAACCATACTAGAGTGGAAGCGTTTCTGTTTTTTACTCTTTCCTTCTCCACTCCCTTAAGTTCTAGAGGGTGAGAGAGAATTTTGTATTTTAAGATGAATAAAATCATTTTTGTAAGTTGATCAACCAATACAGAAAATGTTAATTATTCTGAGAGCATTGTTCCTGTAAAGTGAAACAGCTTCACCAAATTAGCATGCCAGGAGAACAATAAAAGAGCCATTTTAGGTGAAGAAGTAGAAATCAATCACTGGTTAAAAAAAATTAAATTCTTTTTTTAGGTGATTTTATCTCTTGATTAAATAAATGAATTCTGGGTGCTTCTCCTCCGCCTAAAACCCCGGCTGACTTCAGTTAGAACTAGGGAACCAAGAAAGGGACTATAAACTTACTATTGATATGCAAAATGAAAATACCACCAAAGAAAGGCAGTAATGACATCCTAAAGAGGTGACTTTTGAAAGAAAAGTCATGAATATTTTAATTTAACTCTATTGTTATACTTGAAAATTTTGATTTTAAGTCTCTCCTCAATATTTCACTATAGCACAGCGGTAGGGTGTTTGCCTTACACACAGCCAACATGGCCGACCCGAGTTTGATTCCACCGAGATTATCTCGCCCGCACGGCAGAGGCTGGCAAGCTCCCTGTGACGTATTCGATCTGCCAAACACAGTAACAACAAAGTCTCCAATGGAGACGTTACTGGGCCCACTCGAGCAAATCGATGATCAATGGGAGGGCCTTTACTTACTTTACTTTACTTCAGGTACCAACTGATGTGTGCAAAATCTCTCGAAAATCTCATTTAAAGATAGTAATCAGCGATGTACTAGAAGCAATTTTCTAACCCCTAACTCTGTGCTTAGTGGTAAAATTCTGTTCTGAACTCTGAAGTACACCAGTCAGTTCAGTGATCCCTTATTAGTGAAACTAAAAGAATTCCTTCTCTTCATTGATGAGTGGTCTGATCCCAGTAAAAATTCTGGAACTGGTGCACATTTGTTCGAAGTTTTAGGTTATTCATCAGAATCTGAGCTTCTTTCTTGTAATGATGCAGTAAGATGATATACATAAGGGGTTGGTGAGACATTTAATTAAAAAAGGCACATTTATGAGACATGATGCACTGACCCATCTCAGAGACTTTGATGAGTCTAGTCTGACTCTGTACCTGAAGTTGAATATTTTTAAAGTGGTGTGTAACCAGAAAGGCTTTATGGATTGGTAAAACATCAGTAATTACTTATAGGTGATTTCTGAGGTTAGAGAAACACTGTTTCATTCATTGTTCCTTCTCCATGGGGTCTGGCACCAGTATGAGCACATAGATATGTCAAATAATTATTGCCTAATGGAAATTCTAAGAGATCAAGATTTTTCTCATAATGACCTAGAATTCTCTATTAATGGTTCTTTGGATATACTAAGACATGTCAGTTTTCAATAATTTGACACATGTTCAATTCTCAATAATTTGACACTAAGGACATTTTACCTATGCCACATATTTGGACTTTTTCTGAATCATGTGGTAGAAAAGTCATCTTAAACTAGTATAAAAAGAGATAATTGTGAATTTGAGTATCTCTGAGTATTTTGGATTTAGTTGTGACTTGATTCAGGCGCGTAGGTTAAGTTTACAGGCCAACTGTCCTCCATCTCCCAGATTCCTGTTCCTGGCGGATTGTGCCAAGCTCCCCTGGTCCAAGTAGGATTCACACAGCTACATGTTTAGTGAAGCATAAATAAAAGAGTCTTAAATTACTCTTTGAAAAAAATCCTGGGACTCACTCAATGGAGAAAATATTGGGTCACATGTTCACCCTTTGCCGATTCTGGAGAAGATAGGAGTGGAGAATGCATGGTGGTCAGGAGTGCCTTCTTGAAGGTGCAGTCCTCCCAAAGTCAGTGACTTTAGACTGAAATGAGGGTGCTACTATTGAAATAAAGGCTAAATGGGCACCAGTGACCCCTTCGTTTATGGATCCCTTGGTTCACCTTGCTAGCCCTCAGTAATTCATTCCTGTTCAGGTAAGGGATTCTCCTTAATGAGATGGTGATAATTCCATTTTAGCATGTGATTTCCTTCTATTTTCAGATGCCCTGATGGTGACTTTTTATTTACAGACAATAAAATAAGAGTGATCCCCCAAATTACAAGGTTATACTCTGGGTTATGACAAGCTCTCTCTAGGGATTTAGAGAATTTTGGTGTGTGCTGTTGAGTTCACATTTTCTCCCCAGGTTCATCTTAGCAGTGACTTTTATAGCACTAATATTATGTAATAGGAAAACTTTATTTTCTTACTTTATTTTCTTCTCTATTCATGACATAGTGTGTGGCACAGAGTGGACACTCAATAAACAGTTACTAGGACATGAATGAATGCCATAAAACATCAATTCTTAGAAGCTTCTATTGCGTCTCTAGAAGCAGACATTCTTTTGTAAAGGAGGTTTGTTTGAGTATAATAGTAACATAGCATAGATTATTGTTAGAATGGATTGGTCATATAATGTAGTGATGTTACTAACTCCCAAAGTTTGTACTTTATCCATAGATATATTACTGACTCTTAATCACTTATCACTTAATCACTTAACTTCCCGTTAGTCGTCGATTTGCTCGAGCGGGTGCCAGTAACGTCTCCATTTGTCCCTGTCACGTGCTAGTGTAGCCCAATGGCATCTGTTCGCTCTGGGAACGTGAAGAGCCTCAAACCGATCGTTCATGATCTTGACGAAGAAGTCTGACCATCTGGTAGGTGGGCGGCCATGCGGTCTTTTGACATCCCGTGGAATCCAGTCAGTAACAGCTCTAGTCCAGCGGTCGTCTTTAAATCTCATTACGTGACCAGCCTATCTGATTTTTGACACCTTGGCAAATGAGACAGCGTCCCTGATTCTTGATTGTCGATGGATGTCGGAACTCCGGATTTTTTCTCTCATTTGAGTGAAACGTGATATTCCAAGCATAGCTCTTTCTATTCTTCTTTGGGAGACCTGAATAGCGTTCTCATCCTGTTTGCATAGGGCCCAGGTCTCCGAGGCATATGTTAATGCAGGAAGAACAGTGGAATCAAAGAAATGTGCCCGGAGCTGGAGGTTCTTAGTCCTCTTAGCTATTTCTTCGATGTTCTTGAAGGCGTTCCAAGCCACTCTCTTCCTCCTGCGCAGCTCGGGTACCAGGTCATTTGTCATGTTGACTTCTCGACCTGGGTACACATAGCTGTTGCATTCGGAGATGGTCATTCCGTTGAGAGCGAATGGGGCATCAGGAACGAGGCCGTTCCTGATTACTGACTCTAGGCAAGGAATAAGTCTGGCCTCAGTGATAGATGTGATTTACTATACTTGAAGACAATAAGCATTGGGATACAGTATTTTATCTTAAACCACACAATTGCATCTGACGACAAATGTGATTGTGCTATGTAGAAGTGAAATTACGTTTCTTATTAATGTAATCTTGAAATGCACAGTTCCACAATATATTTGGCAGAATTATTGAAGTAGTTAAATTCATAGAATTTTACCTGTGAGTTAGAGTTCCTGATGTCAGGTCCCCGATATATGCCTCCTTCTGCAGCCAAATTGTGAGAATAACTTACTAGAGTGATGGAACTTATTAAAGGAAGTCTACGTTTCCACATTCCAGAGAGAACATGATGATTGAATCCGGATAGGTATGTGGCTGGCTGGTTCCTTGATGAATTGGATTCATTTGATCCAATGTGTTGGCTTAAACTTTGCAGAAATTAAACTCAATGAACATCAAGAGAAGCTTCAGGGGTGATAATTTAGCACATTAGTGGACCTCAGAATATAGTTACTTTTATTTATAGATATTTTATGAAAAATTATTATAGAAGACATCAACAATATGAAAAGAATATAATTTTCAGTTTTAAGACTCATGGTCATGGTCCTCCCGTTGTTCATCGATTTGCTCGAGCGGGCCCAGTAACATCTCCATCGTGAAACTTGTTGTTACTGTATTTGACATATCGAATACAATTTTAGAAGCTATGATAATAGTCTGATAGAACACTGCAAAATACCATAGAAAGTGTCAAGTGATTCTTCTTGTGCCTCTGTACAAATGATTGTATGTGTTCTATTATTACTTGTATTTAATAGTGACAGAAATAGTAAATACATTTGTGGGTGCTTTTTATGTTAGACACTTTTCTAATTATTTATTCCTATTGATTTGGTTTGACCCTCCCGTTGTTCATCGATTTGCTCGAGCGGGCCCAGTAACGTCTCTATTGGAAACTTTGTTGTTACTGTGTCTGGCATATCGAATACGTCACGGGGAGCTTGCCAGGCTCTGCCGTGCGGGCGAGATACTCTCGGTAGCTTGCTGGGCTCTCCGAGAGGGGCGGAGGAACCGAACTCAGGTCGGCCATGTTGGCTGCGTGCAAGGCAAACGCCCTACTGTTGTGCTATCGCTCCAGCCCTGCACACAGCCAACATGGCCAACCTGAGTTCGATTTATTCCTATTACTTTCCTTAATCTTTTTATAGTAGGTCCTGTGGGAGTAGATACTGAACTGACCTCATTTTACAGATAAGGAAACCGAGGTGCATAGAATTCTGTGTTATCCAAAGTCCCATGGCAGAGGTTGCGTGCACTAGGAGACTCTCATCCTCTGAGGCTACTCAGTAGCATCAGTCTCCTATTGGTTGTCAGGACTTTCTGTAAGCATTTTCTGTGTATGTTAAGGGTTGTTTTCTCCACCAATACGTTATTCTCTTCCCATTTGGAATCCCCATGCCTCTCAGGTGACTTCCTCAGGGAGATGATAATTTTATGACTACTTGATTGGCCTCAGATGACCTACTGTTCCAGGGTGTATGTGTGTGTGCCCGGGTATTTCTCAATGAAATGAGAACTGAATTGGGGACATAGTAGATTCCCTGACCATTATGGGTGGGAAATGTTCAGTCTGTTGAGACTCTGAATAGGATAAAAGTTGAAGGAAGGAGTCATTCTCCTTTTGGCTCTGGCTACATTGTTTGAACTGATATACCTTATCTTGTCTTCCCAGTCCTTACACTGGAACTTGTACATAAGTGCCCCTGACATCCAAAAACCTTTGCACTTATTCTGTGCACCACCTTCTTATTTAGATGGCAAATTCTCAATAATCTCAGGAGACATTTGTCATAATAAATTGGTTTGTGTGCATGCATATTGTTTCTCTAGTATACGTAGCCAGTAGTTATACAAAGTAACATAATATACCAGACTAGATTATAATATTCCTAAACCAATATGTACCTGAGTTATAAAATTTGCCTTAGGGTTTGGGGGAACTCCTTTATAAATTCACAAAGAAATGCTCTTTGGTGGTCTATTTTAGATGGCTCACTTCTTAGCAGTTCCCACAGATCTTAGACTAGGGTCTACTTTATTATTAGTCTCTAACAGGGAGTTGTGTCTACTGAACTTTAATGTGACTGCTACAATGGGTCAAAAGTAGTTGTGCTCAGAGACCTGAATTATTTGAGTTACTCTTCCAACCTTCGGTCTTTTCTGTGGCCCTACTGACTTCAGTGCTGAAATCTGTCAAATGGAGATAACAGTGCATTTACTCCTTCCAGGGACTCAGTGGGCATGGCCGTCATTCCTCAGCTGTTTTTTCAGTCATTCTATGATGTGTGTTACTCTCCACTCCCATACACAATGGAAGGCCCTTGTGTGTGGTCTGTAAACGAAAACCAATCCAGTGCCATTCTCATGAAGCTCAGCGCTTCTAGAGAAAATCTGATGCATAAGCTTGAATTCAATGATTACCAGGAAAATAGGTTATATACAAATAATTATCAATTATTCAGTAGTTGTTACAATGCAGATATTAACCATATTAGCAATAGGCTGCTGCCGTTTATCAACAAATTAGGTGCTAGGAACTGGGTACTGGGAATACATTCTTTGATTTAAGCATAAGAATCAACTTCTGGAGATGGAGGGACAGCTCTATGGGCTGCAGTGCATGTTTTGCATGCAGACAGTGTGTTTTTGATTCCTGGCACCACATGGTCACTGCACACTGCCTGGAGTGACCCCCTGAGCACTAAACTCAGGATAGTGCGTGAGCACTGAAGACATGGCACGAAAACAAAACAAAATGAAACAAAAGAATACAATTGTTTTTTTGCTTTTTGAGTTACACTGGCGATGCTCAGGGGTTCCTCCTGGCTCATGCACTCAGGAATCACTCCTGGCAGTGCTCGGGGGACCATATGGGATGCTGGGAATCGAACCCACATTGGCTGCATGTTAGGCAAATGCGCTACCAGCTGTACTATTGTTCCAGCCCAAGAATACAGTTCTGATTTGGGATTTCTTACTTACTCATTCAACTCATTTAAAGTCATTAAAGTTGTTTACCAATTAAGAGTTGCAAAAGGACACTAAAAAGAATGTTGGTCCTTTCTATAGATTTTCAGCCCTTTGTCAAAAAAAAAAACACCCTCTATAAATGTTCTCTGTATCTTTCAAGAATTCTTATTAGCATATGCTGGCATCCATTCTCCTACAAGAGATGCAATCAAATTATGTACAATTCTGCACCTTGTATTTTCACTGAGAGCAAATTTCAATCTCAGGTTTGATAGCAGGGAATGTTCTGTCTAATGGAATCTACATGCAAAGAAGATTGTGACTTAGAGAAGTTTCTTCTAAAAGGGATATGTAAAAACACTAAATGCTGAAGAACTCGAGTTAAGTGGCATCAGGAAAGGACTCCGGGGCAGTATGACCTCCCAGGCAGAGAGTGGAGGCTGGAAAGTAAGTGTGTGGCAAGTGGGTAGGTGTGGGGTTGTCTTGTTGGTCATGTGCGTGTCTGGGGATCATCTGGAGCACCTGCTTTGTGATGAAAACACTGATTCCCAGGCCTCTGGCTGGTGTCTGAGTCTGATAAGAGAGTGATGTTCTGGGATTGGCCCAGGCCCTGGGTGGGAAAGAAGCAGCTAATGATAGGGCAGGCAGGGAGGGCCAGGCCTCTGTCTGGTCCCAGCTTTCCAGGACATTTCTCTGGGAAGTTTTGTGTTTTTCTTCTTTCTCTGTTTCTGCCCTTCAGCCCCACTCAATCCTCCACCCTCCTTTCCTGGTAAAATCCTTCCTTTCTAAACTGGAGAAGAGTTAACTTGTTCCTTGTGTGCACTGTGTTTCAGGCATTGTCCTGAATTCTGAGTTTACTCCAAGCACTATCACCTCCATCCTGTAAGAGACTATTCTCATTCCTATTTTACCAGTGAGGATGTTTGAGGCAAAGAAAATCCACCCCTTTTGTGATGGGTGAAGCCCCATTTCAGATGCTGACATTCTGACAGCACCATCCGAGATGGTAAGCATTGGTGCTGCCACATGGTCCTCACCAGGCTGTGTAGGAAGTGGAGACATTTCAGTTTCAGACAAGAGGAAATGGCACGTCTGAGGGCAAGCTGCTTGCAGAGCTGGGTTTTCCTTCCAACTCTCATATTACTTCCCTTCTGATTCCCTGTCTCTCTACACTTGCACCGTTGGCAGTAGATGCCCCTGTGCCTGATATATCCCCCACTCCTGGGGTTCTTTTCCTTCGCCCCCAATAACAGCCATGGTGGAGATTGTTTCTGGTGGAGTAGGTGCTTAGTCACTAACTGTTACATCATCAGCCAGTTTCTCTCGGCTGCTCTGAGGGTTCCTTTCCCCAATGTAAAAGTAAGTCTCACTGTCATCGTTTGGTGTAAAAACCAGAGATTACTTTCATATTCACACCAGAACTCATCTGTTCTAATGCCAGAGGGTGTTTTTAATATCTATGTCTTACCTCCTTTAACTCTTTGCTCCTGATCTGATTCTTGAGCAACAGATATAATAATCAGTGCCACCTATTCAAATCAGTGTAGGAAACAATCTGAGTGCCCAAGAAGAGATGATTGGTTAAAGAAACTATGGTACATCTACACAATGGAATACTATGCACCTGTTAGGAAAATGAAGTTATGAAATTTGCTTATAAATGGATGGACATTGAGGGTATCATGATGAGTGAAATGAGTCAGGAGAACAGGGACAGATACAGAATGATTGGACTTATTTGTGAGATATTAAAATATATAATATGACACTAATACCCAAGGACAATGGAAACAAGGGCCAGGAGTATTGGTCCACCTTTGGAAGCCTGCCTTAAGGGAGAAGACAGTTGGGATAGAGAAGGGACCACCATGACAAAGATAATTAGAAATGATGACTCCAGTTAAGAGCTGCTTGCTGACAATAGTTAAAGTACCTATACTGCAGTACCTATACTGCAAACTATAATGTTCAAAAGGGAGGGGGTGGGGATGGGAGGAAGAAAGGGGAAAGTGCCTGCCTTAGAGGGAGAGTGACTGGAGGGAAAGTGGTGTTGGGAAATGTACACTGAAGGAAGGGTGGGTGGATGTTGGAACACTGTGACTGAAACTGGAGCATGACCAGCTTTGTACTCTGCATCTTACTGTGATTCAATTTGAAAAAAAAAACCCTTAAAAAAATCAGTACCACATGAGACTAATCCTGAGCCTGCCTGCAAAGCCCAGGAGATAGGGAAATGCAGGGATTCCTGGTGGCTTTCCAGGCTCTGTTGTGGTCTACCTAGAGTGCTTTACACAGCTACCCTTACCAAACCCTTGCCTGTCATGTGGACCCTAAGAAGACAATTTGGATGGAGTTATTATAAAGTGTATCACTTACATCAGATCATCTCCCCAAGTGTGCTCTGAGTATGGTGAACAGATTATGTTCCCTTCTGAAGAGCATTCAATGTGCCTGCATTTCGATCTAAGTCATTTACTTCAATCATTGCTGCTAGACTGCAGTTACCTGCAGGTCCATCAAAACATTGCTGCTGCTTCACAGAGAATGGGTTTGCAGCCGGTGCTTTCCTGTCCCTAAAACCCAGCACCTGAAGTTGGGGTTCAGGTCCTGAAGCTTGTCTGTATGTACTTAAAGGAATGTGAATTATGTCACTGTGAGAGCACAGTGCCTGGCACTTTGATAACCATCGACCGAGTGAGTGGTTGTGTTTTTAGCAGAAAATAAAGGTCTGGATAAGAAAGAGTTTCTGAAGATGAAGCACCTTTCTTGGTTTCTCCGTGACTGAACCCTGACATTTCCCTCAGATGTCAGTACTTGCAAATGGTTCCTGGTGTTTCTGACAAAAGGCAGAGTAGGAGGTGGCCCTGCAACCTTGGCCCTGACCTTCTTGGTGACAGTGGTGTTTGCACATAGTTGCTAAAATTAAACTCTCATATTGGCTTGGTGTTGTGACTCTTTTGTCGTCTAAAAAAATGGGAAGTCACTAGAACATTTGCCAGAGGCTGGAATTTGACTCTGGAAGTGAATTTTGGTTAATCCATCTTTTAGCTAAAGAATTTTTATTATTAAAATTTGTATGTGTTAATCACATGGATAATTGTGCTCAAAGCAATGTGCATGGACATTAAATTACCTTAGTTTTCTACTAATGGTCATTTTCTGCCTTAGCCCTTTTAATTATCTTTATAGATATAGCCATGTTGTATTCGTTAACAGTTCTTTTATGGATATCTAATATAAACTTAGAGTTGCACCAAGAGTAATTGATGATCATCACCTACTACTTTTGTTTGACTGTTGCTATAATGAATTGAAATTGTATTTTTGCAAAAGCTTAGCACAGAGCCAGCCATATGGTAGAGTATTGCTAAGTATTTAGTCATTCACCCTGTATGTACACACTTACTTTTCCATCTGGTAATAGTGCTATTAAAAATAAAAATTTGTTAGCAGCCATGTAGAGAAATTTTATTTTTTGATGGTTGTTGAAGTAGATGATATTCATTCTTAAATATTCCAAGTTGAGGTTATTACTCCAGAGCTCTGTGAGGCAAATTCTGGAATTCCAGTTCACTCTAGTCCAAATAGTTGAGCAAGTCATGAGTAATGGTATGTTTCCTTTGAGTCAGAGAGGTGGCGTTGTCTTTAGGAATGCCAGTTCCCTAGATAGCAGTGAATGCCTTGATGTCTGTGTAAGAGAGTCAAAAAGATGCTAGTTTACCTCTTTGCCTCTATTATATCAAACATCAAATTATCTGGTCAGCAACAGAGTGTGTTTGTTGTTGAGGTCCTTACCAGGTTACTAAGTCTGGGCACTCTTGGAGCAACTTCCTGAGAGTGGCTCATATTCACTTTCCCTCTAAGACAGATCAGCTACCATTCTTTTCCATTTGCCATGCTTTGTTGTTGTATCTGGCTGGGAATCTTTCTTTTAACCTTTTTATTACCAGCAATGTCAGTGGAAATGCTTTCAAGACCATCATGCCTCTTACCTTTTTGGGTTTGTATTTGAGCTATACTTCTGGTTATGTGCTCAGAGATCACTTCTGGCAGACTCAAGAGACCACATGTGGAGTTCTGGGGGTCAGACCAGGTTGGCCTTGTGCAATACAAGCACCTTACTCACTGTACCATCTCTCTGGCCCTGATATCTGAAGTTTATTTCCACAAAGACATGAACCTACAGTCATGCATGGAGGCTAGTGATGGGCAATGGAACAACATTTATTATGCACCTGCTAGTTAGGAACTGTTTGAAATTCCTTAGCTGCTTCTTATCATTTAATCTTTGTGTCAGTGCCCCATCACCTCTGTTTCAGAGGAATCAAAAGCTTCATTTATGCTAGTAGCTTACCCAGTTTCCTAGTTAATAGTTTGAACCTGTTTGCTGAAAATCCCTCACTCATAACTTCTCTACTAACTTGCTTTGTATAGCACTGTTTGTTGTAATTTAATGTTTTGTTAATATTCAATGATCTATCAGCTCATTTTCATGCAATCAGTTCCTCCTGAAATCAGTACGAGAAAGGCCACTCTTTTCCTAAACTGATAATACTCTCTTTTATTACATCATGAAGGCTGGTTCACTTTTCATAGTATTCTTTTTGCTTGACTGGAGAGCCAGATTGAGTACTCAATTGCAATCATTCTCATCTTTGATTCTGTACTATTATTTCTTCCTTTTTACTCAGAATTTACAGCCACTCTCTTCACTTACTTGACTGCCTTTCATGCTTCCAAATTATTTCTTAGAATCTGGTGTAAATGAGAAAGTCATTATAGTAATTTTCGAAGTAATATCTCTTTCCCCATCTTGGACATCAGCTTAACAGTGCACAGAGATGAGGAAATGCTGACTCCATTGAGGCAGTAGCTTCATGCCTAGCTTTTCCACACATACATGCAGGCAAAGATAATCTATGCATATGCACACATATTAGTAGGGAATGTACTTGGAGTCTCTGACTACCCTTGGTTTGGATCTCTCACTATTTCTGTTTGTCTGTCTGTCTGTCTCTTTCTCCAATCTTTGTCTCTTCATTTATCTTTTTCTTTTGTGGGCCTGGAATCAAGTATAGGGTCCCTGAAATGCAAGTCATGTGCTCTACCACCGAGCAACTTTTCCAGCCTCCACGCACCTGTCGCTCTTGTGTGATATTCATCTCGTTTTGACCTATTCTCTGACATGGCCAGACATGCGTGTAATTAAAGGTCATTCAACCAAAGAATGCTTCCGCCTCACCCTTCTGACTCCCCCACACGACAGCTGTTTTAAAAGATTCATGTTCTTTTTTTCCATGTCGCTAAGCAGCCTGCCCAGCAGGATCACCCCCTGGTTGGGGCTGGCTGTGAGCTGAGGGTCGGGCTCTGTTTCTTCCTGTCTCACAGGATGCCTGGAATAGAGATCGGACTTGAGCTCTGTCTCCTATACCTGCCGAGATGATAGCATGGATTCTAGGAGGAGGGATGAAAAGCAGAACCAGGAGAAGCAGGCAGGAAGCAGTTTTCTAAGTGTTGAAAGACATGACATTTATGATAGATCTCTGACCTTGAGATTCTGCTTTGGACTTCATCATGGATGATCTTTATTAAGTCTCCCAGACTGCGAATTAATGTGCTGGCATGAGGTGGCCGGGACAGTTGTGGAATGAGAGCAGTGTGGGAAATGGCTTCCTCCCATCCAGACACAAGGCCCCAGAGTATTCAAACTCTTTATTGTGTGCTCCCTCGCTCTGTGCCAGGAGGTAGGTGTTTTATGCTGCCAGCTTCTCTCTCAGCTCGGGTTTCACACCTAGTCAATGCATGGAAGGTGTGTGTGAAGCATAAAGAGGCAGATGGCTCCGAAAACTGGCACAGAGTGGGAACTTCCTGCTGAACAGATGTCCCTCTTGAGGTAATGCCCGTTGTCCAATAAACCTATGTTTCTTGCACCTACACCCATTGCCAAAGGTCCTTCTACTCTCTGCATCAGCGACTTGGACCTTGAGTAGGCAGAAAAAGCACCGGCCAATTAGAAACAGTGAACAAATACAACAGCATTTGTTTGCCCTGGATAGATACTGGTGACAGTTCAGAATTGATGCATTTTACTGTTTGTTTTGGTCCTAAGATATGATGCCTTTTGCTAGGAGACCAGTTGGCTCATCAGTCACAAACAGCAATAACTCTGTATAGATCGAAAATACCAAGAGGTCCTTTGGGAAATTTAAATGTTGACTAGGAAGTCTGTTCTTGCTCACAAAAACCTGACAATCCAATTAATTTTTCCAGTGCTGAAATCTAGAAGGACTGAGATAAAAAAAAAAAAAGCCTCTGTGAGAGAAGCAGTTTTGAGCGTCTGCCCTGCCCTCTTCACTCCTGACCGCGGGCACCCATCTCATCCCAAACCCAGGGTTCCGTAGAGGCGTGGCTTCCTCAAAAGTGGGCATGGCCTCAAAAGTGGGCGTGGCTTAATTTCCAGCGGGCCAATGCTTATGTGGCCGCAGGTTGTTTTCCCATACTAAGGAACCTAGTCCCCAAGGAATCTAGTCCCCAACCTACTCAGCAATATGAAGAAACAAAGAAAATCCCCAACACAAGTGGAGAACAACGAAAACAATCTAGAACATTCCATCAATACAGCTCACCTAAGGGACCTCTCTGACATAGAATTCAGATACGAAGTCATGAAGATGTTCAATCAACTCAATGAAACAGTCAGACAGACAGCCAGTAACACCACAGAAAAAATCGACAAATTACGAGAAGAAATGAGAGCAGAAATGTCACGATTAAAAGATTCCATAGACGAAATGAGAAACTCAGTTTCTTCTCTTAAAAATAGAATGACCACAGCTGAAGAGAGAATCAGTGAGCTGGAAGATCAGCTGCAACAAGCCAACACGCAACAACAAACAGTGGCAAGGGACCTCCAAATGGCTCTACAGAGAATCAGAGTCCTAGCAGATGATTCCAAGAGGAACAATATTAGAATCATGGGACTACCTGAAGCTCAGGGAAACAATCCCAATGAAAAAAACACCGTCAAACAAATCATTGCTGAAAACTTCCCAGAGCTGCACAATGCAGCCATTCAGGTTCAAGGAGCCCGAAGGGTGCCAGCTAAAAGAGACCCCAACAAAAACACTCCAAGACATATCATAGTTAGAATGATCAATACTGCCGATAGAGACACAATACTGCAAGCAGCAAGAGCAAAGAAGGAAATCACATACAAAGGAGCATCCCTTAGATTCACAGCAGACCTATCAGAGGAAACCCTACAAGCCCGAAGGCAGTGGTGAGATATAGTCAAAAAACTCACGGAAATGAATGCTTCCCCAAGAATACTCTATCCGGCTAAACTCTCCCTCAAAATCGAAGGAACGGTACACTATTTTATAGATAAACAGCAGCTCAGGAACTTCATAGACTCAAAACCAAACCTAAAGCAAGGCCTAAAGGGGCTACTATAAGAAAAGACAAACCCTACAACCACAACACACCCGCACAGAAACATGACACAAAACCCCATAACCATTCTCTCTCTCAATGTCAACGGTCTAAATTCACCAGTTAAGAGACACAGAGTGGCAAAATAGATACAGAGACAGAACCCAACATTCTGCTGCCTACAAGAAACTCACCTCAACAGCCAGAGCAAACACAGACTCAAAGTCAAAGGATGGAAAACAATCCTGCAAGCACACAACTCCCTCAAAAAAGCTGGGGTGGCCATACTAGTATCCGACAACATTAATTTCACCTTGAAAAAGATTAGAAGGGACAGTGAAGGCTATTTTCTCTTCATCAAGGGATACGTACAACAGGAAGAAATCACACTCTTAAATGTATACAACCCTAATGAGGGAACAGCTAAATATTTAAAACAACTGCTAACAGATTTTAAGGAGGACATCACTACCAACACAATAGTACTTGGAGACTTCAACATCGCCTTATCACCTCTGGATAGATCAACAAGAACAAAACCCAGCAAGGAATTATTGGCTTTGAAAGAAGTAAGGTAAAGGTAAAGGCCCTCCCGTTGATCATCGATTTGCTCGAGCGGGCCCAGTAACGTCTCCATTGGAGACTTTGTTGTAACTGTGTCTGGCATATCGAATACGTCACGGGGAGCTTGCCAGGCTCTGCCGTGCGGGCGAGATACTGTCGGTAGCTTGCCGGGCTCTCCGAGAGGGGTGGAGGAATCGAACTCGGGTCAGCCATGTTGGTCGCCTGTAAGGCGAACGCCCTACCACTGTGCTATCGCTACAGCCCTGTGAGTTATTGTTAAACTGTTTAACATTGAAAGAAGTAATAGAAGAGAAAGTGCTTATGGACTTATACAGGGCTTTACACCCCAAAAAGAAAGAATACACATTCTTCTCCAGCGCGCACAGAACATTTTCCAAAATAGACCATTTGCTAGGACACAAAACATACCTCAACAGAATCAGGAAGATAGAAATAGTATCAGCCATCTTTTCAGACCATGATGCACTGAGGATAGAAGTGAATCACACAAAGACACGGAGAACCAAATCAAACACCTGGAAATTAAACAACTCGATGCTGAATAACCAGTGGGTCAGGAACGAAGTCAAGGATGAAAACAAAAGATACCTGGAAACAAATGAGAATGAAGACACAAACTACCAGAACTTATGGGATGCAGTGAAAGCTGTATTAAGGGGAAAATTTATAGCTCTGCAAGCATATCTTAAGTCGATAGAAACGATGCACATAAACAATTTGACCTCACAGCTCAAGACCTTAGAAAAGGATCAACAGAAAGAGCCTAAATCGGGCAGAAGGAAAGAGATCATAAAACTTAGAGCAGAAATCAACGACATGGAAAACAAAGAAACAATCTGAAAGATCAATGAAACCAAGAGCTGGTTCTTTGAGAAAATAAATAAGATAGATAAACCACTAGCAACTCTCACAAAGAAACAGAGAGAGAGAACCCTAATAAATCGAATCAGAAATAAGAATGGGGATATCACAACAGAAACTAAAGAAATTCAAGAGATCATCAGAGACTACTTTGAAAGTCTGTATGCCACGAAACACGAGAACCTGGAAGAAATGGATAAATTCCTGGATTCCTACCATCTCCCAAAGCTGAATCAAGAAGATATAGAGTACCTGAATAGACCTATTCACATCAAGGAAATTGAAACTGTAATCAAAAGTCTTCCCAAAAACAAAAGCCCAGGCCCAGACTGATTTACTAGCGAATTTTTCCAAACATTTAAAGAGGACCTATTGCCAATTCTTCTCAAGCTTTTCCAGGAAATTGAAAAAACAGAAACTCTCCCAAACAGCTTCTATGAAGCCCATATCTCTCTAATACCAAAAGGAAACAAAGACACCGCAAGAAAAGAAAACTACAGGCCAATATCCCTGATGAACACGGATGCGAAGATTCTCAACAAAATACTAGCCAATAGAATACAACAACTCATCAAAAAGATCATACATCATGACCAAGTGGGATTCATTCCAGGGATGCAAGGATGGTTCAACATTCGGAAATAAAGCAACATAATCCATCATATCAACAAAAGAAAAGATAAAAATCATATGATCATATCAATAGATGCAGAGAAAGCATTTGACAAGATCCAGCACCCATTCATGATGAAAACCCTTGGCAAAATGGGGATAGAGGGGACTTTCCTCAATATAGTTAAAGCCATCTACCACAAACCTACAGCAAACATCATCCTCAATGGGGAAAAACTGAGACCCTTCCCACTAAGGTCAGGGACGAGACAAGGATGCCCACTCTCTCCACTACTGTTCAGTATAGTACTGGAAGTACTTGCAATAGCGATTAGGCAAGAAAAAGATATTAAGGGCATCCAGATAGGGAATGAAGAAATTAAGCTCTCACTATTCGCAGATGACATGATACTATACTTAGAGAACCCTAAAACCTCTACCAAGAAACTCCTAGAAACAATAGGCTTGTATAGTAAAGTGGCAGGCTATAAAATCAATACCCAAAAATCCATGGCATTCCTATACGCAAATAGTGAAAGAGAAGAAAGTGACATCAAGAAAACAATCCCATTCACAATTGTGTCCCAGAAAATCAAGTATCTAGGAATCAGCTTAACTAAGGAAGTAAAGGACCTGTACAAAGAAAACTACAAAACGCTACTTCAGGAAATAAAAGAGAACACGAGGAAATGGAAAAATATCCCCTGTTCATGGATGGGGAGAATCAAAATCATCAAAATGGCAATACTTCCCAAAGCACTGTACAAATTCAATGCAATCCCTATAAGGATACCGATGACATTCTTCAAAGAAATGGAGCAAACACTACTGAAATTTATATGGAACAATAAGCCCCCACGAATAGCTAAATCAATTCTTGGGAAAAAGAAAATGGGAGGAATCAACCTCCCTAACTTCAAAGTCTACTACAAGGCAGTAATAATTAAAACAGCATGGTACTGGAACAAAAGCAGAGCTGCAGACCAATGGAACAGAGTTGAATATACTGACATTTCCTCCCAAACATATAATCATCTAATCTTTGATAAGGGGGCAAGAAAAGTGAAATGTAGCAGGGAAAGCCTCTTTAATAAACTGTGCTGGCAAAATTGGACGGCTGCATGCAAAAAAGTGGGTTCAGATCTCTGCCTAACACCATGCACAAAAGTAAGATCAAAATGGATTTATGACCTCAACATCAGACCAGAATCCATAATGTTTATTGAAGACAAAGTCGGCAAAACTCTCCATGATATTGAAGCTAATGGTATCTTCAAAGATGTCATGCCACTGGCCGAGCAAGTGAAAACAGAGATAGACAAATGGGACTATCTTAAACTAAGACGCTTCTGCACCTCAAAAGAAACAGTGACCAAAATACAAAGACAGCCTACAGAATGGGAAAGAATATTCACCAAATACACGTCCGACAAGGGGTTGATATCAAGGATATACAAGGTACTGGTTAAACTACACAAGAAGAAATCACCCAACCCCATCAAAAAATGGGGCGAGGAGATGAACAGAAACTTTCGCAAAGAAGAAATCCGAATGGCAAAAAGGCACATGAGAAAATGCTCTACATCACTAATCATCAGAGAGATGCAGATCAAAACCACAATGAGACATCATTTCACACCACAGAGACTGGCCCACATCCACAAGAACAAAAGCAACCAATGCTGGCGCGGATGTGGCGAGAAAGGGACCCTCCTTCACTGCTGATGGGAATGCCGGCTGGTCCAACCCTTTTGGAAAACAGTATGGACGACTCTCAAAAAATTAGAATTTGATCTGCCATTTGACCCAGCTATTGCACTCCTGGGAATATATCCCAGAGAGGCAAAAAGGTATAGTCGAAGTGACATCTGCAATTGTTTGTTCATTGCAGTACTCTTTACAATAGCCAGAATCTGGAAAAAACCTGAGTGCCCAAGAGCAGATGACTGGTTAAAGAAACTTTGGTACATTTACACAATGGAGTACTATGTAGCTCTTAGAAAAGATGAAGTTATGAAATTTACATACAAGTGGTACTACATGGAAAGTATCATGTTAAGCGAAATGAGTCAGAAAGAGCGGGATAGACAGAAAGATTGTATTCATCTGGGGAACATAAAGCAACAAAAAGGGAGACTAACACCCAGGAATGGCTGAGATTAGTACAGGAATTTTGCTCCATGAATGGAAGGCCAGCCACACGTTCTAGGTGAAAAGGAAGCTCAGATAGAGAAGAGAGCACCAAATGAAGGGTGTTGTGAGGACCCTCCCAGGGTGGGAGAAGCATGCTAAAAGTAGTCTATAGACCAAACATGATTCCCACTCAATGCCTCTCTTGCAAAACACAGTACCCAAAAGAAGAGAGAGAGAACAAGGGGGAATACCCTGCCACAGAGGCAGGATGGGACAGGGGGGATGAGGGGTGGGGGGGATGCTGGGACCCGTAGTGATGGATGACGGGCTCTGGTGGAGGGATGGGAACTTGATCATTGTATAATTGAAACCCAAGCACAAAATTTGTAAGCCTATAACTGTACCTCATGGTGTTTCACTAATAAAAGAAAAAAAAAGCCTCTGCACAATTAAAAACATAATATTATACAAATTTAGACATACTTTTAAGAATGGCTTACTATGAAATGGATTTAGATGCAAAGCTGGAAAAATGTTGAGGAACTATCTGAACATTAGAACAGGGCTTCTGGGCACAAATGTGGCAGAGAATGAGTGTCTGCAGATGGATATATAGATCTGTGTTTTCAGCCCACAAAGCTTGTATAATAGACTTGCCTATCCGTTTTATTTAATTTCACTTTTTTTGTGTTTGCACAGCAGCCAATGATGCACAGGGTTTACTCCTGGCTCTGCTCTCAGGAATAACTCCTGGTGGTGCTCAGGGGACCCTATGGGATGCCAGAGTTTGAATTGGGTTGGCTGTGTGCAAGGCAACTTCACTACCTGTTGTACTATATTTCTGGCGCCTGTCCATTTATTTTTAATGAATACCTCCAACCGAGGTACCTGGCTACCTTTCTTCCCTCCTCTTGCCTTGCTCCTATAACTTATAGAGCACCTTCTGACAGTAGCTATATCTCTGATTAAAGGGCTTGTAGAAAGTACTCAGGGAGAAGGAAAATTGCCTCCCCCTGACCCCATCAAAAATAAATAAAAATAAAAATAGCACCTGGAAACAAGTGATTTCATTAAAGGACCAAATGTCTTCTGAAATTATCTGGGTTCCTTTTTGGATAGTCTCATTTGAGTAGAAAATGGAAAGTCTCCTGCTGAACAGTGTGACCATGGTCCAGTCTATTCTAACAGTTTCCCCTGGATAAAGACCCAGATTTACTGGCTCTCACTGCATTTTGATTGGAATGAGGGATTTGCTGGTAAACAAATGTGGACTTGTTGGTAAACAAGCATTTACTAATACCTGCTGCTGTTGTTTAACAGCCACTTAAGATCCATGCAGTGTCTAACAACTATTAGTTATCTTTCTGGAATGGCATAAAGGTATGAATGTTGGGTTGAACATTCTACTGTAGGTTTTAGAATAAAGACCTGGGGTTAAGTCGCTTGCCTTGGTTTGTCTCTGCTTCCCAATACCACATGTGGTCCCCCATGCACCAGCAGGACTGATCCCTGAGGACAAAGTCAGGAGTATTGTCAGCTGTGCCCCCCACTTCCAATGGGGAGAGTCATGCCTATTAATATGGGAGTCATTATATTTAAAAGCATGTTATTTTATTTCGTTGTTGTTTGTTGAGGTAACATTGATTAATGGCACTGAATGTGTTTTAGAAGTGCCATTTAACTTCTTCAGATGTATGGTTCCATAGCAGTAAAGTTTCAGTAACCTTCCATCACTACTTAAGCCCACGGGGTTACCTATTTCCATTGCTCCCTCTCTGGCTACTTTCCTCTCTGGTAATCTCAGTTCTGTTGTCTTGGAGTTTTGTTTTGTTCAGCACTGCACTGTAGCACTGTTCTCCCATTGTTCATCCATTTGCTCGAGCAGGCACCAGTAATGTCTCCATTGTGAGACTTGTTGTTACTGTTTTTGGCATATCAAATACGCGATTGGAAGCTTGCCAGGCTCTGCTGTGCGGGTGGGATACTCTTGTTAGCTTGCCAGGCTCTCTGAGAGGGACAGAAGAATCGAACCCGGGTAGGCCGCATGCAAGGCAAACGCCCTACCCATTGTGCTATCTCTCCAGCCCATTTTTTCCCCTATATTCAACATCTAAGTGAAGTCCCCTGGTATTTGTTTTTCTCATTGTGATACGTTTCACTTGGCATAATTCCCTCAAGTGTCATTCATGTTGTTCAAAGGATAAGATTTTAATCTTTTTATAGCTTCTTATTTTATTGTATATAAATATAAAATACTTTTAGATTATTCACAGTCACTGTCACCCTGTTGTTCATCGATTTGCTCAAGCAAGCCCAGTAATGTCTCCATTTTGAGACTTGTTACTGTGTTTGGCATATTGAATACATCACGGGTAGCTTGGCAGGCTTTGCTGTTCAGGCGAGATACTCTCAGTAGTTTGCTGGGCTCTCCAAGAGGGGCGGAGGAATCGAACCTGGCTCGGCCGGGCTGGCTGCACACAAGGCAAATGCCCTACCGCTATGCTATCCCTCCATCCATTAGATTATTAGGAACTATATTATTTACACTACTATATTGGGTTACAAAACTGAGATTGCTAAGCAGTGGTGGGAGAGTGGGGGAAGGGAGAACGGAGATCAGTGACATAGAGACAGTGGTCGAGAATCTAGGACACTTTGGTCGTGGTTGGGATGCAGTAACTTGATGTTGGCACTTTGTAACATGTTACCCAAGATATACAAAACCAAGTCAAAACAAACAATTATTTTTTTAACAATTATTTTTTAAAAGAAATAAATTGCATGTTATATTCCATTTATATGTCTTGCAAATCAACTTTTAATATGAAGTTTGTATTTAATTATGTGCATATGGTAAAGGCCCTCCCGTTGTTCATCGATTTGCTCGAGCAGGCCTAGTAATGTCTCCATTGGAGACTTTGTTGTTACTGTGTCTGGCATATCGAATACGTCATGGGGAGATTGCCAGGCTCTGCCGTGCGGGCGAAATACTCTCGGTAGCTTGCCGGGCTCTCCGAGAGGGGCGGAGAAATCGAACTCAGCTCGGCCATGTTGGCTGTGTGCAAGGCAAACGCCCTACTGCTCGCTGTGCTATCACTCCAGCCCATGTGCATATGCATAAAATTAAATATTATAATGTACAAGTTGGATAGCAGTAGCATTGATATAGTTAAACTTATTACAAATAAAAAATTTTCATTAATTTCCATAACATGCTTTCGTAGTTCAATGGCCTGGAATCTCCCTGGCCCTCTGGAGACCTCTCAGAGTTGCTGGTGAAGGTCGTGACTGTAGGTAGGAGGAGAAAAGTGTGGTGGTTTAAAATGTAAGAAACAATATTGTAAAATCACAGTGATGTATTGAAGTTTTAAATATAATTTTAATTTACAGTAGACTCTTCTTCTACATCATACTGCTCTTAAATGAATCTCCAGCAGATGGATAATTTAATTTTGAAGCTCAATTAAGTTCAGTTGTCAGACTCACCAAAGTAGGTCATTTGTCTTTACACCTAGTCAAATTCAAGTAAATCTGTACTAATTTCAATGATGAAAACAGTCTCTTCACTGTTGTGATGGTGGCTGGACTTATTTTCCACGATTCTCAGAATCAGCTAGATATCAAGGATGTAAAATTCAGCTTTGAATTTGGGGGGGGCTGGATTGAATGGTTTCTTTTCTGGGGAGCCTTCCTACACCCCATCTCACTGACTACCTGGAGTAGAACACCCCCAGGTGGTCCCACAGGGCCCTGCCCTATCATTTACTATCTTACTGTCTCCCTTCACATTGCTCACTACTCTGCTCCTTCCCTCCCCCCCTTAGAATGCAGCTTCCTTGTAGGAAGGGCTTCTTAACTTTATTCCCTTGTTCGAATGAACTAATTTTCAGTGAAACGCTCACTCAATAACCAGTTCACAATTAATTGCCAAATAATTTCTGCTTCTTATTGAGGAAAGTAAAATTTAGACTAAATGGTTGCACATGATGTGTAAATAATAAGTGATAGTACAGACAGGGGAAAGTAGGTGAAGACAGGTCACAAGTGGTCTCCTTGGGTATCAAGGCCAGAAAGAGAAATCAGGCACCGAAGGCCCAACAAAGATTGTAATGAGCAGCTTCTGGAGACCACCCACTGAAGGAAAATGGGGACAAGGAAGAAACTGAATTAAACTCTATATATAGAAAAGGTCAAATGGAAAAGGAAAAGAGAGGAAAATTTCAATATAAAAGTATGCTGATACCTCGTCCATCACGCCCTACCGAGGTCATGAGTTGCCCCTCACAAGCGGCTCTCTGGCATGGCCATGGCTCCAGAGGCAAAAGAACTTAGTCCAGAGCCCAGCAGCTTGCAGAAGAAAAGCAAATGGACCATGCGTTAAACCACAGTGCCATTCCTCCCTAGGAGGGAAAGGGTGTTGCTCCCTTCCGCCTTTTTCCCCCCTGGCAGCAAGGTGCCTGCTGCCTCAGAGCTTATAGGAAAGCCAGGTTCAAGCCGGTGGTGACGGGGCAACTGCAGTCTCATGGGAAGGGGGGCAGTACCGGCACGTCCTTCACGCCCTACCGAGGTCACGAGTTACCCCCCACAAGCAGCTCTCTGGCACGGCCATAACACCAGACACACAGAAACCAATCTCATAATTATCTGGCTCTTTGCAGAAGTCCAAAATCGTGGCCGCGTGACATTATATGATTCTCATAATTCTCATAGAAAACAAAATATTTCACAATGCCTTTTCAGCAATTCTGATTGTTTGGGGGGAAATTCTAAACAAACATGGTGCATCTTTTGTCGAAATAATGAATGTAACCAATGTAGAGAAGAGTTAAGTAGAAATCATCCGCTTCACAGGCATTTGGAGGGCAGGAGGGGGGGTATACTGGGGTTCTTGGTGGTGAAAAATGAATACTGGTGAAGGGAAAGGTGTTTGATCATTGTATGACTGAGACTTAAACCTGAAAGCTTAGTAACTTTTCCCACAGTGATTCAATAAATAAATATAAAAAGGGAAAAAATAAATTAAAAAAATTAAGGTGGAGTTCATGCCCAATTCAATCAGCTAATCAGTGACTGAATAAATAGCAGCAGGTAGGGCGTTCGCCTTACAAGCGGCCAACATGGCCGACCCGAGTTCGATTCCTCCGCCCCTCTCGGAGAGCCCGGCAAGCTACCGAGAGTATTCGATATGCCAGACACAGTAACAACAAAGTCTCCAATGGAGACGTTACTGGGCCCGCTCGAGCAAATCGACGATCAATGGGAGGGCCTTTACCTTACCTTTACTACAAAAAAAAGTATGCTGATACATAATATGGATATATGAGATGAAAACCTGATATGCATTTTTATGAAAATAATCTTAATTTAATGGATGGAAAATATTTCACAATAGCTACCGGACTAGATCTTAGCAGCAGAATACATTCACCAAATTTGGTATTGCAGTAACTGAGTTGGAAGGCAGCTATACTCATCAGTGCCACTAATAACTGAGTTGGGAAGGGACATGTTAGGATACTTCCTTCTTTCATTGATTTTTTTTTTTATCCAGAGAAAGGAGTTTTTATCCAGAGAAAAGAGATATGAAAATAAAGATGAAGAAATTTAAATGAACCTTTGGTATACATAGAGCTGGTTATTTATTTTTAAATTTGCGAGTCATTGTAGGGAGAGGTACTGGAGATGAAACTCAAGGCCTTTTACATGAGAAGTATGCCACTGAGCTACTTCCCCAGACTTAATAGCTGTTTTCTGTTGTATTTTTTCTAAATAGGGGTTTCTGATAAAAATTTACAATTTCTTTAAAAAAAAAATCCACTCTACTCAATAAAAACTAGGTGCTTTTTGAATAGAGGAAAATATCCAGTGACTTAATCCCAGTGTCCTCAAGAATGAAGTCTTCTACAGAGCTTTTTACAGAGTCAGCAAAATTAAGTAATTCCAACTAATATCCCCTTTATTTCATCAGTTTTGAAAACAAATCTTACTTGTTTGGAGTTTATCTTATCACAGCTGCCTTTCTCTATAGTTTTTATTTTTTTAATTGGAAAACCATATAAATGTTACTGTCATTTGGTCATGTTCAAAACTCTTTATATGCTCCCGGTTGCCTGCCACAATTAGTCTTGGTGGTTTTAAGCCAATAGAAGTTGATTTTGACACAGGTCAGTTGACTGGAGCACAGGATCCAGATGCAGATGGGCCCTGGTCTCTCTGGCTACTCAGGGGAGCAATCCCCCAGCTTCTGGTGACTCTCATGTCCCTGTGTTGGAGATGTTGCTCTCCTATCTGTCTCAGTTTTCACTCTGTGCCCTCTCCCTTTATAATAATGAAAGCAGTCATTGGTTTTAGGGTATTCACCTTGGTCATTAGCTAATTACATCTTCAAAGGTTCTGTTTCTAAGTAAATTCACTGTAGTGGGTTGAATAATGTCTGTCCAAAATTCATGTTTATCTGGATTGTGACTTTCTTTCAAGACAGTATTTGCAGAGTTAGTTGGTTAAGATGAAGTTTCACAGGGTCCTTAGTCCAGTGACTGGTATCTCTGGAGTAGAGGGGAATTGGCCCAGGTCCTTCTGTCATTTAGGGTATTAATGAGGAACAAGCTGGTAAGGGAACTTATGTTCAGGTTTTTGCTTTTATTTTTATTATAATTTAAGTTCAAAACTCTTTTCTTGAGGGTACAGCAGGTAAGGTGCTTGCCTTGAATGCTGTTAACCTAAGATCAGCCCTTGGCACCCCATTTGGTTCCCACAAGCCCTGCCAGGAGTGAACCCTGAGTGCAGAGCCAGTAGTGAAGAACCCAGTGAAGAACCACTGGGTGTGGTCTCCAAGTTAAAAACCAATCCTAAATAAAAAATAAACAAAACAACTCTTTTTTTGAGGGTTCTCACAAACACAGTTTATTAAGTTATGTAAACATCTTCACTAATCTGAAAAAAATATGGCTTACGACTCTTTTGCTTTTTTCAGGGGCACAAAGGGGCACCATGAGCAAGTGCCTCCTTTCCCTGTGTGGATGTGATATTATTTTATGACCTTCGTGACACTGAATGACTACCTTGCTTTCAGCCTAACCTCTCGACCTGTCAATCTTTTCTCAAGACAAATGTTATGTGCTCATGGCATAATGGAATCTTGGCTGCAGTCTCCACGTTTTTTCCCTTAAATCATTGAATTCTAAGTAGTCATTTCTCCGTACTTATCCCCCAGTATTTTGAATTAAGGGTCCTCCTTGCAGAAAGGCTGTGGCATTGTAGGTGAGGGAGTTCAGCGAACAATTGTGCTGAAGCACCGTGACTTGTTGAGCTCCTGGATTCCCATCTGTGGCTTTCATGCTGCAGTTTGTTGTTGATCCACCAGAAATTCTCAGAGATAGAAAGAGATTGTATTCCTCTGTGATAAGATCCATCCGTGTCAGCATTTTATTTAGCATGTAGTGAGTTTTATAAATCAGGGTTGTACACAGTCCACAAACAAATCAATTTTGAAAGGATTACTGCACCAGAGGTGGCCTTCCTCAGGAATTATTTTCCAGAATTCTCCACCTACTCTAGTGAAACCCTAAATCTTTTAGACAGGACAAGCTATGTCATTCGTGGAAACCAGAACAAAATAAAAACATGGGGTCCTTATTAAAAAATAAAACTATTAAGATTTTCCAGATGATACCCTCAGAGTGTTAGGTGCAGGGGCCCTTCTGAATCTGTGTTTGTGGCTCAGGCCTCACTGCAGGACAAAGGTTGAAGATTGCAGGGGTTGGACTGGAGGGCAAAGGTGGTATGGGGTAGGTTAGTGATACAGCAGGCTGCCCAGGAAAAGCAAGCAAAAACTAAGGAAGGTGGGATCTGAGGAGATGAGAGAAGACAGTCAAAAGGGATGGAGTGGGAAGAGGAACTGAAGGTGACAGGAGAGAAGAGGAAAGTTGGGTCAGGCCACAGGATGGAGTTTTTGCCATGATATCCTAGCTTGAATTTCCCTAGTTTGCCTCTCATAGAGACCACTCCTGAATTCTCAGACAGACTGTGGGTGAGCAAGAGACTTTTGTTTCCCTCATTTTTACATCAAGGCTGAGGTTTCAATAATATTCTTAATTATGGTACCTGTTTACCTGATTTGTTTAAGTTTGGGGGAATACAGTTTCAAAATATAATATATGGTCCTTCAGGGGTGGGAGAAGTGACTGTCACCAGAAGGAGTAGGGTTCCCGAGGTGGCATGGGTGAAGTGAGAAGCAGAGAGGTTGCAGCCTCCAAAAGGAAGTCTGCCACTTCCCTCTCTATCCACCTGGGTCATCTGGGTAGTGCTGGATGAAAGTTGGGCCTGAAAGATACACAGTGGATAAAGGGCTTGTGTTGCACACAGCTGACCCAGGTTTGAGCTCCAAATCCACATATGGTCTCCCTAGCTCTGCCAGGGTGCTCCCTGAGCTCAGAGCCAGCAGTATGCCCTGAGCATAGCTGGGTGTGGTCCTAGCTCCTACCTCCTGAAGAATGATGAAAGTCTGCTATGAGAACCTACAACAGTGCAGACCTTATGCCTCACTAACTCCATGAGGTAGATGTTAAATGTGCCTGAGTCACACTTCTCTACTCAGTGTGGAAAATGATCCCTGCCACCACATTTTTCTGGGAGATGTGGAACTCGGGCTGGAGTGAGAAATTGCCCTCTGAAGGAAAGGGAAGTCAATCTTAAATCTTACTCAGGTCTTCCCCCTCACAGAAAAGAATTTCAAGAGACAGTGAATTAAAATAAGTTTATATGGGACGAGAGGGGAGGGAAAGAGAGACTTGTGCTCAAGAGGGTATACATGGGCTTCGCCAGAGTGGGAAAAGCAAAGTACACATGCCATGGGGATCTGCACTGAATTCCCAAGATGGGAGGACACATGCCACAGCGTAATAAGTGCCACAGCTCAGGCAGATGCTGGAAGATATGCCTGAAGGTAAGAAAATATCTCAGGGAGTGCAAATGCGCCATTTCCTCTGCTGGGTAATTCCATATACAGTTTTCCCAAGCTCCCCTTGCAAAGGGGATGCTAGGGTGGTGCCCAAAGGGAGAGCCTAGGGCTGTTGAGATCTTCTTTGGATATTCTTAGCATGACCTTTGTTTTGAGGTTGGTGCTCTCTGCCCCTCCCCCACAGCCCCTTCCCTAGGCTTGCTCTGGGCCTGGAATTCTGCATCACATCTAAGTGCATTCTCAGGCTGGGCTTCTCAGATGGACCGCAAAACCTTCTTGCCTGTGGGCTGGTTTAGGCTTCAGACAGTTTTCCCAATCTCCATCACTTTTTGTATGCTCTCACATTTTCTTTTGCCCTTGATCACTTGTATCACTTGCCATCCCATTGCTCATTGATTTGCTCAAGCAGGTGCCAGTAAGTCTCCATTCATCCCTGTCGCATGCTAGTGTGGGCCAGTGGCGTCTGCTCACTCCAGGAATGTGAAGAGCATCATGTTCATTCAGGGTCTTGACGAAGAAGTCCAACCATCTCATAGGCGGGCGGCCATGCGTTCTTTTGATGTCCCATGGAATCCAGGGGGTAACGGCTCTATTCCAGCGGTCATCTCCAAATTGCATTATGTGTTTGGCTCATCTGATTTTCAACGCCTTGGCAAACGAAGCAGCATCCCTGATCCTCGATCATTGATGGAGATCGGAAATCTGGATTCCTTATCTCGCTTGAGTGAGGCAAAATACTCATTCTTTTTTTCTTTTTTTATTAGTGAAACACCATGAGGTACAGTTATAGGCTTACAAATTTTGTGCTTGGGTTTCAGTTGTACAATGATCAAGTGCCCATCCCTCCACCAGTGCCCGTCATCCATCACCACGGGTCCCAGCATTCCCCCCCCCCCCATCCACCCCCCCCCCCCCGTCCCATCCTGCCTCTGTGGCAGGGTATTTCCCCCTTGTTCTCTCTCTCTTCTTTTGGGTACTGTGTTTTGCAAGAGAGGCATTGAGTGGCAATCATGTTTGGTCTATAGACTACTTTTAGCATGCTTCTTTTGCCCTATTACACAGATATTATCATTAGAACTAAGAAAGGTTTAATAACTTTCCCGAAGCCTCACAGTTTGGTGGTGACCCAGATTTCTCTAGTCCTAAATTGCTAGACTTTCCCTGATAAGTACTAATATTTAGGTTTTACTTTGCATTTTTTTGTTTTTGGGGGACACACTTAGTGGTCCTCCAGGCATTTACTGTATGTCTTTTGTTTTTTATTTTTTATTTTATAAAGTAGTTCACCATATTTGACTACATTTAATATTCATACAAAAATCCCACCACCATACACCTTCCTCCACCTTATTTCGGGTGTTTCCAGTGGATGTTTCCATCTATTGCCCCAATGCAAAACTGAAATAATACAATATTTCCCTCTAAAGTTTGATGGTCTCATACTTCGAATAGCATCAGAAGTGGTGTGTTACTCTTGGAGTATGGGTAGGGTGTGTGCTATGAAGTGTCCAGATCCAGGAAAAGGTTCACTCGTGGTTGAGACTTGGTCTGAGCATGTAGAGAGCGGCAGTGAGCATGGCGTTGGTTGAGTTCTGGAGGTTTTTGGCTGCTGGGGCTGGATCCCTTGGGGCGAGGGGGGGTGTCTCACCGACCCCCCCTCTAGGATGTCTCAAGTGAAACAGCCTGGCATGGGGTCCAGCAGCATGGTTGTGGTGAGCATCATGTTATCCTCTCAGGAGAGAAGGATGCGCAATCTTTTTTTACTGTATGTATTTTACCTCTTTTACTAAGTTTTAGATTTCTAAGGATTTGATTTTTGGGGCACAATTTTGAATGAGACTGTTTAAAATTTATTAAAAAGGTTAGTTTCTTATTTCTAGTTTATTATTTGCTTACAAGAATGTATACATTTTTGTGTAATGTATAACTTGCTACCTCACTGTATTGCTTTATTAAAGTTTTTTGATAGATTATTGTTTTGTGTTTTTTAAGAGTCTTACGAGTTTTCAGTGTATACTGTCATCTGCAAACAGTGATGGTTTTTATTTTTTTCTTCTCAATTTGAATCCCTTAGATAGCTTGTTTTCTATCTGATTGATGTGGTGAGGACTTCTGAAACTGTGTTGAATAAGAGAGGTTGAAAGTAGACGTCTTTGTCTTATGCCTGATCTTAGAGGAATGGCTTTCAGTTTTTCACATTGAGTATGATATTGGTTTTAAATTTGTTGTAGGCAATTGTTACTATCTTGAAGCATGTTTCCTTGTATCTTGTTTTTGGAGGATTTTTATTATGACTAGATGTTGGGTCTTGTCAAAAATTTTCTCTTTGTTGGTTGATAGAACCATATGATTTTTATCTATCCATTCATTGATATGGTGTATTACATTAATCGAATTGCTTATATTAATATCTTGAGGAATTTGTTCCACCTATTGGTTTCAAACTTACTGAGTTTTAGGGGTGAATTGTACTAATCTTGATTCTTATCCTTTCATCATCATTTTTTGTAACTTCTAAAATATAACTATTATAATATAGTGACACAGAGATTTGACATAAAATTCCTATTTTGTAACTTACCACAGAAGCTACCTGGTGATGATTTGAGCAAAATAAATTAGATGAGTATTATATAAAACTATTGTTCTTTATTTTGAATTCATACTACGTATGCTTTGGAGGAGGAAATGTCTGAAATACCGGAGCATTAGGGTACCTCTGAACCTGTTTTTCCAGCAATGATATAGCATGGAGGGAAACATGGGGTAGGGTGGGAGATTTCAGTGGGGGTGTGTCAGAAACCGACAGCCATCCCCTGAGCTGTATATGGTTCCTTCACCTATGTCTGGGTATTTGTGAGGCGGAAGAACGTGCTGCTATGCACTTCAGGTAGAATAGCAGAACAAATGAATTCTGCTGTTTAGCTTTGATGGGGTAATGTAGGGTAGCATGTTTTTAAAGTACTTTCATTAGATTATTTGAGAATGGTTGTTTCAGTAGAGCACTTAAATTAAAGTTTTAAAAACCAAAGAGGTAGTACAAGGTATAAGACACTTGTCTTTCATGAAGCTGACCCAGGTTGGATTCCTGGCACTACATATGGTCTTCTGAGTTCCGCCAGGAGTGATTCTGATCACAGACTCAAGAGTAAGCCCCAAGCAATTTCAGGTATGGCCCCTTGCAAAACAAAACCAAAACCCCAGATAAAAAAATTTTTTTTACATGTAGAATGTGCTCAGAAATATTCTCTTCCATTATTTTCATCTGTAAAAGAAACACTTCCCTTTTTTATTGCATATTTAGCTCTCAGATATAAAGCATTTTAAATTGCTCTTAGGCCATCAGGTTCAAATATAGTTTAAATATAGTTAAATGCATATATAATTAAAACACATGTAGACCAGGACTTCTACTATCTTCTTTTTTAATGTATATTGACACATACAACTATATACAATAGTTTATAATGCCACCTACTTTAACTTAGACAGTAGGCATAGTATCTATGAGTTTTGATTTACGTATGCACATTTTTTTGGCTTTTTGTCTCACACCTGATGATGCTCAGGGGTTATTTCTGGCTCTGCACTAAGGAATTACTCCTGGTGGTGCTGGGGGGAACATATAGGATGTCTGGGATCCAACCTGGGTCGACTGCATACAGGGCAAACCCCTATCCACTGTCTATCATTCTGGCCCCCGGTATATATGTTTTAAAAGTTAAAACGATGGTAAATTTTTTTGTCATATGAGGTAAAGGGGTTGGGGTTAACTGTAGATCATAGTTCATGAATCCTTTAAGTACTAAATTATTATATATTATAATCCAATGAGAAGACTTTTTTTACTGATAAATTGATTTAAACTTTTTAATAGGAAGCAAAGTAATTTTAACTGATTTTGATTTTTGTTAGCATTACACTTTACAGTTAACGTATGTAAAGCAGAAAAATTAAAGACACATACCATATTGTTATGATTAGTGCACAAAAACAGAGTTCAAGATTTGTGAGTTCTTTATTTTCTTCTGTTTCAGGTTCGTATAAGTGATGTCAATATTCTTGACTATAGTTGGACATGACTTACTGTTCTCCATTGAGTTACAAGATGTGAACAAGATAGTGTATAATTGCAAAATTAACTTAAAGCCCATTATTTTTTTTAATTTCTAAAAAACTTCAAGAATTAAGCTCTATTTGTCACTATAGTAGGTAGAATCGTGCCACAGTCATCTTGTGTCCCATGCCTTTGTCCTTGAAACCTGTGAATAAGCTACCTTCTTGCAGTAAAAGGGACTCAGTAGATGTAATTTAGTTAAGGATTGTGAGATGAGAAGTTCTTGGTAGATTTACAGTCTTTAATCACATGACTTTTCAAAAGAGGGAGGCAAAGATATGGGAGGCAAGGGAAATCTGAAGATACTTTGCGGAGACTCTGAGAAGGGTCCATATCCATAGAATGAAGCAAAAGTCTTCAAGGCGTTCCAAGCCGCTCTCTTCCTCCTGCGCAGCACGGGTGCCAGGTCATTTGTCATGTTGACTTCTTGACCTAAGTACACATAGCTGTTGCATTCGGAGATGGTCGTTACGTTGAGAGCGAATGGGGCATCAGGGAAGAGGCTGTTTCTCATAAACATTGTCTTCGTAAGATTCAGCTGTAGTCCTACCTTTCCACACTCACGGTCAAAGTCGGCCAGCATTTGTGCCGCTTGACTGATGTTTGGTGTTATTAAAACAATGTCATGAGCAAAGCGGAGGTGGTGTCGTTGCCAACCATCTATCTTCACTCCCATTCCTTCCCATTCCAGTCGTCGCATGATGTTCTCGAGGGTGGCACTGAAGAGTATCGGTGAAATGATATCACACGGCTGAACCCCTCTCTTGACATCAACGATCACTTCTTTGTAGAATGGTGAGATCCTGGTAGTGAATCCGCAATACAGCTCACGGAGGATCTTGATGTATTGGACTTGAATGCCCTGATTGGCTAGGGCTTCAGTGACCACTTCTGTCTCAACAGAATCAAAGGCCTTCTTTAAATCAATGAACGTTAAACAGAGTGGCATCTTGAACTCCCGAGAAACCTCAATGAGTTTGGTTATTGTGTGGATATGGTCGATGGTGCTGAATCCTTTGCGGAACCCGGCTTGCTCGCATGGTTGTCCTTCATCTCGTGTTCTGCCAATCCTATTCAGGATGACTCGAGTGAACAACTTGTAGATGACAGACAATAGGCAGATCGGGCGATAGTTGCCAATGTCATGGATGTCTCCCTTCTTGAACAGTAGTACGGTCTTGCTAGTTTTCCATTGGGACAGAACCTTGCATTCAGACAGGTAGCAAGTGAAGAGCCAAGCCAGTGTATTGATGAGTACTGACGGCAGGTTCTTCAGGTGTTCAGGTCTGACCTTCTCTGGGCCGGGTGCTGTTTGTTTCTTTACAGACGAAATGGCGTGTCGGATTTCGGAAGGGAGAACGTTGGGAATGACATATCCATCCTGTGGAATTTGGTATGTCGGCAAGTGGACATGCTTATCGAAGAGATTTGAGTAGAAGTCATGGATAATCTTCTCCATTGCCATTCTGGAGGATGTGATGGATCCATCAGGACGTCGGAGGGCAGTCATCTTGGTCTTGTAGTTGGCGAAGGACAGGCGGGCGTTACGAATACTTTTCCCAGCTTCTGCTGCATCTACCAGTACTTCTGCTCTTCTCTCTTTGAGGTCTTCCTTGATCGCATCTCTGCACTGCTTTGCGAGCTCGGACGTTAGCTTGCGATTGCCTGAGGCATGTGCCAAACCACGCTGGCGAATTAGCTCAAGAGTTTTCGAAGACAGGCCTTTTTTTGTGGCTATCTCTCTCTTGGCGTTCCTCGCACATTCATGGAGGTGCTGAACCAGTCGATCGTATTCCTCGTCAATGTTGTCAACAATGGCATCTTCCCATGTTCCCGCAATAGTACCAAAGAGTTCCCAATTGGTGGTCGTTCTGGGAGTTCTCTTTTTGAACTTTGCAGCCCTTTCTCCCTGCTCTGTGAAGTAGAATTTTGCACGAAGGAGACGGTGGTCCGATCCTGTTCGAAATTTTGGGACAACAGCGACATCGGTCAGTAACTACAACTACAACCAAAACCAATAACTACAACTGGTCTCATTCACCTGATCCTGAAGGCTTCACCGACATGGCAGCACTGAGAAGGATGAGAAAGGAGAGGCCGACAAAATCTCAAGGCCGACCTAGGCTGCCACAACGTAGGAAGACAAAAATGATCGTCTGTACTTTCAATTCATGTACGCTAGCATCAGATGCATCCATCGAGGACCTGATGGTACAAGCGCGAATGATCAAGTACGACATCATTGGTCTGACTGAGACAAGAAGGCACGAATCTCACCATGCTGTTTTCGACCTGGAGAAGAATTGTTCCATGGAACATGTGATAAAAGAGGTGTTAGAGGCGTTGGTGTCCTTGTCAACACAAACTTGGCCAAGAGCATTGATTCATTCGAATGCCTAACAATCCGAATCGGACGTTTACATCTGAATAGATGTGGCTCACTGCCTACAGTTTCTATCTTCGTTGTCTATGCACCAACATCTCATTATGATGAAAGAGAAATCGAGAAGTTCTACATGGAGCTGGAGAAGTTCTATAAAGAAGACCACACCTTCTACAAGATCATTGTGGGTGATTTTAATGCCAAGATAGGACCGAGAAGATCAGCTGAAGAACTTCACATCGGGACCCATGGTATAGAATGGAACGAACAGGGTGAGAGACTGTCTGAGTTCATCATGTCGACCAAGACCATCCATGGTAATTCACAGTTCCAGAAGCAGAATCTATACGTTGGACATGGGAGTCTCCTGGTGGACAATTCCACAACGAAATAGACCACATCATATTCAATCGACGGTTTTGCCTGACCTTTAAGGAATAGGTGCTCGTAAATTTCTTTTGATTTTTTTCCCCAGAAAAATGGACTTCAAAGATAGTCTCAGTATGGGGGAGGGGGTTACCTACAGCCAACAGTTCTCAGGGCTTACTCCTGGCTCTGCACTCAGGGATCATTTGTAATGGTGGACCTCGGAAGACCGTGTGGAGTACCGGGGATTGAACCCAAGTCAGCCACATGCAGTGGATGCACCCTACATTCCAGATTTCTTCTTTTTTATTCTAAGCATCCTACATTGCCTTTATGTCTTTATCCATCAGTGGATGTTTCGGTTCTTTCACTTCTTGGTTACTGTGAATAATGCTGCAAGAATATGAGAGGGCTTATATGTTTTCAAGACCTTGGTTTTAGTTATTTTGAATGAGTTCCCAGAAGTTGGATTGCTGGATCATTTGGAAGTTCTATTAAATTTCATTTTTCATTCTTTTTTTTCTTTTTTCTTTTTTTTATTATTATTTTTTATTATTATTATTGTGTGTGTGTGTGAAACACCATGAGGTACAGTTGTAGATTTACAATTTCTTGTGCTTGGGTTTTGATTATACAATGGTCAAATACCCATCCCTCCACCAGTGCCCATTTTCCACCACCATGGATAATATTCCTCCCACCCCCATCCCCCCACCCCCCCTGCCTCTGCCAGGGCAATCCCTTGTGTTCTCTCTCTCCTTTTGGGTGTTGTGGTCTGCAAAAGAGGCTTTGAGTGGCAAACATGTTCAGTTCATAGTCTACTTTCAACATGCATCTCCCCTCCTGGAAGGATCCTCCAAACACCCTTTATTTGGTGCTCCCTTCTCTATCTGAGCTGCCCTTTCCCCTAGAATGCCTGGCTAGCCTCTAAGCTATGGAGTAATCCTCCTGGTGTTGATCTCAGCTATTCTTTGGTATTAATCTCATATTTTGTTTCTTTATATTCCCCAGATGAATGCAATCTTTCTATGTCTATCCCTCTCTTTCTGACTCATTTCGCTTAGCATTATACTTTCCATGTTGTACCTCTTGTATATAAATTTCATGACTTCATCTTTTCTAACAGCTACATAGTACTCCATTGTGTAGATGTAACAAAGTTTCTTTAACCAGTCATCTGTTCTTGGGCATTCAGGTTTCTTCCAGTTTCTGGCTATTGGGGGGGATGGTTATTCGTGGAGGTGCTTATTAAGGCCTCTCCTGGCTTGGGGCTCTCTCCTGAGATACCTTAGAAGACAATATGGTACCAGAAATTGAACTCAGGCCATTTGCATGAAAAGATGGATTCCAGCTCTTTTTTCTATCTTTCATGTTCCTTCTTTTTTTCTTTTTATTTCTGAATTTCTATTAATGTGTTATTTATAAGACAAATTTCATTTCCAGATGAATATACCATTTAAAATAGGAGTAGACAGAAAGTTCCCATCTGTAAATAACAATGTAATCATTTTAAGTGTTGAATAATAAAGTCATTTCTGTCAGTGATCATTTTAGTATACTTTAGTTTTTAGTTCAAGATAAAGTGTAACAATATAGCTTAGAGAAAGTCTTTGTGGAATATATTCGAGAAACCCCAGTATACCAGAACTTAGTAAAAACACCCAGATAATCAAATTAATTATTTAATTGTACATTAATGTAGACTCTTTAAAGTTCACAACTACAATAGTCATATGTAGTCCCCGGGTAGATGCCTGGTCCAAGTCTATGAAGGAAATCAGAGTGTTAAATTTTGGAAAATGCTCTCCTTATTATAGCAAAAAAAAAAAAGAATCATTATAATTATCAGGGAGACTTACTAAAAAAGATTATCTTGCCATGTCATATATTTTAGGTTTAAATAACACTAAAATTATTTCCTCCTATTTTCTAATTTTCATAGATTTATATTTTTTAACTTTTTCTCATCTCACTAAAGATTATTTGATAGTAACTCTTCTCTCTTCACTGAAAAATATTTCGTTGAGTGACTTCCCTATCACTTTGAAGCCAATATAAAAAACAAACCAATGGATTGACTTCTAAAATATACACTGGGTCTGTTTCTTGAGATACCTCTGACTACTTTTGTTTATATCCTATCTCTTATTTATTTATTTATTTATTTATTTATTTGATGTCACTCAGTGATGTTCAGGTTACTCTTGGTTCTGTGCTCAGGATGTTCAGTGTTGCTCGGGGGACCATATGGAATGCTGAGGATTGAATTTGGGTGTGCCGCAGGCAGGGCAAGTGCCTTACCCACTGTACTTTCTCTCTGGTTCCCCTCATTTAAAAAATTTTAAAGCAATCTGTATGCTTTTTTCCCTCCCAACACTGTGCAAAGTCTCCAATGGCAGTCCTGCAAGATTTAAGAAAAAAAGTTCCAGATATTTGGTCTGCAGCATTATAGTAAATAAAATACTGCATAATTAAGCACTTGTTAAAAGTTAGCTCCTATCTGTGTGTGTGTGTGTGTGTGTGTGTGTGTGTGTGTGTGTGTGTGTATTTTATAGCCACAATGGAAAACAAAGCTAGGATTCTGAAATTCTGCTTTACCAATGCTGTATCTGTAAACTGTTTCTGGTAAAGTTGGGCTTTCCTCTCATTCCAGAATCACAGGGCCGACTGAGGAGGAACCTGGCCTACTTAGGAAGCAAATGTTTCTCCCATCCTGACCCAGCTTCCTAAGAAGACCAGTTTGGTCTGCCTTCCTGTTGGCTTAGAGCTTCCTAATTTGACACTAATCTTCTAAACATCTGTACTTAATTTAAGAGTCTTCTGAATTGTACATTCTCTAAGTACCCATCAGTTAACATTGTAATTTTGTGTGGCTCAGATGGCAGACTTGGCTGCCCTTCTGCCCAGCTTCCATCTGTAGATCTGATTCTGGAAGACTGCTTCCTTGCGGGGGCATCCCTGAAGAGTGGTGGCTAAAGGCCATGTTGAAAATACCTTTCAGTAGAAGTGATGGAGTGTTGATGAAATGTATGACCTAGTAAGTGGCACAGACTGGATCTGAATCCTGGCTCTGCAAGTCCCATCATTGTCATCCCAGGGAAATTTGTTTTGCTTCTCTGCATCTCAGTGTCTTGATTTCTGCGCTGGTAATGATGCTTGCACTTTTGTGAGCTCAGGGAGAGTTAAAGGAGGAAAAGCAGAAAAAAATATTTTTTAAAGTTTTTATAAGGTACTGTGATTTATGAAGTTCTTCGTGGTTAAGTTTCAGGCATAGTGTTCTAGCACCAATCCTGCCACCAGTGTCAACTTCCCTCCATCAGTGTCTCCGGGTTCCCTCCCACTTCTTTAGCCTGCCTCTTTGACAGGCACATTTTAAATTTTGTTTGTTGCAGTTTGTGGAAACCATCTCAATTGTCCCTCTAATAAAAACCCCAATGTTAGGACAGTCCCCTTGGCAAAGCAAGTTTAGCTAGTTTATATAGTCAGGGCTGGCAACGTGCACCCAGGCAAGGACCGAATAAAACAAGCTTAGTTTAGTTTATATCTGAGGCTACAAATGTGCACCTAGGTGACTGCTAATTGGCCAGTGTAAGTTTCCCAGACTTTAAATGCATCTGTTAGTTTTTGATGTATCTGCAAACTTTCTTAGACTATCTGTTAACATAAATAATGGTTCATGTGTCTGGAGTCAGGCAGTCAGGATGAGGAAGAGAAATTGTATTCAATAAATGGCCAGCTCAGCACTTTATTCCAGCTCTTAAAGCTGACTTGAAGCCTGGCTTGCTACAGCATCCATCCATCTCATTCTTTGCAATGGATGGACAGAGGTCAAAGTACCAATCTGATTGGTGTCATTGTGGTAAAATGCACAATAGTTTGGCTATTTTGCTTTCAGTGTTGTTGGCTGTGGCTTGGATATATATCACACCTCTATTCTCCTGATATACTAGAGGCTTCTGCCCCCTGTCCCCCTGTTACCTCCCACCCCACCCCTTCTTAACGTCACCCCTCCCCTGTAAGTTTCTTTCTTTCCTTCTCTTATACTCTAGGGTCAAGAGTTATCTAGAAAACCCCATACCACCCTCTTCCCCCTCCACCCACACACACTCTTAATACTTTGTTTTCCCTCTTCCTGTTTTCCTAAATACTACAGATATGTGAGATTATCCTGTGTCCCATCTATTGGCTTACCTCACCTAACATGATCTCCTTCAGTTTCATCCAGGTTACAACAAATGGCATGATTTCATTGTTCCTCGCAATTCTGTTATTTTTTTTGTAAATATATAGACACACCTTTGTAATTCACTCCTGTTATTGGACACTTTGGTTGATTCCATTTGCTCGAGTGGGCCCAGTAATGTCTCCATTGGAGATTTTGTTGTTACTGTGTTTGGCATATGGAATACATCACAGGTGGCTTGCCAGGCTCTGCCGTGTGGGCGAGATACTCTCGGTAGCTTGCCGAGCTCTCCGAGAGGGGCGGAGGAATCAAACTCGGGTCGGCCATGTTGACTGTGTGCAAGGCAAACGCCTTATTGCTGTACTATCGCTCCAGCCCAATGGTTGATTCCATAGTGTAGCTATTGTGTAAGTGCTACAATGCATATTTGTGTGCAGATGTCCTTTTTAAATGAATGTTTCAGCATCCTGGAGGTAGATACCTAGAAGTAGGATTATTGGTTCATAGAACAGCTGAGTTTTTACTTGTATGAAAAATATCCGTATTGTTTTTCATAGGTGTTGAACCAGACAATCTTCCCATCAACAGTGGATGAGAGCTCCTTTTTCTCCACATACCTACCAACACAGACTGTTCTTACTTTTCTCTGTATGTGTCATTTTTATTGGTGTGTAATTGTAGCTCATTGTCATCTTGATTTGGATTTCCTGGTAATAAGTGATGAGCACTTTCTCATATGCCTATTGACCATCTGTCTATCTGGAAAGTGCCAGTCACTGGGTTGTCTTTTCTCCTATATAATAATTTAGGTTGGATGGTCATTTTGACAATATGATTATTCTAGTACATGAAAATAGAGTACATGAACATTTTTCCACTTCAGGAGTTCTTCTCTTTCTTAAGTAACTTAAACTTTTTGTGGTACAAATATGGCACTTTTTTGTTAGGTTTATACTTTGGGACACCACTGTTTTCAGATGACATTCTTCAAAGACTGAGAATGATCAATAAGACAGTTTTTATGTAATCATAATGCCCTGAATTTCTGTACCCATACTTAGAAATAAGAAACTGGTAGGTCTTTCACTACCTAACTTGACTAAGCTCTACATATGTGTGGTTTAAAAGTAGATGGAGATGTGAATGGTGAGAGTAAATGTTTGTCAATCTCAGTGTGATGGTTTTTGCTTTTTTTGACCTTTGAATCAATATGAAGTGTATAAATCAGCAGTGCGATTCTTAATATATCTGGTTTTCGGTAACATTAGTTATTGGCCCAACAGTCTAAATAAAGAAGGCAAGTGGAAGTGAACTAATTGTTAATTGTTAACCATTCCTTATAATATTAAAATTATTCTTTACAGATGAGAAAATTATATAATTATCTTAATCATTTCTGGCTCCATAACCAAGTTCCATGGAATTAGTGATGTATAAAGAACAGATATTTATTTTTCCAAGTCTGAAGGCTGTAAGCTCTGAGACCAGAGTGCTAGGCTTATTTGGACTCTGGTGAGGACTCTCTTCCCCATTTCAGATGGTTGTCTTCTCACTGAATCTCATACAGTGGAGAGCAGTGAATGTGAGATATCTCTTAGAACTGAAAGGACTCACATAACCTAATTTTCCATTCTGAAACACCACCACATTGAGGAGTGGATTTCAACATAAGATTTTTGTGGGTTTCATGATTGCCACTCAATGCCACTTTTGAAAACTACAACACCCAAAAGGAGAGAGAAAACAAAAGGGAATGCCCTGCCACAGAGGCAGGGTGGGATGGGGGAATGGGGGGTGGGACCCATGGTGATTGAAAATGGGCACTGGTGGAGGGATGGGTACTTGATCATTGTATAACTGAAACCCAAGCACAAAAATTTGTAAGTCTGCAACTGTACCTCATGGTTTTTCACTAATAAAAATTTGAAAAAAAAGATTTTTGTGGGTTTATAATAGTGCTCTCAGGGAGACTAAACAACTTGTGTCATTATATAGCTAGTAAGTGGTAAAGTAAGGCTCAAATTCAGATCTCTCTAGAAGCCCATTCAAATGTTTATGTATTATTTCCTCCACTCTTGATTTTTTTCACTAAAATTAAGTAATAATTGACATTTTATTGATCTCAAGTGTAAAGTATAGTGATTTGACACCAGCATATATTGTGCAACGGAAACTAGAGTCTAGTTAGTCCCCACCTTGCTTTTTAAAAAACAAAGAAGCAAACACTTTTCATATCTGTTAATATGGTTCTTTGACATGCACAACAGTCAGAACATACATAATATTTCTACATGAATCACCTTCTCATTAGCCTTAATACATCTTGGTTATCATCTTAATAGGTCTGAGTAAGAAAAAAAACATTTTGATTAAAATGTGGGTGCCTGTCACCTTTAATAGAAAAGTTTTTATGAATTTTGAGTTACTGGATATTTTGAAGGTCCATAAAAAGAAACAACCACTTCTACCAAGAGAGTCAGGAAAGTTTCCCAGATGGGGAATAGGTTGAGTTGTATCTTGAACCCCCATTTGAATTTTGTATTACGGCTGCTTGAAGACAAATATAAGAGGCAAGGGAACAGGGACAAGCACATCTATTGAAAGGTTTTCTGGAAACTTCACATTGTTCATCAGATAGATGCTAAGTGTAATGGTGGTTAGAGTTCCAGAGAAACACAGGTGGTAAAAAAGATAAGCTATGAATTAAGTAAAAGATAAAAGATAAGCTATGAATTTATAAAAGATAAAAGATAAGCTATGAATTAAATAAGCTATGAACTAAGCTTTAGCATCAAGGATCTTACAGGTTTTGTGACTTTAAATTTTCTTCTTCCACAAAGACTGGGGAACTTCAAAAATACAATATAGTGAAAAGAAAAAGGCTTTGTTTGGTATGGTTTTTATATCATGACATTTACTTGTTTACATGTACAACTCAATTTTTTATGTTTTTATTGACTTATCACTGACTTATAATACTTGGAATTTCAAAGGTTTTTCTCCCTACCCCAAATGTGTGTAGTTATCACCACTCTCACCACTAGATTTCTAGTGTTGTTCCACCATCAGAGAGATTCTTCTGCTCATCCAATTCACCCTCCTCTTTTTTTTCCTGGTACCAGTCTCCACTGAGTCTAGGAGTTTCCTGGGAGTTTCATTGAGCCTGGGAGCTTGTTGTTTCTTACCAGTTTATTTGCGACATGAATGAAACTGTCTTTGGATGGCAGTCTTTCACTTACACACTTATTTCACGTAGCATCGTCACATAGCATGAATGGTTAATCCAAAGCCCTCATGTTAATTTTTTGAATGGCCAAGTCCTATTCACTGAGCGTAGATCCTGAAGCTGTTAATCCGCATCTGGCATTTAGGTTGATTCCATGTTGTGGCTCTTGTGCATAATGATGCTATGCATTAAACGATGCAGATGACCTTTCAAATGGGTCCTTTTGTATACTGTATATAAATGTTCAGGAGAGGTATCAAAGGATCACATGGAATTTTCAGGGGTTTTGCAGGTTTTGTTTGCTTGTTTTGAGGGTCACATACAGCAGAGCTCAGGTTGAACACCAACTCTCCACTCAAGAATTACTCCTGACTGTGTCACAGTAATGTCAGAGACCATATGGCATGCCAGGGATCGAACCCAGGTCAGCTGCATGCAAATGCCCTACCTTTTGCTATTGCTCTGGCCCCTCCTTTATTATTTTTTTAAAAAGTAACCGCCGTACTATTTTCCACAGTGGCTGCACCAACTTACACTTCCACCAGGTGTGAGCAAGAATTCCTTTTCTTTTTTTTTTTTCCTTTTTGGTTCACACCCGGCAATGCTCAGGGGTTACTCCTGGCTCATGCATTCAGGAATCACTTGCGGTGGTGCTCGGGGGACCATATGGGATGCTGGGAATTGAACCTGATTCAGCCATGTTGGCTGCATGCAAGGCAAACGTCCTACCCGCTGTGCTATCGCTCCAGCCCAAGATTTCCTTTTCTTTCTTTCTTTCTTTCTTTCTTTCTTTCTTTCTTTCTTTCTTTCTTTCTTTCTTTTTAATTTTATTGAATCAACTAACTTTGAGATAGTTACAAGCTTTCATGTTTGGGTCACACTCACATAATGATCAAACACCCATCCCTCCACCAGTGCACATTCCCCACCACCAGTATCCCTGGTATACCCCCCCCCTTTCCACCTTCCTCCTGCCTCCATGGCAGACAATATTCCCTATACTCTCTCTCTACTTGTTGGCATTATGGTTTGCAATACAGACACTGAGAGGTTATCATGTTTGGTCCTTTATCTACTTTCAGCACACATCTCCCATCCCGACCAGTTCCTCAAGCCATCATTTTCTTAGTGATCCCTTCACTATTCCAGCTGCCTTCTCCCCTTTACTCATGATGCAGGCTTCCCTTCACATCCTCGCCAGCCCCTGTTATTTCCAGCATTTTTGTGATCAGCCATTCCTAGAGGTGTGAGGTGATACTGTGCTGTGCTATCTCATAAAGCTACAAGTTACGTTGGACATTTATTCATGTATATCTGGGCCATTTGTAGACTTTCTTTGGAAAGATTGGGCAAAAGGTAGCAGTTTAGAAATGTTCTGTTCAGCAGATTTTACAGAGGTACTAGTTATGCACTCTATTCAAGATCCTGAAGAGTAAGGTGAGGAAAGTTTGCAGGAGTTAAGTGTCTGAGTCTGGGTGGCTCCCCTTTACCCTTCTTCCCTTGCATTGAGTTACACTTCCTGAATGCTAGCGTGTCTCATGATGGTCTCCCCAAAGTGGCCTCTTTCAGCTCCAGAGTAAATATCACCCATAAAACGTGCTGTCATCTACAATGAGCGTTTGTGTGGTTTATTGTGTGACAAAACGCTTCCATTTATTTTTAGTCTGCAGGAAACCACATTGTAGGAAATGGTTACATATTTGAACAAAAATATGCTATTGGCCTGGCAGTCCTATAAAAGACAATTTGCCCTGGAGATCTGTGTCACTTTTAAATGTGACAAAAGATTTTTTGTTGTTGTTCACTGTGCCTCTACTGTTGAGCATAGCTGTCTGTTTTCTTTTTCCCCTTTCCCTTTCACGTAATAGATTAGTGAAGAATAGAATAGTGAATGTCTTTCTATAATTTAGAGTATATTTGTCTTAATGAGAAAAACACTTAGGCAGTGTTTCCAAAAACACTTGGAAAAATACATTAGAATTGATACCTGATGAAATTATGAAAATAAGACTCCTGTTTATTTGCAACTTAAAAAAAATCACAGAATTTTTTTCTTGTATTTTGTTACTCTGACTGGAAAATTGTGTTCCTTTCAAATACAATTGAAATTCAGATTCAGATCTACAAGCTCCTAGAAAATTCATCTCTCTATACAAATATACATATTTGTGTTGTGTGTGTGTTTGTTACCCAGGACACGAATTTGTGAGTCCTTGGCTCTGCCACTGAGCTACTTTTCCCAGCCCTCATATATTTTAAAAATATTTACTAGAAACAGATACTAGGAGCCAGATCTGGGATTTTTCTTAGTGTGTAAGAGCTATCTAATAGAGTTGTTTTGACTATTAAATGAATTAATATTTACCAAAGTGCTTAAAAGGACCAGGTTGTATTAAATGTTAGGTTTATTTTGTTTATCTGACAAAAATCTGTTTGCATTCTCATTTGCAGACTCTCCAGTGAATAAGAGGATTGAATTTTAATTTTTCTCATATGCATTGTATTACTATTTTCTCATTAGTTTTTAGGAATTTGATTATGTTATATGGATTTCTCTGAGTTTTTTTTTCCTTATTTGGGATTTGCTTATCTTTTTTAATCTATCAGGGTTTGTTTGTTACCAAATATGATAAATTTTTAGTAATTATTTCTTTGACTATGTTTTCAGCCCCTCTCTCTGCCAGAACCTTGCTGATGGATGTGTATTTCTGTGGATGTGTCTTTTACAGAGATGTGTTTTTCTGTTGTTCTAACTTCAAACTCACTCACTTTTACTTTATTATTTATTTTGCTGTTAATTCCTTCCAGTGAGTTTCCCTCCACCCCACTTTGTCCCACCCACAGTTATTGCACTTTCAAATTCTATTTCTCTTTTTAGTGTCCTACTCATTATTTTTAAAGGTAGTTTCAATTCCTTTATGCAATAAAAATGAAACATTGTTACGACTATTTAAAAATATGTCAGGATATCTCAACTCCATCGCTGGAGTGATAGCACAGCGGGTAGGGCGTTTGCCTTGCACGCGGCCAACATGGCCGACCCGAGTTCGATTCCTCCGCCCCTCTCAGAGAGCCCGGCAAGCTACCGAGAGTATTCGATATGCCAGACACAGTAACAACAAAGTCTCCAGTGGAGACGTTACTGGGCCCGCTCGAGCCTTTTTCGGAGAGCCCGGCAAGCTACCGAGAGTATTCGATATGCCAGACACAGTAACAACAAAGTCTCCAATGGAGACGTTACTGGGCCCGCTCGAGCAAATCGACGATCAACGGGAGGGCCTTACCTTACCTTACCTTACCTATCTCAACTCCATCTCAGTTGACTCTTTTTTCTCATTCAAGGTGTGATTTTCTTGATTTTTGATAGGTTCTTTGATGATTTTTATGATGTCCTGGACTTTTGCAAACAATATTAGGAAAATGTGGATTTATATTATGCAAACAGGTACTGGCTGACTTTTGTGAGTTGTCGTCTCAAGGAAAGTTTGGTTTTCAGGGCTTTTGTAGTGCTGTTCTGTTAATTGTTGGTAGAATAAAGCTGCTGGGCTTTCTGTTCATTCCTTGCTGCTGTCCAATGTGGCCAGAGAAGGCACTCCCCAGGCTCTCCTGCGCCACCTGCCCGGGGCATGATGGGCAAGTGTGGGAGCAGAAATCTCTGTCTTGAGCTAACAGAGTGCTGGTGCTGGTGGATCTCTGATTAAATACTTGCTTCTGTGTCCAAAAGGCAGAAAATACTCCCTTTGTCCAGATGGCACAGCCAAATTGGGGAGTGGACGTTGCAAAGACTGGTGGTGTAGAGGGCTGCTGTGACTTTCCAGACTGGAGGATCTGCCTGCAGGAGGGGCTTCCTTCTCTGGCTGTAGCGGGGGAGACACCATGCTCTTTCTTAGATCTAGGTGGATGTCCCGCGTCAGTCTCCCTTTCATTTCTTCTTCTTCCGCTTGTATTAATTAGAATATTTTTAGCTGTACTTAGGGGGAAGGAACAGGAAGCAGAGTCTATGCCATCTTGTCTGAAATTAAGCAATTTTACAACTCCCCCCTCCCCCCTTCCAAATCCTAGAACTGAGATCTCAGGGTTACACATTCAAATAACAGAAAGAATCATTCTGAGGTGTGAATGTTTGTAGCACTTTCTCCATGTCGTCATTTCATTTAGGGTGTAGGCTAGCGCTTCTCTACAGCATCTGGGCATGTCAGAGCATGAGTTGGTGACATAAGGAGGGAAGAGACTTTTTCATTCACCCAGCCAGCAGAGCAGGTAGCAGGACTTGGCTGGAGGTGTTTAGGTTTGGGTTCTGATCTGCTTGCTCAATGACTTCCTTTTGACTTCTCAGCATCTCCATCATTGTATAGAATTGGAGCCTTTGGAAGTGGAGGGTCAGAATGTACTGTAGTTCGTCTTCGCTTCCATCACAAAACACTGCACAGAGCCAGAGCCATAGTACAGAAGATAGGGTGTTTGCCTTGCACACGGCCGTCCTGTGTTTGTTTCCCAGCATCCCATATGGTTCTCCAAGTACCACCAGGAGTAATTACTGAGTGCAGAGTCAGGAGTAGCCCCTGACCATTGCTGTGTATGCACCGCCCCCTCCCCCAGACGCGCGCGCAAACACACACACACACACACACACACACACACACAAATCACTGCACACACTGGGCTTACAAAAATTGAGTAATTTTCTCACAGTTCTGGAGGCCGGAAGTCTAAGATGCAGGTTTAGACAGGTTGCTTGCCTGAAGCCAGCCTCCTTATCTATGGTTGGTCACCCTCTTGCTGCCTCTTTGTTTTGTAACTCTCTGTGTGTCTAAATTTCTTTTTCTAGACCCACCAGTCAGATGGACTCCACAGCTGGTGTTTTAACTCAGTTGCCTCTGTAAAGACCTTCCTTCATTAAATCCTGAGCTTCTGGGTGTTGAAACACACAATTTGTGCAGGACAAAGAGGTATAATGCACTTTGACAAACTTTGAATCACTGGGTACCTCTTGTCAATGAAGGGATATGCTGCAGAAATTGCTGACAGGAAGGAAGCATCAATTCTAAATCTTTAAAAGAGGGGCCTTCTCCAATGGGGCATGGGGGCCACACCTGAATAGCTCTAGGAAGTTGGGTGACACCTGGTCTCAACCCAAACATTCCAGTAGTGTGTTCTGCCACTTTGAACTGTTTCCCTGATACCCTAAAAGTTTTTTAAAACTATATCAGAACCCCATTTTTCCATGCAGTTAATCATTCTAATTTCACTTTTGTCTTGCTCATCATCTGTGTTGCTTTTCCCCAACTTCTTCTCTAGTCTATGAATTCAGAAGCCCAAAGTGAGGCCCGTGCTCTGATGTGAATTAGCTTTGGGACTTCTGCTTAAGAGCTTCATTTTGATGGACTGTAGGAATTTTTGCTTTTGAAAGGAAGGTACTACATGAACTCAGTACCCTGTTTTTCCCTTCTGAATGGAAACCAGTCCATGAGTTAACAACAGCCGTATTTTTTGTTTTTCTCTTTGTCTTTTGGCTTGATACTATTGCCATATGCTATTCTTTCCAAAATGGTTAAAAGTTGGCAGGCAACTTTTAAGTCAGTACTCAGATGAAATTATAGCATTTGTTTAATTGCTCACACTGATAATGGTGAACATTTGTTGAGTAATCACTAGATACCAGGAATGGCTCCTCGTAGTGGCTGATTGCAATGGGCTGGCAGTGGGTAGAGCAAAAATAGAGAGGATGGGGAGCTTGTGACCCTGGAATGGAGTCTTAGAGTACCTCTTGAAGGGAGCACTACATGACTGCTGTCACAGCTGGAGTAGGATGAAGGCAGAGCCTGAGCTTACCTCTCTGGTTGAGATATCAGTGGTAGCAAGTGTAGTCACCGGTTGAATTCCTGGAGTTTGTGCAAATCTGGGAAGATCTTGAGGGTTTAGGATCCCCAGGCCATTTGGTCTTAAGTATTCAGAATCTAATTAGATGGGCAACACAAGTCACATGGGAAACAGCCAGGTGGACACATCCATTCATCTGTTTAATTATTCACATACTCACTTACCATGTATTCATCTGAGGTCCACTGTCTGCTGGGTGAGAAACTGAGAGGTGAAATGAGGGTTGATAACTGGAAAGATGGATATAAGTCCAGAGACATACTGACAGAAGGGCAAATAGGCTGGATGACAGAATGTGTGTCCCAGGAGGCCCAGATGACAAGGAAGTGTGGTTGAGGCTGCCTCTTTCTTCACAAATTCGTTTGAATCCAGACTTTCTCTAATAGGAAGAATTTTCAAGGCCATCACTTAATCCACAGTGGAAAACCCTGGCATCTGGGGTGAAACCCAGCAGCCTGGTAGCTGTGGGCTATAGTGTACAGGGCAGGAAGTGGGTAAAAGTTTTGTATCCAGCTGACATTGCAGCTGGGAATTAAGATTGGCAGAATATAATTACTGAAAGTGGCCAGCCTCCAGGTTCTTAGAGCTCATACTTTGTGCCTGCCTTGCCAGCTTGAAGCTTGTTGATGACCAACAATTGTCAAGACCACTGTTTCATTGTTCCATTCCAAAATGGGAAATTTGCAGTGATTCACTAATAATGTGGGGTCACTTATAAAATCGTTTCAAATCATCAGAACTGATTACACAGTCATGTGAAACACTGTGGTGCTTTACTTTGAACATTTCATCTAATGCTTCTAAGCTTCACACAGCAAAACTGTGCACCAAAACAAAAGCTATAAAAAGATCTGCAAAAACAGCATAAAGGAAACACTGAAGCAAACACAAATTTGACTCTTTGAAAACATACAGTACGCCTCTTTTGGATATTGCATCCAAAATCCCCCGAGCTTGGAGGGTACAAATAAATGCCCATATAATTACTCTTTAACTGAGTAATTGCATGCTTATTCATGCCCTGTGGATTGATTAGCAATTATAGTTGGAATTGCTAGGGAAAAAATGAGATCTGCTAAAGTGGCTTCTGTCAAGTACTAGAACATGGTTGAAAATGATGGTCTATAAAATAGCTCTGATGGTATTTTGATAATTGTGATTTCCATCCCTTGAACTTTGTGATAAACATCTTTCAGCAGGACCATGAAAAAACTGTAGTGACTATGTCTTCAAATTTTCCTTTGACTCACTGAAAAAAAACTGTGGTCTTTGTTTTTCTCAGAATAAAGTGAGGTAGACATTTCTCAGAGAAAAAGTTGTAATAGAGTTGGTGTTACATGCAGGACTGGGTTTGAATCCACTGGTACAATTGATGTGGAACTTTTGGAGTGAGATGCAGCAAGTCTTCACTATCTTCTCAAAATAAACCATCAGGTACATTTATTGAAGATTGCCAGCTACACCTCAAAAATGCTCTGTAGTTACTTGGCAGTAGACATGACTACTCCAATTTTCATTTTCATTGGCAGGTAGTACTTTATAAAGCATTGGCAATCGATCATAATGGGAAGTGGGTGTCCACCTTACTTATAACATTTGATTGTGTGTATGTGTGTGTGTGTGTGTGTGTGTGTGTTTTCAGGGATTGGACCCAGAGTGTCACATATTCGATGCATGCAATTTACCTCTAAGATAATTATCCTCACTCCTAACATACGGTTTTTGATTTGAGCTATTTGTTCAACAGTTCAAATGGTTGTTAAGGGGCAGGAGAGGAATTAGCATTACCGGAAGCTAGTAAGCACAAGAGCTGTGGAAGAGGAGTTTCTTGATAGCAACTGGTCACAGAGGGATGCAGGCATTGCCAGAAAATGTAGCTCAGAGAAAGTAGAGGATGACAAGTTATACCTGACTGACCTCCAGATCTCTGAGTGCTTGGTAGTGGCTCCAACTGGTCTTGTTTTACCTGAAGTCTGCCAGTGCTATGATACTCTGGCAGTGCATTCTTAGAAGGAGGTAATGGGTCATAACAGAACAGAGCAGAGACAATAGAACGGTTCAGAGTGAGAGTGGAGGCCAAAGGAAGTGACCATATAGGTCACAATAGCAAGGGCTGCCAGTCACTGGGTTCTTGCTGTTTGTCTGGCACTGGGCACAGTGCTCTATGTAAGTAATTGCCATTATTGACCCAAGGCGCTCCTAATAGGGGACTTTATACGTTAGGCTTCTGGGTGGGCCTATGAGTAGTTATAGCATAATAAAGCAAGGTTTAAGTACTAATTCTGTTTATTAACAATCACTTCCCATCTATTAATGAAAAAAACAAGCCTCATCGTGAGTTAAGAATTTAAGAAGCCACTCAATATGATATTATAGAAAACAGCGAAGTTGAGAGTTGAACCCTAGCTTTATGCGCCCAAACCTGCCAGTATGCATCAGTTAGGTTTTAATTATGTGAAGTCTCTGGTTGATAATAGTACTGTACCTCTTTCAAAAGGTTCCTTCCCAGGAAGACTCTAGAAAATGTTGTGTACAGGCCAGGTGCATAGGATCTACTCAGTCATGGTTCATTCCCTGCCTTTTCTTTCATTATCTTCTTTCCAGATCAGGGTGAGGGGAAGCAGTGAGGTCTGCCAGTGCAAGTGGCTAGGATGCTGTCCTCTCCTGTGAAGGCAGAGTGCTTTAATAAGACTTTCCCCCTTTATTCCTTCACAGATTGTAATCAACAGATCAGTTTAGATCAAGTGATGTGTCGAGGAAAGCAACTAAATAGAAATTCAATGCAGGGAGCACGGGCACTTAATAAGTGTCAACAAAATAGATATCTTTACAAGTTGTTTATCTAGCATTTGCAATTTCCATTGTTTAGAATAGGTGGAACTACAGCCCATTCATAACTAGAAAAAGGAGATTCATGTTCAAAGTGATGGAATAGACTAATATTCTAGGAAGGAGGCAGCCATGTTTTTCAACTCTCCCACACTTTTAAAACATATTTCAGTTTTGAGAAGCAAATTTATAGATTTCATAGGTTTGTTGTCCCCCAATCTGTTTCCCCCTTCCACCTCAGGATTTTTAGGAAGAGAATTTTTTTTTGTTTTTGTTGTTTGGGAAAATACATGTTAGAGTTTAGTACTTACCATAGAGATATCCTGGTTTCATGTTCTACAGTGTTTAGATTGGCATATTACCTGCCATTTCTCCATGATCCCATAATAAAATGAATTTTTTTGGGTGGGACTCGTTTCCCACCAGCTTAGTGATCTAAACATTTCCTTTGCACAGACCAAAATATTATTAGTTAGTAATTGAGTATTTGTAGTAACTATAGACTTTAAGAGACTTACTCCTGGAGATGCTCAGGGGGACCATATGGGATGCTGGGTATCAAACCTGGGTCGGCCATGTACAAAGAAAAAGCCCTACCCACTGTACTATCCCTCCAGCCCTCCCAAACACACTCTTAGCAAGACATTTTGTCCATTTTGTTGACTTTTGTTGCCATTGGGCCTCTCCCTCTCTGCTCCGGCAGTCTGGGCCAGTGCATGGTTGTTTGCTTGGCTGAGAGTAGTTGGCAGACCTCCAGCTGAACACCTGGTGCTGTGGAAGGTGGGGGTGCCAAACTTGTCCTTATCAGTCGCCGCCCACACCCCTTCACCCTCACCCCAACCGCCAGGAGTAACCCCTGAGTGCAGAGCCAGGAGTGAGTCCTCAATACCGCCTGATGTGACCTTAAAACCAAACCGAACCAAAATAAAACTTGTCCATATCCTGCAAAGCAAATACTTTAATCCTTTGAGATAATTCTCTGGTCTTGAAATAAGATATTCTTTAAACTGTCTGAATTTAATCAAATAAAATTGTTTGTTTTTGTTTTTGAGCCACACCCAGTGGTGCCCAGGGCTTACTCCTGGCTCTTCTCTCAGGGATCACTGAAGGCGGGGCTGGAGGACCTCTGTGGTACTGCTGATTGAACCTGGGTCAGACACATACAAGACAAACGCCGACTCTGCTGTACTCATGGCCTCAAGAGTAGTACCAATTTTCTCATATCATCTAAGCTCTTCTAGTTAGAATTGGTTTGATTTCAAAACCTGAGAAGTCAGTGGAAACTAAGTATCTTTTTATTTTGTTATATGTTGATGGAAAAAGTACTGGAATGATTTTGAACTTTATCTTTTCTTTTTTTAAAAAAAATTTTTTTATTAGTGAATCACCATGGGGTATAGTTACAGATTACAGACTTTTGTGCTTGCATTTCAGTGATACAATGATTGAGTACCCATCCCTCTACCAGTGCTCATTCTCCACCACCAGTGATCCCAATATCCCTCCCACCAGCCCCACCCCCATCCCACCCTGCCTCAGAGGCAGGGCATTCCCTTTTGGATTTTGAACTTTTTCAAGTCAGTATATTTCGAATGATGAAATTATGGGAGTTATAGACAGACTATATGCCAGAAATTTCATATTGGTGCTGGAGAGGTAGCTTAAAGGGCAGAATATAGGCCTTTCATGAAGATGACCAACTGGGAAGGCTAATTTCTTACTTGAAATGATCAATGCCTACTTAAGATTTTTTCACTCGTGCCTTGTTCTGTTTTGTCCCGTTATAAATGATCTTCAGATGGGCTTATTTACTTCCCCCCAAGAAAAATGAAATGAGGATGAATGAGATAAATATCTCATTTGTGAGGATAAATGTCTCATTCAGAAATCAAATATGAAATAAGAAGTTTTCTTTTAGAGTTAGTTTTATACCTTTTAAGGCAATTTTAGTAATATGTTTTTGTATGTGTTTTCCAGCAATATACAGAATAAATTTATCCATATATTATACCTGTGTGAGGGTTATACTCATAAGACATGTGTGTATATGTATATATACTTGTGGGAATGGGAGTGTCAAACAAGTATATAGACTATACACATGTATATGTATAATACATAACATCTCTAAGATAACATGTAGGCTGTAGATAAAGTATTTTTATAGCAGTGAAAAGTTGTGGATATAATTTTGTTTATTACTCTTCAGAGTTTTCTCCATATGCTCATAGCATAAACTCAGCTAGATTAATTGCAGATCATTTATCCTTTCTTTAATTAGTTCATTGCTTCTCGAGGTAAGCAGCTCATGCTAATTGAATAGAAAGTAACTTCTATTTCTTAGGAGGGTGACAGGAGTGTTAATTTGTTAGATAAAATTGAGAAAGGAGACGGTAAAATTGAACACATACACTAATATTATTGTTTGAAAAATGTTTGAATATGAGGAGCTAGGGAGAGTAGAATTTTATGACAGATATCCTGCAGAGGAAAAAAAAACAATTCGGAACTTAGGTAGTTTTGAGAGGGAGGCCATCCGGTCTTGTCCAGGGGACCTGGGTCCCATACTAGTGCAGCCTGGCCAGCCAGATACTGCTGAGGATCTCCCTGGCCCCTATATTGAAATAGTTTAACCTATACAACTGATAAGATGTTGAGAAATGATGTAGTCACTCCCATAATTTAATTTGACATGTAGGTTTAATTTAAATGTCTTTATTTTGAAATAATTGCAAGCACAGAGAATTACAGGAATTGTACCATCCCCACCCCCGTATATTCTTCATTTGGATTCTTTCATTGTTAACATTTTGCCAATTTTGCTTCATCATTATCTGCTTTCCTTCTTTCACTTCTCTTTCTCTCTTATCCATCTCTCTCTTTCTCTGTCTATCCACCCATCCATATACCCATCTATCTAGTTTTATTCAGAAGAACTTGAGAGTATGCATTCAGTTGCTTGTACATATTCGAGTGTGCATTGTGTAAGGACTGACATTCTCTAACAAACTAGTAGTGCAGAAATCAAAGTCGAGAAGGCTAATGATGGAATTCTATCATCTCCTTACTCTCATCTTATTTTCTCTTCTGTGTTCTTGTCTTTATGCAGATCATTTCCCTCTAGCTGAGAATCATGTTTTGCTTAAAAAATAAGTTCTCTATCTTTCTGTGTTTTTATAATCTTAATATTTTATGGAATCAAGACTCCCAGTTTTTTAGAATATCCCTCGAGTTGAGTTTGTTGGAAATTTTCTTCGACTCAAATTCAGGTGTTGAATGTTCGGCAGGAAGGTCCCAGAGTTGTTATGTCTCTTTCTCACTGTGGCAGCTCACGGCCACAGGACACCCACTGTCCCCATGTGGTACTGTCAGATCACTTGGTTAGGACAGTGTTCTCTAGAGTTCACTAATGGAAATTTGTAATTTCAGTATGTTGAAATTCCTGATGTAATATTGATGTTTTAAAAATGAAACTGTTGTATTGCTCCTTAAAACATAAGCAGTAATATTTGGTTTGATCTCATATCTAATATCATCTTTATAAACAGAGACAAGTTATTTAAGAGTTAAAAACTAAATTTCACTTATGCTCTGATTAATATGATAATCATCTCTTTTTGATCACCCTATCATGATAATCAGGAAAGTATGGATATTAATTGAGCTTTATTTTCATTTTCCTGGGATATTAAGTCTTTATCTGTTAAGTAGCTCTTGTTTTTGTCTTTGGACCATATATGACTGTTCTCAAAGTTTAGTCCTAATTCTGTCCTTGGGGTTCATTCTTGGCAATACTTGGAGACCATTCATGCCAGAGATCAAACAGGTCAGCTGCATGCAAAGCAAGCACCTTACCCTCTGTACTGTATATCCAACCCCTCTCACCCATAAGTTATTTTTTTTTGCTGCATTTGGTTATCATTACAATTGTTTTTAGTATAAAGTTAATAAAAATATTAAATATTTTAATTTTTTTCTTTGGTTTTTGAGTCTCATCCAGCGATGCTCAGGGGTTACTCCTGGCTCTGCACTCAGGAATTACCCCTGGCGGTGCTCGGGGGACCATATGGGATGCTGGGAATCGAACCCAGATCGGCTGCGTGCATAGCAAATGCCCTACCTGCTGTGCTATCGCTCCAGCCCAGTATTTTAATTTTTATTAAATATCGCATACAAATACTAAAGTTAGCAATGTATATTCAAATACTAAAGCTAGCAATGTATATTCTATTTTGAATGTCTGTTCGTTATTTCTGAGACTATTACAGCAATGCAAAGGGGTGAAATGAAGAAATGGTCAGAAATTTAGTTGTAGGAAAATTAGTTCTAAGAAAACTACAGATGAAAGTGAAGTGTCTGAAAATTGATTCCCAGGATGGATACTTGTCTACCACTTAATATAAGATTACTCTAAAATTAAAAATGTTCATGGAGGCATCTCATATCTGGAAAGGAATTAATGTGCTCCAATTATTCTAAAATTGTAAACACCCACAACGTTTTACAAAATGTGTGGGTGCACTTTGATTATAAGCTGTTTTGTCCATTTTGTAAAAAAATCATCAAAGGAGAACATTTCTTGAATGGGTATTGTTTTCCAGATGCTGTGATAAGCTTTTTCAGCGTTCTTGATCTATGAAGATTAGATATTATAAAATAGATAAATCAGGGCTAGATGTTTAAGATAACTTTGTGAAAGAAAGTCATAGGGTTTGGTAAATAATGACTACCTTGATTATGTTGAAATAAAAAGTATGCTTATAGACAGTTTCTTAAGATCTTATTTTACCATTTATGTTATGTGCACCTCTTTTTAAGTGTTTATAAAAGCTAAAGTAAAGTAAAGGCCCTCCCGTTGATCATCGATTTGCTCGAGCGGGCCCAGTAACGTCTCCATTGGAGACTTTGTTGTTACTGTGTCTGGCATATCGAATACTCTCGGTAGCTTGCCGGGCTCTCCGAGAGGGGCGGAGGAATCGAACTCGGGTCGGCCATGTTGGCTGCATGCAAGGCAGACGCCCTACCCGCTGTGCTATCGCTCGTGCTATGTATGGTGGTTGGAGATTCATTAGGATTAAATGGTGAGCACTGAAAACATGATTGAGACTGGGGAAATATAATCTATGCTTGCTTGTTACTTGGCTTGACTCTGGCATGAGTGCAGTAATTTTCCTTGAATATTTGAATAAGAAAACACTGTTTAGGTGCCTGAGCGATCAATAGGTGGGGCATTTGCCTTGCACACAATGGGTAAGGCTTGCTTTGCATGTGGCTGACCTACATTTGGTCCTTGGCACCCAGATGGTCCCTGAGCTCTGCCAGGAGTGATCCCTGAGCACCAAGCCAGGGGGATGTACTGAGCACCACCAGCTGTGACTCCCCAACAAAACAAAGACTCCATTGCTTAATGTGACACTTATCATACTTGAGAGGGAAAACATTTTCCTTTGGACTCTTAAAAATATTGTTGAACATAGGTTATAAAATTTTATGGGTTTCAATTGTACAATGTTATAAAAGCATCTGTATATGTTGCATCGTGTTCACCACCAATGGTAGTTTATATCATTCACTGTAAGCTTTATTTCTCTTTTTAGAAATAATGGACTGAAATTACATATATGTCTTGGAATAAGTGGTGTTTTTTTTTTAAACTCTTCATAAACCCAGACTGGGATACTGGCTCATTCCTACAGAATTTATATTTTTGATTTTTTGAAGAATCACCATGCCCTAGAACCACATTGTACAATCCCACCAGTGGTGTACAAAGCTTCCCTTTTCTCCACATTGCCATCAACTATTATTTCTTGTGTTAAGAAGTAGGCCATTTTCACAGTTGTCATGTGATATTTCATTGTTGCTTTGTATTTTCCTAATAATAAGATGATGAGCATCTTTTTATGTGCTTATTGGACACCTGTATTTTTTTTCAAGAAGTTTCAATTCTCTGACCACATTTGAAAAAAATTTTTTATTTAGTCACGGTGAAATTACAAAGTTACTCATGATTGGGTTTCAGGCATAAAATGTTTCATACAGTGTAATTTGGTGAATGGTGCTGCTTATAAATATATTTTGTCACCTCAAAAGTTGGTAAGTTCTGAACTCAGATTCAGGATTTATCATCTTTCATAGTCCTACTGTTGTCAAATTATTCATCATCCAGGCAGGGGGCCACATTAATAAGGATTGGGTGCAAAAAAAAATGTTTTTCCCACCTGTTCATTGATAAAAAAAAAAGTCTGCAGTTTTTATCAATGTTAATCTCTAGAATATGCTTTCAAATAAAGAAAACATATCTTTGACTAGCTTGGGAAGCAGTACTCAGTGCTAGGAGCCACTCCTGGTGACATTCAGTGCAGTGTAACAGCCCAAGGATGTGGTGCTTACGGAATTATGAAGTTCTAGGGATTGGACCTGGATTGGCTTTATGCATGGCATGTTCCTTAATCTCTGCACTTTCTTTCTGTTCACTCATCAGGGCTTCTAATGGTGAGCAGTGCCAACGGGGGAGAAAACAAATCTGTTCTGAGCCTCAGTGGGCTAGATCAAAATATGCTTTTGATGTTGGGAGACAGGTCATAGGCAGATGGCTCTTTGTATTGCTGACATGAGAGGTGACAGAAGAGAATGTGAATATAAACGAAATGTAAAATAAACACCTGTCAGTGGTGTTTTCCGCCCTGCACCCTGAAACTTAAATATTTCTAAACTGCCAAAGCACCAGACTACTTTTCTGGGAGTAGTCTAACCAGTGTTTTTCTAGGGACGATACTTTGCATGCTTTCATGAGGAATTTCTTTTACACTGGGGTTAGAGTTTGTTCCCCCTCAGTGCCTACAGCTGTTTGCCCTTCACCAGGTACAGCTAATTCTGTTTTTAAGCATCATTGACGCTTTGCTACTATAATAAATAGTCTGCACAGTCCTATTCTTTCATTTACCTATTTTTTTTGTTTTGGGGCCACACCTGGTGGTGCTTAAGGCTTATTCCTGGCTCTGCGCTCAGAGATCATTCCTGACAGTGGGGACCATATGGAATGCCAGGGATGGAAGCCAGGTTGGTTGTATACACGGCAAACACCCTGCCTTCTGTACTATTGCTCTGACCCCTATATGAGCATTTATTTTATGTAGCTGTTTAAGTGAAACACAGATTCATGTGTGTGTGCAAATTCCAGATTCACCAAGTTGTACATACTAAGATTGTACATTTTTTGTTTATCCACAATAGCAAAAGTCTATGGTAATATTTTTTTCTGAAAACATCTTAGTTGACAGGCACAAGATTGTTAGACTTAGCAGCAAAAAAAATTCCCTTACAGAATGAAGAAATCTATGTTATTGCACATGAAGATAGCTGTGTGATATGAAATTGAAATGAGTACAATACAAATCTTGTTGACTTTTCACTTTTAAACATGTCCTAAGCATAGCAACCAAACGTTATGATAAATTTTACCCAGACACAGTTATGCTTTCGTATTATAGCCTCTAGACAGTAACTATCGCTTGATTCTCAAAATGAGTGGCTTCCAAGAAGAGTGCTTTTGTGCTTATTTTGGCCCTCAAGTTCTTCTATTATTTTGTATTACTGCTTACTCCTTTGGAATCATTTTTTTTAACCTAGGAGACAATATATCCATTTCTGTACCTGTTGAATCTATTTCAATTCATGATTTTTCTAGAGTTTTTTTTTCTCTGGGGGATCAAAATGGCACTGACATCATTCTTCCAGGTTTGTAAACAATGAAAGGTCAGAACTTTAAAAAAAATGTATCCTTTTTTTTTCTCGGGCAAATGCAGGCAGCATGAGGGAATTGAGTTATGATGAAAGGCTGGTTTGAGGGCATAAGTTGGAAGGTGAAACCCTGAAACTGATACTTTTCCTGCAGAAATTTGGAGGGCGTTAATGATTCTTAGTGACACAAAACACAATGCAGTTAATGATTTTCATCTTGAGTTCTGAAAGATGATGCCCACGCATTCTTCAGCTGGAGTCAGTGTCACACAGCCGACCTGGATGGGCATCTCAGGCTGCTATGGGATGAGTTGTTCTTTTCCTCCTTTCTCCAGCACGTGAAACTGTTGTCTTCCAAGGTTAATGCAAAAAGGAAGTTCCTATAGCTTCTACCTCCTTTCTGCATATTTATCTGAACCAATACCTGTTTCTCAGATAGTTGTCTGATTCTCAGGGTATGAAGTATTTGTTCCTTATTTTATTCTTTGTTGATTTTTTAAAAAAGATCAGTCATGTTTATTGATTGCATCAAATCAACTCAAATTCACTGAACATAGCATGAAATAGCTATGTTTATAGTTATAGTATCAAAGCATTTTTGTGTCATTTGATCAATATAGGAGCTCTGAGAGACTCATATTAGCATCATAACACAACAATTTACTGAATGTGGCTGCCACGGCCTACCCGAGTTCGATTCCTCCGCCCCTCTAGGAGAGCCCAGCAGGCTACCGAAGAGTATCTCGCCTGCATGGCAAAGCCTGGCAAGCTACCTGTGATGTATTCGATATGCCAAACACAGTAGCAAGTCTCACAATGTTACTGGACCCGCTCCAGCAAATCGATGAACAACGGGAGAACAGTGACAGTGACAGTGAATAAAATTTGAAGTTCTTGGGTTCTTAGTGCTTTGTATTAACCATAGCAAATACTGGTGAATATAACTAATGCGAATACACATATAGGACAGTAAGTAATTCTGGATGCTTTTAAAAAATATTTTTTCTTTTTGGGTCACACCCAGCAATGCTCAGGGGTTACTCCTGGCTTTGCACTCAGGAATTACTACTGGCAGAGCTCAGGGGACCATATGGGATGCTGAGAATCGACCCGAGTTGGCCGCATGCAAGGCAAACACCCTACCCACTGTGCTATCTCTCCAGCCCTAAAAAAGATTTCTAATTGCAGTAAAACCATATTAACATAAATGTCATCACCTTAATCATTATTATGCATATAATTCAATAGTGTTAAGACTATTTGCATTGTTGTCAACAGATGTCCAGATGTATTTCAACTTGCAAAACTAAGCTTTTAGTTTTCCCCCTTCAAATATCAATCCCCCAGCTCACCCTCTCCCGACCCCTTCTAGCCATCATTCATGTACTTTCTGATTCAATGACTTTGATCATTTTTAGCCCCTTATATGAGTTGAATTAGTTAATTTGTTGTTTAGGCTGGTTTATTTTGCTTGGCACAACTATCCTATCCCTACGGTTTGTCTGTGCTATAGTCTGTAGCAGGATTCCCCTCCATGTAAAGGCTGAATAACAGTCCATGGTATGCACAGGGTTACCATTTCACTGTATTCTTACCAATACAGTGTTATCTGAACTTTTTGAGGGGTTGGGGGGATAATAGTTCTATTAAAAGATGTTAGGCAGTATCTCATTGTGGTTTTGGTTTGTATTTCTCTAATGTTTGATGATATCGAGCATCTTTAATTTGTTTTTTCATGATTTTTATAACTTCTTAGGAGAGATAAAAAACTATCTATTTTGTGATCAAATTATTTGCTTTTGTTGCTGCTGTTAAATTATAGGCATTATATGTGCACACATTTACATAAACTTTGTTTTGTTTGGGGGAGGTCACACCTGTTACAGGTCACATCTGCTCAGGGCTTATTCCTGGGTCTGCACTTAGGGATCACTCATGGCAGTGCTCAGGGAAAACATGAGATATCAGTGATTGAACTCAGGGTGGCTGCATGCAAGGCCAGCTCCTTACTTCATGTACTATCTCTCCAGCCCCATATTAACTTAATTAATCTAATAAGCTATATAATAATTGGCCCTTTTTTCATATTTGGGCCATACTTGGCAGCACTCAGAGCTTCCTCCTGGCTCTGTGCTTAGGGATCACTCCAGATGGGACTTCAGGGATAATATGAGTACCAGGTATTGAACCCAGGTCAGCTGCATGCAAGGCAAGTACCATATGTGCTGTACTATTGTTCTGGCAGAACGAGTATTTTCTTAGTTGTTCATTCTGGGCGTCATTTGATCAGATTTTTTTTAATAGATTGCCTTTCAAGGCTACTATATGTGGCTTATTTTAAAATTCAATTATTTATTTATAGACCAAATGTTTACAGCACATATTCTGTGTATCCTCATTAAACCTGAAGTCCATAAACCTCATGTATGTAGTTTTTCTTTCTACTTGCTTTCTAATTCCTTGTTCCTAATTTTATATCACCTGTTGAATCAGAGAAGTTCTTATACATTGATTAAAAGTTTAAGTTTATACAATTCATGGAACTCTAAATATTTGGTTGTTATGATCACCCTCCTGACTTATAATTTTGGAATAAATGTTTTTGCCTTTTTTTCCTCTCTTTTGGATAAAATGGAACTTAAGTGCTGTTGGTAAGGTCTGTGTTGAGTTTTGTCTCTGTAGACCTTGTCTTTGAGATCTCTGAGAAGAAAACTAAAACTTCAATCAGCATTTGGCAGAAACAGTCCCTTCTGATTACACTTTGTCTCATCAGCATCAGTGTAATTTGAATGTGGTGAAATTTATTTTCTATCCCTAAACATTGGGCCATTGTCTAATGAGACAAATAAAAGCTATATGTCAGGTATAATAGCGGTGTGTAATTCAGTCCTTAGGTTGTTTTGAAAACAGAAATACAAATATATAGAGTTTTAAGCTTGAAAACACCTATCCTCTGTCAGGTCATATCATAATGGTCACTGTAGAAGTCGATCAGGCCAAGTGGTTAAACCTAATTTGCTGCCTGGATCACCTGAAGGGAAGCATTATCTCTGATGCTCCCTATTGGAATAGAGCAAAGCCCCTCTTTGCTGACAAAATGTGACAAAACTCCCCAACTCATGCTCTGTGTAATTGCCCCCCCCCCAACCATGATCAGTAAATAGGAGACCTTAGCGACCAGACAGTTACAGTGTGAAAGATCTATAAACCCAGTTGTTGCAACCCTCCCATATATTATTTTTTTACTTCTGTGACTTGCTGTGATCCATTTTATTATTTCTAATTGGATTGTAAACACCATAAGACAAGAGACTAAGTCCCATATAGAGTTATAACAATGGGTCCTGACTCTCAGTGGGAGCTTTTGTATAATGAATTGAAATGTGTCCCCCTGTTTATTGGAACTTTTCTCTGACCTTGGCATTGCTGGCCTTTCATTTGTCCTCAGAGCTGATTTATAGGTTTTCCTCTCACAAACATGAACTTCAAGTGTGAAAAGCAAGAATGAGAGGAGAATGAACTTGTGCCCTGAAATCAGTAAGAGGGAAGTTCTGTAATAGAGTGGAGTACAGGCCTTGGGCAAGAGCCAACCAGAAATAATTGATTTGTTAATGCAAAATGCCCAGGGCTCAGGGTTGTCAGTCAAACCTTTAAAAGTGCATTGATTTAAATTAAACAAAAGAGTTTTGTGCCTATATATGAAATTATTTGCTTTTTTCTATCTTCCTGGGGTGCCTTCAATTCACCATTATCTTGACATTTTAGTTTATGGACCCATGTATAGATGATAGCTTTATGCATTGACTCTTATGAAGAAGACATTTGAACTTGCTGTTGCCATAAAGGAAAGGATGGTTATTTAATAAGACTGTCCATTAACTTCTCTCTCTCTCTCTCTCTCTCTCTCTCTCTCACACACACACACACACACACATTCTGTAAATAAAAATTTTAAGTTTAAAAATACAGTGCTTTTACTGAATTAAAAAATTAGATATATTTTCTACCATTTTCCTCTGAAATCTAATGTTTATATTATTGGAAAGAAAATTCAGTATTCCAGATCTTTCTTTAAATATTGTCTGATTAGTAATTAATTATTTTCCCTATCTTTGTTGTAATGACTAAGGGTCACACAGACTTGGCTGCCAGTGTTTTTAATCCCCTTTTGTTTTCTGAGGGTCAGTCACATTTGTTAGTTTTGATGCTTGCTCACATTTTGGTTATGATGCTGGCCAGAGATCCAGTGCAAACACCACAACTAAAATGTGGGAGCATGGGGCCTCAGTGACAGTACAGCAGGTACTATCACTGTGTACAGCCTTGCACACAGCCAACCTAGATTCCATCCCTAGTATCCCATACTGTCCCCCAAGTACTCCCAAGCACTGCCAGGAGCATATTCCATAGTATAGAGCGAAGAGTAACTCCTGAGTACTACTGGGAATGGCACAAACAAAGTGTGGGAGCATCATATGTGGGTATACTTTGCTTTTTATAAAATTTTCTGGCCCATAGTGACTACCAAAAACAGAAGACTGTCCATGAATGTCAAGCATTACAAATGATTTTCCAGAAAATTTTAGGTTACATACTGCCTTTTAAGAGAATAGTGCCATAAAAAGAAATTAATCTTCCTCATTTGTACTACAAATTTGATACTTTCAAGTATTTCACATGAACTTTTAAAGTAAGACAGTTTTATTATATAAACCCAACTGACATCAACTCATCCAAACTTTTTATTGTTATACTAATTGAATTTGCAGGAGATTTTTTTATGTTACAAATTTTCTGCTTTAAAGTGGTTGTACTATGAACACAAACTAATCTCACTGCAAAACATGTTATCTGGAGAAAGATAGCAATAGAATAAGTAAAAGGGATCATAGTTATTATATCATTATATGCTAAATATATTATTATTCTTGTAGGTATTTTGTTAATGAACTAAAGAGTCTTAGAAATATGTTGCATAAATATTTGACTCCTCTAGGCACATTTTAAAAAATGCTATTGAATCACTGTGAATAGCAGATTATAAAGTTGTTTGTATTTGAGTTTCAGACATACAGTGTTCTGACACCAATCCCTTCACCAGTATCCACTTCTCTCCATCAGTGCCCCCAGCTTCCCTCCTGCCCTCTTGCCTGCCTCTGTGCAGACACTATTTTCTTCATTTATATCCCCCAACCTTTTAAGGCAAGGTGAGTTAGTTTCACTCACAGGATCTTTTGCATATCACTTTATCTTCCTTCAGCACCTAGTGCTGGTCCAGAGTGACCGCTTTTCTCTACCATTGTTGCATTGAATCACTGAAATGGATGTCATTCTCGCAGTAGAGATGAGTAAAACTCCTGGCATCAAGGGAGATCTGGAGTGTCTTAGCACTGCTGTACTGTAAAGCAATGAGATATGGAGTCTCTTGGTGAGACACAGAAGGGAGCACCTTACTGGAACAAATCCCCGTTCCTATCTACCCTGTGGAAAGTGGAAACTTAATATCTTTTAAAAAGAAAGATTAACTCTTTGGGTGTTTCTGTACTTATTAAGGTATCATCCCCAAACTGTGAGGCACTGGTTTAACATAATGGGCCTTTTGTAATGATCAGGCATAAAAACCTTTTATTTAGATTCTAGGTTTTGTCTAAATTGATAATCAGTATTAAAAAGCAAGCCTCCTCAATTCTGGAAAATAAACTTGAAACTGTCCTTAATGTCAGCATTTACTGTAGCATTACTTCAGAAAAGAAAAGTATTATTTGCTGCTGTCCATGTTTTAAATGGTTTCACTAAATTAAAAAATCTGTGTTGATACATGGATATAGGTGCTGCCTTATCTAATCAAAGAGGAAAACATCTAGCGAACAGAATTTTCAGTTTTTAACATGGCTATCGTTAGAGGTCCCTTTCCTAAAATGTTCATAGTTTGGAGTTAAACTTGCATACTCAGTTTGCATGCACATACTGAGTGACAGCATTTTGTTGGAATTCAAGTTAGGACATCTCACATGCTTTAATTAATATAATTCTCTTAGTAATGGCATATATAGGCTTGAACATTAGCATAAGTCTCTAAAAGGAAAGTATTTTATGTCATAGACAAGCGAATTACTCATTGAAAAGTAGAGGACACACCATTGGAATATATATGAATGTCAGGCTGTTTGTGAGCATGTGAGCCAAAACAGGGATGTGTGTTGCCTAATTGTCATGGATTCTACTCATTCAACACAAATAGAGAGCACAGCATTCTGCTTCTAAATTGCAATGTGTAGAAAGAAATATCATTGTTTTTTATATCACAGACAATTCCTGGGGAAGGATCATCTTGTTCAGAAATGGGCAGGGTAGACAAGGAAGAGGAATGTTTTAGAGGACACATAGTGGGCACAGAGTTAGAGCTACTGGCAGATTAACTATGTTTGCCAAACCCTCAGTCATCATGAACACTTAATTTACTAACAAATTTATTGTCCAGGGGCTGGAGTGCAGTGGATAAGCTGTATGAAGCCAATCAAGGTTGAATAACTATATGTGGTTCCTCCCTCAAGCTCTGCCAGGAGTGATCCCTGTAACCCAGAGCCAAGAATGAGCCCTAAACAATGGCCAAGTATATCCTAAAACATAAAAATGAAGGAAAAATACTGTCTTAAGGTTTAATATTTTTGAACACCATTTATGAAAATGTGTGGTTCTTTAAAAATAACTTCATTTTCAGTGCCTATGTCTAACCACCACCAAGCTGTTGGAACTTGTGCCAGCTGCTGCCAATTTAAAATTCTCCCAGTCTAGGTGTGCTGATGTGGGAACCTGCCCCTTTCGCTTGCCCCAGGGATATCTCCCTCCCCGCTCCAGGGGCCGTGCCTACATCTGGTACCAACAGCTGTACTCCTCTCACTTCTCACAGTCTTAAGGACTAGAGGGAAACTACAAGGTCTTAATTCAGTACCAGAGTAACCCAATAAAAGTACTGGCAACTGAAATGGTGGAACTAGATCTACAAATGCCTATCCTGCTAAAATCCTATTTCATTGTAATGGAAGTAGAACAGCACAAATGGGTAGCCTGATTCATGTAAATGAATCAAGTGTACTCTGATAAACAGGAATCTAAAGCTTCACTGTCAGCACCCACAAAACTCTAAGAACAATGGAATAACAAAGACATGCAGCTGCACTGAGAGATAGGGTCAGAAGTCTAGGCAAGTCCCCAAGTTCAGCGACCTCAAATCTGCACACTATGCAATGCAAGTGGAAATTAAACAATGACTGGAGCAGAGAAATCCAATCAACCTAAAGAAGAATTGATTCAGGGTATGAAAGAATCGATACAAATGGTATCGAAGGAACTAAAGAATACAATAGCAAGCACAGCAACAAAATTCTGAATGCAAAGAGCTTTATCAGAGAACTTGAGAACAAAATAAAAGTCACTAAGAGTAAGGAAGTGACAAAAGAGAAATAAAAGAATGGAAGAATGGGGTATGGTGCCGCCAGCAGGTCAATCTATACCTGTGAGATGAGTGCATCAGCAGCCTGATGGTGCCTTCAGACTTCTAGATACCCCCAAATTGCTGCTTTGCCTTTGGCCAGACTCCAACAACTTTGGGTTAAGTTTACCAAGAAAGTAAATAGCCAAAAGTTAGGTATGTAGGAGACGCACCCACAAACCACCTCTGGATCAGCTATATTATTGGAGGAAAGACTTCTCTGGTTCTTGATCAAACTGCTTAATGGTCATGATCCCAGAGACTCAGGAACAAATCTCGGAACCCCGCAGGTTTTGGCAGAAATGCCTCCAGATTTAATTGTTAAAATTTTGGCATTCCAAAATCACGTGGCCACTACTGAGGCTGCGCAACATCATATGTTATTCATAACCAGCAATAGAAAACAAATTTTCTACGGTTGCCTTCTCAGCAGACCTGAGTGTTGGGGTAAAATCCCAAATAATAATGGTCGGTCTGGTGTTGAAATATTGAATGTAATCAAATTAGAGAGAGAATAATGGAGAAATCATCTGCCCCACAGGTAGGGGGAGGGTGTGGGATGGGGGGTATGATGGAGTTTTTGGTGGCAGAAAATGGGCACTGGTGAAGGGATGGGTGTTTCATCATTGTATGACTGAGACTTAAACCCGAAAGCTTTGTAACTGCTCTCTTGGTGATTCAATAAATAAATTTATAAAAAAGAAAAAAAATAGGGTGGAGTTCATGCCCAGTTCAATCAGCCTAATCAAAGGATGAATAAACAGCAAAATTTGTACATTTAAAAAAAAGAATGAAAGAGAATGGAAGATACTTAATGGATAACAGCAAGAGGAATAGTCTGAATTATGAGAGCACCAGAAGCAGCAGAAAAGAGAAAAAGGAAAGAACAGCTGGTGAAGAGATAATAAAACCAACCCAGTGTCTGAAAGAACGCTTATTCAGAATCAGGCTATCCCAAGAACGCCAGGCAAATAAATTCAAGAAAAAAATGCCAAGAACCAAAAAGAGAGAGCAAGAGAGACTGATTAAAGCATCAAGAGAGATGAAAAACCTCAAATACAAAGGAAATAACATAAAATTACGACAGATCTCTCTTAAGAAACCATGCAATCAAGAAAAGTGTGGGATGGTATATTAAAGCACTGAATGAAAAAAAATTATTCTAAAGTTTTTTTCATTCTGTCTAAATCTATGAGACACAGCACAAGCTGTGCTAAGGGGAAATTCATAGCAATACAGACCTACATTAGGGAGTAAAAGACTCAAATCAACAACCTAAACATATATCTTAAACACCTAAAGAGGGAATAATTAGTGAATGGAAGATACTTAATGAATAACAGTCTGAGGAGCAAACAACTAGTGAATTCCAAAAACTAGTAGAATGAAGGAAATATAAAAACTGCAGCAAAAATCATGATATAGATGTTTAAAAAGCAATCGCGTTAGGGGTGAGGGATTAGCTGAGATGGCAGAGCACTGGATTGGCATGTGGGAGGTGATGAGATCGATTCCTGCATTCTCCATGACTAAGTTTTAAAAAAGCAGAAATCTTTTTTTGCAGAGAAATCAGGAGCTGGTTCTTTGAAAGAATAAACAAGAGAAAAAAATGCTCCAGTGAGTCAGTTTTGATATGAAGGGGAGAAATTACAATAGACACAGAAATTCTAATTATCATGAGAGGTTACTATGAATAACTTTATGCTGTTGGACTGAAAAAAAATTTTGGAAAATGGACAGATTCCTAGAATCATGTAATCTCACAAAACTGAGTGAGGAATATATAGAAAACCTGACCAGGCCAATCAGAGCAAGCAAATCAAAATAGTAATTATGAATCTGCCCAGGAACAAAAGCTCTGGTCCAGGTGGGTTTACTGGTGAGTTCTATCAAAATTTATAAGACAGCTTAGTACCTTTATCCTTATATGAAAAAGTTTACAGTCACCAGGTGCTAGTGACTCTCTTGATTTACTGATCAAATTGTGAAATGCTGCAAAGGACTTATTAGCACCAGTCATTTGTCTACAGGAAACAAGAGCCCCTTGTGTGCAGGTTGAACTAAAAAAACTGATTGCATTAAGGGAATGGATAATGGTTGTCAGCTTAATGGTATGTCCGTTAGAAATAAAAATGGATCTGTTACCTGATGAGGGTAGGGACTATATTTTGAAAACTATATTATTGTCCTTCAGTGAAAGGTCCTCTAAAACAGTGATGGTTAAGATGATAAACACCCTCATATTTGGATTTTAAAACTCGGCTTACTGTTGACATAAAACCAGAGTTACAGAGTATGGGGCACTGTGTGAGAGAAAAAGGAATTTGGGGCTAATTCCACTTGCTGCTTTCGGATACTCAGGTATGGCATTGGGTTGAGTTGGGGCAGGTGGAGAGGGGGGCAACCTGAAATGGCCAGAATCCACATCGCATATCTTAAAATGTTTTCACTATTCAATGTGTATGTTCTTTGCAAGCTTTCTCTGGAGCACAGGCATGGAGTGGACATAAAATATTTCAGCTAGTCATAAGCGAAGAGCCATTTATCAGTTTACCTCTTCTGCGTTATTTGGGAGAGAATTATTAGCAGTTATAAGAGAAATTCTGGGCTGCTGTGCACCCCAAATTCTGAGCTGTTGATCTATTTTGACTTCAGAGAATTCTGCAAGAGATTTGAAAAATACTGGTGTTTGTGGGCCTTTAACCTACCTGCTTCCCATTCCCACATACTTGGATTTAACTACTCTTGACTGGGATCTAGGAATCTACAGTCTTTAAAAGTCCAGGGAGATGTGTGCTGAAGGTAGACTATAGGCTGAACATGATGGCTGCTTAATACCTGAATTGCAAACCACAACACCCTAGAGGAGAGAGATTAAAAGGGAATGCGCCTGCCACAGAGGTGGTAGGGAGGGGGCGGGAAAGGGGCTAGTAGAAGGGATACTGGGATCAGTGGTGGTGGAGAATGGGCATTGGTGGAGGGATGGGTATTCGATCATTGTATGACTGAAATGTAAGCACAAAAGTTTGTAAGTCTGTAACTGTAGCAAATGGTGATTCATTAAAATTTTTTTTAAAAATAATAAAAAAAATTAAAAACAAAAGTCCTTCAGATGCTGCTGAATGCAGCCCAGGTAAAAATCAACTCATCTGAAATCAGAAGCGCAATTCAGAGCAGCTGCCAGTGGAATGACAACTTTGAAGGCTCATACTTAAATTCTCCATAGGCTCCTTCTGTTTGGGAACTCTTTATTGAACTTCAGCATCAGTTGCTGCAAATACTAGCCCCTTCGTGTCCCCCAACCCCCACCCCTCACACACACATACCTACCCAAGTTGATTCAGCATAGTCAAAGGTCTACATTTAGTCATAGCTTCTCAAATGTACATTTTTTGTACCAGTTGACAGAAAAGTCTTTATTTTATATTTAGTTTTGCACCCAGCTATGCTCAAGGCCTACTCTGGTTCTGTGCTCAGGTATCACTCTGGCAGGTTTAGGGGAGCATATGTGGTACCGGGGATTGAACCTGGGTCAGCCACATGTTAGGCAAGTGCCCTCCCCACTCTATTATCAGACCCTGAGAGCAAAGTTTGTTTATAAAGAAACTTCAAATGAAAGAAGGACAGGGATTTCCAGAGTAGGACAGTGGGCTCATTTTGCCATTCACTGTAAATTGTGTTGTCTATTAAAGTCTTACTCTGCACTTTATGTTAAAGATTAACATCCATTTTTCTCTTTTGCTTATAAACCACTGAGTGAATCATTTTGTTTCTTCAACTGTTTCTCCAAGCATAACCCATCAGTCTATACAATTGTAAAAAAATGTCCCATAAATAGGATGCAGTTCATACATTTTGTCCACCCAAATCTCTTTGTAGTATCTTTTTTTCTCTTTATAGTATCTTAACCTGCCTCAAATATCCAAATTTAATTTGGTTAACTATAAGAGAAATATAGGTGATGAAAGTTTTGTGACAGCCTCTGTTTAGAAGAAAGCTTCTAGAATACATTTCTCAAATATGCTGCTTAAAGAAAATAACCATTTATAAGTATTCAGAGAAGTAGACCTATAGAAAAGTTAGCAGGATCACAGCCTCCAGATTGACATTTCTGGAATATAAATTCAGAATTAAATCTCTGTAAGTGCTGTATCACTATGCAAATGATAGAGAAAAGCAATTAAATTATAAGCAAAATCTGGCTCTAATTTTGGAGAGTGTTCTTGCTTGAGGCAATGAGATTTTATGTACTAAGCATTCCATTCTCTTGTTGTTTCCAGAGAATTTCCCTAAGATTGTTAAAATAGAGTCTATTCAAACTACTCTGATGTATTTCTAAAAGGAGCCAAGGACATCACACAAGACCTATTTAAAGAAAAGTTAAATGTCATGAATTCAGACTCCCTTTTCATTCTTCTGACTATGGAATTTTATACATATGTTTTCGGTAGTATAATAAAGAAGTCATAAACTCTGGAGAGTGACAGAATTCAAATTATAGTTATGCCAATTATCAGCTGTGCCACTATGGCAAATTATTTATTAGCCTCTCTTGATTCCAATTTTCTTATAAATATTAATAATATGCATGCCATATGAATGTGTGTATTAAATGCCTTTGTCTTGTTTAATTGAATTCCAAACACTGAACTTAGAAGTGAGGTGAGGGAGTCAGAGAAATATGTAAATGACATTTGGAATTGAGCTAATTCGCCAGCGTGGATTGGCGCATGCCTCAGGCAACCGCAAGCTAACGTCCGAGCTCGCAAAGCAGTGCAGAGATGCGATCAAGGAAGACCTCAAAGAGAGAAGAGCAGAAGTACTGGTAGATGCGGCAGAAGCCGGGAAAAGTATTCATAACGCCCGCCTGTCCTTCGCCAACTATAAGACCAAGATGACTGCCCTCCGACGTCCTGATGGATCCATCACATCCTCCAGAATGGTAATGGAGAAGATTATCCATGACTTCTACTCAAATCTCTTTGATAGCCATGTCCACTTGCCGACATACCAAATTCCACAGGACGGATATATCGTTCCCAACGTTCTCCCTTCTGAAATCCGACACGCCATTTTGTCGGTAAAGAAACAAACAGCACCCGGCCCAGACAAGGTCAGACCTGAACACCTGAAGAACCTGCTGTCAGTACTCAACAATACACTGGCTCGGCTCTTCACTCGCTACCTGTCTGAATGCAAATAGGATTGGCAGAACACTAGATGAAGGACAACCATGCGAGCAAGCAGGATTCCGCAAAGGATTCAGCACCATCGACCATATCCACACGATAACCAAGCTCATTGAGGTTTCTCGGGAGTTCAAGATACCGCTCTGTTTAACGTTCATTGATTTAAAGAAGGCCTTTGATTCTGTTGAGATGGAAGCGGTCATTGAAGCCCTAGCCAATCAGGGCATTCAAGCCCAATACATCAGGATCCTCCGTGAGCTGTATTGCGGATTCACTACCAGGATCTCACCATTCTACAAAGAAGTGATCGTTGATGTCAAGAGAGGGGTTCGGCCGGGTGATATCATTTCACCGATACTCTTCAGTGCCACCCTCGAGAACATCATGCGACAACTGGAATGGGAAGGAATGTGAGTGAAGATAGATGCTTGGCAACGACACCACCTCCGCTTTGCTGATGACATTGTTTTAATAACACCAAACATCAGTCAAGCGGCACAAATGCTGGCCGACTTTGACCGTGAGTGTGGAAAGGTAGGACTACAGCCGAATCTTACGAAGACAATGTTTGTGAGAAACAGCCTCGTTCCTGACGCCCCATTCGCTCTCAACGGAATGACCATCTCCGAATGCAAGAGCTATGTGTACCTAGGTCAAGAGGTCAACATGACAAATGACCTGGCACCCAAGCTGCGCAGGAGGAAGAGAGCAGCTTGGAACGCCTTCAAGAACGTCGAAGAAATAGCTAAGAGGACGAAGAACCTCCGGCTCCGGGCACATCTCTTTGATTCCACTGTTCTTCCTGCATTAACATATGCCACAGAGACCTGGGCCCTACGCAAACAAGATGAGAACACTATTCAGGTCTCCCAAAGAAGAATAGAAAGAGCTATGCTTGGAATATCACGTTTCACTCAAATGAGAGAAAGAATCCGGAGTTCTGACATCCGTTGACGATCAAGAATCAGGGACGCTGTCTCATTTGCCAAGGTGTCGAAAATCAGATGGGCTGGTCACGGAATGAGATTTAAAGACGACCGCTGGACTAGAGCTGTTACCGACTGGATTCCACGGGATGTCAAAAGACCGTGTGGCCGCCCACCTACCAGATGGTCAGACTTCTTCGTCAAGATCATGAACGATCGGTTTGAGGCCCTTCATGTTCCCGGAGCGAACAGATGCCATTGGGCTACACTAGCATGCGACAGGGACAAATGGAGACGTTACTGGTGCCCGCTCGAGCAAATCGACGACTAACAGGAAGTTAAGTGATTAAGTGACATTTGGCATTGTAGAAAAAAAATCCTGTAAAACAAAAATATTTATAGATCTCCTTGATTCAATAAACCAATAAGTGAATACTTGTTCTAATTAAGAAGGTCTGATCACCATAAACTTTTGTTAATTTCCTGAACTTAATATTGGAAAAGTGTTTAGTCCTAAACATCTTTGATTTGTAATATATGGATTGTATATGCACTGTAGCACTGTTCTCTTGTTGTTCATCGATTTGCTCAAGCAGGCACCAGTAACATCTCCGTTATGAGACTTGTTACTATTTTTGGCATATCGAATACGTCACGGGGAGCTTTCCAGGCTCTGCTGTGCAGGCGGAATACTCTTGAGTAACTTGCTGGGCTCTCTGAGAGGGGCAGAGGAATCAAACCTGGGTTGGCCGCCTGCAAAGCAAACACCCTACTTGCTATGCAATTGCTCCAGCCCATGGATTGTATATAGTATTCAATATTATTTTTTATAATATTATTTCCACAGGGTTTAAATTAAGGTGCTGATTTAAAATATAAACTCCCGGTCATGGTATCACGGTCCTCCCATTGTTCATCGATTTTTTCGAGTGGGCCCAGTAACATCTCCATCGTTGTTAATGTGTTTGGCGTATCGAATACGTCACGGGGAGCTTGCCAGGCTCTGCCGTGCGGGCGAGATACTCTGGGTAGCTTGCCGGGCTCTCCAAGAGGGGTGGAGGAGTCGAACTCCGGTCGGCCATGTTGTCTGCGTGCAAGGCAAACGCCCTACCGGAGCGATAGCACAGCGGTAGGGCATTTGCCTTACAAGCAGACAACATGGCCAAACCCGAGTTCGATTCCTCCGTCCCTCTCGGAGAGCCCGGCAAGCTACCCAGAGTATCTCACCTGCACGGCAGAGCCTGCCAAGCTCCCCGTGACGTATTCGATACGCCAAACACAGTAACAACAAATATAAACTATTCAATAATAACATTCATAACAGAGACTTTCTCAGAGTAATGAGCGATAGCACAGCGGTAGGGCCCGGGTTTGATTCCTCCACCCCTCTCGGAGAGTTCGGCAAGCTATTGATAGTATCTTGACCACCGGCAAAGCCTGGCAAGCTTCCCGTGACATATTCAATATGCCAAACACAGTAACAACAAGTTTTACGATGGTGATGTTACCAGGCCCACTCAAGCAAATCAATGAACAATGGGAGGACAGTGACAATGACAGTGACATTATCAACTATTCACTTCACTTAATCACTTAACTTCCCGTTAGTCGTCGATTTGCTCGAGCGGGTGCCAGTAACGTCTCCATTTGTCCCTGTCGCGTGCTAGTGTAGCCCAATGGCATCTCTTTGCTCCGGGAACATGGAGGGCCTCAAAACGATCGTTCATGATCTTGACAAAGAAGTCTGACCATCTGGTAGGTGGGCGGCCACGCGGTCTTTTGACATCCCGTGGAATCCAATCAGTAACAGCTCTAGTCCAACGATCGTCTTTAAATCTCATTCCGTGACCAGCCCATCTGATTTTCGACACCTTGGCAAATGAGACAGCGTCCCTGATCCTTGATCGTCGATGGATGTCACAACTCCAGATTCGTTCTCTCATTTGAGTGAAACGTGATATTCCAAGCATAGCTCTTTCTATTCTTCTTTGGGAGACCTGAATGGCGTTCTCATCTTGTTTGCGTAGGGCCCAGGTCTCTGAGGCATATGTTACTGCAGGAAGAACAGTGGAATCAAAGAGATGTGCCCGGAGCCGGAGGTTCTTCGTTCTCTTAGCTATTTCTTCGACGTTCTTGAAGGCGTTCCAAGCCGCTCTCTTCCTCCTGCGCAGCTCAGGTGCCAGGTCATTTGTCATGTTGACCTCTCGACCTAGGTACACATAGCTGTTGCATTCGGAGATGGTCGTTCCATTGAGAGCGAATGGGGCGTCAGGAACAAGGCTGTTTCTCATAAACATTGTCTTCGTAAGATTCAGCTGTAGTCCTACCTTTCCACACTCACGGTCAAAGTCGGCCAGCATTTGTGCCGCTTGGCTGATGTTTGGTGTTATTAAAACAATGTCATCAGCAAAGCGGAGGTGGTGTAGTTGCCGACCATCTATCTTCACTCCCATTTCTTCCCATTCCAGTCGTCGCATGATGTTCTTGAGGGTGGCACTGAAGAGTTTCGGTGAAATGGTATAACCCTGCCGCACCCCTCTCTTGACATCAACAATCACTTCTTTGTAGAATGGTGAGATCCTGGTAGTAAATCCGCAATACAGCTCACGGAGGATCCTGATGTATTGGGCTTGAATGCCCTGATTGGCTAGGGCTTCAATGACCGCTTCCGTCTCAACAGAATCAAAGGCCTTCTTTAAATCAATGAACGTTAAGCAGAGCGGCATCTTGAACTCCCGAGAAGCCTCAATGAGCTTGGTTATCGTGTGGATATGGTCGATGGTGCTGAATCCTTTGCGGAACCCTGCTTGCTCACATGGTTGTCCTTCATCTAGTGTTCTGCCAATCCTATTCAGGATGACTCGAGTGAACAACTTGTAGATGACAGACAATAGGCAGATCGGGCGATAGTTGCCAATGTCATGGATGTCTCCCTTCTTGAACAGTAGTATGGTCCTGCTGGTTTTCCATTGAGACGGAACCTTGCATTCAGACAGGTTGCGAGTGAAGAGCCGAGCTTCCTAAGGACTAGCTGCAAAGCACCCCACACATGGAATCCCACCCTCACTAGACGACCGTCAGCTGTTGTGGAGTTTTGGTGGCCGCAGAAGTGCAGCCAAGAAGGAAGCAATCCACGTAGCATGAGACAAGCTTCCAGTGACATCAGTACTATAAGGGTGAGGAATTTAGACTCATCTTCAATTACAAAAAATCCTCTATGCTTCATCTCTCCCTGACTGGGCGATCCCTGGATACTGGCTCTTGGGGGGTTTCTACGGAGCCTCCTGCTGATCCTTGGGCACTACAGAAACTGCAGACAATGGTGATGCATCATGTGACGCACTGTCCCCAGGTGGGAGGAGAGTGATATGGTGACATGACACAGTGACAAGCACGTACTCGTGCTCGCCTGCACTCGCACCCCCTGCAACTGACCTCTCACTATTGCAAGGTCCAGGTGGCAACCCAGGGACAGACTTAAAGAAAAAGGCAGTCGGGGTCACTCCTTAGGGCGGGGGCGCTATCAACTATTATCAACTATTAAATAGGCAAGTTGATTATCAACTATCATGTTGAAAGAGTATTAGATATTGAAGAGCAGAAGTTACTTGAAAGAAACAGAATTATGAAGAGTGGATTAATAGCTTTTCGTGTCTTTACTTCAAGTTTGATATTATGATTTTCAAGTAAAATAATGTTATTGATTGACTCTGGTTTTTCATGGTTCTTGGTAGAGATGGGATTTCATTTCTTTGCCATATGAAAAGGTAGCCTATTCAAACTCAATATCAAGGTGATTAATGTCATTAAATAAACTGTCTCTTCAGAAGGCTTATTTTCAGAATCAGAGAACTAAATTGACTCTATAAAGGCTTGTGTTTTTTCCGCATAAAGAATCATAATGCTTGAGACTCATAGGTCTGACTCACGTATATTTAGGTTGACATTAATTTACTTCTACGAGCAATATCCAAGTGTGATGATTGCATTCTTAGAAGGTCTTAACATCTTGCTGGTATCTCAGAAACTTTCAGATGAAATTGATGACTACGAAAATATTTTTCTTTAATCTTTGAGATCCTAGAGCAGTAATCCTGACAAAACTTATTTTTCTTTTGTAAAGAGAGAACTATGCCTACCAATACTGTTTATTTTTTGCTTGTATTTGCTTGTAGGTGATGAATAGTAGTGATGTTGTTTCTATCTATGGAAAGGAAAAGGAGTCTCATTTTAAGCTCTGAGTAAGAAAAGAGCTACAAATCACCTTTTAGATACAATCTTTGTCATTAGGGTTACTTCAGTTCACTGGGGCAGTCGACAATAGCAGTAATAATAATACCAACAATAAAATTTAGGCAAAATGTATTAACTGCCAGACATTGCAATATTTTTTTTTCAGCTGCACATATTCTAGGGTTTATGTATGATTGAAGAAAGGCAATTGAAAATTGAGGGGTAAGGATAGCAACTTGCTTAATGCAAACATCCTTGTTTTGATGACAGATATTTGAGGAGTTGACTACAGATAAAGTGAGTGCTAGCAGGTCTGCTAGCTGCATTCAGTAGATTCCTCTTGTTTTTATAGCTAAGTGTGAACATTCATGTTAAATACACAAATAGAAAAAGCAAAGTATATACTGACATTTGAATGTGCCTGGATCAAGTTGGATGTAGAATTGCTAAGTTGTTTTCTGAACCCCTCCATCACAAATTTTTCCTTTTTAGTCACTGCTTATTATACATAGAATTCAAACTGTTATAATTTGCCCTTTTTTGTGATAGGTTTTCCAAATACAATCTCTACCCTTTTTAAAATAAACTATGTTTTGGGCCAGGACACTGTCCTTGCATGTAACCTACCCAGCTTTGAGCCTTGGTATTATACCTGGTCCTCCAAGCTTCATGAGGATTCATCCCTGAGCACAGAGCCAGGTATAAGCTCTAGGCACTTCTGTATTTGGCTTAAAAACAAACTATTTTAATTAATATTTTAACTTTTGCCTTTTTGTAGATAGCTTAATTTTAGGAATATTTTTGTAACTGGTTCCTACTTTTTATAGAACCAACTTTTTGAATCTGACCTGTAAATCAGATTGAAGTTGTTTAAAAATAATCTGAGTGACTTTGAGCCAATATGATTTATATTAATGTGGTTTTATTTTAGCTGGTATAGACTTTTTCTCTCCTTTGCCTTGGATCTAACTCAGACTATCTGTATGGAGTGTCAGTAAGAAGGAATGAAGATAATTACCAGTTTGAAAATAGAATTGTTGTAGATTTAACTGGCATAAAACTGTGAAATGGAGGCGGAAGGTATGGGGAGATTAATGAAGTGGACTGAGCAGGTTCTTTTGAAAAGCTTTGTTCTTATACTCAAGAATAGAGATGCAAAATCAACACACAAATGCTATTCCAAACCCTGAACTGAATCAATTTTATGAGGCTAGAATTGGAAAATTAGCATTTGTCCTATGTAAGGACGTGGTATTTCATCCTTTACACATTGTCATCTCTTGAAATTACTGCATACTTTTTTCATTTGATCTGAGACTCCAAATCACAAATTTGATTGGATCTCTCAGGTTACCTTTGAGTCTCAGATTCTACTTTCTTCCCCACCTTTCCAAACTGTTCCCATACTTGTCCGAAGTCACATCTTTAAATCTGATATCAGTACATCAGTGTTTCTCAACTGGGGGGCATATGTTCCCAAGGGTTCCCAGGATATTAGCTTAACTGGAGATATTAGCTTAGTATGTCCAGTGGGGTCCGTGGTACCAGACTAGGAGTCAAATGATAGGAAAGGGAAGAAGGTTAGAATGGGGCCACCATCTAGCCATTAGGACCATCAAATTAAAATCAAGTCTAGTTATATGGGCAAAATCTATAAAACACATTTTCTTCAGGGATTATTTTCTGTGATCCTGTGTGTGTTAGCCAGTTAACCGACTAACTCTGCTGTATTAAAGAATATCCCTGTGTGGAGTGGAGAGGTAGTATAGTGTGTGGGCAGGACACTTGACTTGCATACAGCCCCCTGGAGTTTGATACCGTGATACCCCATAGGGTCGCCCAGGTCCCATCAGGAGTGATCCCTAAGCCAGGAGTAAGTCTTGAGATGTGCCCCAGATACAGAAAACAAAAACCAATAACAAAAAACAAAATCTCTTTGAAAGCATCCTACCCTTTTACAGGAATAAGCTCCCTGTTTCAGAGACAAGCCATTTGAAAAAAATTATTTGTGCTTTGAAAATTATTTTAACTACTCAAGAATTGAAATTTATTTTAGAAACTTTTAAAATGATTTTTTGATCAATTCATGATACAACTAGTATTTCCTTCTATCAAAGTAAATTTTATTTTACTTTAAAGTTTTACTTAAATTGAATTACATCTGTATGCCAAATCAAAATATTCTGAATATTTAGTGCAATACTTATGTTTTAAAATGAACAAGAGTTTGTGGTCTTTATTTTAAAAAACACTTACATGTGTGCTGCTCTGATTTCAAATAATATTTTTTCATTAAGCTTATGGCAATAATTTTAGATGTTTGATTGCTTGAAAACATTGTGTCTTTCTTGAGCAGAATCATTACAGCTCTGCCATGTAAGACTGCTCGAGTAATTATATCAATCAAGACTCAGTTGGAAGAGTAGTGTGGCCAGGATATAGATGTTGAAAGAGACATGCTAGGAAGAGGCATCTTCAATGCTGTGCTTAGGGCAAGGAAATCTGCAGGGAATGCTTGAAGGAAGGGTAGCTGGGAACTCTTGGGCCAGGCCAATTACTGCTCGGAATTTATTGTTCTTCTGGGAAGCCTCAGATGATCTGCTTTTAAAGCCGTTCAGGTGCTCTACCCCTATTGTCTAATCTTTTGTTTAAAGTTAATTGAAAATAAACTTAATCGCATCTTTTCAACTTGCAAGGATAATATTAACCTTCTCTTCTCAAGTGATTTCTGATATTGAAAGTGAATGACTCCATACAAGTGTACTATAGCTATGTAGAAAGCTATCATAATTTATATTCACAATGGAGATGTTATTGGTATCCGCATGAGCAAATCGATGAACAACGGAAGGACAGTGCTACAGTGCATACAAGAACTGTATTATAGTTCAGGTATGAACTATGCTTAATACCTGAGGGCATAACAGATTTCCTTCTATTCGTGGGAAATTTTTTACATTCACAGTTTTTATTGTGTTTTATTAGATTAAGTTTCACTCTGAAATAAATTGCTTGCCAATGAACTGCAGTGTTAACCTTCAGTGACAAATGAAATGAAAGTAAGGAATATAAATTATAGATAGATATATAAATTCATGGGCTGGAGCAATAGCAGAGCGGTAGGGTGTTTGCCTTACAAGCGGCCAACATGGCTGACCCAAGTTCGATTCCTCCACCCCTCTCAGAGAGCCTGGCAAGCTACCGAGAGTATCTCGCCCACACGGCAGAGCCTGGCAAGCTACCCGTCACATATTCGATATGCCAAACACAGTAACAACAAGTCTCATGATGGAGACATTACTGGGCCCGCTCAAGCAAATTGATGAACAACGGGAGGACCGTGACCGTGATATAAATTCATTACTTTAACAAGACAAGGCTTATCATAACTTCATTTGTGGGCCATGTGATTGCATTACTATCATTGTTTCTAGGCAAAAAAAAAACCCTCACAGTATTTCATATCACCTTTTTTGATTTGGCTTATGTTCCATAAGAACACCTGCTTCCCATAAAGTTTTAGAGATACTAATATATTATATACTTTTTGTGCTTATTGACTTTTCTCAGGAACAGCCTCTGTATAGACTGAGTACACTCACAGTTGACCCGATGTACAGAGGCTTGTATGTTTGGGAAAGAAAGGAAATTGCGTACAAGGATGCAGGTTTGCAGATAACTCTAATAATACTTGGAGCTATAATGATAGCTCGTAATAACACTTTTCTTGCAGTTTGATTCCTTGAACAAGGATAGGTATCCTGGTACTACCTGTGAATAGTGAACTTCTCAACTTCTGAGGTTAGTTCTGACCCTATCCTCTCTGTCTTTCTCTTTATCCCCCTACCCTGACACACACTTACCCTCCTTCCTCTCCCTCTTCTCTCTACCTCCTTTTTTCATATACTCACCATGTAATGGGTGCTTGACATATTCTCTCTCTCTTTTTTTTTCTTATTGGGTCACACCCGGCAATTCACCCGGGTTACTCCTGGGTCTTCACTCAGGAATTACTTCTGGCCATGCTCAGGGGACCATATGGGATGCCAGGAGTCGAATCCGGGTCGGCCGCGTGCAAGGCAAATGCCCTACCATTGTGCTATTGCTCCAGCCCCTTGACGTATTCTTAACTTATGTTTTGTTTTGTTTGTTTTGTTTTGTTTTGCGGGGGTGCACACTCAGTGGTTCTCAGAGATTATTCCTCCCACTGTACCTCTCAGAGATTATTCCTCCTGCTGTGCTCAGAAATCACTCCTGATTGGATCAGGGAACCATATGTGAAACCAGGGATGAAACTCCGGTCAGTCACATGCACGGCAAGTGTCCTACCCCCTGTGTTATGATTTCAATCCTCAAAGTCTATTCTTGATCCTTAGTTTAACTAAATTCCGCCTTAGATCATAGCGATTTGTCTTCTCCAGCAGAGTCGAGCAGTACACACACACACACACACACACACACACACACACACACACACACACACACAGAGCAGCAGCAGCAGCAGCAGCTTCTGAAGGTTTAAAACCTATGCTAATCCTTATACACATCTTCTATCAAAACAAAAGATAAGTATTGTTATCATCCTTATTTTATGAAAGGAGAAACAGAAATATTGGGAATTTGAAAAACTTGTATCAGTATTATACAATGTTAAAAAAAAATGCCAGGCTTTGGAGCAGTGGATGTTAAACTCTGAGGACCACTTGCTGCGCCATCTTCATTCATTCTCAGAAGTATGAAAGAAGTACGTCTTCCTCATGCTACTGGAGACTTCTTGTCTTTTCCCTCATTAATCCATATGGTACTCACTGCACTGTTGACACAACAGTTTTCTTGGCCAAGCACATGGTTATTTCTGATCTAAACACCTCTTTATTGCAACTCAAACACAAAGGAAGTTCATTATACGTCTTTTACTTAAATAAGTCTTTACTCTTTTTGGTGTTATAGGTGTTCTTTTTAATGCCATAAACTTGTTTACTAAGGTAATATGTCTCGTGCTGTATCAACAGTAGAGCATGTAGTGTGTTTGTCTTGCATGTGCTCAACCTGGATTTGATGCCCTGCACCCCCATATATTCCCTTGAGCACCACCAGGAGCGATTCCTGAGAACAGAGCTAGGAGTAAAATTTAGCATTGCCAGGTGTGTCCCCAAAGCTAATAAGTAAATAAGTAAATAACTAAATTAGTTTGCACATTGCTCTGGAAAGGCTCTATTTAATAACACATTGATTGAAGGGAATACTTACTGCCATTTTGTGTTTTTTCACGGATCCATTCATATGAATACACGTTTCATTTCTTTTATTCACATTGGTTTATACATAATTAGATTTGATCACTTGACATCCTTTTACTCGTCGATTTGCTCCAGCGGGTGCCAGTAACATCTCCATTTGTCCCTGTCGCGTGCTAGTGTAGCCCAATGGCGTCTGCTAGGTCCAGGAACACGAAGAACCTCAAACCGTTTGTTCAGGGTCTTAACGAAGGAGTCTGACCATCTCGTACATAGGCGGCCGAGTGTTCTTTTGATGTCCCATGGAATCCAGTCAATAATAGCTCTAGTCCATCAAGTCTAGTAATAGCTTTAGTTGTCTTCAAATTCACATTATGTATAATTTCAGCAGTGTTTTTTTTCACAACTCTTGAAAAGTAAGTTGTCATTGATGTGTACCACAGAGTCTGTATCCCACTATCCTCTCGTTTGGCACTCCATTGTGCCTCTAAACTCTCCTGCCTGTGGCAGCCTCAGTTTTGGGGTTGGAATCCAAGAGCCAATTTGGGATTATTTTCCCCTATACAGCCTTTGTACAGATGATTTTCTTTGTTGCTTTATATCGTATATACACATTATTTCTTTATATTCTGTGGTGCAAGTGAGATTATTTTGTATTTGTCTTTCTTTCTCTGACTTAATCTCAGCATCAAAGTTTCTAATATCTAAAGTTTAATAATAGCAAAGGTAATGACAAGAGTCACTGACCATCATTGATGTATAAACTTTCATAGTGATATAAAAAATTAGCATGCTCTGGGGAATTCCTAGGACAAGCCGACATTTGAGAGATAATAACTCGCTAGACTCTCATGACAGTAACACTTTTGAAAGAACTTGCACAGTGCGAGTGTTCACTAAGAATAGTGAGGTAGTATGTATATGAGGCAATGCTTTAGGAACACTTAGTATAAAGAGAAGTTTGTGGTCAGTTAATAACTTCAAGGGTATGAAATTAGAGGATTAGAGGATTTTGGTCACAGACAGTGGTATTTGGAGGCTCCATTCAGCTCTGGCTCAGGGTTTTCTCCAAGCTGTGTTTGGAGAACTATGCAGTACCATGAATTGAACCTTCGCTTCCCATGTACATACCATGTTCTCAGCTCTTTGAGTTATCTCTCTTGTCCAGGATTCGAAATATTTGAGAGAAACCAATAGTAACATTTTAATGCAATTTCAACACAAGAGGAAAACATATATATATGTATATATATATGAAGTGAAAAGTTTTGTCTTCATTTTTAGTCCAATTTCTATATTTAGTATTTAGCTTCAGTCATATAAATGGAATTTTGCAATGTAATGGAATAGAATTTTGAACAAGAGCGTTAAAAGAAAACAAAACTTGGTACACATTTGACAATTACTATTCCACAATTGAAGCATCACTCAGTGTGCAGAAGGAATTTATTGTACGTGTTCTTGCATAACATAATTTTCAAGAAAAGATAGTTTTTTATTTTTTAAATAAAATACTTTATTTAAACTCTGGTTTAGAAGTTGTTCATAATACAGTTGTTAGGGCTATTGATATTTCAACACCAATCCCACCACCAGAGTGACCTTCCCTCCACATCTGTCCCCATTGTTTTAAGCATGTCCCCTTTGGAGACACACTAATTTATTTTACAACTAAATGGCTAATAAAATTATAAAAATGCTTAAGTAAAAGAAAATTTGTGTAAAGTTGTATATCTCAACACAGGGTTATTAAGTCATTATCTGAGAATTTACTAAGCTCCTTGTTGCTACTTGAGCCTTCAGTTACTGTTTTTATTTCTAGAGTTTCACAAATCACAAATCATCCTGTTATTCGTCGATTGCCTTGAGCAGGCCCCAGTAACGTCTCTTTCATCCTAGCCCTGAGATTATATTCAAGGCTCTTTAGGAGAATGAGACCCATCACTGTTACTGGTATTTGGCATATTGGGTACGCCACAGGGAGTTTGCCAGACTCTGCCGTGTGGGCAGGCTACATTCAATAGCCTGCCAGTTTGTCCAAAGTAGGAATGAGATAATAAGATGTCATATTAAGATGTCGCACAGCCGCAAATGCAGCTGCACAGTTCCGAGAGCTGGTTTTTATAGTCTCTGAGTCTTGGCCGTTGATGGGATTACAGGGCACCAGGGGGCCAGTTGGTGGGTGTGACCCCCGCCTACTGGAATTTGGAGGATCTGGGTGTAGGATGCTTGGCCCCAATCCGAGTAGCCTTGGAGGTCTCGGCCCCAGAACCCGCGTGGCTTTGTCCCTCTGCCAGTACCTTCATGTGTGCGGAGAGTGGTCTCAGCATGGTGGTGACTGGTCCTGGAGGTCTTCAGCTGCCGGAGCCCTGGTCGGGGTGGGGAGGAAAGCTCAACCCGCTCCCCTCCAAGGGGCCGCAGCAAGGACAGCCAGGCACGGGGGCAGGAGACTGCACTGTTCTCTTCCGGGAGCTGGTTTTTATAGTCTCTGGGTCTTGGGCGTTGATGGGATTACACGGCGCCAGAGGGCCAGTTGGTGGGTGTGACCCATGCCTACTGGAATTTGGAGGATCTGGGTGTAGGATGCTCGGCCCCAATCCGAGTAGGCTTGGAGGTCTCGTTCCCGGAACCTGCGTGGCTTTGTCCCTCTGCCAGTACCTTCATGTGTGCGGAGAGTGGTCTCAGCATGGTGGTGACTGGTCCTGGAGGTCTTCAGAGTTTAGTTTAGTTGGTTCTATTTTGCTTTCCCACATAATTTGCTGTGCTGCTACTGGAATTTCAGTATTTTGTTATTTCAGCCATGTGGTTCAGAGACTTCAGGATTTGTAGTTTGGACCAATCAGAGACCTCAGGATCCCTGTGTGGACTGTGGGAGTTGGGCCTGACTGCCTGGCATCTGGAAGTATGGAGGGGAGAGGCAACCTGCCCCACTCTGAAGACCCCTGAGTACCTGAATTTTTCCAGTTTGGCATCTCTACAGAGTATTAGTGATGCAACAAGATTGAGCCCTTGGCGTGGCTGCAGTGGTGAAGTGTGGGTGCAGCTGACAGAGCTCTCTCTGACTGGGCGGGGACTTGGCCTGCCCCACTCCCAAGGGTGCTGCAGAGTTTCCAGCCAGGGTACCAGTGTACCCATGAATTTTAGTTGCTTGGCCTGAATCTCCTCGGAGATTTAAAGACAGTCCTTTTAAATAGACATTTTTATCTTATTCAGTGGACCCCCTTTCAATCTAAAAAAAAAAACCCACAGGGCTGGAGCAATAGCACAGTAGGTAAGCCATTTGCCTTGCATGTGGCCGACCCGGGTTCGATTCCCAGCATCCCATATGGTCCCCTGAGCACTGCCAGGAGTAATTCCTGAGTGCAGAACCAGGAATAATCCCTGTGCATGGCCAGGTGTGACCCAAAAAGCAAAAATAAAAAACCACATCTATTTTAATTTTAGTTATATGTTGTAGTCATAATGCTTAGATAATAATAAGAATATAGACTATCTCTCTTTTGTCTGACATCAAATAGAATCTTATTGCACAAACAACTATATGTTTTTGTTTCCATAAGTCTAGAATACTATATAAGCACATTTGCAGTCTTCAAATATTGATTAAATTTTTAGACACTTATTAAATTAAATGAACTCAATCATTTAATACATTGAAGCAAGCTTGTATTGTTTTTTGAGCCATATGAGACCAAGGCTCATGTTGTATTCCTCTGTTGCTGTCTATAAATTCTTACAAATACTAACCTACATTGAGTATGTTCCCATATATGTCAAAGAATAAAGCAGAAACAGCTTAAAATATTTTGAAACCAAGTCTTTCAATTTAACAGTAATTATTCAATATACCAAACTTCTGCTTAAGATAGCTCTAATTCATGATGATAAAACTATTTCACCCACAAATATGGTCCATTTATCAGCCTATCCAAACTATTTCCACAAATCATTTAAAGTCAGTTATAACTATGAGTCACAGAAGATAGGAGACATAATTTTACTGTTAGCATCTTAATACTGAAGTGGAACTTTCAATGAAGGCTTTACTGAATTGGTATTTAGAAGAAATGTTAAAATAGTATATTTTGGAAAAATTATTCTTAACCATTTCTACAGTGATTACTTATCAGTGATCAGTAGGCAAATAATAATTAAACATAGAACTCAGTTGCTCCATGTATGAGCATCTGTAAATTCTGAATTTAGACTCTTTTGACTAAGTGCCTGTGTGGTATCTCAACATAGGAGAATTCATAGAATTTATAAAATTAAGAATTATCTCAGAACCATAAATGAAAAGAGATGTCTTAATAATCACTGATGGATTTCTCTGATGACCTTGAGTGATTTTCTTGCAAACTTTAAGTTGTAGGGGCAATATCTACTCTACAAATCCAGATTATTACTTCTAGTGTGAAATTAATTAGATTCACGCTGATAACACATATTTATCAATTTTCACGTGTAAGTGGATTTTCAATAATTTTCAACTTAAAAAAACAAAACACTATACATTTTTGCCTCTCTGGGATATATTCCCAGGAGTGGTATTGCTGGGTCAAATGGGAGCTCAATTTCTAATTTTTTGAGAATCGTCCATACTGTTTTCCAGAAGGGCTGAACCAGTGGACATTCCCACCAACAGAGAAGGAGTGTCCCTTTCTCGCCACATCCACGCCAGCATCGGTTGCTTTTGTTCTTTTGAATGTGGGCCAGTCTCTGAGGTGTGAGATGGTATCTCATTGTGGTTTTGATCTGCATCTCCCTGATGATTAATGATGTAGAGCATTTTCTCATGTGCTTTTTTGCCATTCGGATTTCTTCTTTGAGAAAGTTTCTGTTCATTTCATTGCCCCGTTTTTGGATGGGGTTGGATGTTTTCTTCTTGTGGAGTTTAACCAGTATTTTGTATATCCTGGATATCAACCCCTTGTCAGATGTGTATTCGGTGAATATCCTTTCCCATTCTGTAGACTGTCTTTGTATTTTGGTCACTGTTTCTTTGGAGGTGCAGAAGCTTCTTAGTTTAAGATAGTCCCATTTATCTATCTCTGTTTTCACTTGCACGGCCAGTGGCGTGGCATCTTTGAAGATACCATTAGCTTCAATGTCATGGAGGGTTTTGCCAACTTTATCTTCAATGTACCTTATGGTTTCTGGTCTGATGTTGAGGTCTTTAATCCATTTTGATCTTACTTTTGTACATGGTGTTAGGCAGAGTTCTGAGCCTATTTTTTTGCATGTAGCCGTCCAGTGATGCCAACACAATTTATTAAAGAGGCTTTCCTTACTCCACTTCACATTACTTGCACCTTTATCAAAGATTAGATGAGCATATGATTGAGGAGAGATGTCAGTGTATTCAACCCTGTTCCATTGGTCTGCAGTTCTGCCTTTGTTCCAGTACCATGCTGTTTTAATTATTACTGCTTTGTAGTACAGTTTGAAGTTCGGGAGGTTGATTCCTCCCATTTTCTTTTTCCCAAGAATTGCTTTAGCTATTCGTGGGGGCTTATTGTTCCATATAAATTTCAAGAGTGTTTGCTCCATTTCTTTGAAGAATGTCATGGGTATCCTTATAGGGATTGCATTGAATTTATACAATGCTTTCGGTAGTATTGCCATTTTGACAATGTTAAGTCTCCCGACCCATGAGCAGGGGATATCTTTCCATTTCCTCATGTCCTCTTTTATTTCCTGAAGTAGCGTATAGTCGAAGTGACATCTGCACTTGTTTGTTCATTGCAGCCCTCTTTACAATAGCCAGAAACTGGAAGAAACCTGAATGCCCAAGAACAGATGACTGGTTAAAGAAACTTTGGTACATCTACACAATGGAGTACTATGTAGCTCTTAGAAAACATGAAGTCATGAAATTTACATACAAGTGGTACAATATGGAAAGTATCATGCTAAGCGAAATGAGTCAGAAAGAGAGGGATAGACATAGAAAGATTGCATTCATCTGGGGGATATAAAGTAACAAAGTATGAGATTAATACCCAAGAATAGCTGAGATCAGCATCAGGAGGATTACTCCATAACTTAGAGGCCAGCCGGGTATCCGAGAGGAAAGGGCAGTTCAGATAGAGAAGGGAGCACCAAATAAAGGATGTTTGGAGGATCCTCCCAGGAGGGGAGATGCATGTCGAAAGTAGACTATGGACTGAACATGTTTGCCACTCAATGCCTCTTTTGCAGACCACAACACCCAAAAGGAGAGAGAGAACACAGGGGATTGCCCTGCCACAGAGACGGGGGGATGGGGGGATGGGGGTGGGAGGGATATTATCCATGGTGGTGGAAAATGGGCACTGGTGGAGGGATGGGTATCTGATCATTGTATAATTGAAACCAAAGCACAAAAAATTGTAAATCTACAACTTTAAAAAAAATAAAATAAAATAAAGGGAAAAAAAATAAATAAATTGTTGTATCTCAAAAAAAAAAAAACACTTTCATAAAGGACTTCTTCAAAGAGTCATTGCAGTTTAAAAGTTCTTTCTCTGTTTTTTCATTTTTTTCTGTGTTATACTTTGGTGCTTATCAAACCAAGAGATAAAGTGATTTATTTCCTGTAGCCTACTTCTGAGTAAATCCAGGCTGAATTCAACTTTGTTTCTGGTTGGTGTTGAGCTAGAATGAAGAGTATTTCTAAAAATGTAGATCAGTGGATTCCTTTATCTTCATGTGCGCTCAGAAGGTTGCTCGTGAAGTTTAAAAAATTCTGACTGAATTTTTTTTATGCACTTAAGACCACTGCTGTAAACTTGTGCAAGTATAAATAGGAAAAATCAAGATTGAGGGTCAGAATAAGTGTAAGGGGAAATGGCTATTCCCTATCAAATCTTAATGATATTTATCTCAGTAAAGAGCTATCCAAAGAAGAACCGATTATTTAATAAGTATTATGCTGACCCTTTGGTCAAAGTTCGTAAATGTGATTTTCTAGGCATTCCAAGGGCAGCTGTAAAACCTGATTAGATTGTGATAATCAGTGAGTTTGACCAATTGTCTTTCTGTCTGGCTCAGGCTGCTCTCTCAGGAGAAATCTCACTCGAGAAGACAGCCTTCCCTGTTCCATGCACCTACTTTGAAGTTATGCCAAACAAATAAACTAATCTTGACATTTAATTTTTTTCAATTATAGTATTATGTTTAGACTTACTTGAGTATCTAGTACCTAGCAACCAACATGTTTTATAGTGAGTATTAATGCAAGAACTAATTTTGAATTTGGCCTTGTGGTATTTGAGTGCTATTTACAATTCACAGGAGTGCTGGAGTATGAAGAGTTGGATCATTAGAGTTCTGTACTGCTTGAATTGATTTAATTTATCAGCCATGATGATAAGATTTAATTTTTGTCCTTGTATTTAATGGCATATTTGTCAAATAAGCCATCTCTTGATTTAGTACTTTGCAAAAAACATGTATAAATCATTGAAAGTTTTAATCATAACTATCTCTAAGTCTTTTTCTGTATTCCATGAATGTAGTTAATTAATTTTTGAATGAGTCATTTTGCTTTTCCATATTTGTTTTTTTCTTATACCTTGAATGAAAATCTTCTTGTAAATATATTTCAATAAGAGACTGTTTAAGAAAATAAAATGAACAGATTCTCTATCTGTTCAATGAGCTACAGAGACAGTGTTCATTTATTTATTTATTTATTTATATTAGTGAAACACCATGAGGTACAGTTGTTGACCTTACAAGTTTTTGTGCTTGGCTTTCAGTTATATAATGATCAAGTACCCATCCCTCCAATAGTGCCCATTCTCCACCCCCAATGATCCCAGTAACCCTCCCACCTCTTCCATTCCCCCCCATCCCATCCTGCCTCTATGGCAGGGCATTCCCTTTTGTTCTCTCTCTCTCCTTTTGGTTGCTGAGGTTTCCAAAAGAGGCATTGAGTGGCAATCATGTTCTGTCTATAGTCTACTTTCAGGATGCATCTCCCATCCTGGGAGGATCCTCCCAATACCCTTTACTTGGTGTTCTCTTCTCTGTCTGAGCTGCCATTTCCCCTAGCATATGCGGCTGGCCTTCAAGCCATGGAGTGAACCTCCTGGTACATACCTTGACTATTCTTGGATGTTAGTCTCCTATTTTGTTACTTTATATTCTCCAGATGAATGAATCTTTCTGTCTGTCCCTCTCTTTCTGACTCATTTCACTTAACATGATACTTTCCATGTAGTACCACTTGTATGTAAAGTTCAAAAGACTTCGCCTTTTTATCAGCTGCACAGTACTCCACCAGGGCCCAACAGCTAAAGACCACTGGGGCCCAGCCAAGACCATGCTGGGACCACTCTCCACACACTTAGATGAGCCTCACGCATAAAAGAACTGGCAGAGGAACCCAGGTGTGTGGGACCCGGGGCTGAGATCTCCAAGCCTGCACGGTTTGGGACTGAACCTGCCAGTAACTAGACAGTTACACCCACCAACTGCCGTGTAACTCCAACAACGGCCAGGATCCAGAGATCATCACACTCAGCTCCTGGGAGAAAACAAGACAGAGTCTCCTACCCTATGCCTGACTGTCTCCACCAGGGCCCAACAGCTGAAGACCACCGGGGCCCAGCCAAGGCCATGCTGAGAGCACTCTCCACACACTTGGATGAGCCTCATGCATAAAAAAACTGACAGAGGAACCCAGGTGTGTGGGACCCGGGGCTGAGATCTCCAAGCCTGTACAGTTTGGGACTGGACCTGCCAGTAACTAGACAGTTACACCCACCAACTGCCGTGTAACTCCAACAACGGCCAGGGTCCAGAGATTATCACACTCAGCTCCCGGGAGAGAACAAGGCAGAGTCTCCTACCCTGTGCCTGACTCTCTCCACCAGGGCCCAACAGCTGAAGACCACCGGGGCCCAGCCAAGGCCATGCTGGGACCACTCTCCACACACTTAGATGAGCCTCACGCATAAAAGAACTGGCAGAGGAACCCAGGTGTGTGGGACCCGGGGCTGAGATCTCCAAGCCTGCACGGTTTGGGACTGGACCTGCCAGTAACTAGACAGTTACACCCACCAACTGCCGTATAACTCCAACAACGGCCAGGATCCAGAGATTATCACACTCAGCTCCCGGAAGCGCACGGCCATATTCGCGGCCGCGCGACATCTTATCATCTCATTCCTACTTTGGACAAACTGGCAGGCTACCAAATGTAACCTGCCCACACGGCAGAGTCTGGCAAACTCCCCGTGGTATACCCAATATGCCAAATACCAGTAACAATGATGGGTCTCATTCTCCTAACCCTGAAAAAGCCTTGAATATGGCACTTTAAAAAAAAAAATCTCAGGGCTAGGACGAAGAAGACGTTACTGGCACCTGCTCGAGGCAATCGACGAACAACAGGGTGGTCGTGATCGTGATAGTACTCCATTGTATAGATGTACCAAACTTTCTTTAACCAGTCATCTGTTCTTGGGCACTTGGGTTTCTTAACCGCTGATGAGAGATGAAATACTCATTTCCGTATTTAACAATAATTTTTGTATCATCTTTGACCCTAATATTTGAAAAAGCTTTATTTTCTTTAATAAAATTTTAAATACCTTTTCCGCAATGAAAGTTTCATAAAACTTACTTTATTGTCTTCATTTCTTAATCATTCCTTACTAATTCTTTTATTTTAAAAAAATCTTTTTTTTTTTCTTTTTGGTTCATACCCAGTGACACTCAGGATTTACTCCTGGCTTTGCATTCAGAATTACTCCTGGCAGTGCTCAAGGGATCATATGGGATGCTGCGGATTAAAGCTGGGTCACCCTACCTGCTGTACTATCACTCTGGTCCACATTACTAATTCTTAAGAAAGTTTGGTATGACTTTGAATATTTGTTCCTGTGCTTTTTAAAATTGTTTTTCTGTAATAAATGAAACCCTGGTGAAATTTTAATGGCTTACCTGAGACTCATAAATTTTTCTATGTTAATTGGACATTTGTATTTCTTTTAAAAATACATTTATTTCTTTGCATATATTCCCTGAAAGTAGTGCATCTACATTTTGATTTTTTAAAATAACTTCTAAATGATCCTTTGCTAATAATACAACTTTAAGCGTTTTGCAGCAATGATTTTTTCATTGCTTGCCTATTGGTCAACATATGCTTAAGAACTTTACTGCTGTATTTAGAAAAACCTATTCCCAGTCCCAAGTTATATAAAAATGTAGCATATTCTTGTTTTGAGTGGTTACACGGACTCATTTTTCCACTTTCAAAGCTTCAGTCATTTTAAAAAATATTTTGACTTAACAAAACAAAGGCACCTAGCTTATTCTTTTTAAAGTTCCTTAACAAATTTGTTACATAGTATTTATACAAATGATTTTGTACAACAGTTTGTACAGAAATTTAAGATTCATTATCATATGAAGTAAATTTATCATAAATTGTACTACAACATGACAATAATTTTTCTGTAAATTCTTTTCTACTCTATCAAAAGTACTGTCTAATCCGACAACAGTGATGTATTGTTTTAACTTCCAAGTTTACGTTTCTATATCTGGTAGTGCAAAACATTACATTTCTTTTGTATTATTTTTATTTGAAGATTGATTGGCTCTTTGAAAGTTTAGCCTTTTAGTTTAAGTGTAGAATAGGCTCTCAAGTTCTACAACAAGTTAAATGTTTAAAATGTAGAATGTGGGATCTGAAGTGATAGTATAGTGGTTGGTACTTGGTTTGCATACAGCCGACCTAATTTTGATCTCCGGCATCCCACACGGTCCCCAGAGTCCTGCCAGAAGTCACCCCTGAGCATATCTGGCTTTGTCTCAGAAACAAAAGAAAACCCAAAAAAAAAGAATTTAAAAAAACTAGAATAGTATAGCAGGGAGGGAATTTGCCCTACACCCTACACGTGGCTGACTGAGTCACCTCTCAGCAGCTCAATGTGGTCCCCCAAATCCAGCCAGGAGTGATCCCTGAGTGCAGAGACAGGTATAAACCCTGATCATTGCTGGTTGTGGCCCCCAAATCCCAAAAATGTAATTTGAGAAAAAATTTTGTCTTTAGTAAACTTTTCATTGCAGAAATCCAACATGGAATTTAATTTATTCAGTATTAACTTCCTCATATTTTTTGTGGATTTTATGTGGACTTAGTATTTTTTGTTATTAATTTACAGATACTATATACTTTAGTTTCTGTATTAAATGTATTTTTATTATTTCTCAAAAAGATACAAGTTTTATCTTGCACTTATTAATTTGATATCTTGTACTAATATGTTCTAGAATATTGAATCATTCTTGGTAATGTGAATCATAAGAGGTAAGCAAACAGAAAATCCATGAAAAAGTGTAATTCTCAGACATTTTAGAAGTTACATTTAGATTTTTTTTGGTTAAAAATAAGACTGTGAAATAGAAAATTCTAAGATACAGTAATTATTTCAATAGTCACTTTACATTGGGCTAATGCTTATCTTGCGGTTCTATTTTTTTTTTAACTTTTCTGGGAATTGGAATGTTCTTTGACATTGAAAATTATTACAATCATCATACTATAAAAATTTTAGAAAAACGGCAACGCTGTTACCAACATTGCTTTATTATTATGCATATGGTATTATTCCTATTATGTTTCAAAACTTTTCTTGTTTCTTCCTGAATGCTGTTCTATCTTGTCAAAACTCCTTTTCAGAAATACTTTCTTACTTCATTATCATTATGCCATTAAAAAATGCAAAGGAAAGGGTTCTGGAGAACACATCCAGCAAGTTCCACTTAGCTTTCCTGGTTCTTAAATGATGGAGGTGGCACCACATTGCTACCAAGTGGCACACTAGGGCAAGTAGAGCAAAGAGTGTTACATGCTGAGAATAAGGACAACACTGTACTTCTGGTAACAGAATCATGTGTTTGGGGATGTAACTCCCCCGTCTCTACCTCATTTCTGTCTATTTCTCTGTGGAGCAGTTTTCATCCAAACTTCCCTGAGGAAATCCCAGTATGACAGTATTCTCACGGTATCTGTTTACCTAGTATCTGAACTTTGTTTTTATTTTGTTTTGGGGGTTTTTTCTTTGGGAGGGGTTACTTGTGGCTCTACACTTAAGAATCACTCGTGGCAGTGCTCAGGGGATCATTATGGGATGCCAGGGATTGAACCCGAGGTTGGCCACGTGCAAGGTAAATGACTTACCGCTGAACTATCATTCTGGCCAGTATCTGAACTTTGGGCTGGCCTTGGGAACGCTATGGACTCTTGGAAGGAATCCTTAGCAGATGGTTTACACCTTTGTGCCTTGGTCTCTCTGGAATGATCCTTAGCTTTGCCCCAGTAACATGTAATCCTCTTAAGTGACCACCAGTCTGTCTCTAAAGCAGGGATGGCCCTGTTCTCCCTCTGCACCTGATCTTTAGAGAAACCAAAGTCACCAGCAAATGCTTCCATATTCCTTTGTGCGTTTTAGGAGAGCCCCACCCTTCCTGACAGACCATATTAGGAAAAGAGACAACTTTAAGTTCATTAAAGAATTCTTCCTTTTCTCCCATGTACTCCCCTCTGTTGGTGGTGGTGACTGGTGGAAGGAGTGGCCAGCAGCAGTGCTCTTCAGTCTCTTTCTCCCTCTCCGTGTTTGTGGCTCTTCCACCCTTCCTGGCAGGTGAAGCGGGCCCACTAACTGACAGGCACACTCTGATGCCTAGGGAGACATCAGTAAGCTGGATTCACATTGGCTTGTCTTGCGGGACCCAATACGTTGTATTTCCTCATCTGAAGGAAAACAGTGCAGGAGATCACTTGAAACTAATCAATTATCTACCCCTATCTCCCACATTCCTTCCAGTAACTATCTCTCTTAAAGCACATTTTAGCTCTCAGCAAGCAGGGGAAGGGCCCAATGAACTTTGTTACAGGGCTTCAGCTTTTGTTCCTTGGTGTCACCCAAGAGATTGAAGTTTACAAATTCCAAGTTTGTGAATTTTCCCAATGTGTAGTCTATTTTAAAGCATGAAAATGTGGTTTGGAATTTATCAGTGAGTGTCGGCCTTCCAACCAGACTATACTCTCTGTGCATGGGTCTGCACAATAACAGGTATATTATGAGCATGCATGAAGTTCTCGTTCAAGTTGAATTATCAAATCTCACTTGCATTTTGGTCCCTGCAAAGCATAGGCCTGCCATGGCAGGAAGTAATTTCCCACTTGTCTGTGCTTGGATTATGTTTGATTATAGGTCCATAACAGGATTTGTGATAGAATATTATGCTTGTTTTTGCATTTGCCTCCCATACTGGGTATGAGCGCCTTGGGTTTAAGGATGGCATCAGATAAGGATGGCATCAGATCTGGCTCTGGCTCTCATGTACTGTCTTTGCCATGGAGTTGCTTGATACCATGGATTTAGTAGGGTAGACATCTGTTTACACACTCTTGAGATGTGCAAAATAATATGATTTTATTATAATTTGCTCGAGCGGGCCCAGTAACGTCTCCATTGGAGACTTTGTTGTTACTGTGTCTGGCATATCCAATACTCTCGGTAGCTTGCCAGGCTCTCCGAGAGGGGCGGAGGAATCGAACTCGGGTCGGCCATGTTGGCCGCTTGTAAGGCGAACGCCCTACCCGCTGTGCTATCGCTGATCTAATTTTCTTCATAGTCCCATCCTCCTGCATCTGGGTCGGAGGGAAGGGGAAGAGGGTGGGGATTAAGACACAGAGACAGAGAAAGGAGGAGAAACTGATCACATCCCAATTTGTGAAACTTCAATATTATCACTTAGTCTTCATAGAAAACTCCGTTTTTTCAAAAGCAACCGGTGCTGGCACGGATGTGGTGAGAAAGGGACACTCCTTCACTGTTGGTGGGAATGCCGACTGGTTCAGCCCTTCTGGAAAACAGTATGGATGATTCTCAAAAAACTAGAAATTGAGCTCCCATTTGACCCAGCAATACCACTCCTGGGAATATATCCCAGAGAGGCAAAAAAGTATAGCCGAAGTGACATCTGCAATTGTCTGTTTATTGTAGCACTCTTTACAATAGCCAGAATCTGGAAAAAACCTGAGTGCCCGAGAACAGATGACTGGTTGAAGAAACTCTGGCACATTTACACAATGGAGTACTATGTAGCTGTTAGAAAAGACGAAGTCATGAAGTTTACATACAAGTGGTACTACATGGAAAGTATCATGTTAAGCGAAATGACTAGAAAGAAAGGGATAGACATAGAAAGATTGCATTCATCTGGGGAACATAAAGTAACAAAATAGGAAACTAACACCCAAGTATGGCAGAGATTAGTACTAGGAATTTTACTCAATGACCCGGAGGACAACCACACATGTTAGGGGAAGGGGGAGCTCAGAAAGAGAAGGGAACACCAAATAAAGGGTGTTGGGAGGATCCGCCCACGATGGGAGAGCATGCTGAGGGTAGACTGTCGACCAAGCATGATTGCCACTCAATGCCTCTTTTGCAGACCATGGCACTCAAAAGGAGAGAGAGGGAAATGCCCTGCCACAGAGGCAGGGTGGGATCGGGGCTGGGGGGGGGGAGGGGATGCTGGGATCCGTGGTGGTGGGAAATGCGCATTGGTGGAGGGATGGGTGTTTGATCATTGTATAATCGAAACCCAAGCACAAAAGTGTATAATTCTACAACTGTACCTCATGGTGCCTCACTATTAAAAATAAATAAATATAATTAAAAATAATGTCTAATTCCATACTTCACTGAACATTTTAAATGTGTACCCTTGCAGGTTCCCTTCTTCTTCTCTGTTGCTCTCTAAGATTGCCCAGGTCCCTGTATTCTTGTGTGGTCCTCTTTTACCCCTGGTCTCCAGAGTGATATTTTTTCTCTACTTGGTCACTCTAAGTCTGAACTAGACAGTTCTAGCTAATTTTGCGTCTGTGTTCATTTTTGCTAGCTTGCCCTGCTCGGCTGCTGTGAGCCAGGGACCCTGCTCTACTCTGGCTATCTGGTCCCTGGCTTGGGAGACTGTTCTGTGGCCCTAAGCCATGCTGGTCCCGCTTGATAATACTTCGAGTCAGCACTTCAGCAATTTCCCATGTTTTCTTTTTGTTTGTTTGGTTTGGTTTTTGTTTTAATTTGGGGGGAACATCTGGCATTGTTTAGGGGCTATTCCTGAGTCCATACTCAGGGATCACTCCTAGTCAACTTGGAGGACCATATGGAATATCAGGGATTGAACCTGGGTTGGTCATGAGCAAGGGAAGTGTCCAACCTGCTGTAATATGGCTCCAGTTCCTCCAGTTATTTATCTGTAGAGCACAGGAGTCTCTGACAGAAGCTAAGACTTGAAACTCACTGGGCCACTATCATCTGTTACAGAGCAACTGCTGCTGCATTGACGTTGCAGCTTGTGTTGGCATGAGGCTGTCTGTGGAGTTCTTCCCTTTTCGCTGTTCAGGAAGGCAGTGGGACTGAATTTCTGCACTCTCCCCTCTGCCCCGAGCCATACCACTGCTTCCTACTTTGAACTTTGGACTAGAAACTGCTCAGGATAAGAATTAAAAAAAAATTAAAACTATTATTTAGCCATAAAAAGTAGAGAATCTGGACACTGACTTCAATAAAAGTATCTACCAGAAAAAAAAAAGAATTAAAATATGAGCTACTCTTTTCTATTCTGTATCCATGAATTCGAGGAGTGTAATTCTCTATCTGATAAGAGCTCCTGGGTTTCTGTGTGAGAAAGTAGAAAACAATAGGTCCCTTAAGCCATAATTTTAGCATTCCAATTCCAGTTCTAGGGATATCTTTGTTTAGGGAAACGTTTGAGTGGAGAGGCAGGAAGGAAGAGGGAAAGCAGTAAACTCAACTCTTAAGTCCTCAATGAACAATAATAGTAGCCCAGAGTTATAAGCATACAGAGAAGTGACTTTTGTTCTTCAGCCAGTCCTATATTAGAACCAACTCCAATAGAGACGCTAATTTTATTTTTATTTTGCACCAATACTAGGCGAAGCTCAGCCAGTCCCCAACTCTGTGGGGAGACCAGTCATCAGACATCACACCTACTTTGACTGTCCTCTGGTATGTCAGGTGAATTGAGCAGGTAGGTCTGCTCTGCCAGATTGAGGACATGGAGTGGGCCCAGTTCTTAGTGTTTGTGGTCTGGTCAGGAGAAGTGGAAACTTCCTCTCAGGAAACACTGGACAGGATGGGTGTCGGGATACCACTTCTTCCTCACAGTTTTGGAATGTAGACTTCCAGCTTCAATAACAAGTGCAGAACATTTTGTGATTCCCTCAGTGTCTCTTGTTCCTACAGCAGAAACTCATTTAATGTCAGTGTTTTTTTTTTTTTACTCTTTCTAATCCCCAACCAGACTTTAAAGTTCAAGCAAGATTTTCTGAAAAAGAAAATTCTTCCTGTACATTCAATAATAGAACACATTATGATGCCATGTAGGTTCAAGTGTCATTAAAAACAATCACTCAAAGTATGTGCAGAGATTTGGAAGGTTTTGGGGATGTAAGTGAGGATGGTCTAGTGCAGGCGAAGCATGCACAGATCATGAGGGGAAATTCTAGAGTGCTAGACAATATTTTTTAAATTGCAAAAGTTACCATTGTGAACATTGAAGAATAGCTTACTTGGGGCAATCTGAGTGCATTATCCATATTGATCCATCAGTATGTGCTACTACTGCTGTAAGTTCCTTTGTAAATCAACTTTCCTTGCAAATTCTTACAGAAAATAGCTAACCCGGGACAAGTTTTGTTACTAAATGATTATGGGAGTTGGGTTCTATATAGCATTTACCTCCTTCAACCACCTGAATTATTTGAAAATCATGTTTCAAGCCACAGAGAAAGCACACACACTATTTTAATAGAAGGAAAAGAGAAGTAAGCCCCAACCCTCATCTACCAAGAGAGGAAATGCTGGTGAGTGAGCTGGTAGCACACAACTAAACCTCTCCTTAATTCTTCTTTTCCTATTAATGGGGAACTAAAAAATGGAAAGGCTTCTAGGTTTTGACATATTCAGTTATTAGAATGCACAAGTACAGCCAGTCAACAAATGATAATGCATTAGAGGTTCAGATTCCTACCCACCCCCCCCCCAACCTAAAGCTATTACAAAATGATTTATGGTTGGCAGGAAATTGAAGGGCGATTATGTTGAAAATGAACTGAAATGTTAATAATATGCAAATTGTTTTCCTACTTGATTGGAAACAACTATACAGTACAACAGCTCTTTTCATACTCCTACCTACTCCACTCCATCAACCTCAAACCAATTCTGAATTTCCTTCCTCACAAATCCTCAAGGACAATTGGCCTAAGGAAATTACTTTCAAAGAAAACAGTCTTCTGAGGATGAATTGAGAAGGAGGAGAAACTACCTGATATTTAGGGGTCCAAGAGGAATTGTGGTCAGTGTCGGCACAGTGCCTTACCCTTTTTCCACTTAATTTGTTCCTGCAATTACCATTTGTGAGCATTTTGTTTCCTGTTGACACTGAAAGCCACCAGCATGAAAAAACCTTGAGTATCCCTTTGGTGCTGGCCTTGCTTCAGGTGTCACTGGCCTTTAGTCTTCTCTTGATCCCCTCTCAAAGCCACAAGGAAGGGGTAACAGCCCATCCTGAATATTTCAGATCTGGAAGATAGATATTAAACAGGCCATCAGAATGGAGAGGGGCTCCTACATTCAGCTGGGGTAAAGATAATTCAAATCCAGCTATTATCATTAATCTTTCATTGAGCTACAAAACTGTGTCCTGTTTTTTAATTAAAAATGTTATTTCAGGGGCCAGAGCGATAGTACAGGAGATAGGGCATTTGCCTTGCACATGGACCATCTGAGTTCGATCCCTGGCATCCCATATGGTCCCCTGAGCACTGCCAAGAGTAATTCCTGAGTGCAGAACCAGGAGTAACCCCTGAGCATCGCTGAATGTGACCCACAAAAGCCAAAAAAATTTAAGGTAATTATAGATTCACGTTATTCAAGGAAATAATAAATCTTCCCATGTATACTTTCTTCCCCCCAGAGAAACACCTTGGCAAGAAGATACAGTGTAACCAGATCTTGACATGAATACAATGCATTAATCTTCAGACTTTCCAGTTTGTTTATTTGGTTGGTTTGGGGCCCACATCTGGTGCTGCTCAGGCTTAATCCCTGGCTCTATGCTCAGGAATCACTTCCTGGAACCATTGCAGCTGGAAATTCAAACCAGGGTCATCTGCATGCAAGACAAGTGCCTTAACCCCACACTGTATCTTGGGCCCAAATATTTGGAAGCGTGGAGGGTGATAAGTCACAATATATGATGCTCAGGGATTACTCCTGACTCAGTGATCAACTCAGGGATTACTCCTGAAAGTGGGCAACCATATGTGGTGCTGAGGATTTGAAGCAGGATCAACTACATGCAAGGCAATACTCCACAGCCCTGTACTATCTGTCTGGCTCAAGATCCTCTCAGTTTCATTGTGAGTGAGTGAGTGAGTGAGTGAGTGAGTGAGTGAGTGAGTCTTGTAGATGTGTGTATCCAATGCCAAGGTCAAGATACAGAATAGTTCCCTCATCATCAGACACCCCCAGTTGTGTTCTTTTTGCAATCACTTGCATCCCCTCCCATCTCTTCCACTCCTGGTAGTCATTTCTTAATTCTTTCAGGTCAAGGATGTCATATACATGGAATCATGGTGTTTGTAACCTTGTGAGATTGGCATTTTTCATTCAGCATAATTTCCTTGAGAGCTCTCTGACTTTCATCAGAATATTTGGTAGATTGTCATAGGATTATAAAATTACCATATCACCTTGAAATGTAATATTTAATCTCCACAGGGTAGAAACAGAAGGCCTAAATAAAAACCAGATATACACAACAGGATTTTGTTTTCCGTCAGTGACAGAGGCTGTCACTTTCTCTTGCTCCAAGTCATTAACTGGCCACATCCTCCTCTTTCTCTTTTGGCATGTGGCCTGTGACTGGTTTTTCTTTCTTTATTTTTTAAATATGTTTTTATTTTTTAGATTAAAAGCACTTTGATTTACAAGCCCATTCTAACCTCATTCAGAAACTTCGACATGTGTCTCTTCTGTGGCTATCTTAGAAACCAGTATCAGGTTTAGTGAAGCTGTAACAAGTGCAACTAGCAATCCTGACGAAACTCTCCAGAATCCTTGACCTTTATAGTTCTTTCTTTTTTCTTTTTTTCTGGAGCAGGGACCACACCTCCCTCCCTTCTCTCTCTCTCTCTCTCTCTCTCTCTCTCTCTCTCTCTCTCTCTCTCTTTTCTCTTTCTCTCTCTCGCACACACACACCTTTTGGGCATTGTGGTTTGCAATATTGGTACTGAAAGGTTATCAAAAATATCCCTTTGGCTAATTTTAATCCTCAGCTTTGTCCAGTGTGATCATTGTCAGCTATTATTGTCATACTGGTCTCCTCTATCTTACCTACCCTCAGCCTCACACACACTTGTGGTTGATTCCAACCATTGACCAGTCCTCCTAGCCCCTGTTTTCCCTGACCATGGATATTAGTCTTCTATATATTTCTTTTGTACACCACAAATGAATGCAGTCATTCTATATCTGTCCCTCTCCTGACTCATTTCACTCAGCATGATACTCTCCATATCCATCCATTTATAGGCAAATTTCATGAAGTATCTTTTTTAAAAAAATTATTGAATCACCATGAAACACAAAGTTACAAACTAATTTATGATTGAGTTTCAGTAGTACAGTGTTCCAGCACTAATTCTTTCACCTGTGTTTACATCTCTCCACCAGTGTCCCCAGTTATCCCATCCCACCCCCCATCCGTAGCCTACCTCTGTGGCAGACAATTCTTTTCTATTGTCTCCTTCCTGGCCAGGTGGGAGGTGGGAGGCCTCCCTCCCTGTCCCAGGACACACACTGGCAGGTCTTCACACCTTCAAAGCTTCATCCACAAGTCACCATGGAAATTAATCCCAGTTATCTTTGATTATTTTTATTTTATTACTTCCCTGGAGGGCTGGAGCGATAGCATAGCGGGTAGGGCGTTTGCCTTGCATGGCCGACCTGAGTTCGATTCTTCCACCCCTCTTAGAGAGTCGGGCAAGCTACCGAGTGTATCTTACCCTCACAGCAAAGCCTGGCAAGCTCCCCATGACGTATTCAATATGCCAAACGCAGTAACAAGTCTCACAATTTTACTGGGCCCACTCGAGCAAATGGATGAACAATGGGAGGACCGTGACAGTGACAGTGACTTCCCAGGAATTATTCTTAAGGCTGTTATACAAATTCAGCATCTTGTTAGTCATCCTTTGCAGCCTTTTAAACTGTAAATTATTTTTTGTTTTTGTTTTGGGGTCACAACTTTGCTCAGGACATACTTCTGACTCTGTGCTCAGGGTTCACTCCAGGAGGTGTTCAGGTGGCTATAAATGTGGTTCTGGGGACTAAATTTTAGTCAGCCATGTGCAAGGGCAGCATTCTTCCTGCTGTTCTATCTCCTTGGTCTCTATGAATTAATTTTGTTAATGATGGAGATGTTACTGGGCCCTCTCGAACAAATCGATGAACAACTGGAGGACAGTGTTTGACAGTGTTTGATGTATGTTTAAGTTTTGTTTGACAGTGTTTGATGTATGTTTAAGTTTTGTTTGACAGTGTTTGATGTATGTTTAAGTTTTGGGCCACACCCAACTGTGCTCAGGACCTACTCCTGTCTCAGAGTTTGGAGACCACTCCTAGAGGGGCTCTGGGATGCCAGGGATTGAACCTGGGTCAGCTGTGTGCAAGTCAAGTGGCCCCTATTTATATTATTTTAAAAGGAAATTTTAAAAGCAGCAATAATGATTAAAAGGCAGTTCATCTTATTAAGACATACTGTGTGACTAGTATGCACAATTCCTGTATACTTGCTGGATGGATGAGCTTTAGTTTCCAGAATAATCATATCAATAATACAGTCTGGTCTGAATAAGAAATGAAATTCATGAAAGGAAACTGAGGGAAACATGGGGCTGAGTTGACTCTTCAACTGTGATGAAGTGTTTCCATGTGTGATATCAGTCTTCCTAAATCTTCTACTGACTTATATCTCCATTGCTACTTGTCTTGCTTTTCTCATTTCTACTGTTCAATGATGTTTTTAGGCCTTTATGTTTCTTTGGTCTGTTGAAACAGATGTTTTTGAAGTGGCTGGCTTATAGGCAGGGAAAAGTGATGGTGATTCTTTCCATATGAATAGCTACAAATGAAAAATAGTTTCTGGAACTTACCTATTGGCATTCTGGCATGATTTCACTGTCTCGTCTCTCCACAGTTCACAGTTTGGCCTCATGGTAGATTCCAAGTGATTTTTCCTTTCATTATTTTATATTTTTCTTTCCCAAACAACAGTGGCTTAGGAAATGGCTTCTTAATCTTCTTTCCCATTTAAGTTCTGCTCCCTTGAAACATGCTTTAGATAGACTTACCTCCCCCTCCCCATTGGGAATATTTCTTGTATAATGTGAATGATTATTTTTGCACCTAAAATTATTTTGCAAATGTATGAGCTGTGCAAGGATGTCATTCAGTTGTGGACTGCATATTTGCATGTTTATGTGAGGGCCTGAATTAAGTCCCTGACAATATTTCTCCACCCCCAAAATGTAAGTGAGTTAAGTGAGGGTGAAAACAAGTAAGTCGCAAAACAGTTTGAGACCAACAATCGACTGGGAGAGTAACCTTTTTGTAAATCACAACGTTCTGTTACCACATGAACTCTAATGGACAAAAGTTTCATGGTCCAAGTCAGCAAGCTTGCAAACATACTCACTTACTCTCATACCCACATACTTGCTTCTTGAAAAGAGATTTATTCTATTGGACAGAAACAGGAGAACACTGGATATGCATGATTATCCCATCGTCTCACTTCTTGAAGAGAAATGGAAAGCAAATACTCATCAGAAAACCCACAGCAACCAAGAGTATATGTAATGACAATGTCAACTGGGAGTTCAGTGAAAGAGTTCACACTAATGGGGAAAAAAGTCCAATTGCAGAATTCAAATGCAATTTAAATTTGGCTACTTCATTTTTTCTTGTAGCAGATTTTCTTGACTACTTATGTTGTGCTTATATTAATATAAAAGTATATGTGCACATTCTCACACATACCAGCTGGATGGGGAGAATAGAGAGAAGGCCCAGAAAGCATAAAATTAAGTAAGTCTTAAAATAAAAACATAAAATGCAGTGAGTCGGTATTTAGTAGCCAAGTAGCTTTAAAAAATAAAATAAAAACTATAATGGGTATATTTGGTTGGTTGTATCTCTAGATAAATTTTAGAATCAGTCTTTTATTTTTGTTGAATGACCTGTGGAGAATTTGTTTGGCATTATACTGAATCTAAATTTAGGAAGATTTTGTATTTTAAATTGCTGAGTTTTAAAATTTTGCACACTGTCTTCTATTTAAGCTATTGAAACATCTCCAAATAATATCTTATAGTTTTATACACAGAGGACATTTTTGCCTTTTGTAAAATTTGTTCCTAGATATTTCATATTACAGATTATAAATGGTAAAATTAAAAATTATTTTTGTAAATATTTGTAAATGGTAACACTAAAAAATTAATGCTCATATTTAATGACCTGGCTAAATTGAACTTTTAAATACAAAAACTTAAAAATGTAATTATATTATCTACATATTACTTAATCTATAATTACAAGTTTATTTTTTCTTTCCATTCTTTATAGCATTTATTTCATTTACTTTTCTTATTGAACTGGCATAAAGTTCCCATGGAATCTTGAAGAGAAGTCGTAGTTAGTAGGTGTTTTCAAATGTCTAGCCAGCTCAATATCATTTTCACATTTCAATATCATGTTTGTTGCTTACTGGAACATTTCTGCTTTAAAGACTCAAAATCTTTTAAGAAATTTATTTTTACTTCTTTGCTATTTACCGTGAACTTCTTTTGCTAAATCTTGCTGTTTCTAAGTTTGTTATGGTGGTCATATGGCTTTTCTCATCTGTTCATTAATTTTAAATGTTAAAGCAGCTTTGTGCTACGGTAAGTTTGCTTGCCATACCTGGTGACTTTCAGGGGCCACCCTCCACTCTATGCTCAGGGGAGGTTCCTACTTGTGCTTGGGGGCCCTGTGGTGTTGGGGATCCAATCTAACTCGCCTGCACGCAAGCTTGTGATCAGCCCTTTGATTGAACTATGTTCCCAATCCTGATTGTTACCAGCTCCCTGCCCCCCACCCCCCACCCCCGTTTTCTTTTGTTTGTCTGTTTATTTGTTTGTTTGTTTTAGCTTATCACTGGATATGACTTCTTAAAGTAGTAGTATGGATTTTCAGATCCCGAATACTGAGAGTTACTGGGCTGTTTGTCCTTGAGTTTATTTTTTGGTATCTTTTACTTCATTTGGATTAACTTATTTTTCTAAATTCTTGAGCTACATAATGAAATTACAGATTTTAGGACTTTCTCTTTTCTGGTGAATTCTTGTTAGCTTGTGTGTGTCCCTGAAACAGTGCTTTACCTGCAGATTTGATGTGTCCTAGTATCAGTATCATTTTAATTATTTTGCACTTAAATTTCTGGCAGCATTTGCTTTGCATGCCGCTCACCTGGGTTTGATCCCTGTCAGTCCATATGGTCTCAAAGCCTCCAGAAGTGATCCTTGCGTGCAGAGCAGGAGTAACACTTAAGCATTTCTGGGTGTGGCTCCCCCAAAACAAAAAAATGTCTTTCTGACCCTGGGTTACTTATATACATATTCCTAAGTTTCCAAACATCTGGAGTATTTCTAGTAATGTTTGTTGTTATTAGCTTTAAACTGAGTTTTATTTTTATTAGAAAGCACTATCTGTGTGATTTCAATTATTTGAAATGTCTTAATTTTTCTAGAATATAGTCAATTTTGACAACTTACATGGATTTGAATGTATTCAATAACTGATTGTAATTTCAGTATAGACTTCAAGTAGGTCAGTTATGTTAATGATTATATTTTAAATCTTTCATAGCCTTGTTAAATTTTTACTGATGTATGAGATGCATAACTAAGGTATTTTAAATTTAGACTTAGAAGTCAGATTTTTGCTTTTGACTTTTTAGGTCACACTGGTGATGCCCAGAGGTTTCTCCTGGCTCTGCACTCAGGAATTACTCCTGTTGGTGCAAGGCAAAGGACCTTACCGACTGTCCTGTCGCTTTGGTTCCAGAAAAGAAATTTATGAAAATGTAGCTAGAGCCCAATAATTAATTTAAATCTGTTTGTACTTTTACCTCTTAAGCGTGTGTAATTGGGAATCTCAGAAGCAAAAGCCACCAACTTACTGATCATGTTAGAAAAGTTTGACTCTAGCTAACTAAATTATTCTTGCCACTTTTGTGTAAGGGCTGGAGCGATAGCACAGCAGTAGGGCATTTGCCTTGCACGCAGCCAACATGGCCGACCCGAGTTCGATTCCTCCGCCCCTCTCGGAGAGCCCAGCAAGCTACTGAGAGTATCTCGCCTGCAGGGCAGAGCCTGGCAAGCTCCCCGTGACGTATTCGATATGCCAGACACAGTAATAACAAAGTCTCCAATGGAGATGTTACTGGGCCCGTTCGAGCAAAATCGACGAACAACGGGAGGGCCTTTACCTTTACCTTATCTTTGTTGTTATTATTGGCATCTTATTTTTGGTTTAAAGGTCACTACATGAGGAAGCTATATGCTCAAAACAAGTCCTCACCCATTTACTCTAAAATCAGCTACTCATACAAATGGTGAACTTAAGTGGCTTTATTACACATTTTAGGGGAAGCAGAGCAGTGTAATTATAACAAACTCATACATTTCTTTCCTTTCGTATTTTTTGGTTTGGTTTGGTTTTGTGTGCCACACTTGGCTGTACTCAGGGGACTTTTCCTGGTGGGCTCGGGAGACATTCTGGGATGCTGATGATCGTACCTGGATCAGACATGTGCAAAGCAAGTGCCTTACCCAATGCACTACCTCTCCGGCCAAACCATACATGTCTAATAGCTGTGCTTTGCTGTAAGGTTGATGGTTCTACGTTAAACTTACCATGCCTTCACGTTCTCCATTTTAAAATCCCCTAGAGACTTTCTTCTGTCTTCAGAAGAAAATTCAATTTCTTTAGCTTGGTACAATAAACCCATGAGGACGTAGTTCCTGTCTTCTGCAAGAGTTTTTCTTTTCTTCTCATGTATTCTGAGTTTCTTCTATCCATAAAATCCCTGAAAGGGTCCCAGCCTCTAGACTGACTCTTGCTTCCCAGAGTCACCCCTTTCTCCATCCTGTCTTCCCTGCCTGCTGCCTCTGTGGCTGCCCTTCTAGGAAAGTTCCCTTTCTCTGGAGATTAGTCTCTACTGGGCTGGAGTGATAGCACAGTGGGTAGGGCGTTTGCCATGCATGCGGCCGACCCAGGTTTGATTCCTCTGTCCCTCTTGGAAAGCCCGGCAAGCTACTGAGAGTATCCTGCCTGCACGGCAGAGCCTGGCAAGCTCCCCGTGGTGTATTCAATATGCCAAAAACAGTAACAGCAAGTCTCACAATGGAGATGCTACTGGTACCCGCTCGAGCAAATCGATGCGCAATGGGAGGACAGTGCTACATTGCTACAGTCTCTATTGTGTTCCTTAGCACCCTGCCAGACCTCTGTGCCAGCTTGCTTTACTGCATGCTAGATGCTAATCAGCCGTGGTTCTCTCTGAGAGAAGACATTGCATTGACAACCTTTGTATTCCTGGAGCCTATCAGTGTCCCACCAGAAAGTGTCCAGTCAATGTTGAATGAGTGTTGCAAGTTATGGTCCTTTCATTAATTAAAAACAAGTCACCAAAAGGTGGCTCACATGGCATCTTTGGTTGGCATTAAAGCTCCAAAATCTCTTCAGACATTCCATTTGGAGGCATTTAGTTGTTGTTGGTAGTGATTGGGGGACAGGGTGATCGGGAATCAAACTCAGGGCCTCACAAATGCAAGGTGAGCACTTTGCCACTGAGCTTCATCCCGACCCTCTGGAAGAGTTGTTTTAGTTCTTTCTATGGTTGTTAGGTAAGCATCAGGGAAAGATAATGACAGAGCAGAAACGGGTGTATGAAAAGTACACGATTTGCTTCACAAATACATGGACGGAATACCGATTTTATTTTATTAAAATGAGTTTTTTAGGACTTCTGATTTACTCGGATGTGTTTGGGAAGCTCTATAAAAACATTTGGGTTTTCCTTTCGAATTATTTCCTATAACTATCACTATCACTATTACCCTGTTCATCGATTTGCTCGAGCAGGTGCCAGTAACGTCTCCATTCATCCCTGTCACTTGCTAGTGAAGGCATATTGGGGGCTCTTTCAGGGTCAGGGGAATGAGGACCATCATTGTTACTGTTTTTGGCATATTGAGTATGCCATTGGTAGTTTGCCAAGCTCTGCTGTGTGGGCGGGATACTCTCGGTAGCTTGCCGGGCTCTCCGAGAGGGATGGAGGCTTTTGGGGAAGCCTCTAATCACCTTTACAGGTGTTTCCAGTTAGGCATATATACGGGCAAGATACTCTCATTAGCCTGATGGGTTCTCTGAGAGTGAAAACTAGACAATAAGAGGTCAGCTGCCGGGGCTCTGCTCAGGGCCGAGAGAAAAACTCAACCTGCCCCCCTCCAAGGGGCCCCAGTGAGGTCTTCAGTTCCTCTCCGCCCTGAGCAGAGTCCCAGCAGCTGAAGACCTCCGGGACCCAGCCACAGCCATGCTGAGACCACTCTCCACATGATAGGACGAGCCTCGTGCATGAAGGAACCAGCAGAGGAACCCAGGTGTGTGGGACCTGGGGCTGAGATCTCCAAGCCTGCTCAAATCGGGACTGGGCCTCCTCCACCCGGATTCCCCATCTTCCAGTAGCTAGACAGTTACACCCACCAACTGCCCTGTAACCCCATCAACGGCCAAGATCCAGAGACTATAAAACCAAGCTCCCAGAAGAGAAAAACACAGAGTCTCCTGCCTCCACGCCTGACTGTCCTCACTGGGGCCCCTTGGAGGGGAGCAGGTTGAGTTTCTCTCTCCGTTCTGAGAGAACCCTAACAGCTGAAATTATATCTGAAATGTCAGCCATGCTGACATAACCTTTGGAAGAATGGACAGATACAGAAAGTGTGTTTTGTAGGTTTTAATTCCAAATATTTTTTTGCTGGTGCTTCTCTGGTGTTTTCTGTACTGCTGCCTAAAATGGAATGAGTGTATACACTCTCCAGGCATACTGCCCTGTCCACTATAAGTTATGAAGTGAATTCAGTAAGTTGCTTCCTAATTAACATCAACTCCATTCCTCCTACAAATTTTTCTTTGTGGGAAAAATATTCTCTTCCACTTAATAAATTTTCTGCTTCTGAAATGAGGTAGACAGGCCTCTCATAACTTAATCACTTCTATTCTTCTTATACCTTTAAACATCCCCCAAAATGATATGATCCAGGGTAAGCCAGAATTCAGGACTTTTCTGGACTCAAAGACACAAAAACTAAATGCACCATTTTGGCATATGCCCTGCTTCAAAGAAGCATATAAAAATCAATTTGTGTGTGTGTGTGTGTGTGTGTGTGTGTGGTGAAATAAAATACTCATGCAACGATGCAATGGCTCATTCACCATGTAATTATGCACTATCTTAACATAAAGGCATCTTGCCAAAGTATAAAAGCATAAGCTATTCCTAAAATGGCATTGTGTTTCTCTGCTAGAATTATTATTTGGCAGCTACAGTGACAGAAATGGATGAAGTGCTGGAATCCATGAACATTTCCTTAGAAGAGAAGTTTTATTATTATTTTGATTGTATATTTCCCATCTCCTTCCCCTCTTTCCTCCATTCCTTCCATCATTCATCTCTTCCTTTCAGTGCCCAGATCCCAAATCCTTTTGAGTACTGTGGAAAAACTAGATTGTATTACCACGCAACATCAGCCGTTTAGGGAAAATGAATTCACGTGGAAAGATATCTAGATAAAATTGACTTGGAAAGTAAAGACAGGCATCTGAGACTTCCTGCCTTAGGTAGTCATCTACAGATTTAACAAAAATGCTTGCTCATACAGGTAATAAAAGATCCTGAGTATTTCCAGACAACCCTTCTGCACTGAGAAATAGGAAAAAAATTTACTATAATGGAAAAATGGGGAGGGTGTCACTTTTTCCTGAAAACTTGGGGATTTTTTTTTCTGTTTTTTGAGACTACTATTGATAAAGCTAAATCAAATTTCAGCCCACTGAAAAGCGGTTTCATGAAGAGGTAGCTGGTAAAGTGTGCAGGACAAAAGGTGCTTCGAGAAGATTCAAGGGCTGTGGGAGAGGAATGTGTGAGGTGCCAGCAGAGCAGTATATTACGGGATGCTCAACCATATTTGATGATGGGGACATTTGGACCGTGCAAGAGTTTGCATGGCAGCTTCAAAAAGCAGAAGACCAGAAGCTGTACGGGTGGAGGGGGGGGGGGGGGGCTGGAGGGATGGCCATCACTTGTAGCTGATGGTGCTAGTCCAGAAGGACCCAGGTGCACAGAAAGTTGGTCACCATTTTCTTCTATTCAAAAAGGATCTTTAGGGGCTGGGGTGATAGCATAGTGGGTAGGGTGTTTGCCTTGCACGCGGCCAACCCAGGTTCGATTCCCAGCATCCCATATGGTCTCCCAAGCACCACCAGGAGTAATTCCTGAGTGCATGAACCAGGAGTAACCCCTGTGCAATGCCGGGTGTGACCCAAAAAAGCAAAAAAAAATTTTTTTTAAAGGATTCTTACAGGTTTCCTGTTGTGTTTTGAAAAACTACCATACTGTTTCTTTTTAATTTCTTCCTCTCTCTCTCTCTCAGTACATTCACTTTTTATTACACTGTGACACAAGCTTTCACCTTTGTTTCACAGCTCAATTTTCTTGAATTTTTATTGAACACAGATGCTCCCTAAAATTTACTTCTGTACATTGTACATTGCTTTTCCACCCCCCAAAAAACACATCCTTTCTCTGTGATTTGAGTGCCCGTTGTTTCTGCTTTCTTTGTTGCTGAGTCTTTGTCATTTTTTATTTATTTCTACCCTTGAGTAAGGAGCGCTAAGAGTTTACAGAGTGTGTTCCATAAATACAGTGGCTGTGTTTTTCTTCAGTCCTCTCCGCATTTCCCTGGGTAGAATCTTGTAGAATGTCCTTACCGTCTCATAAACTAGGAAGATGAGGGTGGATACAGATTTTACCACCTTGTATGTATTCTGGACTTCCTTTAGTCAGTGTCATTGTGCTTTGGAATATTTGAGACCCATGAGAGGGGGATATCTGCCAGGCCAGATTCCAGCCCTGGATGGGTGATGTGTCTAGTGTCTGACATGCACTACAGGTGACCAGTCAGGAGAGAAACCCCACAATAATTTGCTGTTGATCGTGAGACTTTGACAGAGGAGATGTTTTTCAAACCATGGGTGGGACTCCAGGTGCTCTCTTCCCTGCAGCATCACTTTTGCACTGGCCTGTGGTCCTGCTGCCTGGTTTGTAAATTGTAGGAGGTTCTCCATGGTTTGATTCTCTTTGGATTGTTCTTTCCCAGAAGTGGGGGAAGTTAACAATAGTGAATATATACCTTATTCCACTTAAAGTTCTCAATAATTTTAATTTAAAATAAAACAGAATTAGGGTTAGGGTCATAAAAAGTGATATTGGAAGCATTTACACTAGAATTATGAATTGGCTTGGGGAAAGGGAGAAGAGATAGCATTTTTTAGGTTTTGTTATATAATGACCAGCATACTTCAGCATGGAGCTTTGAACTTGTTTGTGAGAGAATACATTTGTTGGCTTCACTACAAGCTATGGGAATTCTACTAAATTTAGATATATATTTAAATAGGCATATATCTTAAATTGGACCACATAAGCTTCAAAATCTGGTATAATTGAAGTGTTTTCTGGTCTTTATTTCCCTTGATCCAAGTCAAACTTAGATTTTGGCTATTTTATAAGTAAATCTTTCTCAAAGGTTTAGTTTTTGCCATTGTTGTTTTTGGGTTTGCTTGGGGGCCATACCTGGACTTACATCTGATTCTGTGCACAGGAATCACTCCTAGAGGGATTTGGGGAACCATCAGGGGGGTTGAGGAATGAACTCTTTTTTCCAGTCTAAAAGAATTACTTGATTAATGCTGCTTCTATTTATTTAGAAACATCTGGTTCTTCTATTAATTTTATATTTTTTCTTATAATATTTTCTGTTTTGTCCTTTACACTTAGATTTCAAGAATTAATATGGGTTCTATTAGGGATTCCTAACAACTTCTGGTAGATTCTTTAAACCTCAGATGAAGGGAGTGCAGGGAATAAATTTAAATTTACTCTCATTTTACTTGCCACTTCAAGGTCTAAACACCACAAGGAGGTAAGTTTGGCCTTTGGAGGTGAGAGTGAAAATTGGAGACAGACTGAGCTGGGAATAGATTTTGCTAAAGAACTGCCATTCCTTATTTGCACTCAGGACTCGATACTCTGGTTCCCCACTCTTTGGCAGGCTGGCTCTGCATTGTGTGGGACGGGTAAGGTCTTCCATGCCAGTTCCCTGTCTTGGGCTGCCTCTGAAGTCTTCAGTACTACCTGGTACAGCTCCTAAGACCTCTGGAGTTCCCTTCATTTCAAGTCATACAGAAGTTTCTGCTGACATCTTTGGCTCATTTCCCTTTTACTTGACTGGAAGTCTTAAGTCAGGTGGCCACTGTCCTTAATCTCATATCCTTTGCACTTGACATTATTGGCATCCTGGGATTTGGTGGTGGTGGTGGTGGTGGTGGTGGTGGTGATGGATGCTGGGGGTGGTTCTGACTGATACCTCACCTCTCTCTTCTGGTTGATCCAGACTCTTTTTTTCTGTGTTAGTTATTTTGATAGAGATCTGCAGAGAATAGTTTACTTGTCAAGGACTAGCTCTGTTGTCTCTCGAGAATTCAAAGATGAATATCTGTGATGTCAGGAAGGTGGGGACCTTGGAGAATATTCTCTTGATTGTAACCTTCAGTATTTTGCTAGAATGTGTTATCCTTGTCTCCCTTGGATTGTTAAGGTCCATGAATGAAATGGCAATAGACTTGATGAGCACAGACTTCCTGTTATGAAAACAATGTGTGGGAACCCAATATGCTTCATGACGATTGTAGTTAGAAATACGACTTTTTTTTACTGTTTTATTGATTCACTGTGAGATCAATAAAAAAGATGTTCATGATTAGATTTCAGTCAACTTTGTATATTTTAGTGGAAAAAAACTAGGTTTTAAATGTTCTTCCCACTCTCTTTTGCAAATGGTAGTTGTCTGAAGTGATGGATGAGTGAATTGACTATTGTGGCAATTTCTTGACAGTATAACATGTCATCCTGTTGTATGTTTTTGACTTACATGATGTGAAGTTTATTATATCTCAATTAAGCAGATAAAAGTCAAGTCATAGGCCATATGATTGTATGAGTATATCACTTGACATAGTAAATGTATGCGAATATATCATTATCAACTTGATTTCTTTGTTTTAAAGCAAGATTAAAAAATGTGGTGCTTGGCTCCCCTTTATAGCTGACATGAAGAAGTCAGCTTGCCTGGAATCTCAGAGCTAGTACATTGCAATGTGAGATGCAAATGCAAAGTTGTCCTCCAAGTTTCTGCTTTCTGCTGGCTGTCAGCCTGAAAAGTCGTCCGGTCTTCAAATCTCTGTGATATTTTCAGTATTCCCAGATACCAAACTTTGACCATCTTTTCGGTATTTTGTCACTCTGGCATTTTTGTTTGTTTGTTTTTGTTTTGGGGGCACACCCAGCAGCATTCAGACTTATTCCTGGATTTATACTCAGAAATTACTCTTGGAGGAGCCCGGGAACCATATAGGATGCTGGGGATTGAACCTGGTCGGCTGTATGCAAGGCAAACACCCTCCCCACTGTACTATTTCTCCACTCTCTGTCACTATATTGTATTAAGTTCTCCTCTGTGAGAACAGTGGATAAGGCAAGAGCATATTTGCTTGTTTTTCATATTGTCTGTATCTCTACTAGCAGCGTGGAAGGTCTTGTCTTCAGTACATCAGTTTATTATTCATCATTATTTCTTTTAAACTAGTTATGTATCCACTCCTAGAAGAATTCTTTCTGTTCAGTAAAATATTTTATGTACTTCTTGTGCTGCTCTTTCTGACTATTTTGGTGGTCTGAGTCTCCTTCCCGGTTTTGGAACATACATGAACCATGGGGTTGCTATTCTCTATGGCTGTGCCTGAAGAGTACCTTAAGCATAGCCAAATCTCCAGCAGTATGTGTTGATATTGCTAGACTAGCTTTCCTGTATTCAATATAGCACTGCACTGTCCTCCTGTTGTTGTTCATCAGTTTCCTCAAATGGGCACCAGTAACGGTCTCCATTGTGAGATTTGTCGTTACTGTTTTTGTCATATCAAATATGCCACAGGTAGCTTGCCAGGCTCTGTCGTGCAGGTGGGATACTCTTGGTAGCTTGCCGGGCTCTCCAAAAGGGACGGAGAAATCGAACCTGGGTTGGCTGCCTGCAAGGCAAATGCCCTCCCTGCTGTGCTGTTGCTCCAAAATTTCTTTGTTTTGATCGCTCTTATATGATCTAGTATAAATGCACATAGTAGAGGAACAACAAATACCAAAGACAACAGAAAGAGAAAACTGGTCTTCAGTAGGAAATTTAGCACGGTGGAGGTGGACTGGAGTCACTGGGACGTGGACACTGGTGGAGGATGTGGTGCTGGGATGTTTTGTGCATGAACCTTACCATTAGCAATTCTTTAAGCCACATTGTTCCTAAAATAAAATTTAAAAAATATATATTTTCTAATCCCATTATCCCTTTGGAATTGTTGAGAGATCATTTGGATCAAAGGATCAGTTGGATCAAAGAATCAGTTGTAGTGTAAAGGATGGAAACTAGGCTTTGGGTGGTGAGCATTAGGAAGTATATACACATTTACTTATGCATATCCTCAAAAACTGATGTCAACTACAGGGGAAAATGACCTGTCCCTCTGTGTTCTTCTTGAGCTGGCAGAGTAATCAAAACAGCATCAGATTGCTTACCACAGTCAGTTCAATGTGCTCATGAGGAGAGACAGTAGTTACACAGTTCTCCCTTATAGTTTGGGAGAAAGAGATTTAAGACCTAAGGCAAGGGAGGAAATACGGGGGTGCAGGGTGCCAAGGAGAGAGGACAGGGACTCTCCATGATAAGGAGGGGACACTTCCTCTCTCCTGAAAGGAGCAAGGTGGTTCTCAGAGATGGGCATGTTTACTAAGGAACATTAGAGATACCCCCAAACTGCATTCTCCTAGGCCATAGGGGCCTTCTAGGCCATTCTTCTATGACCACTTGTTTGACTCATAGCGGGGCAAAAAGATGAGAGGAAAGGTTTGAGCTTTTCCTTAGCATCTAGGGCCTTCAGTGTTCTTAACTCAGAATAGTTGGTTTCTAAAGCAGACTTCTAGAGGAGAGAGACTCTGAGAATCTGAGGGTTATCTGATTTGAGCACCTTTACCTGTTAATATAATGTTAATAACCAATGTTATCTGATTTGAGCACCTTTACTTGTTAATATAATGTTAATAACCAATGTGACTTCAGTATAAAATTAAAAATGCTAAAAGGCTGTTAGGTATCGGAGCTGTTAATGCATGATGGATGAGAATGTTTTTGGTTTTGCTTTACAAGGGCAAAATTTTATACATTTATACATTTATTTTATAATTCCATTGAGAGCTACTGATCAATCCCACCATTCAATTTGCATTTCCTTTCACATGTTATATTCAAGTAATTAAAAGCACTCATTGTAACCTGTCTTCACTATACTAGAAGGCTTTTTGATTTTCTCTGTTCTCAGTGGGTCGTATCTTTCCTCCACAGGTTGCGGTCTTTGGTCAAACAGTTAGAGAGAGGGGAGGCCTCCATAGTAGATCTGAAGAAGAATTTGGAATATGCAGCCACAGTGCTTGAATCTGTATACATTGATGAAACCAGGTAAGATCTAATGGACAAAGGTTTTTGCAGTGATAGTAAATTTTCTATGAAAAAACTTTTTTTCTGAAATTGACCCCAGGATGGTATGAGGTAGGATTCAAATAACTATTCCTGGAACATTCGTTTCCGCAAACAAATGGGGTAGATTTTGACAAGTCATAAATCTTCTGTCTCACCTCATCCATAGGAGATACAGAAGTTCGCTGAGAACACGGACATGATGTGAAGTGATGTAACGTCAGAGGAGAAAATTTAAAAGCTGCAGTTACACAAGAATTAGCCTCAGCCTAGAAATTATGTTCCTGTTTTAATTCACAACATCCATCCACAAGTGGAGTATCTTGAGGATGCAGCTGTGCTCTGCAGGGCCCATGTTCTTCCTCCAGTCTCTATATTTCATTGATTTCCTAAGCTGCTTCCACTCCAGTTACCCCAAAGTACTAAAGCAGTTCCCGTTATAATGGAATTGGAAAGTGACAAATCTGTTTTTCTTCTTTTTTTCTGACAAGTAGTGCATGGTTCATCTGTGTGGGCCTCATAGTTCTGTGATAGGCACCTCTGGAGACCAGAGATTGAGTTTAGGGCTCATGTCAGCTAGGCCTGTGATTTCCCGTTTGACCTCTCTTCAGCCCACATTGCTTACCTTTTGAAAATGTTAAAATGACAAAGATGAAAGCTTTGCACCTTCTCCTCACCCAATCCTGCCAAATTCAATCAGGCCCCTCCCTCAGTATTCATGAGATCCTTTCCATAGCCTGCCTTTGAATAACTGTGTAAACACAAAAAAAATAAAAAGGCCAGCGGTCAGGCCGCTTCCCCACTCCAGGAAGGTCGATGGCGATGGTCAGACGAAGGAAGGAAACGGGGACCAGGCTGGTTGGTCTTAGCAGCCGTTTATTACATGGAAGAGATGTATGTCATGGAGGCCTCAGGAATCCTCAAGCACGTGCGCCTTTGTTCTCTCCGCTTCTGTCCTCAGCCCCATCTTCCCAGATTCTCTGGTGCGCGTGTCCCCCCAGAGAGCCCTGAAATCTCCCTTATATAGATCGTAGTACCTCTAAAGGGCGCAATATAGTGATGTCATCAAAAGGAGTTACAGAAAGAATATTGAGGGGGCAAACCATATATTGTTACCTTACAGAGTGATAGCACAGCGGGTAGGGCGTTCGCCTTACAAGCGGCCAACATGGCCGACCCGAGTTCGATTCCTCCGCCCCTCTCGGAGAGCCTGGCAAGCTACCGAGAGTATTGGATATGCCAGACACAGTAACAACAAAGTCTCCAATGGAGACGTTACTGGGCCCGCTCGAGCAAATCGACGATCAACGGGAGGGCCTTTACCTTTACCTTTACCTTACATCCACATTGTTTCCTTACATCTGCAGGCCAGTAATACTGGCCTCCGGAAAGAAGATACAAAGCCAAGCTGAAACCTTTCACAAGCACTTTCACAAACTGCAAGCACTTTGATTTGCATCCCAAAGACCAGCCTGGCTACCACCTGAGATCTGCATATCTAAGACCAGCCAGGGTTCTGAGAGAAAGGGGAAACTGTCTCAATATATGAAATCATTTACTGAAGACAGTTTGAAGGGGAGAAAGCAGTCTCATCCAAGCTAGTCAGAACACACAGGAAAACTGCTTCTAGGACGTGTTTCTCCTCTCCTTGTCCAACCAACATATAAGCATACATAATATTAATCATTTTGTATGGACACAGTAAGAAATACTTTGAGCTTATAGAATTGCTCTCCTAGGGCCATCTCGATCTCAGACTGCAGTGCTCAGGCCAGACATCTTTCCTATTCCTAGCAGCAGGGCCCTAGTCTTGTCGTTACTATTGGATCATGACATCATTTGCCTATGACCAACCTTTTAACTTAAAGTTAAGAATCGTGGTCCATCGCGATACCAGGGTAGCACATAACTTACCGGCTTGCCCTGGTTCCATCCAGTCCCACGTCGGACCCTGCCCTTGGGGTGCTAGGAAGTGAGGGCAACTGAGGCTTAAGTTGAGAAGGCAGATGCCCAGGAGTGAATAATATCCAAAGCCAATTAATTCCTAAGTTATAAAGCATAATATTAATTAATTGTCTTCCTGTATCTATACAAAAGGACATTGCATTAAAGTAAACTGCTCAAAAGACATAAGGAGAGGAGAAAGGCAATATTAACTTACAGTACAGCTTCAGTGTCTAAGAAGGATGAGACCTTACAAATTGGTTGGGGAAGAGAGCATAGAAGTGGTTACAGACTGACAAAGTAATGGGAGTGACTCGGGAGCACTGTGATGGGTACATTCTGATAAACCTAAGCTCCGTGTACTCCAACAAATAACTAAAAAAAATAAGTATAGTTCACTGATGATTTAAATCACTGTGCTCAAAGAAAAAATTGCATTATTTTGGAAATTTTGCTTGAATTTAGACTCTTCTAGTTTAGAGTTTAGATTCTTAGTGTTTATAAATGCTCTATCAAAGTAGAGAAACTCTTATTTAGTTCATTATGTTAGAGGACTGCGTTATAGTGACTGGGGTAGTACTTGATAAAGTTTTTCTTTTTATTTTAAAATGTAGTTTAGAGTTAAAGAGATTATAAGGGGTTATATTTGTGGCTTACATTTAACTGACCCCAGTTTGATTCCCAGCACCAGCTGATTTCCTAAGTATTGCTAGATACAACTTCAGAGGCTTCTGACTAGCATTTGCACTGCTGGTCCAGATAATTCCTGGCACTGCCAGACCCAAGCAGCACCAGAACCTCAGGCCCTCACAATGAACCACTGGCTCAGATGGTCAAGAACTCGTGAGAGGGACTTGGGCCGCATGAGTACCAATTGGGCCCTCTCCCAAAATGATGTTTATTGAGATTAACTGATATACAACATGGTAGAATATTTGGAGGTACAATTTGAGTGTTTCATACATTTGTGTACAACTATGTATTAAATATGATTTTTAGCTAAGCTGATAGCACTATCATATGTACTTATCATTTCCTCTCTATGTTCGATACATTAAGATCCTATTTCTTAATAACTTTGAAGCTTAAAATACAGCAATGTGTCTAGAAAAATCTTCAAAGTGGTTTTTAGGGAGGTGAACCTCCCAGATGGTGCTTGGGGAGCCTGGAGGCCACTCCCAGCCTACTGCATGATATTTCAGTGGTTGGACCTAAGGATGCATCCCCCTCAGCCCAGTACTGGGAACTGTTGGGGAACAATTTTGCCCCCAATGGTGCCCAGAAACGTTGCGCACCAGGTCGGGGCAGGAATGGGGCGAAGGATAACGGTCGCGCAGAGAAACACCCTCCGGGAGCAGCTGATGGCTGTTCACTTTATTGCCAGATACACACATTTTACAGAGGGTCTCGGCTTACAAGAAAGTCCAATCACATGAAGTTCGGAATTGTTGGCCTATCACTGCTCCTTCTCTGCTATGACCCCGTCCAATCCCAGTCAATGCTAGATGCTGCGGTTAGGATAACTTGCTAAGCATACATGACAGTTTCTGTATCTAGGGCTCATGTGACTAGGAGGTCGAGTGAGGCTCAAGGCTGAACACCTGATGCTGGCTGACACCTTGTTCTTGCCAACTTTGCCCAGTTACTCCCTCGTGCAAGGCTTTGCTTCTGGGCTGCTTTTGCAATGTCAGGTCTTATCTGCACCAGTGTCTGTCACCAGGCTCCACAAGGAACCATTAGTCCTACTTATGGCAGTAGTCGGGTCCACCAGGGCCATATTCAGCTCTGCTTGGGTGCCCCCAGCACTGCACCTCGGGATGTACAGAGGCCAATCAGTGCTGAACCAGAGTCTTGTGCATATAAAGACTCCAACTCTTGTGCTATCTTCCCAGCCCCAAACATCCATCTTCATGAAATAAATAAATGTTTCATGGTTTGTCAGTAAATAAGACCCCTGGGAATGCAAGGTCTGGTTTATTTCGGCGGTTTAGGCTGTACCCAGTGGTGCTCAGTGTTTACTCCTGGCTCTGCACTCAGGAACCACTCCTGGTGGGACCTTATGGGGTTCTGGTGATTGAACCAGGTTGTCTGGTGCAAGGCAAGCATCCCAACCACTGTGCTATTGCTCCAGTTCATGCATTTTTTTAAAAATGGAAGGTTTAGACTATTCAAATCGCACAGGCCTTCTGGGTCCCCTGAATACAGTGGATCTGAGACCACTGAACATGAGATGGACCAGAGTGGATTTTATCTGATTCCTTTGAGCCATTGACCCAGTTGCTTGAGCTTCCCTGGAATGGAAATGGTTGGTACAAACCACCCTGAAATAGATGAAACTTTCATCAACTTGAAGCCAAAGCAGTGCTGTCTCTTTCATGGCAAAATTTGTTTGGTCTCTTTGTGCCTGTTTATGCAGGGAAGGTGGAGAGAAGTTTGTAGTTTGGCCAGAGAGCACTAATTTCAGACTTCTTCTCAGTGTCCTGTATCTCTTGTCTACAGGCGGCTCCTGGACACAGAAGATGAGCTCAGCGACATTCAATCGGATGCAGTGCCCTCTGAGGTCCGAGACTGGCTGGCCTCCACCTTTACCCGGCAGATGGGGATGATGCTTAGAAGGAGTGAAGAGAAGCCTCGGTTCAAGACTATTGTCCACGCTGTGCAGGCTGGGATATTTGTGGAGAGGTAAAAATAACTGTCATTCAGTAATCGAACAGCCATAGTAACACCAGCTTTAATAACTGGAAACTTGACTTTAATGCAGTTTTGGTATGTTTACAAATTCTGAAAATTCTTGCTGAAAAGTCTTGCAAAAGCCTATCTTACTAAGCTCTGGAACATCATTCAGGCACACTTTTGCCTTTCTCAGAATTCTTATTAACTAAAGTTGTTTTGAGTTCAGTCTCTGAATTTTAAAGCACAGCAGGGAAGCCAGCCTGTACAGGGAACCCTTGATGTACCCAGATGCTCTCCTGATATCCACATGGGGAATGGGCTGGTTTGGAGTTCATTTAGGGGTTTCAGGTCCCCATGACATTCCAGTTTGTTTTAGAGATTTTGTTCTTTGAATTTGAATAGGTCCCTTCTCTAGAAATAGATTTCATAAATTGATTCACGCTTCCTTTAATCCTTATTGCATAATTATAGGACTGAACATGCCAAAATCATTTTGGAGCTAACCTGGAACACTTTTTTCTTTTAGGTTTTGACTGTTTTCAAGAACAGCCATAGTAACACCAGCTTTTGAAATAAGGTTTTAAATAAGGTTTTTAAAACCTCTTCTAAATAAGGTTTTTCCATTTTAAATGACCACATTGTATGCTGTCTAGGCTGTGCTATAACTCACTTCTGGCAGAAGAGGTGATCTGTTTTAATAATTTAATTTCTAATTTAGAACACACAGACCATTTCCCCCAACAGTTTATGTATTGGGCATTGTTTCGGTTCCTCTTGAATTTTAGCACTTTAGCCACTTGAGTGACTACAAAAAAAGATTATGAAAGAAATTTTAGGTGCCTTGGGCTTTCCCATGACATGAATTTCTGTTATGTGTCAATACTTGATATTAGTCTGTAGCAGGGTCATCCTTCTTTGTGAGATAAAGTATTTTCTCCTTTGATTTTTCCAGGATGTATAGACGAACATCAAATATGGTTGGACTGAGCTATCCTCCAGCTGTTATTGAAGCGTTAAAGGTAATACCACTAAAAATATTTTACAATGTACCCAGTACCCCATAAAAAACTACAGTAAAATTTGTCATAAAGTCATGATTTTTCATTTATAGTTCACTTACAGATTTCCCATCACCTCTGACTTTTTAAATCTTCTTATCTGCAGTTACAGCACTTTTTTGTGTGTCATTTCTTTTTAATTAACCCAGTTTGGGGTCTAGAGTGATAGTACAGCAGGTGCTTCCTTTGCAAATAGCTCACTTGGGTTCAGTCCCAGAACCTCATATAGTCCCCAACCACACCACACCTCAACCCTCAACCCTAGGAATGATCCCTGAGAGCAGAGCTCGGAGTAAGCCTGAGCATTATAAAAACACCAAAATTCAGCGGGTAGGGCGTTCGCCTTACAAGTGGCCAACATGGCCGACCCGAGTTCGATTCCTCCAACCCTCTCGGAGAGCCCGGCAAGCTACCGAGAGTATTCGATATGCCAGACACAGTAACAACAAAGTCTCCAATGGAGACGTTACTGGGCCCGCTCAAGCAAATCGACGATCAACGGGAGGGCCTTTACCATTACCTTTAAGCCATTTTTTATATTTACAAACGTTTAGTTGTTGTTATTTATTTCTGGTTTGGGGGCCTATCTGGCATGCTCAGAGGACCATATGGGGTACAATGGATCCAGCCAAGATCAGCTACTTGCAAGTACCTTATCCACTGTACTATCTCTCTAGTCCCATTTTATGTGTAAATTCTAAAAGAAATCATATTGTGCGGGTCTTTATTTCTTCAGATACTCTTGAAGTCATTAGTGGTTTTTAGAGTGATCTAGCATTACATGACTGAGTCAGACTTACAACCACAAGAGATCATAGTTGTTCTGATTGTAAGGATTCTATATCAAGAGCATCTTTGATGATTATTGCACCATTATTATCTACTCTGAGTTCACTTTTGATGAGGAAGCTAAGACCCAGAGAGAGCTTTTTATTTTTAAAGATCTAGATAATTGAGGTAGAACGTATTCTTTGTATTAGAGTTCTCGTCATATAGTAATAATCTTTCACTAACATTTCACGGCGTGAGTATTTGTATCCAGAGCCCTGGTCCTCTTCATAGATTATACTGATTTACTAAAATTCTCACTAATCCCAAAAGTTCCATGGGAAATCAGGCAGATGTTTGAGTTTAAGTAGGCTAAATATTTCAGAATTACTTCCAAACAGGCAAGCTTTTGGTATTCAGTGGAATATCAAGAGACCCCAAACAGATGTATGCCTGTAGGTACATGTTGGTTCAGAGCCACTAGTGTGAGACATGAACTGAAACACTTTGGATCTTTATGTTGGAGAATGTGGCTGCACCAAGACGCAGGGTAACGGGGTTGGTTGACATTGCCTGATGACTGTGCATATACTCACCCATCTGTTCAGGAGTGTTTCAGCATTTTATTGTTAAAGTATTGCTGTCTTCTCTGAAAATGAATTACCTGGTATTTCCAGAAGATAATTTAAATGGCCGATTTGTGAAAATGGGGTTGGCATTTAATTAAACACTTAATTAATTAAATAAACTAAGTGCCTAATTAATTTAACATCAAGATATAGTTCTTGAAGGTTATTTTGCTTGTATATTTGTAGTGATTTCTCTTGTATGAAGAATATTCACTGACTGAATTTTTTTTTTTTGGCTCACACCTAGTGATGCTCAGGGATTACTCCTGGCTCTGCACTCAGGAATTACTCCTGGCGATACTTAAGGGACAATATGGGATGACGGGTTTGAACCTGGCTCAGCTGGATGCAAGGCAAACACCCTACCCACTGTTCTATCACTCCAGCCCCTCTGACTGAATTTTTGAGAGTTCACATATGTTTGGGCGCATATTCTCAGTTATCTGGTTACTCTCTCTTTACCATAAATCAGAAAGCATTGTCAAGAAGTCAAGAAGAAGATAACTTTTTCTATTACTCTTCTTTCACCCTTATTCTAATGCGTAATGTATCAATATGGTTTACAGTGACATTTCCCATATACTCAGGAGAATTACTTCATGGGAACTGATGTTTCATAATACCCACTAAGAAATTACATCGATTTTTATAATCAAACCAGAAGCATTCAGTGAAGCTCTAAGGAACTTTATGAGTATTCTTTATCTTTAATGGTTTCCTCTATTGTGGAATATAGATGATTATATCAGTACTAAGAAATTTATGAAACTATTCCAAATTGAAGCATAATTTTATGCAGAATAATTGAGTGTGCATGAATTATGATTTTATACTTAGGAAAATATAATTCTCAGATGCCCACATGTTATCTTGCTGATAAAGAATGAACACTCACTCTGCATGTCTGCTTTCTCCACAACTATTGTGCATAACTCTGAACCTGTTATTTCCCTTGATTCTGTCCTCTGTATACTGGGAAGTTCAGGACTTTTTAAAAAATGTTATTAGTGAAACACAATGCGGTACAGTTGTAGACTTATAAATTTTTGTGCTTGGGTTTCAGTTATACAATGATCAAGTACCCATCCCTCCACCAGTGCCCATTTTCCACCACCACAGATCCCAGTATCCCTCCCACCCCCCTTCCCACACATCCTCCCCTGCCTCTGTGGCAGGGCATTCCCTTTTGTTCTCTATCTCCTTTTGGGTGCTGTGGTTTGCAAAAGAGGCATTGAGTGGCAATCATGTTGGTCTACAGTCTATTTTCAGCATGCTTCTCCCATTCTGGGAGGATCCTCCCAACACCCTTTATTTGGTGCTCCCTTCTCTATCTGACCTGCCTTTTCCCCTAGCATATGTGGCTGGCCTCCAAACCATGGAGTAAACCTCCTGGTACTTATCTCAGCTATTCTTGGGTGTTAGTCTCCTATTTTGTTACTTTATGTTTCCCAGATTAATGCAATCTTTCTATGTCTATCCCTCTCTTTCTGACTCATTTCACTTAGCATGATACTTTCTATATAGTGCCACTAGTTCAAAACTTTTTTACAATGAAATATTTTTCCATCTCTCTCAACTCTTATTTGCAGTGGATTGATGGTGAGCTGGAAAGGGCACAGAGACAGAATTTTTTTTACTTATTCTGTGCATTTTAGAATTTTTTACTTATTCTAGCAGTTTATCTGGAATTGCTGATGTTTTTTTTTTTTCTATTACAGAACTTTTCCCCAGAGACTGAGTGAATACAATTCAAAAATTACCCATCATGCTTCTGTCATGTTAAACAATGTGTTAATGTAAGAATACTTAAGTGGGGTGGAATGATAGGTACTTAAGTGAGTAGGGAGCTTGCTTTGCATGTGGCCCACCTGGATTCATTCCCTGGCATCCCAGGTGGTCCCCTGAGTCCTACCAGGAATGATCTCTTGTATGTTGAGCCAAGAGTAAGCTGGATGTGGCCGAGAAAGAAAAACTAACAAAATATCAAGTAAGAGAATTCTCCAGCCACATATCTACGAATTGAAAGATACTGACTTTTGTTTTTTTTTATTGTTTCTATTCAATAAATGCTAGTTAATAATTTGAGGTGACTGATTTCTTGTCTAATAAGGTGGGGTCATTGGAAATGTCCCAGTAGGTTGTCTCTAAAAATTGTCTATTGTGTGACTCAGGAAGAGACACTTTGGGCTTTCTCCATGTTTGAAGGGGGAGGAAGTGAGAAGTTTTAGACTCCTTTTACCATTAGACTACTAGGAAGTACACATGATTTCTCCATGGCTAGTTTGGAAATAGAGAAAGAAAGGATTAAAGCAACTTGTTAAAAATGTAGATTCTAAGCCCCTTGTCATGAGACCCTACTAGAGAATTGGGATTTTTCTTGTATGTTCCAGATGATTTTGAAGAACGTTAAAATTTGAGAATCCCAGTTAAGAATTCCAGAAAATATGGTCTCAGAGTTTATCCATCTCCCTGTCTCTAGTTTCTGCTTTTCTAAATCCAGAGATTCAGAATAAATCATGAATCTTACTATATTTATCTCTTTATATCCAGTGGTAAAGAGCCTTTCTTGCTTTTTATATTCTGGAAAACAGGATTAAAACTCATCAAATGTCACAGCATTTTTCTATTTGTGAGCTTACAGTGGGCTTTTATTAGAGCAAAACTAATATTGATTGGAACTAACTAGACGTTAAATCTCATGACAATGCCAATTGTAGTTTCAAGGGGAAGGTTTAGTAGGTTCATCTTAAATGTCCCATAGTCTGTGGACTGGGTCCCTACTGGCATATTTAGGGCATGAGGTCTGGATCACAATAAATTTGTTGTCTATTCATTGAGTTTACAGTGTCAACTTCTGGTAGTATCACTGAGGATTGTTAGTGAAGTTATTACCCATGTATGCTACTGAATAACTTTAGAAACTTCATCTCTTTGAGGTTACATTTGTAAAACTGGGGAACTTTATGATACCTATATTTTGGAGTACCTATTCATAGGTAAAAGTGACTTTGAACTCTAGGAACATTGTATTCATTCAGAGTATGTTCAGCTTAACTTTTATTTGTGACTTACAGATTTAAAGACTTGATCACCACATTAGCAATTCCAAAAATAGATGTGTTTTTATATGAAATAATGGTTTCCTCCATGGAATTGGCACAGTAGATTGGATTAGAATTGGAATTAGTTTTCTTCATGGAATTGGCTCAGTAGATTGGAATCACACATTATTTTGTGCTCTATATCATAAGTATTTCTGAATGCCTTTGAATTCTTCTCAACTATGGGATATGAGAATGCCAATCAGTAGTGTAGAAAGGCTGGGGAGAAGTTTAGAGCCTGGAAGCAGTCTAGGTGGTCATAAGTGAATAAAAAATTGAAATTCAGTAGCGGTAACTGAAAGGTTTTAAAGACCCTAAAATTAGACATCGGTGTTCCTAAGAACTTTCATGTGTCTTAGGGAAATCAGTTTGTGTCTCAGTTTTCTTTTTCTTCTTCTTATTGAGGGCTGGGGGCTTGGGCCACACCTGGTGGTACTCAGGGCTTACCCCTGCCTCTGCACACAGAGATTACTTCTGACAGTTTTCAGGGTATCATATCTGGTGTTGGGTATTGAACCCAGATCACAATACCTAGAAAAAGGTAGGAAATCAATAAACTCTAGCTGCTGTTGCTGGTCTCATTAGTACTCAAATACTATGAGACTCCTTTTTTTTTCTTCAGTACACACTGTAAGTCAGTGAGAAGAGAAAATATTTGAGAGGAAAGGGCATTAGCATCTTGGTCTATAGGCTGAAGTTAGAAAAAATGAAGTCATGAAATTTGCTTATTCATGGATGGACATGGAGAGTATCATTCTGAGTGAAATGAATCAGAGGGAGAGGGAGAGGGACAGACACAGAATGAATGATCCAGCTCATTTAGAGTGTATTTAAAAAAAAAGTATGAGAATAATACGCAAAGATAGTACAATTGAGGGCCAGTAGGACCAGTCCATGGTAGGAAGCTTGTCACAAGTTGTGGGAGATTAGTTTGGTCAGAGAAGGAACCACTATGACAATGATAATTGAAAATGATCACTCTGGCCAGAAGTGAGTGCTGAAAGGAGATAGTGATATACGTGATAACCTTTCAGTAACAGTATTGCAAATGACAGTGCCTAAGAGAAAAGAGAGAATAAAAGTTTCTGCCATAGAGACGAATTGGGTGGGAAGGGGTGTGGCAAGAAGGAAGCTGAAGACATTGGTGGTGGGGAATGCACACTGCTGAAGGGACAGGTATTGCATGACTGAAGCCCAATTTTGTAACTGTGTATCATGACAATTTAATTATTAATAATTTTAAAAGATCCTGGCTGCAGGCTGCTGGCTGATTCCAGCTGGTAAGACTGCTGCTAACGCGTTCTTCTTCCGGCCTTGTGCAGGATGTGGATAAGTGGTCTTTTGATGTCTTCTCCCTCAATGAAGCCAGCGGTGATCACGCACTGAAATTCATTTTCTATGAGTTACTTACACGCTACGATCTAATCAGCCGTTTCAAGGTCAGTGACTAATACTGTTTTTTAAAACTCATGTTTTGTCCATCTTGGCATGAATTTGGGGCTCAGATTTTTAGTTATATACCCCATGTTACCCTGGACGACTTGCTCTGTACCCGGAGGCGACTGCTCTGACCTCTTCAGTGGGGGGCATCTTTTTGTCTGGTGGGGGTCATGTTTAGGATCCTCCATCCTAGAAGGACAATTAACAACCTGGACTAACGGAGGTCCCGTCAGCGCTACCTATAGAGGCCTTTCAGCCTCTCTTCATGTCCTACTTACTAGCCGCCACCAGCAAAGCAACAATAATGGAGACAGAGTGTGCTGCAGACTTTTATCCCCACCACTTGATTCAGATTTAGACAAATCCTTTCCTTTATTGTCTGTGACAGATGCTTGGTATTCCCCAGCCATTCCTGCTTCAGGGGGATTCTTCAGCTTTAAGTAGAGAGCAGGAGTTCTTTCCCAAGTCCAGCTCCTGCAACCTTCTCATTCCATCAACATTAGAGGCGATGCCAAGTTCTCTAGGGAACCAGCACCTTCATCTCTGGTGCTGCTCGTGGCATACTTCCCAGCTTCCCTTGTCATGGGGAAGCCTCTGGAATGGGCATAATGCACTGATGTCTCTGGATTGCATGTTTAACTTTCCTAAGAGCTAAATATTTGTAAGTATGTTTTTCTACATAACTACGTGTTATTTATAGCAGGATTCTACTTGCTTGGCCCTTCAGAGTCTGGTGTAGAGCCTTTGCTGAGAACAAATCTACTATGTACATACATACCCTTTACCAAGCATTTCCCAAGAACATCTTAAAGAACCTGGGTGTCTTGTAACTTCATTTTTTAATATGACAATGAATTAATAACTATATCTGATATTCAGTATTGAAGAAAGTATCCACAAAAGATTTGTGAAGAACTGAAGTAGCATATTCCTTTTTTTTAAATTAATGTGCTTTTCTCCTTATTAACTTTCCGTGCACATTCTCTCTTTTATCACCATCTTTTGGAATAAAAAATTACCAAGGAATTGATCCAGAAAACAAATACAGTAAATGCTTTCAGGGGTTAATCAATCTGTATAGACGTTGTGCAATTGTTCTTCACTCTTATGGAATTAGATTATATGTATTTGTATAAGTATACAGAAAATCAACTAGGTTTATTAGAGGCATTATTTCAATTTATAAGACACTAATAAGAAATTCTCAGTACTATCTATTAGGACAGAGCTTGTTTCTGTTCCCATATATAATAGACTATCTTGTGATTTTTGGTTTTTACTTTCACATGTCCAGTGCAGAGTCTCTCCTTTTAAACCACGTTGCTTTCAGGAGGGTGCAACTCTTGGTTGCTCTGAAATCACACTATCATTCAAGATATTGGTTTTTCTAAAACAGAGATCTTTGTGTTTTTCTTCACATAAATGAAATGTGCTGCCTACCAGTTGTTCATTAGTTCTTAAGAAACAAAAGATGTGCTCCTTGCCTTAGAAGTAAATGAGCACCTACCCTTATTATGTTCTAAATGTTGCTCTGTGTCCTTTCCTGGCCCTCTGAACTAGAGCACAAAGAACTCCTTGCAGGGCAGACTGTTCCTAAACCATGGACTTCCTGTAAGACTGTTAAATTATTCTATCAGTTCTTTGGTTACTCTTTCTTTTTTACTCACTTTGAAAAGGTCTAATTTGCGCAAGTGATACACTTCCAGAAGGAGGCACTTAAGAGTGTCTTGGACTCTCGTTTCCTCACTTAAAGCTACTGAGTCCCCAGCTAATTAACCTTACTTCTCTCTTTCAGATCCCAATTTCCGCTCTTGTCTCATTTGTGGAGGCCCTGGAAGTGGGGTACAGCAAGCATAAAAATCCTTACCACAACTTAATGCATGCTGCTGATGTTACACAGACTGTGCATTATCTCCTCTATAAGACAGGAGTGGCCGTAAGTACACAGAGGAATTCTTAGGTTACTCAGTATGTGATGCAATGATGACATTTTTTAATTGGCTTTTTTTAAATGGTGGGTTTTTCAATTCTCAAGATATCAAAGCTGCAAGAAGTGCCTCATTTTGTGGAGCTTCCCGTTACCCAGGAATTATCTAACCAGTCTTGTGAAGTCTTTGTGTTTCCTCTTGCCTCTAAATTTTCATTCTTGACTAGTGGAATGGATAATTGTGGTGATTACCATCCTTACCAGATTATAACCAAGCTAACCATATGTTATGTCAATAAATATGTATTCTCAGGTATGGAGAGTAGTGCTATTCACCTCTTGCTATGGTCAATCATGATATCCATGCATACCCAAATCATATTGAGTGTACGTGGCAGCCATGCTGTGCAAAGTCAAGTTTGTTTTAACCACTAGGTTATTTTCACAAGCATTAAGGTTATTCTCATGCTTTTTATTTGCCTTCTTATTTATTCTTTTGAGCCTAGAAATCAATTTTTACTTTTAACATTTACGTTTTTGGTTTCAATTTTTGATATCTACATGTTTTTGAGTCTCTGTTTTATAATCTTTTCTATTAACTGACATACACAACATGGTTGTGTTTGTGCTTTTTGCCTTTTTATAAGCCATTATTATGTAGAACACATATGTGTATACACATATTTATGTACATATATAGTTATTAGTGACAAACAACTATGCCTTTATGACTTTTTACTTTGAAATCTTCAGAACTGATATCATTATAGACATTCTTTGGGTGGGGGTTCTTAATCAGCTCCCCCAAACCCACAACAAATTTGTTCTTTTTAAAGCACGCTAATAGATTTTGTTTGATGTCTCATTGAATTAAAAATGGAATACAGTGGGAGGAGTGTAGGATTTTGAGCTAGATATAGTTGGATATAAATTCTGACTTAATTACTTATTAAATTTTGTGACCTGTGAAAAATTGCTCAAGTCTAAGTCAGGATTTCCTCCTTTCTAAAATAGTGAAATGTATTTTACCTTGTAAAAGTGCCAAGGCTTCAAAAAGGGATAGAACTTCAAAATTAGGAAAATTAGGAAGTCTGAGAGAGGACTCTCAGACATTGGGATTTGTTATTAAAACCGTGCAGGATTTCCACAAAATGTGTCAGCCAGTTTTTAGCTTTTCTATACTATAAAGCTACTATTTAAAAATATTCTTTTAGAAATTCAGATGGCCAAAAGGCACATAAAAATGCTCTATATCATTAACCATAAGGGAGATGCAAATTAAAACAACAGTGAATTACCATCTTACACCACAGAAACTGTTACACATCAAAAAGAACAAAAACAACCAGTGCTGGCATGGACGTGAGGGGAGAAAAGGGACTCTCTTTTACTTTTGATAGGAATGCCAACTAGTCCAACCTTTTTGTAAAACAATATGGACATTCTTCCAAAAACTAGAAATTGAGCTCCCATATGACCCATCAATACTACTTCTGGGAATATATCCCGGAGGTACAAAAAAAAATCAGTAGAAATGACATCTTCACTTGTATGTTTATTGCAGCACTATTTACAATAGCCAGAATCTGAAAAAAACCGGAGTGCCCAAGAACAGATGACTGATTAAAAAAACTTTGGTATATCTACACAATGGAATACTATGCAGCTGTTAGAAAAGATGAAATCATGAAATTTGCATATGAACATGGAGAGTATCATGCAAAATGAAATGAGTCAGAAAGAGAGGGACAGACATAGAATGACTGCACTCATTTGTGGAATATAAAGTAACATAATTGGAGACTCACACCTAAGCACAGTAGAGATAAGGGCCAGGAGAATCACACCGCAGCATGGAAGCTGGTCTCACATGCTGGGGGAAAAGGCAGCTGGGATAGAGAAGGGACCACTAAGTAAATGATGGTTGGAGGGATTGCTCGGAATGGGAGATGTATGCTGAAAGTAGACTATGGACCAAATGTGATGGCCTCATAATACCTGTATTGCAAACCATAACATCCAAAAGGAGAGAGAGAGAGAGTGAAAGGGAATGTGCCTGCCACAGAGGCAGGGGGTAGTAAGGGGTGGGGGTTGTGGGAGGGAGACTGGGAACATTGATGGTAGAGAATTGGTACTGGTAGAGGCATGGGTACCCGATCATTGTATTACTGAAATGTAATCATGAAAGTTTGTAAGTCTGTAACTATATCACAGTGATTCAATAAAAAAAAAATTTAAAAAGTGAAATAAAAAGGCAAGAAAATATTCTTTTAAAAACCCAGTTTTAGGGGTATTTGGGTCACCCCCAGTGATGCTCAGGTGTAACTCATGGCGGTGCTCAGGGGACCATATGGGAAGCCGGGGATCGAATCCAGGTCGACCATGTGCAGGGCCAATGCCCTACCCACTGAATTATTGTTCCTGCCCCTAAAAAGCCTATTTTTTGCATTATAGAAATACTATAGAGGATACTAACTCAGTTTAGTAAAGTATTATTCAATGGATAATGTTTTTTCCGAGTAAGTTCAGAGCCAATGGTCCACATTAATATTGCTACTGTGTCTTTTCCTAGAGGTCTTAGATAATGCAATATGACATCCAAAAAAATTGGAAAGCACACTACAATAATAATTTGTTTACTATATTTTACAAAATCCAGTAAATAATTCAAATTATTAGATCAACTCTCAGTAAGAGCTGGGCAAATTAGTTGTCTTATTCACTGAAAATTAATAAGCATCATAGAAATAATATATATTCCTAGCAGTTTTAAAAATGTAAGGTAAAGGTAAGGTAAAGTAAGGTAAAGGCCCTCCCGTTGATCCTCGATTTGCTCGAGCGGGCCCAGTAACGTCTCCATTGGAGACTTTGTTGTTACTGTGTTTGGCATATAGAATACTCTCGGTAGCTGGCCAGGCTCTCCGAGGAAACAATGAAAATGAATCAAAGGCACCAAGATGAATTTTTAAACAAGTGGAAGAATAAATGTAGATTTTATGCAGATGTCTGCTTCCTCAAACTAGTTTCTAAATTCAAAGCAGGTGCCAGAGAGACAGCTCAAGGGTGGAGTGCAACCTGGTATATGCAGTGCATGTCTCCGAATGCCACCTCTGACACTACATGCCCCCTCCCCACACTGTTGGGTATAGCCCTTATGGTCTTCATGCACCCATAGGTGTGGAAATTACTAAAAAAAATGGATTAAAAGTAATACCACTGAAACTTCTCATAAAATTTAATATGAAATCTATGATCAGCTGGCCCTGCAATTTATGTGAATTAAATATTCCACACCTTAGTTAAGACAATTTTGAAAAAGATAATGTTTGTGGTTGGATAGTTCTTACTCTGCTTGATATTAAAATAACTAATGAAACTATCGTAATAAAAACAAGGTGGAATCAATTAAAGTTTCAAAAACTAAACCTAAATATATACTGAGAACAAACATTCTGGGTCTCTTCTTGCAGGATGAGGATGCATATGGAGATAGTACAGAATAGTCATCCTAGTGAGAGATTTCAGATAGAACAGTGAGAATAAGAGCCAGAGAATGTCATCAGTGTTCAACCAAGAATTAAAGTAGGACGGGAAAATCCTCTCTCCAAAGGTAGTATTTGGCCTGATGTAAAGTGATTTTAGGCATGAGCTGTGCAATACTAAGACCTGAGGAAGAGGATGTGAGCAGAATGAGTGGAGGACCAGTATGAAGGCTCTCCTGACAGCTTCGTAGCAGTCATGGACCAGATGAGATCAGTGTGTATGCGTACAGAGATACAGCATGGATAGGGACCAAAGAGAAAGAGCAAATACAGTGGTTAAGGATTTTGTCTTACATGTGGCTGACCCTGGTTTAATCACTGCTTATGGCCCCCAAGTACTGCCAGGAGAGATCCTGAGCACAGAGCAAGGAGTCAGCCCCCGAGCACCACTGGGTGTGGCCACGAAAACCAAATACTAAAGTTTAGAGAAGAAGGAAGGAGCCAGGACATATCTGGATTGCAGGCATTTAAATATTTAGTCCTGCTTCTGCAGTACTCTCGACCAAAAAGACATCTTTAATATTCCTATGATACTTCGGAGTACTGTGGTAAAGAACAAACCGGATGTGAAAATATACTTTGAGCTCATCTCTTCCACTTACTGCCTACTGTGCGTACTACATCATGGGGATTTATTTATTTATTTATTTATTTATTTTTGGTTTACCATTTTAATTTATTTTTTTTATAATTTATTTATTTATTGAATCACTGTGGGAAAAGTTACAGAGCTTTCAGGTTTAGGTCTCAGTCATGTAAATATCAAACACATTTCCCTTTACCAATACTTATTTTTAACCACAAACCCCAATAGAACCCCACCTCCCACCCCTCCCAATTCCTGTGAGGCAGATGAGTTCTAGTTAACACTCTATCTACTTTGACTAGATTCATGGTTTCAATAAAAAATGCACCATTATTATTTAGAGTTTATGACCCCCCCCCCCCCCCCCCAAATCAGACATGCTGAAAAAGCGTTGTGAAATGATTTGCTTTCTACAGCTGGGTTTTAAGAATTAAATGATGTTGCGCGGCTGCAATAGCGGCCACGCGGTTTTGGATTTCTGCTATTTTACTTATTAACCCTGGAAGTATTTCTATTAAAAGTTAGATAGTTAAGAGATTGGTTTCTGTGCTCTGGAGTCGTGGCCGTGCCGGAGAGCCGCTCGTGGGGGGCAACTGGTGACCTCGGTCAGGCGTGAAGGACGGACCGGAACGCCCCCCTTCCCATGAGGTCCCTGCCACCCCCACCCCCGGCTCAAACCTGTTGTCCACAAGGCTCCCGTGCGGCCGCCATCTTTCTTTCCAGAGAGGAGAGAGCGATTACATCATGGGGATTTAAAAGTGAATCATACACAACTTCTTCAGCCCTCAAGAAAAACTCTTAAGCATTTTATGTTAATGCAAGTTATCATTAACTTAAATGTTACATCATAGCAGCCAGTAATCATGATGTCTTGCATGCTTTGCATAAATGAGTTCATCTGACTTTTGCCATTGAATTTTTGTTATCAATTTAAGCTATAGTCAAAGTCATTCTTAAATATGGAAACAACTTTCTGCCCACTCTCTCTTGGAAATGCAACTCAAAACAAACTTCTTTCATTGCAGACTTATACAAACAGTAGGGAACATTCCTGTGAATGAAGAACATAGTGTTACTGTAACTTTCTTTTCAAACCATGAGGGGAAAGCCATTAAATCGTTAGAATTTTGTAAGCTGTAAGATGCACAAGGAATTAAAATATGCCATTCATAAAGTGAGGTCGGTTGAGCTTTAGCATCAATATTATTATTACTCATTATAATCTATTTCTGTCACTCATTATTACTTAACTTGAGTGCCTAAAAGATTTTTGAATCTTCTCAGAATTAATTTGCTCATTTCTAAGAGAAAACTCCTTGAACAGAATTAGATTGAAGAGTTGATGATTATACTTAGAATTAGATTGAAGAATTGTTAGAACAGAATTAGATTGAAGAGTTGTTGATCATACTTAGAAGCAGTAGGACATATAATGACATGACATCTGGTTAAAGAGTGCTAAGTAAGTTACTAGGATTTATGGTTGCATAACTTGGCTCCCATGACCTTTGCTCTCTTGTCAAACCTTTTGACATGTTCATTAGAAACTATGAAATTTCTAATCAGGGCATCTTTAAGAATGGAGATTATGCTGGGTTTTTCTAGGTAGAACCAATGTAATCTCTTAAGTTCTTTAAATTCAAAAGTTGTGGCACAAGGAGTAAGAGAAGGAATCAACCGACCACCCTCTGCTAACTTGACGTTGGAGAGAACCATGGATCAGTAAGTGGAGTTGATCTGCCAGTGTCTGAACTGTGCTTAAAAGTGGATTTTCCACAGAGCATCCAGAAAGAAACAGCGAGCGCCACATGAACTCTATGTTTCAGTCTTGTGAGACGCTGACCAAACTTCAGATACCGGACACTCTGTCAGGAAGAGTTTCTTTAAGCCTTAAGTTTGTGATTGTCGGCTAAGGGGGAAATAGAGAGTTTAAATAGGGGTGGAAACAGACAACAAAAGAAAACTGTTCTACATTACAGAGAACAGCTTTCTAGTTATGTATTCTTTGGCAATTTTGTTCCTGTCATTTTCCTCCAGTTTTATACTGAGCCCTATCTCTCTCTCTCTCCTGCCATCATGCAGGCTACACACATACATATGCACATACACAGAGCTTGTTCTTTTGAGGGAACAAGAAAAGTGCTCAGAAAATTCAAAGTTCACTTGTGACCAAGGCATCACTGTCATTAAATTGGTCGTGACACTCACGGTATGTAGATAGCAAAATGAGAGAACCTGTGGCTTGTCACACTCTGATGGAAACACAATAAAATGCATGTGGGACTTGTTAGTGTAATTGGTTAAGAAGGGAAGTTTCACTAATATATAACTATAATATGTATAATTACATAATTCCAGATTATATATACACCAGAATTACCCAAGTTGATGTTCTATAAATTCAGATTTGTTTAGATGGAATTAACAGTGAAAGTAGTTATTAAGCAATTTAGTTGTTAATGAATTTAAATCAGTATTTATTAAGATTGGAGATGATGCATGGGGATATTGTGGGTAGAAGTTGGGAGAGATGGGTGGATCAGAGCATTGAGGAAGAAAAGAAAAACTTCATCAAAATAAGAAAAAATACACATGAAAAATATGAAGAATGTGCATGAAAGTAAAACACATGTGATTTTATGTGAAACTGAGTAAAGACATGAATGATGATACAAAAAAAGGATAATAAAGATTCTGAGTCGGAACTCCAGGGTCATAGTTTACATCTTATCTCATGACTACCTGCGTACCATTATACACTTAGCAAACGTTTCTCAGTTTGTTTTCTTAACTAAACATCAGAGGCAATGGCATATCCACCTTTATGGAGTTGTGTTAACTGCATGAGTTTCTGTATGCACAGCACCTGGTATAGACCTGGTACAAAATATGCCTTTGGAGCTATTAACCCTTATCAGAGTATCCTTTGGTTATTTTAGAGAAAATTTTGCAGCTTCTTTTTTATTTTAGTAATCATATCTATTTCATTTTGATCTTATTTTGTTCACTTTTTTAAATCAGTTTTCCTCTTTTTTAAAAATTTTTTTATTAGAGAAACATCATGAGGTACAGTTGTAGATTTACAATTTTTTGTGCTTGGGTTTCGATTATACAATGATCAAATACCATTCCCTCCACCAGTGCCCATTTTCCACCACCATGGTTAATATCCCTCCCACCCCCATATCCCCAAACCCCCCTGCCTCTGTGGCAGGGCAATCCCTTGTGTTCTCTCTCTCCTTTTGGGTGTTGTGGTTTGCAAAAGAGGCATTGAGTGGCAATCATGTTCAGGTCTTTAATCCATTTCTATCTTTCTTTTTTTTAAAATTTTATTGAATTACCGTGAGATAGTTACAAGCTCTCATGTTTGGGTTACAATCACTCAATGATCAAACACCCATCCCTCCACCAGTGCACATTCCCCACCACCATTATCGCCGGTATATCCCTTCCTCCCACCCTCTCCCTGCCTCTATGGCAGACAATATTCCCCATGCTCTCTCTCTACTTTTGGGCATTATGGTTTGCAGTATAGACACTGAGAAGTTATCATGTTTGGTCTTTTATCTACTTTCAGCACACCTCCCCATCCTGACCTGTTCTTACAGCCATCATTTTCTTAGTGATCTCTTCTCTATTCCAGCTGCCTTCCCCCCTTGCTCATGAGGCAGGCTTCCAGCTATGGAGCAATCTATCTGTCCCATCTATCTAATATCCTTAGGTGTCAGCCTCATGTTATGTTGTTTTATATGCCACAAATGAGTGCAGAAAAGTGACAAATTTTCAATAAAAACAAGCATAAAAAAGAAAAAGAAATAAATTGTTGACATCATGTGTGAGATTAGTATTTCATAAATAAATGAGGCAGTGAAGGTTTTTTTTTCCTTTATTTTATTTTATTTTATTTTTTTTTTTACAGTTGTAGATTTACAATTTTTTGTGCTTTGGTTTCAATTATACAATGATCAGATACCCATCCCTCCACCAGTGCCCATTTTCCACCACCATGGATAATATCCCTCCCACCCCCATCCCCCCATCCCACCTGTCTCTGTGGCAGGGCAATCCCCTGTGTTCTCTCTCTCCTTTTGGGTGTTGTGGTCTGCAAAAGAGGCATTGAGTGGCAAACATGTTCAGTCCATAGTCTACTTTCGACATGCATCTCCCCTCCTGGGAGGATCCTCTAAACATCCTTTATTTGGTGCTCCCTTCTCTATCTGAACTGCCCTTTCCTCTCGGATACCCGGCTGGCCTCTAAGTTATGGAGTAATCCTCCTGATGCTGATCTCAGCTATTCTTGGGTATTAATCTCATACTTTGTTACTTTATATCCCCCAGATGAATGCAATCTTTCTATGTCTATCCCTCTCTTTCTGACTCATTTCGCTTAGCATGATACTTTCCATATTGTACCACTTGTATGTAAATTTCATGACTTCATCTTTTCTAACAGCTACATAGTACTCCATTGTGTAGATGTACCAAAGTTTCTTTAACCAGTCATCTGTTCTTGGGCACTCAGGTTTCTTCCAGTTTCTGGCTATTGTGAAGAGTGCTGCAATGAACAAACAAGTGCAGATGTCACTTCGACTATACATTTTTGCCTCTCTGGGATATATTCCCAGGAGTGGTATTGCTGGATCAAATGGGAGCTCAATTTCTAATTTTTTGAGAATCGTCCATACTGTTTTCCAGAAGGGCTGAACCAGTGGACATTCCCACCAACAGTGAAGGAGTGTCCCTTTCTCGCCACATCCACGCCAGCATCGGTTGCTTTTGTTCTTTTGAATGTGGGCCAGTCTCTGAGGTGTGAGATGGTATCTCATTGTGGTTTTGATCTGCATCTCCCTGATGATTAATGATGTAGAGCATTTTCTCATGTGCTTTTTTGCCATTCGGATTTCTTCTTTGAGAAAGTTTCTGTTCATTTCATTGCCACATTTTTTGATGGGGTTGGATGTTCTCTTCTTGTGGAGTTTAACCAGTATTTTGTATATCCTGGATATCAACCCCTTATCAGATGTGTGTTCCGTGAATATCCTTTCCCATTCTGTAGACTGTTTTTGTATTTTGGTCACTGTTTCTTTGGAGGTGCAGAAGCTTCTTAGTTTAAGATAGTCCCATTTATCTATCTCTGTTTTCACTTGCTCGGCCAGTGGCGTGGCATCTTTGAAGATACCATTAGCTTCAATGTCATGGAGGGTTTTGCCAACTTTATCTTCAATGTACCTTATGGTTTCTGGTCTGATGTTGAGGTCTTTAATCCATTTTGATCTTACTTTTGTACATGGTGTTAGGCAGAGTTCTGAGCCTATTTTTTTGCATGTAGCTGTCCAGTGATGCCAACACAATTTATTAAAGAGGCTTTCCTTACTCCACTTCACATTACTTGCACCTTTATCAAAGATTAGATGAGCATATGATTGAGGGGAGATGTCAGTGTATTCAACCCTGTTCCATTGGTCTGCAGTTCTGCCTTTGTTCCAGTACCATGCTGTTTTAATTATTACTGCTTTGTAGTACAGTTTGAAGTTCGGGAGGTTGATTCCTCCCATTTTCTTTTTCCCAAGAATTGCTTTAGCTATTCGTGGGGGCTTATTGTTCCATATAAATTTCAGGAGTGTTTGCTCCATTTCTTTGAAGAATGTCATGGGTATTTTTATAGGGATTGCATTGAATTTATACAATGCTTTCGGTAGTATTGCCATTTTGACAATATTAAGTCTCCCGACCCATGAGCAGGGGATATCTTTCCATTTCCTCATGTCCTCTTTTGTTTCCTGAAGTAGCGTTTTGTAGTTTTCTTTGTACAGGTCCTTTACTTCCTTAGTTAAGCAGATTCCTGGGTATTTGATTTTCTGGGGCACAATTGTGAACGGGATTGTTTTTTTTTTCATGTAGCTTTCTTCTCTCTCACTGTTTACATATAGGAAAGCCATGGACTTTTGCGTATTGATTTTATAGCCTGCAACTTTACTATACAAGTCTATTGTTTCTAGGAATTTTTTTGGTGGAGGTTATTGGGTTCTCTAAGTATAGTATCATATCATCTGCGAATAGTGAGAGCTTGATTTCTTCCTTTCCTACCTGAATGCCCTTAATATCTTTTTCTTGCCTAATCGCTATTGCAAGTACTTCCAGTACTATATTGAACAGCATTGGAGAGAGTGGGTATCCGTGTCTCATCCCTGATCTTAGACGGAAGGCTCTCAGTTTTTCCCCATTGAGGATGATGCTTGCTGTAGGCTTGTGGTAGATGGCTTTAACTATGTTGAGGAAAGTCCCCTCTATACCCATTTTGTCTAGGGTTTTCATCATAAAGGGGTGCTGGATCTTGTCAAATGCTTTCTCTGCATCTATTGATAGGATCATATGCTTTTTATCTTTTCTTTTGTTGATATGATGGATTATGTTGATTGATTTCCGAACGTTAAACCATCCTTGCATCCCTGGGATGAATCCTACTTGGTCATCGTGTATGATCTTTTTGATGAGTAGTTGGATTCTATTTGCTAGTAGTTTGTTGAGGATCTTTGCATCTGTGTTCATCAGGGATATAGGACTGTAATTCTCTTTCTTTGTAGTATCTCTGTCTGCTTTTGGTATCAGTGTGATATTTGCTTCGTAGAAACTGTTCAGAAGTGTTTTTGATATTTCAATTTCATGGAAAAGCTTAAAGAGGATTGGGAGTAAGTCTTCTTTAAAGATTTGGAAGAATTCACTAGTGAATCCATCCGGGCCAGGACTTTTGTGCTTGTGGAGACTTTTTATTACCATTTGAATTTCCTTGATGGTGATAGGTCTGTTCAGGTACTCCAGGTCTTCTTGGTTCAGCCTTGGAAATCTGTAGGAGTCTAGGAATTTATCCATTTCCTCGAGGTTTTGATGTTCCGTGGCATAAAGCTTCTCAAAGTACTCCCTGAGGATCCTTTGAATTTCTGTAGTTTCTGTTGTAATGACACCCTTTTCATTTCTGATTCAGTTTATTTGGGTTTTCTCTCTCCCTTTCTTTGTGAGTTTTGCTAGAGGCTTATCGATCTTCTTAATTTTCTCAAAGAACCAGCTCTTGGTTTTATTGATCTTTCAGATTGTTTTTGGGTTTCCATGTCATTAATCTCTGCTCTGAGTTTATTATTTCCTTTCTCCTGTTCGGGTTGTGCTCCTTTAGTTGGTCCTTCTCCAAGCTCTTAAGCTGTGAGGTTAAGTTATTTATGTGTGCTCGCTCCTCCTTCCTGAGGAATGCCTATAGAGCTATAAACTTTCCTCTTAACACAGCTTTTGCTGTGTCCCATAAGTTTTGATAACTCGTGTTCTCATTTTCATTCGTTTCTAGGAATTTTTTGATTTCCTCTTTGATTTCCTTTCTAAGCCACTCGTTGTTCAATAGCGCACTGTTTAATTTCCAGGTGTTTGATTTAGTTTTCTGTTTTTGTGTGTGATTTACTTCTAATTTCAGCGAATTATGGTCTGAGAAGATTGTTGATACAATCTCTATCTTCTTAATTTTATGGAGGAGTGTTTTGTGGCTCAGCATGTGGTCTATCTTGGAGAATGTTCCATGTACGCTTGAGAAGAATGTGTATTCAGCTTTTTGAGGATGAAGTGTCCTGTATATATCTACTAAGTCCCTTTCTTCCATTGTTTCCCTCAGATGAAGTATGTCCTTGCTAAGCTTGATTCTGGTTGATCTATCAAGAGGTGACAAAGCGGTGTTGAAGTCTCCCACTAGTATTGTGTTGCTATTGATGTCTTTTTCCAAATCTATGAGTAGTTGTTTTAAGTACTTTGCTGGTCTCTCATTAGGTGCATATACATTTATTATTGTAAGTTCTTCCTGTTGTACAGATCCTTTGATGAATAAGAAATGGCCTTCACTGTCTCTTATGACCTTCTTCACTCTGAAATCTATGTGGTCTGATATTAGGATGGCTACCCCAGCTTTTTTATGGGAGCTGTTTGCCTGTAGGATTGTTTTCTAGCCTTTGACTCTGAGTCTGTTTTTGCTTTGACTATTGAGATGTGTTTCTTGCAGGCAGCAGAATGTTGGGTTCAATTTTCTAATCCATCCTGCCACTCTATGTCTTTTAATTGGTGCGTTTAGCCTGTTGACATTGAGAGAGATTATTGTTATGGGATTTTGTCCCATTATTCTGTTGAAATTTGGTGTATTTGAGGGGCCTGTCTTGCCTTAAAGTAGCCCATTTAGTTGTTCTTGTAGCCATGGTTTTGAGTCTATGAAGTTCCTGAGCTGTTGTTTGTCTGTGAAACTGTGTGTTGTTCCTTCTATTATGAATGAGAGTCTCACTGGGTAAAGTATTTTTGGGGAAACATTTATTTCATTGAGTCTTTTCACTATGTCCCACCACTGTTTTCGGGCCATGATGGTTTCATCAGAAAAATCAGCTTGGAATTTTAAGGATGCTCCTTTGTAAGAGATTTCTTTCTTCGATCGTGCTGCTTTCAGAATTTTGTCTCTTTCTAAGGTTTTTGGTCATTTTGATAATGATGTGTTATGGGGTATTTTTATTCGGATTTCTTCTAGCTGGTACCCTTCGGGCCTCCTGAATGTGGTCACAAGTTTTCTTCAGCTCTGGAAACGTTGTAGCAATGATGTTTTGACAGTTTCTTCTTCTTCATCAAGGTTTTCTTCCTGTCCCTCTGGGACTCCAATAATTCTTATGTTACCCCTCTTGGCTTCATCAAGATCTTCTCTTGCCATCTGTTCCCGAATTGTGAGTCTCTTTTCCATTTTCTGCTCTTTTCTGGAGAGTCTCTGAACTTCATCTTCGAGCTCACTGATTCTGTTCTCAGCAGCTGTTACTCTGCTGCTGAGGCCTTCCGCTGAGTTTTTCAATTCACCTACCAGATTTTTCAGGTCTGACATTTCTGATTGAATTTTCCTCATTTCTGCCTTCAAATCCTCTTGTCTTCTATTGGCATTGCTTTCCATTGTTTCTTTTAGTTCCCTAAGCATCCTAAGTAGCTCCCTTCTGAATTCCTTGTCAGAGAGGTTGTCTAACACTACAGTACTGTTGGTGTTATCTGGGCCAGACTCTTCAATAAGAAAGTTTGGTGGGCTTTTGTGTTGCTTTACCATTGTGAGAAGTGTGATTTAGTCCTTCACGTTCACTGTTACTATTCTGCTTGATATGCAGTGTGAGTTAAGATAGGCTTATGAGTTATTGGCTGTGTTTCTAGTTCTAGTGGCTGAGCTAAACTAGAGAAGTGTCCATCTAAGAAGGTAGCTTATGGTTCCTATGGTATATGTAGTGGGAGAATATTTCGCAGCCGCTAATGTGGCCGCGGCTCTGGAAAGAGTCTCTGGCACTGGGCGAGGAGTTGGGAACGTCTCCTGGTAGGAATGAGGAACCGTTCAGCTTTGTTGCCCAGTGCTGGGCCTCCGTTCCCGTCCCATGCAGATCAAGGGAGAAAACTGGCTTTCTAGGAAATGGAGCTATCTGCGCAAGCCCAGAGAAAGTCCCAGGCCTTGGGGCCGGGCTGTACCTGGTTGGAATAGTAGCCGTTCAGCTTTGTTGCCCAGAGCTGGGCCTCTGTTCCCGTCTCGCGCAGATCAGCGGAGAAAACCGGCTTTCTAGGAGATGGAGCTATCTGAGCATGCCCAGAGAGAGTCCCAGGCCCTGGGGGCGGGCTGTACCGGGTTGGAATAGGAGCCGTTCAGCTTTGTTGCCCAGAGCTGGGCCTCCTTTCCCGTCTCGTGTAGATCAGGGGAGAAAACCGGCTTTCTAGGACATGGAGCTATCTGCTCATGCCCAGAGAGAGTCCCAGGCCCTGGGGGCGGGCTGTACCTGGTTGGAATAGGAGCCGTTCAGCTTTGTTGCCCAGAGCTGGGCCTCCGTTCCCGTCTCATGTAGATCAGGGGAGAAAACCGGCTTTCTAGGAGATGGAGCTATCTGCACATGCCCAGTGAGAGCCCCAGGCCCTGGGGGCGGGCTGTACCTGGTTGGAATAGGAGCCGTTCAGCTTTGTTGCCCAGAGCTGGACCTCCATTCCCGTCCCGCGCAGATCAGGGGAGAAAACCAGCTTTCTAGGAGATGGAGCTAGCTGCGCATGCCCAGAGAGAGTCCCAGGCCCTGGGGGCGGGCTGTACCTGGTTGGAATAGGAGCCCTTCAGCTTTGTTGCCCAGAGCTGGACCTCCATTCCCGTCCCGCGCAGATCAGGGGAGAAAACCGGCTTTCTAGGAGATGGAGCTAGCTGCGCATGCCCAGAGAGAGTCCCAGGCCCTGGGGGCGGGCTGTACCTGGTTGGAATAGGAGCCCTTCAGCTTTGTTGCCCAGAGCTGGGCCTCCGTTCCCATCCCGCCAAATCAGTTTTCCTCTTTCTTTCCATTCCCAGCACTCAGTTTACATCACAGTAAAAATTGTATATAAGGTGTATTATTCATGGTGTCAAAAGTTTCTGATATTCTATTTTGGATTTGGGTAGAAATATTTCTCAAAACTCGAATTTCACCCCAATTATTCTGCACTTATTTGTTACCAGACTGAATTCTGATAGCCCTCATTAAAATAGCAGTTATTCTCAGAAAGTTTCTTAGAGGAACAGTGAAATTAGTAATTAATGTTTTTAAAAGACCAACTTGAAATGATGAAATCTTTCATTTATAAAGGATTTTGTATTAATTTGAATCAAATATATTTTATTTATAGTTTTTCATTCAAACTGTGAACTCTTTCTGAGTTATTGATTTGGGCACCATATTTGTTTTGTAATCCTTGCTGCTCCTATAGAAGGCTTCTAGGTTGTTTTTTTTAAAAATTTATTTAGTCTTGGTGAATTACACAGTTATTCATGATTGTGTTTTAGACATGCAGTGATTCAACACCTGTCCCTTCACCATTGTCCATTTCCCTCCCCAGTGCCAGACCCACGGCCTTTTCCCTCCCACCCACCAGTCTGCCTCTACGAGAGGTGCTACCTTTATAAATTTTGGCACTATAGTTTACAGTACTGTTACTGATAGGGCTTTGTGCATAGCACTACCTATCAGCTCCCTGGCCCCTGCTCCAGGTCGAACACTTCCTTCCACTACTGTTGCCTCACAGTCCTGTTCCCCCATCTCTCTTCCCCAAGGGTTTTACATCCTACTGAAGATCAACTCGCATGTTTCTTGTGGCAACCGTCTTTGTATTTGTTGTTATTCCATCATTATGTCTCTTTATATCCCACATATGAGAGAGATCATTCTGTGTTGGTCTCACACTCTAACTTTACTCAGTTTGATCTTCTCCAGATGCACACATGTAGTATCAAAGTCCACTCTATTTCCTTAAGGTAAAATAAGAGCATAGATAAACTCATGTAAACTCATGAAGAAAATGGAATGTGAACTTTTTGAAATTGCCTTCTACTGTTTTGTAGTTTTCACAGCTCTTTTGATAGCAGTTCTCTCAGTGTTGAAATCATGGAGCTTTAGTTCTTTAGACATGAACATTCTTTATTATTGTTTATTTTTTTTGGTTCTTGTCATATTACTGATGTAACTCAATAGCAAGTACAGCTCACCAGAACATGCTCTGAAATTCTAATCTCTTTAATATTATTATCAGCTAGGACATATCAATAAAAATTCATTTAAAGATATTTTCAGTATAATCTCTATGTGTAGAGAAATATGAGAAAGCAGTTTAGAATGCTACCTGACAGTAGAGCTCATGGAAAAAACAAGTATTTATAACAGGAATCTAGTTAGCAACATGAACCTCACCCAACCCAGTAGATCAGGAACAGTCCACCAGTGCAACTCTGTTTGTTCCCAAGACAGCCAGATCTTCCTGCTACAGAGTGAAAGACACCAGAGTGAAAGATGGCTGTGTTTGAAGTTCTCTAGGTGAATTTCATTTCATGAACTCTATACATTCACTGATGCTCTCCATCCCTTCTGTAAACAGTCCTTCCCAAATCTCAGGTGATATGTTAATCTGTGATTATTGGTCCATGCATTAGTACCCTTGGGTTACTTTTGCTACAAGTTGAATTGACCTTTACAGGTTTTAGTATGGCGTATCCTAGTCTTGTTTTAAAAGATTTAGAACTTAAATCTAAATCCTTCCACCAGTGTTTCAGGATCTTTTTACCCTATCCAGTGGTCACTTTTTCAGTCCCTTCCACCCACTCAGTTTCCAGTGTCTATTACTTATCCTGTCTAAAGATTTATTCCATTGGGCTTTCCCCTCCCTTCCTCCCTTCCTCCCTCCCCTCCCATCCTCCTCCTACTCCCCCCCTGCCTCCCTCTCCTTCCCTATCTCCCTCTCACCCCTCTCTCCGTCCCTCCCTCCGTCCCTCCCTCCTTTCTTTCTCTCTTTCTTTCTTCTTTCTTTCTTTCTTTCTTTCTTTCTTTCTTTCTTTCTTTCTCTCTTTCTTTCTTCTTCCTTCCATGTCAACTGGAATTTATCTTATACAGTCTCACTTCACATAGCATGATACCTCCTAGTTCTAAGTTGCAGAAAACTGCTAGATTTCATCTTTTCTCATACTGAATAATATTGCATCATGTATATGATTCTGCAGCTTCTTCATCCACTCATCTATTGTTGGGCACTAGGGTTGTTTCTATATCTTGGCTACTGTAATGCTGTGATAAACATAGGTATGCATTTAATTGATGTTTAACTTCTTTTTTGTCTACCTGGGAATTTTATTTGGAATTTAGAAAAGAAAACATGGGAATGTAAAAAAATTCATTGATTTTTCTTTTTTCCTTAAAATGCTGTTTTCAACCACTATGCTGTTTTCAAACCTCCATATTCTTTTTTTGTCTTTTTAAAAATTTTTTAAATTTTTATTAGTGAAACACCATGAGGTACAGTTGTAGACTTATGACTTTTGTGCTTGGGTTTCAGTTATACAATGATCAAGTACCCATCCCTCCACCAGTGCCCATTTTCCACCACCACGGATCCCAGTATCCCTCCCACCCCCAACCTCCCCATCCCACCCTGTGGCAGGGCATTCCTCAAACCTCCATATTCTTTTGCATGCAACACATATACAAGCACCTCTCTCTTCTCCTCCCCCCGCCCCAGTCCATAAGAAAATATATGTTTGGCAATAGCTTGCAGCTACAGAGTGGAAAGGTATCAGTGTGAGTTTGTTGCCAGCAAACTGAAGACTGTGTGAGAAAGAGACAGATGATCTGATTGCTCTGTAATCTCCTTTGCAGAACTGGCTGACGGAGCTGGAGATCTTTGCGATAATCTTCTCAGCTGCCATCCATGACTATGAGCATACCGGAACCACCAACAATTTTCACATTCAGACTCGGTGAGGATATTTCAGTGTTTGGAGATGAGGCAAAGGGATCAGGGAAAGAGTTTTGGCAGAAAGAGAGGTGTTTGTCACTTTTATTTTCCTTTGCATGGTTGCTCTCTTTTGCATTTCTGAGAAACAAAATGGATTTAAAATGAGAGATTGGTGAGTCAGCTTCAATTAAGAATTAGAATTTAAGAAGCCATCTGCTCCTAATTCTTATATTTTATTCACGCCCTGTGTCAATACCATCTTTTTTGTCCTTGTTATTATGATGCTAGCTGTTTGTTGATTTATGTATATACAGTGCATACTTTATTTCCCAAAGGAGGCGGAATAGTTTACATAGTGATGTAAATGCCATGTAAACAAAATCAGGACAAGAGGGGATTGGATGGTTTCTATTGGCATTAACAATAATTGAATAATAACCTGCTCTCTGGGTACCTGGTGATGTTCTTCCCATCTGATGTCTTCTCTGCTCAGTTTAGTGCTTATGTTGGCCCCTGGCAAGTGCTTGGGGCAGTTAGACCATCTCATGCAAATGTCTCCACCATGTGTCCTTTCTAATGAGCAGCACAGGTGAAAACAAACCTTGAGGGAGATGTTTAATATGACCCAAGTGCCCCCCACCAAACCTGTTGACTCTAGTAAATATCACCAATCAACTTTGGTATATATTTTTCTCATCATGTTATGGTTTTACCTTTCGTATTTGTGAGCATAGAATTCCATTGGTGAAAATCCAATGGAATTGCATGAGGACAGGGGTTGGTGATAAGCATGGTTGACATGAAGTAAGGAAAACAGTTGTACGTGGATCTCTACTGGGATTTAATAGGGTGGAAGTGGACAAAAGGATGTGAGCTGCTCCCTGCATTTTTTGGTCTTGCTCTACTCTCAGCTTCTCTGTCCTCTCTGGCCTAAACACTTGCTTTCTCTTAAGATGGTGATACAAAATGGAGAGAATATGACAGTAGGCCTGAGTCTTAACATGGGGATTTTAAAAGCTAGACTCTTGGGCCAAGTAGCAAAGCAGAGACAAAGAACCATGCAGGGAGGGATGAGAGTTCAAACACCCAATAAATATTTTCCTATTAATTCGAAAAAGCAGGTGCACACTCCAGATAAATTTGTACTCACAAAAGCAGTTTCCGTGTATTTAATGAAGCCAACACTTAATTATGAAACTTAAAAAAGAAGACAATATTATCTGATCCCTATTCAGAAGGGGATTTAATAGGGTGGAAGTGGACAAAAGGATGTGAGCTGCTTGCTGCATTTTTTGGTCTTGCTCTACTCTCAGAGTAGACTCGGCTGCTGTGAAACAGCGTTTAATAGTTCTGTCACAAAGATCTACTTCACAGTCCTGGACATTCATGGAATTCCACAGAGCAGCTCTGGCCAATGGCTATTTGCAAGTGGAACCCTTGCTCTGAGGACAGGGGTTGGTGATAAGCATGGTTGAAAAGAAGTAGGGAAAAGAGTTAGTTGTACATGGATCTGGTGTGAAAGCCACTATCAAAATCAGTTTTCATTCAGAGAGAAATGGCTTAATTATAGAAATTGGAAAAGGGCAATATGACAAAATATAAGTCCACTGGAGCTTTATTTATTTATTTATTTTTGCTTTTTGGGTCACACCCGGCAATGCACAGGGATTACCTCTGGTTCTGCTCTCAGGAATCATCCCTGGCGGTGCGCAGGGGCCATATGGAATGTTGGGAAGCGAACCCAGGCTGGCTGCAAGCAAGGCAAATGCCCTTCCTGCTGTGCTATTGCTCCAGCCCCTCCACTGGAGCTTTACATAGCAAAAAAGATCAGATCTTTCGCCTCAGGCTTTTTGTGGTTGATATAACCTCTACTGGAGAAGGAAATTCCAATGGTTTTTCAGTTAAGCATGGTTTGGAATAAAATTTAGACACTGGCCTTCAACAGAATGTTATCCTAAGCATTTCAGCTCTTGTGATTCTTTTTCAGTAAACTGAGTCTTTGATCAGGTTCATTGCCCTTTGATGGACAAAATGTTGTCTTAAACTTTAAACTTATGCTGAATATAGTCCCAAACTTGGCCAGTGATAGGTGAATGTTACTTGTTTGGGGAGACATGGGGAATTGGGGCCACTTCCCGCCATGCTCAGGGTTTAATCCTGGCCTTTGTGTTTGGGAGTCACTCCCAGCAGTGTTTGTGGGGCCATATGTGATGCTGCAGGTGAAGTTGGGGTTGGCCACGTACCAAGAAAGCACCTTAACTTTTGTTCTATCTCTCTAGTTTTGAAAGTTATTTTACAGTTAAGTAGCTTGCTTTCCAAGGGGAGGGGTGGAATTGGGGCAGGGGTACTGGGAACACTGGTGGTAGAAAATGTGCACTGGTGGAGGGATGGGTGTTCAATCATTGTATGACTGAAACTCAAACATGAGAGTTTTGTAACTGTATCTCACAGTGGTTCAATAAAAATAAACAAATAAATCTAGGAGGATATTGCCTTTATAAGAATTTGGTAAGAAGATGTCTAAATTTATTTGGAGACCATTTTTTATGCAGTTGATATATTATCATATATTTGAAATGGAATAAATAGCATCTGATTATAAATATTTAAAATAAAACATTTAAAATGTATTAGAAAACCTAAGAAAAAAATACCCAAAGATCTTGCCTTCATCTCAGCCTAGCTTCTTATTTACTGTGGAGTTTGAAAAACTCACTCCAACTTACTTGATAAGAAATGAATAATCTCTAGCTAATCTAAAATTTCATCTTAAATTATGTGCTGAAATAATATAGTTCTATGTTTGGTGTCATTTGGGTATGCAGTAGTCTTGAAGAAAGTGACTAGCAATTGCCATGTAATCTTTATATTCTTTAGTCTCAATTTTCTATGCTTAGCATGCTAAACATTTTGGGAGGATGATCCTCATCAGTGCTCAATGAACCACAGGCTGTTTTCTACAATTCTCAGTCAGCAAGATGGGCCAGTTGTGCTGAGAATCCCTCTCATGGTTGAGTGACCTCCAGGGTAACACCCAGCTGCGTTCAGGGGACTTGTGGGGTGAGGTCTGGAATCCGAGACAGGCACATGCATAACTAACCCCTGTGCTATTTTCCCATTCCTTTCAATGCCAAGTTTTAAGATCAAGCTAGTAACAGAAAACTTGTAAACTATAGAGAACTGTGACTAGAATAAGAGTTTTACTAAGCCAAATAAAAACCTGAACAATAAGTGTAATAGCTTAAGTAGTAGACACCTGTCTCGGGTGTGGGTCCCTGTGTTTCTTATTTGGCACCTTGTGACTCCACAGCGCCTGAGCACAAAACCGTCAGGCCCAAACCACTGGGCTAAGAATGCCAGAATTGATCCCAGGATCACCTACCCACACACTATGAGGTGTAGCTTCTATAAAACAGATATATTTTTAAATTAAAAAGTAATTTCAGAAAATTTTGAGAAACTTAATTTTTTATTAATATTTTAATTGAATTACAGTGATATACATAGTTACGAAGTTGTTCATGATTGGGTTTCAGTCATACAATGTTCCAACACCCATCCCTTCACTTTCCACCACCAATGGTCCCAGTTTCCTTCCCGCTCCCCCACCCCCACCCTGCCACTTGCCTCTATAGCAGGCAATCCCCCCCTCGCCCTCCCTCCTCCTCCCTCCATCTCTCTCTCTCTATCTCTCTCTCCCTTTCTTTCCTTTTGGGCCTTATGGTTTGCAAATACTGAAAATGAAAGGTTATGGGAAATTTTATTTGACCTGCATTTTAAAAACAACTTTTCTATTAGTCCAGATAATTGAGAGAAAGTTAGCCAGATAATTGAGAGGAGATTAGGAAAGAGTTTTCAAAGAATTTTCAGGTTATATAGAACATATTTTGTACTCGCATATTGACATTGATACTTTCCATCCATCTATCTTTTATTTGTAGGGTACCCTGAGATATGGTCAGCAGAACTAATATCTAAGGGTGCTGAAGCAAGGGAAGGATCAATGGGGTAACAGGGGAGGACGTCATATAGCAGCAATATAATAATAAAATAAGAATATTGGTACTACTGTGAATAACCAAAAAATATACAGCGTGCCAGCCTTTTTGGTTGATATAAACAGTATGCAGACAAAGATCATCACTGAGTGTAGAACGGAAGATTCAGTCTGCCTTGGACAGTTCTACAAAAAAAATCCCATTGTTGCACATCCTGAATTACTCTGCTTGTCTCTCTGTTCAGATCTGATCCAGCTATTCTGTACAATGATAGATCTGTATTGGAAAATCACCACTTAAGTGCAGCTTACCGCCTTCTGCAAGAGGATGAGGAAATGAATATCTTGATTAACCTCTCAAAGGATGACTGGAGGTAAGGATAAGATGAAGAGATTTGGAGGCCAGGGACAGACTGTGAGATAAAATTTGCTACTTCTGAGGAAGTAATATTCTGTCTAAAAATTGTATTGCTGCTTCTCTCCCACTTCACTGCCGCTTCACAAATATTCAAGTACCTTGTCAGCACTTTGAAAATTGGTGTTGCTTGTTTTCTTAGGAAATGGTGTTGTTTTTAATATTAGTTTTTTAAATCTGAGTTTTAGCATATAATATTTGTTTTTCACCTCTTACATGATTTGAATTTCTGAAATATTCTCTCAGTATGTTTAAAGAAAATTAGTTTGACACCACCCAAAATATCACAGACCAGGTAATCCCCTTGCTGAAAACACATTTCCTTCTTGAATTTAGCAGCACCTGAGTTTGGTATGAACATAGCTGCTCACCAGTCTGTGCCATGTAGGAAGTTATTCAATGTCTTCAAATCTTTCATGTTTTAATTCCTAGAAAAGAGATACCATTTTAGCAGTGTTTTGGTTAGGGTCATCATAAATAATACTACCTGTTTAAAATATTCATCTTGCACTCTGACATATAGAGCAAGCCTGCAAAGCATTGTAGCTATAAACACAGATTAGGGTATTAAAAAACTTGTAGTCAAAATTATTGAATTCTTTCAAATTCTTGTATCATTGTGCTGCAGATCGTATTTGTATTTTCATTAAATTGTTGTCTGTTGATTGTTTTTCTGCTGGTCATTATCTAAAGGTTCAGAGAAATAAGGCATAGAAAACCATTAATTTGGAACTAATTTCTAGTAAAACTTGCCAATTAGTTTGAATTCAACTCCAGTGTTTTAAAACATAGAGGAGTATTCTGCTGGATTTTATGGGAAAGTAGTTTAAAGCATTTAAAAAGCAGTTTTTCAGGTGATCAGTGCATCTTATGGGGGAAAAAAACCCTCTATCCAATTCAGTTGCTAAGAAAGGTATTTTATAAACAATTTTAAAATAGTAAAGAACTGTTTTAAGCATATTCTTATACCTCGTGGTTTTGAAGAAATTTTGTGAGAGATTGTTCAAATAATGAACATTCCGGCCTTTCTGAAAAGTCAAAAAAGAACCCCACAGCCCCTCTAGTTATTGTATTTACAAAGAGTGAAGATGCCTCCTCCATGGTCTGTATTTTTGCTAAGAATTCCTTACTTGTGTTCAACTATAGTTTTGCCAAAAATTTAGCCTTATTGTTTGTAAGTTTACTCTAACATAGAGTATGACTCTTATACTTTACTGGTAGGTTTGTGAGACCTGAGTTGGCAGTGTATAAATCCAGAATCACTAGGCATGACTATGACATGTTAGTTCACATTGAACTCACTGGTGTACATCAGGGAAACTGTGCTAATAGTTTATCATTAGCTCCACATTATCATTTATGGGTATTCATAAAGTACCAGTTGTAAGTTTGATTATTACCTGTGATCAGAGCAAGTTATAAGATTAGCAAAACATGGTCAGTTTAGTATAAAAGAGACTAAGGCCCTGGAGAAATACTTCAAAAGGTCAGAGCATTTTCCTTGCATGCAGGAACTAGCCCACTGACATTTTATGATCCCTGAGCATTGCTTGGTATATTCCTGAATGATCTCTACACTAGGCACAAGTACTGGGATGGACCAGAAACAAGGGCCAGAGCTCCAGTGCATCCCTGGGATTAAGCATTGAATTGTCTGGTCTGGTTGGAACTTATCTCTGTAAATGATCTCAGGATCCCTGAGCACTGCTTGGAAGCACACCACCCCACCCCTGGTGTTTTTTTTTTTTAATAATGTAAGAGCACTACTGTTTATTCAGCTATTGATTAAGCTGATTGAATTGGGTATGGACTCCACATTATTTTTTTTAATTGTCTAATTTTATAAATTAGTTCGCAATGTTTGATTACATTCAATATTCAAACACCAATCCCACCATCATTACACCTTCCCTCCATAAAATTCGGGATGTTTCCATCCCAAACCCTAATCCCTGTGTCAAAACACAACCAAAATAATATATTTCATATTGTCTGTTATGAAGAACAGCTAGCATGCTTACAAAAAAGTGTTCATATAGGAAACAGAGTGAAAATTGTACTATTTTGGCAGGAGCCATTAAGACATTCTATGGGATAAAGGTAAAAAGGTAAAGGCCCTCCCGTTGTTCATCAATTTGCTCGAGCGGGCCCAGTAACGTCTCCATTGGAGACTTTGTTGTTACTGTGTTTGGCATATCGAATCCATCACAGGGAGCTTGCTAGGCTCTGCCCTGCGGGCGAGATACTCTCGGCAGCTTGCCGGGCTCTCCGAGAGGGGCGGAGGAATCGAACTCGGCTCGGCCATGTTGGCTGCGTGCAAGGCAAATGCCCTACTGCTGTGCTATCACTCCAGCCCATATTCTATGGGATATCACTAACAAATTGTTAAGGTTTGGGTGATGTGAGCTTTGGTATATATATCTGAAAATACATATATATGCATATATATTTCCCTCTATGATTTGTTACCTACTATCTGAACCCCATCAAATGTGGTGTGGTAATTATGGAGAATGGGTAGGGAGTGTTTTATGATGTGTCACGTGACCTCTTTCATGGCCACGCGGTCCAGGAATATGTTTACTCATATCTGAGACTTGGCCCAAGCACGTGGGGAGCAGCCTTGAGCATAGCAGTGGTGGGTTGTGGAGGATTTGGGCTGCCGGAGTTGGGTCCCTTGGGGCGGGGAGGGCGCTCACCTGTCTCCCTCTGAGACGCCCCCCCCAATTTTTTTAAGAAAAAAATATTGTTTATATCTACTCATTTAAAGATATAATGAAATATGCTCATATACTAGGCTTATGTATTTGTCTTTATTGGTTGAAAACAATTTTATTATCTCTAGGAGTGGAATATATTTGAATTAGAACTATAGAGTGTCTCAGATAAACATACTAACATTTTATTGCTAGCGTATGTAGCACCATGCTTTGGTTTTACTCTCTTTTGTGTGGGTGATGATTTTCTAATGTAAGTTACGCAAATTGAGGGTGCTACTCTTTTCCATTTAGAGCTTTAAAATGTTTTATTTTTATATTTATTTAATAATGTTTGTGTGCAATTTATCAAGACAATATTATCACAATATAGTCATTATATTGTAATGAATATAAATTATATGATAAGATAATAAATTAACGTTATTTAGGGCTCTTAGTCTGTTAAGTCTATTAGTCCCAAAATAATTAGTGATGGGTAGGTATTATGTCTTTCTAAGAAAGCAAATTTAATATCTGATTTTTGTTTTGTTACATAAATACATTAGACTTTTTAGGGCCTTTGATTAAGTCACTAGATATTTATTAACTTTTAAAATTTGAAAGAGGCTGGAGCAAAAAGTACAGTGGGTAGGATGCTTGCCTTGTATGCAGCCTACCTGGATTCAATCCCATGCATCCTCCCATGTGGTCCCCAGAGCCGTGCCAGGAGTGACCCCTAAGTGCAACTGGGTGTGGCACAGTAGCAAATATACAAAACAAACAGATAAAAAAAAGTCCAAAGTGGAGTTACATGGAAAACCACTTTTGGTATAACAGATAGGCTAATACAATGACCACGTGTGGGCAAAATACAAAGATGTAGAACCACCTAAATGCAGTCTGGTTCGGAGCAGCAACACTTAGTGAGTAATGCTATTTATAACTGTACAAAATGCTCCACCATCTTTCTGGATGAACAGCCACATATCTGTGGGAGAGTAAGTTGGAATCACAGAAGAGTCAAATAGAAATACTAATTCTATATATTGACCATGTTTAAGTATCCTGCTGATTTTGAACCCAAAATATATGGACCAGACTGATCTGGGATTTGTATTTTGAATCAGTACAGAATTTGTTTTTTGAATCAAATAGGTTAATTGACCATTAGTACAAAAATAACAGTTCTGTTCTGAGCAATATTAGTGTGGTATCTAAGCTAAAACAGTAATTTTGAGGATGCAATCTAAATGGCACGCACAGATCAGGAAACAGACTTCTTCGCAAAAGAAAAGACAATCAGTAGTACAGTTCAAAGATGTTGGAATGATTAGATAAAAAATTTTGAAACAGTTCTTATGCCCAGTGAAGTAAACCATGATTGCAATAAATAAAGCACAATAAAATTCATCAATAAAGTGAGAATATAAGCAAGAGCAAGCAGAACTTTAGAACTAAAATGCAAAATACCTAAATTTCTAGTTTATGACATTGATTAAGTAGAATGCTGGAAAACACAGAAGAAAGAATCAGTGAACTTGAAAAGATAGATAAACCGTGGTATGTAGGATACTAGATGTCATCAGTTATACGGATGATATGGGACAGCGATGGGGAGGGAACATGGGAACACTGGTAGAGGAAATTGACATTAGCAGTGGAATTTGTGTTGAAATACTGCCTAAAACATAACAGTCAACTTTGTAAGTCACATTCTTTAATTTAAAAAATGAAAAATAAAGATCAATTTGAGGAACAAAGGAAAGTTTTTGGGGGGCACGGGGGGCTATAAACCAATAATATGTGGTTTATATTATTAAATTATAACATGGCCGACCCGAGTTTGATTCCTCTGCCCCTCTCGGAGAGCCTGGCAAGCTACCCGTGATGTATTCGATATGCCAAACACAGTAACAACAAAGTCTCCAATGGAGACGTTACTGGGCCCGCTCAAGCAAATCGATGAACAACAGGAGGACAGTGACAGTGACAGTGATGACCAAAATTAAGGCAAATGGCATACTATGGTGAGGTTATTTGCATGTATTATCGTTGCAAAGTCTCAAGTAATGGAAATATTTTCACTACTTAAAGTTGTTTGTAAGTCTGTGCTTCTGTGTTGCTATGTGATTTCTGATATCAAGACATCTAGTTCAAGATATGTATTTGTGTGTATTCCCTGTACATATATTCATATATTCATCAACACATCTATGTCTTTAGAACATTTACATTTTCTACCATTATATATAGCTATGGGCTAGAGTGACAGCACAGCGGGTAGGCCGACCCGGGTTCAATTCCTTCGCCCCTCTCGGAGATCCTGGCAAGCTACTGAGAGTATTCTGCCCGCATGGCAGAGCCTGACTAGCTCCCCGTGGCATATTCGATATGCCAGAAACAGTAACAACAAGTCTCACAATGGAGACGTTACTGGTGCCCACTCAAGCAAATTGATGAACAACAGGAGGACAGTGACGGACAGCGATGGATATGTAGCTATATGTAGGAAAAGCAAATGATCTAGTGAGATCTAAGGTTTCCTAGAACCTGTGTGCAGAGGGCAGGGTTAATTACTAAAGGGTTGAAGGTAATGGAAATTTGCAGTATTATATTGTGGTGGTGTTCAACTGCTAAAACTCATCATATTGTACATTTTAGGTGGAATCAGTTTATCGGATGTAAATCATACTTCAATAACATTTCTAGAGACAGCAGATAAAGCAGTTTGGTAATTACTGGGGAAGGTCAAGAGGAGTGAATAACTAAAGGACAGGGAAATTTAGACTCTTGAAATTATGGTGTGTGAAATTGTAATGCTGGATACATGACATGCATTTGTCAAAACTTGGAGCTTTGCAACATGACCAGTGAAATGGAATCTAAACTATGGACTTGAGTTAACTTAATTTTTTAATGTTGGCTTATTAGTTGTAACAAATGTACCATACTAATGCAACAAAATAATAATCATGATAATAATAAGGGAAGCTCTGCAGGAGATGGGAAATATATATAGGGGCTCTCTGTACTGTTTGGAATTGTTTTCTCAGAATTTTCCAAATGACATATGCACTCTGTATATTTATGACAAATGAACTCAAATACATGGCCTAGTAGTGTCAAAATAGATTAAAAATGTCACATATAATTAACTTTGACTCAGCAAGAAAACTCATTTTCACTTTCCATTTGTAAACATTCTGTTCTTTTTTTTCCCTCCATGGCATATCTCTAAAAGGGAGTTTCGGACCTTGGTGATTGAGATGGTGATGGCCACGGATATGTCTTGTCATTTCCAACAAATCAAAGCAATGAAGACTGCCCTGCAGCAGCCAGAAGCGTGAGTAGACCTGTGACATCGTGCTGCTTGTATGGGTGCCAGGACTGGTAATGATGCTGATGCGCCTTAAAAGCACATCCACAGAACTTTGAGTGGTCTCATCAAGGGGCATTTTCACAGCAAAGAGCTTCCTGTTGTACATGCTACTGGTAGGGCCCCATCAGGATCAACAGAGATCATAGGTCAGAAACATTTTCCCTCCACTGTAATTCAATATTTCCCTTGCGAAGCTAATGAGTCACTCATCAGAGGCTACCCATACAAATCATTCTTTATGTCTTTTTGAATACTGCAGTCATCGCAGAAATAGTCCACTTTTGAGATGTCCAGTTCAATACACAGGGAAACCAGGCTGAAGCATATTGAAATTATAGGATGAAATGATGCATTTTGCCAAGTCAGCTGAAGTCTGGTTTAAAATGGAAGAATGGAAGGGATGACATTTCACAAATTTTTCTCTTACTGAGGTTCTGACAGTTTGGTCCTTATCTGTTCTTGTTCTTTGGGTTTCAGAATTGAGAAGCCCAAAGCATTATCCCTGATGTTGCACACAGCAGACATTAGCCACCCAGCAAAAGCTTGGGAGCTCCATCATCGCTGGACAATGTCTCTCCTGGAGGAATTCTTCAGACAGGTATCTTGCTGCTATACTACTAAGGGCTGTTATCATCAGTGGGTATTTTCTGAATTTCCTATTTAAGCAATGCAAAAATAAGTACTATTGCTTGAGATTGCAATAATTTGGAGGAGTGAGGGAGGGATTGTAGCCTTTTACTTTACACTTCTAATCATGTAATGTCCAAATTTTGACTAAAATCTGATTCTCAGAAATTATGTCAGTCCTGTCCTGTGCATTTATATTTGGGCATGAATACATTTCTTTTTTTTAATAATTTTTTTATTAGTGAAACACCATGAGGTACAGTTGTAGATTTACAATTTTTTGTGCTTGGGTTTCAATTATACAATGATCAAATACCCATCCCTCCACCAGTGCCCATCTTCCACCACCATGAATAATATCCCTCCCACCCCCATCCCCCCGTCCCCACCTGCCTCTGTAGCAGGGCAATCCCTTGTGTTCTCTCTCTCCTTTTGGGTGTTGTGGTCTGCAAAAGAGGCATTGAGTGGCAAACATGTTCAGTCCATAGTCTGCTATCGACATGCATCTCCCCTCCTGGGAAAATCCTCTAAACACCCTTTATTTGGTGCTCCCTTCTCTATCTGAGCTGCCCTTTCCCCTAGAATGCCCGGCTGGCCTCTAAGCTATGGAGTAATCCTCCTGGTGCTGATCTCAGCTATTCTTGGGTATTAATCTCATATTTTGTTACTTTATATCCCCCAGATGAATGCAGTCTTTCTATGTCTATCCCTCTCTTTCTGACTCATTTCACTTAGCATGATACTTTCCATGTTGTACCACTTGTATGTAAATTTCATGACTTCATCTTTTCTCACAGCTACATAGTACTCCATTGTGTAGATGTACCAAAGTTTCTTTAACCAGTCATCTGTTCTTGGGCATTCAGGTTTCTTCCAGTTTCTGGCTATTGTGAAGAGTGCTGCAATGAACAAACAAGTGCAGATGTCACTTCGACTATACATTTTTGCCTCTCTGGGATATATTCCCAGGAGTGGGAGTGGTATTGCTGGATCAAATGGGAGCTCAATTTCTAATTTTTTGAGATTCGTCCATACTGTTTTCCAGAATGGCTGAACTAGTCGACATTCCCACCAACAGTGAAGGAGTGTCCCTTTCTCGCCACATCCACGCCAGCATCGGTTGCTTTTGTTCTTTTGAATGTGGGCCAGTCTCTGAGGTGTGAGATGGTATCTCATTGTGGTTTTGATCTGCATCTCCCTGATGATTAATGATGTAGAGCATTTTCTCATGTGCTTTTTTGCCATTCGGATTTCTTCTTTGAGAAAGTTTCTGTTCATTTCATTGCCCCATGGTAGTTTTGTAAAAAATATCATCTAAAGGGCTCTTTTGCTTGTTGTTTTTTCCTAATGGACTGCTGGTTACCTCTACATTGACTATGAGAATAAGGAACTCACATCTCTATTATAATTAGTCTCAGTGTTTCTTTGGAACAGGCAGACCTACTCATTCTTAAGATTCTGGTATGAATGGGGAAATGGTAGAAGACATCTTTGTGGCTTTCATTTTCTTCTTTCCTAATATTCATACCTGACTAAAATTAGAAGCAGATTAAATAGAGTCCCTTTACACAAGTTTTTATTCCTATTGGCTTGTAGCCCAAAACTCATCAGATCACTCATCTTCTTTCTTCTCAATGGTCTTATATGTGATTTGTTTTTGTTGAAGGGATTTGAAGGTTATGTTTGGACCAAATGGTTTCTTAAGGTCCTTCTAACATTAAATGTTTGCAGTTTGCTTCATTCTGTCCATGTCAGCCCAAGCAGAAACTCACATGAACTCCAAGTGGCTAGATGAACACACAGGCAGATTCCTGTCTAGCATCTATTTTTCTTTGCAAAGTCATCTCTTAGCCTCACAGAGGAGTTTTCAAGGTGTAATCCATTGGTGTGGGAGAATAGCAACTATTTAAGTGTGGCCCTGTTGTATATTCAGGAAAGCCACTGCAAATTCTTTCTTAATGGAGGTCTATTTTGAGTCACTTTTCTGGAGCTCTTTTTCTAATAGCAATGACAACATTTTCTTTGAATATTCACTACACTTATTATATGTTTTATATGACATTGATTTTGCATTAATATTCTCTTGCAACCAGGAATAAATATTTAACTTGTAGCCAGAGTAGACCATAGTTACCTCATACAAGTTTGAGGTATTGAAGAAATCTGTGAAACGTGTGCATCCTTATTTGTGAGTGCATAATGTTTCAGTGAAATGAAAATATGCTATGTGTGATGTGAAAGTAACCAAGTGAATTTCTTGCCTATGAGGAATGGAATATAGCTAACTGGATTGGAGTTTTCTTTTTTAGTAATTATGATTTAGTAAATTATTTTTATTGATTTCATATTTTAACCCAGATGCCATTAGCCGTTATAAGTAATTCATGTTGTAGAAATGTTGCCTCAGTTCCTAACTATAGATTTTAAATTGGTCAATTCAAACAGGAAATCTCACTGGATCTGTGGAGTCTTTGAAAACAATTCCACTTGGAACGTTAGGCTATTTTTATATACATTTAATTTATTTTTTTGTCTATGTTTTAAAATAAGGTTATGACCCCAATGTTGGTATACAAAGCATGCTTTGTTAGAAATAGTATTGCATTATGTCTTTTTGTAACTATATTTTTCAAAATCCCAATCACTGCTTCTGGGTATTTTTCAATGAAATATTGATATTAAAAAATCATGAATTTGCTACCTCCGTAAATAAATCTTATAAAAATCTTGAGGGCTTGAGGGTGTGTGTGTGTGTGTGTGTGTGTGTGTGTGTGTGTGGTGTATGTGTGTGTCTCTGTCTGTGTGTTTTAAAAAAGTTTAGACTAAAAATGTTATGCAGTGCATGTTTCATTTGTTTGAAATCTGGGATTGAATCTCTAGCACAAAAATATACTTACTTAATGACAATCATTTTTTTTATTGGAAGGAGTCACACTCAGCTTGGCTCATGCATAATTCTGGTTCTATGCTCAGGGTTCACTCCTGGCTATGCTTTGGGGACCATAAGCAATACCAGGAGTCTAACCTGAGTTAGAGTCAAGGCAAGTGACTTACTCTGTACTGTCTCTGGATTCTGAATAATAAATTTTAAAAATATGTACCTGTGATGTATTCGATATGCCAAACACAGTAACAAGTGTCACAATGGAGACATTACTGGGCCCGCTCAAGCAAATCAATGAACAATGGGAGGACAGTGACAGATCCAAATATATTATACCATCCTTTTAAATATTTTACCTGTGTTATTTCTCCATTTTTAATTTCAAGTCATTATTTTTTTATTTTATTCTATGGAATTAGAGCATTGATTATTTTATTATGTTTAATGCCTTAATTCATTTTTCATTTTTATTTATTCTGCTTGGTTGTATTATATTCTTTTACTAACTCTGAGTTAGTTCTTTAAATCACTTGTTTTTATTTGGCCTAATTCATTTTATGACATGTAAAACTAGCAATTAGTTTTTATGATAAATATTAGGTTATAATGTGCTATGTTCACATTTTTAAATACTCTACAATTTGTTTTTTATTACACTTTGCCCAAAAATTGCTTCAAATTGAGGCAATTTTTTTTAAAAAAGTATCTTTCCAGTGAGGGTTAGGGTTATTTTATGATTTCTAGTCTTATAATTTATTGGGATTTTCTCAAAGAAAATTTTCTAGATTGCTCATGTGAATAGTGCTCATGGCTCTAGAAAAACAGATTTATTTTCTATATGCAAGGTAAAGAATTCAAAGAAAACCATGTATATCTCCCATTTACTTATCATTTAGGTATTCGATGCATCATTTTAAAAAATGATCTATGGTGGACTAACAATATGTTTTTATCATTTTTCTCTCAACCCATTGTAATTTTTGCCTTGGAAGTATTGTTTGGCCTTAATTATGAGACCTTCATAATTTTTCATTGTTACTGATTATCGATATAAAGTCTGCTTCTTTGTCACATGTAATGTGTTTTTTTCCAGTAGAAGTCAGTTTCTACTCATTTTAAAAATATGATTTTTAATCTGATCAATCCCTACTTGATCTCTTGCATCATTATGGTTCCCTGGTACTACCAGGAGTACTTTACCAGGAGTGACTGTTGAGCACAGAACCAGGAGTAATCCCTGGACACTGCTGAGTATGACCCCAAATAAACCAACCAAAAAATTAATTATGACCCCTGCACAGCACAGCACATCACTTTTTTTTCCCTTTATTTTATTTTATTTTTTTAAAGTTGTAGATTTACAATTTTTTGTGCTTTGGTTTCAATTATACAATGATCAGATACCCATCCCTCCACCAGTGCCCATTTTCCACCACCATGGATAATATCCCTCCCACCCCCATCCCCCCATCCCCCCTGTCTCTGTGGCAGGGCAATCCCCTGTGTTCTCTCTCTCCTTTTGGGTGTTGTGGTCTGCAAAAGAGGCATTGAGTGGCAAACATGTTCAGTCCATAGTCTACTTTCTACATGCATCTCCCCTCCTGGGAGGATCCTCCAAACATCCTTTATTTGGTGCTCCCTTCTCTATCTGAACTGCCCTCTCCTCTAGGATACCCGGCTGGCCTCTAAGTTATGGAGTAATCCTCCTGGTGCTGATCTCAGCTATTCTTGGGTATTAATCTCATACTTTGTTACTTTATATCCCCCAGATGAATGCAATCTTTCTATGCCTATCCCTCTCTTTCTGACTCATTTCGCTTAGCATGATACTTTCCATGTAGTACCACTTGTATGTAAATTTCATGACTTCATCTTTTCTAAGAGCTACATAGTACTCCATTGTGTAGATGTACCAAAGTTTCTTTAACCAGTCATCTGTTCTTGGGCATTCAGGTTTCTTCCAGTTTCTGGCTATTGTAAAGAGTGCTGCAATGAACAAACAAGCAGCACATCACTTTTAACCTGTTTGGAGGGACACTGATTTGGATATGTCTTTTAAACATTATTCTTATTTGAGATCTTTTATGAACCAATGTAAGATTATTTTATTTTATTATTTGAACTCGGCTGTATATTAAGATCAAATGAAATGACAGGAATGTTTGAGCATAGTTTATAATGTTCTTTTTGGTTTTTATGTTTTTTTAAAAAATTATTCACTTTATTGTCTGTGCCTTCTGTTTTGTTATGTATTTATTACTTCTGATAGTTTAGAAACTTTATATTGTTATTTTACACACACACATAAAATGTGTGGCTAACTTGATAATGTAGTTTCTATCCTATATTGCTGATAGCACAGCGGTAGGGTGTTTGCCTTACAAGCGGCCAACATGGCCGACCCGAGTTCGATTCCTCCGCCCCTCTCGGAGAGCCCGGCAAGCTAGGAGAGTATTCGATATGCCAAACACAGTAACAACAAAATCTCCAATGGAGACGTTACTGGGCCCGCTCGAGCAAATCGACGATCAACGGGAGGGCCTATCCTATTTTTATATAGATAGATTGCCTTGCTTCTCTGCTGTAAAAATTATCTACTTTTCACTCTCTTCCCCAGCATCTGATTTTAGGTGGTTATGTTGCTTAATTATTGTAATCAGTACCTTTGTTATTTATACATAGCTCTGTTTGTTTATAATTCATTTTAGGGGTTTTGTGTTCTTTTTGTTTGGGGGCCACACCAGGCAGTGCACCAGGCTTGCTCCTGGCTCTGAGCTCAGCAATTACTCCTAGCAGGGCTCAGGGTATCATATGTGGTGCCAAGGATCGAACCTGCATTGGCTGCATGCAACACAAGTGCTCTACTAGCTGCACTATATCTCTGGCCCCTATAATTCATTTTATAAGATATAGTTCTAGACCACATTAGAATAGATATTGAATTTTTATTCTTTGCTTCCCAACACTTTTTCCAATTTTCCTTTCATAACATAACTACTTGTTTACTGTTTGTTGAGTATACTATTTCTAAATAGTCCTTAATTCCTGAGTGTTCTTGTTTGTGCATACAGTTTGTGAGAGAGGAAAAGATCCTCTCAGAAGAAAGGTACTTCAGGACAGTGGAAAATAAAATGGCAAAGGCATGACTTTCCAGTAGTACTTCTCTTGGTTCCACTCTGTGCTGTCAGTTTGGCTATGACAAATCCATTCATCTTGTGACTGTACTTAGCTATTTCATGAGTGTTGTTGTTGTATTGGTTTTGTTTGTTTAGTTTATTTGAGAGCTATACTTGGTAGTGCTTAGGGCTTACACCTAATTCTGAGCTCAGAAATCACTCCTGGCAGAACTCAGGGGACAATACGAGGTGCCAGGTTTGGAACCTGGGTTGCCCACATACAAGGCCAGTGCCATACCACTTGTATTCCTCTCTAGTACCCAAGTGTGTTTTTGCTTTTGTTTTTCTAGATGCACTGGTAAAAGCATGTTTCTGTGTGCCCCCAGGTTTTTCTACTATTTTCCTTGGGTCAAAGCTTATATAAGACATTTTTTTAAAAAATCTTATTAGTGTGCTATCGCGGAGCGATAGCACAGCGGTAGGGCGTTCGCCTTACAAGCGGTCAACATGGCCGACCCAAGTTTGATTCCTCCGCCCCTCTCAGAGAGCCCGGCAAGCTACCGAGAGTATTTGATATGCCAAATACAGTAACAACAAAGTCTCCAATGGAGACGTTACTGGGCCCGCTCGAGCAAATCGATGATCAACGGGAAGGCCTTTACCTTGGGCTGGAGCGATAGCACAGCAGGTAGGGCGTCTGCCTTGCACGCAGCCAACATGGCCGACCCGAGTTCGATTCCTCCGCCCCTCTCGGAGAGCCCGGCAAGCTACCGAGAGTATTCGATATGCCAGACACAGTAACAACAAAGTCTCCAATGGAGACGTTACTGGGCCCGCTCAAGCAAATCGACGATCAACGGGAGGGCCTTTACCTTTACCTTTACCTTATTAGTGTAACATCATGAGGCACAGTTGTAGACTTACATATTTTTATGCTTGGGTTTCAGTTATATAATGATCGAATACCCATCCCTCCACCAGTGCCCATTCTCCACCACCACCAGTCCCAGTATCCCTCCCACCCCCCTTCCCACCCATCCCACCATACCACTGTGGCAGGGCATTCCCTTTTGTTCTCTCTCTCCTTTTGGGTGCTGTGGTTTGCAAAAGAGGCATTGAGTGGCAATCATGTTTGGTCTATAGTCTACTTTCAGCATGCATTTCCCATCCTTGGCCGATCTTCTCACCACCCTTTATTCGGTGCTCCCTTCTCTATCTGAGCTGCCTTTCCCCCTAGCATGTGCAGCTGGCCTCCAAGCCATGGAGTAAACCTCCTGGTACTTATCTCGTCTGTTCTTGGGTGTTAGTCTCCTATTTTGTTACTTTATGTTCCCCAGATGAATGCAATATTTCTATGTCTGTCCCTCTCTTTCTGACTCATTATGCTTAGCATGATACTTTCCATGTAGTACCACTTGTACGTCAATTTCAAGACTTCATCCTTTCTAACAGCTACATAGTACTCCATTGTGTCCATGTATCAAAGTTTCTTTAACCAGTCATCTGTTTTCAGGCACTTAGGTTTTTTCCATATTCTTGCTATTGTAATGAGTGCTGCAATGAACAAACAAGTGCAGATGTCACTTTGACTATACTATTTTTTTATATTTAAAAGATAATTTTATTTTATTAAAGTGTCATAAATTACAAAGCCATCATAGTTGCATTTTTGACATACAACGTTCCATCATCGAACCTGCCACCAGTGTCAACTTCACAAGTATTCCCAGATTCCCCTCCTATCACCCCCAACACCTGCACCCCCCTCACACCCCCCGCACCCCACACCAACCAGCCCCAGCAATAGGTGTTTCTCAGTCACATAATAAGCATGGAATTTCACAAATTTTCATGTGGTGATTCAGAACATAGCGTTGGCATCAACTACCTATTCAACGGAAACTTCAAGATTATGGGCTCAGTTCTCCAATTTACTGTCATCATTTTAAATACCAAGCAGCAAGTTTGGAAGTTCAAGGCTGAGATATTGCATGGCAGGTGGAGCATTTGCCTTGCACACGGCTGACTCAGGTTGATCCCAGGCACCCCATACGGTCCTTTTACCCAGTCAGAATTTATCCATGAATGCAGAACCAGGAGTAATCCCTGAGCAGCACTGGAGGTGGTACCCCCCCACCCCAAACACAATTAATTTTTTTTTTATTTTTGGGAGTTCACAGGTCACCAGAACTTCTTACCAGCTGGATGCAAATTCATGGATTCCTATAGTTCCTTGTGATTTAATAACCCACCAGAACTATTCACAGAATGCAGAAAAGAGCCATACTTTGAATTAGTTTAATTAATGCAAAGAGTAAGATTTTAATACTTTTTTAGTTTTGGGGCTACACCTGGTGGTGCTCAGGGCATACTCATGACTCTGTGCTCAGGGATTACTCCTGTCAGGGTTCAGGGAACCATAACAGGTGCCAGGGGATGAACTTGGGCCAGCCCCACGCAAAACAAGCACTTTGCTTGCTGTTCTATCTCTCCAGGCCCGATCAGCCAAAAGGGGGAGAGACATAGAAGAAAGTCTGGGGGTATCCTAATACAATGCTAAGTAACATTACACAGAGTAAATACAGCTAGGAATGTTTCTGTGTCATAAATATTTTGTTGGAGATTCTCTTTCATAAATAAGAATTATTATTTTTGCATCTCTGGGATATATTCGCAGGAGTGGTATTGCTGGGTCAAATGGGAACTCTTTCTAGTTTTTTGAGAATTGTCTATGCTGTGTTTCCAAAAGGGCTGAACCAGTCAGCAGTTCCACAAGCAGGGGAGGGCCCATTCTCGCCCCATCCGTGCCAACACCGGTTGCTTTTGTTCTTTTGGATGTGGTCCAGTCTCTGTGGTATGAGATGATATCTCATTGTGGTTTTGATCTGCATCTCCCTGATGATTAATGATGTAGAGCATTTTCTCATGTGCCTTTTAGCTATTTGAATTTCTTCTTTGAGAAAGTTCCTGTTCATTTCGTTGCCTCACTTTTTGATGGGGTTGGATGTTTTCTTTTTATGGAGTTCAACCAGTACTTTGTATATCCTTGATACCAACCCCTTGTCGGATGTGTATTGGGCGAATATTCTTTCCCATTTTGTAGACTGTCTTTGTATTTTGGTCACTGTTTTTCTTTCTTTTTTTTTAGGTGCAGAAGCCTCTTAGTTTAAGATTGTCCCATTTGTCTATCTCTGTTTTCACTTGTTTGGCCAGTGGCATGACATCTTTGAAGATACCATTAGCTTCAATGTCATGGAGGGTGTTTCCAACTTTGTCTTCAATGTACCTTATGGATTCCGGTCTGATATTGAGGTCTTTAATCCATTTTGATCTTACTTTTATACATGGTGTTAGTCAGAGACCTGAGCCCAGTTTTTTACATATAGCTGTCCAGTTTTGTTAGCACAATTTGTTAAAGAGGCTTTCCTTGCTCCACTTCACAGTTCTTGCTCTCTTAACAAAGATTAGATGATCATATGTTTGGGGGGAGATGTCAGTATATTCAGCCCTGTTCCATTTGTCTGCAGCTCTGCCTTTGTTCCAGTACCGTACTGTTTTAATTATTACTGCTTTGTAGTAGGGTTTGAAGTTAGGGAGGTTGATTTCTCCCATTTTCTTTTTACCAAGAATTGCTTTAGCTATTTGTTCCATATGAATTTCAGGAGTGTTTGCTCCATTTCTTTGAAGAAGACATTTTTTTTTATCAAACCTTATTTCTCTAAGGTATTTTTAAGATTTAATTCAAACATCTTCCACCTGTTAATGATTTTATGGAGAGGACGAGACCACACTGGATTCTTTCCATGCCAGGTGATAATGTCTTTATGATTCTGTGGCATAAGGATTATTTTTTTGCCTTTGAAATCCAAAGATATTTCCAGAATTATTTCAAATATGCTTTCAATATAATATGATATTTCTTCCCACACAGTGGTTACTGGGCATTCATTTTCCTACTGGAAGAGCTTTGGAGAACTAGATTCTTGGAGTATCATTTGAGATTTAATGCCATGTCCCTCTTCTCTGAGGCTTTACTGCACTCCTTGGATATTCACAGCAGCTGGCAGTCTCTCTTCACATTGTTTTGATTTGAAGTTACTTCTAGTAATTGTGTTTGTGTCCTCATTTTCCTTGTCTTGTAATAATAATGTCTGAAACAAGGGCAAGGAGGACTAGTCCACAGTTGGAAACCTGCCTCAAGTGCTGGGGAAGAAGACAATTGTGGAGGGAGGGGAGGAGAGAGAGAGAGAGAGAGAGAGAGAGAGAGAGAGAGAGAGAGAGAGAGAGAGAGAGAGAGAACCTGCCATAGAACCATAGAAGCAGGAGGCTGGGGAGGGGCGTGGCCGGAGGGAAACTGGGGTCATTTATGGTCAGAAATGGACAGTGGTGGAGGGATGGGTGTTGTTTGCTTTTTTGTTCAATATGATCATTGTATGACTGAAACCCAATCATGAACAGCTTTCTAACTGTGTAACTTACAGTGGGTGACTCAATTTAAAAAAAGTTAAAAAAAGATTTCTGAAAGTAAAAACCAAAGATGCCTTTACTACTCTATTTTAAATCCAAAATCACAATGGTTTTCTCATACTTTATATTTGCTGTTTTGTTCAATATGATGCTTTTGTTGCTTTCCAATCTAATCATTTTTCTTCATTGCACCCAAAAAGACTCACTGATATGTCATCTAAAGGTCTTTTTCAGCTCTTGCTTTGATAGATGCTATCTACCCTGTAAACTTGCAGTGTAGAAAGAATTTATATTTCTCTTGATTGATTTCCTGTGGAAGTAGTACATATAGCTGCTGAAAAAAACAATAAAAAACACCCAGATATGCAATAGTACAAATGAAATAGATGCTTATCTTATACTCTTGTAGAGTACAAGACAGTCTTTTTTCAAATTGTAGGTGGTTTAAAATGAGTAGTGATTTTGGTCCTTTCCCCATTAGCAGAGCTTCCTGGGTGCTTGTCTCTACAAACCCAGTGGATGGAGTAAAAGCACTGGAAAGTAGACATAAGATACTGTATGAGTCAGACTGTAGTAGGAAAACATCCCTTGTCCTTTTTTTAAACATCACCTACATGAACCAATAAATTCCAGGAAATGCAATCTACCTGTGTAGACAAGGGGAGGGAGAAGGAGTGAAATTACGTGAAGAGCTAGCAGCCTAACTAGGCTGTTTGCCTGGCATAAGTGTTCCTACCAAATTCATCTTCCTGTTTATTCCATAAATATTCATTGTGTTTCTTTATACAGTCAGAATTATATCCCCTAGCAAAAGGATGATGGTGTGTGTGTGTGTGTGTGTGTGTGTGTGTGTGTGTGTGTGTGTGCTGTCCTAGAAGGAAAATAATGTGTTGGGTATAAAAATTACTTTGTGTCAGCTATCAGAAATTTTTGCTCTTTTGAAACTGACCTCTTCCGAGTGACCCCTTTCCTTCTTTTTTCTCCTTTATTTATGTTGGGGATGATTCATTAGCAACTAAGAGAAGTTCTGAGGCGGAAGTGGAATTCCAGCAGTAAAATCTGATAACTCCAAACTAATGGAGGCACATTGCTGTGGCCTCAGGTTATTAGGATGCTGTTGGAAATAACCCACAATTTACTTTGTGATAACTAGCTCTAGAAATTTAGGTTACCCAAAATCTCAGAGATCAAATATCTCTACATGTGTTAAATTTTAATTTACCATTTACCTGGAAAGATGGAAAGATGGAAAAGCTTATTGAAAAGCATTAAAGAATTTCCCACAAGGGGAGGAACTTGTCTAGGACTCAGTTAAGTGTGACTCCTTCTTGTAGGTTTTCTATAGGTAACTGGGTTTTGGTATTCCTTGTAGTGACAAGACCCTCCCAGAGAATTGTTTACAGAGGGGTTTGACTAATTTAGAGCCTTTTGTGTTGTTTAGTAAGGCTAAGCTTATGACCCTTTTATATTTCCACTTTGGATGTTGCTCTTAAGGCCTTTCAGGGAATCTGTTTGACCTTCTGTCCAGGTAATTCCTTTATTTCATAGTCTCTTATGATCCCAAGGTCTGGAGTAGAGTATATGGTCCTGGGAAATTATTTACTATCCGTTCTCAGAAAGAGCTCTGGAATATGCAGGTATGTTTAAAATGTAGAAAGGAGATAGCTAAAATGGAGCTTCTAGCTGTAGCTGTAAGGGGAAACTGATGTTTCCTCTTTAATTCTCCTCTCTCAAAGATGAAATTCTGAGATATTGAATCAATCTAGCTACTTTCTGCTGACTTTGGGACGTCTAACAGGGGCCCCTTGCATCACCGAGTCTTAGAAAGAGGGTTTCCTGGAGGTCCGTGATACCATGCCTCACTTGCCTATACCAGTGGTTACACATGACTCACCATCTGTTGTTTGGCATCATCAATCCTAGAAGGAACACATTTGACAAGAAGGTTATGAGGTCATGTCCTGTCAGTAAAAACAGTCAGAGGTCAGTGATAGAGAGAAGTGCTCACTCCAGATGAGAACTGAGTGCTGAGAGGAAGTAAAGTGATATGTAGGACACCTTCTGACTAAACCATAAGACCTAAAAGGTAAGGAGAAAGAAAAAAAGTGCCTGCCAGAGAGACAGGCCCTGGTCCAGGAGGGAGACTGGGGACGTTTGTGGAAGGAAGTGAACACTACTCAAGGGAGTGTTCAAACATTGTACCCCTGAAGCCTAATCATGAGCAACTTTGTAACTTTGTAATTCATGGTGATTTAATACATTAATTTAAAACAAAACAGAGGCCTGCCAAGGGACTGAGATGGGAAGGACCCAAAAGAACCAAGACCAGGTATTTTCCATGAAAGCCACCCCTGAAAGTCTGCTCCCATAATCAGGAGATTTTCTTAGTGGGTTGAAGATCAGTCTGAATTTGTTCAGATGTATTCATAAAGAACAAACATTCCATGGGGCTGGAGCGATAGCACAGCATAGGGCATTTGCCTTGCATGCGGCTGACCTTGGTTCAATTTCCAGCATCCCATATGGTCCCCCGAGCACTGACAGGAGTGATTCCTAAGTGCAGAGCCAGGAGTAACCCCTGTGCATCACCGGGTGTGACCCAAAAAGCAAAAGAGTAAAAAAAAAGAATGAACATTCCTTCCCCATGCTTCCCTTGACCTCTTTAGGAAAAAGGAATGTGTCTAGATAGTTCCACTGGTACTGCTACAGTGGCAGTAGTCATACAGTTAGTAACATCAAACAGGTGAGTTCACATGTATGAAAAAGCTCCTCTGTGTTACTTTCACAGGTTGTTTCCAGTTCATAAATATGTCTTCTCTCCAAAGGAAACGCATTGACCACTTTTTTAAAAATAGGCTTTCTAAGGGCCAGAGTGATAATACAGCAGGTAGAATGCTTGACCTTGCAGGCAGCTAACCCACATTAGAACATTAGAACCCCAGTACCTTATAAATTCCTCTGATACCCTCCACCACTGATACCCTCAGCACCACTGGGTATAGCCCCCAAAATAGCCATTTCCCCCTCCCCGAAATCAGCTTTTAATAGTTGAGTCTACTCAACTCAATTAAATTTAAAGGCAAACACCCTACCACCGTATTAATACTCTAGCCCCTAAAAAGTCAGTCAATACCATTTAGTTTGGGCTGGAGCGATAGCAGGGCTGGAGCGATAGCACAGCGGTAAGGCGTTTGCCCTACAAGCAGCCAACATGGCCGGCCCGAGTTCGATTCCTCCACCCCTCTTGGAGAGCCCGGCAAGCTACCGAGAGTATCTCACCCACACGGCAGAGCCTGGCAAGCTACCCGTGACGTATTCGATATACCAAACACAGTAAAAACAAGTCTCATGATGGAGATGTTACTGGGCAAATCGATGAACAACGGGAGGACCATGACCATTTAGTTTATACACTGCTGACCCCATTTCTATTTCTAGCATGGTAGATTTCTGGCCCCACCCAGCACCACCAATAGTGTAGCCCCTAAGCACATAGCCATGAGCAAAAGACTTTTTAAAAAAAAATGATTTTCTGTTTTATTATTATTATTATTATTATTTTAATTTTTATTAGTGAAACACCAGGGTACAGTTGTAGATTTACAATTTTTTGTGCTTGGGTTTCGATTATACAATGATCAGATACCCATCCCTCCACCAGTGCCCATTTTCCACCACCATGGATAATATCCCTCCCACCCCCATTCCTCCCATCCCACCCTGCCTCTGTGGCAGGGCATTCCCTTTTGTTCTCTCTCTCTTTTTGGGTGTTGTGGTCTGCAAAAGAGGCATTGAGTGGCAAACATGTCCAGTCCATAGTCTACTTTCAACTTGCATCTCCCCTCCTGGGAAGATCCTCCAAACACCCTTTATTTGGTGCTCCCTTCTCTATCTGAGCTGCCCTTTCCCCTAGAATGCCCGGTTGGCCTATAAGCTATGGAGTAATCCTCCTGGTGCTGATCTCAGCTATTCGTGGGTATTAATCTCATACTTTGTTACTTTATATCCCCCAGATGAATGCAGTCTTTCTATGTCTATCCCTCTCTTTCTGACTCATTTCACTTAGCATGATACTTTCCATGTAGTACCACTTGTATGTAAATTTCATGACTTCATCTTTTCTCACAGCTACATAGTACTCCATTGTGTAGATGTACCAAAGTTTCTTTAACCAGTCATCTGTTCTTGGGCACTCAGGTTTCTTCCAGTTTCTGGCTATTGTAAAGAGTGCTACAATGAACAAACAAGTGCAGATGTCACTTCGACTATACATTTTTGCCTCTCTGGGATATATTCCCAGGAGTGGTATTGCTGGGTCAAATGGGAGCTCAATTTCTAATTTTTTGAGAATCATCCATACTGTTTTCCAAAAGGGCTGAACCAGTCGGCATTCCCATCAACAGTGAAGGAGTGTCCCTTTCTCGCCATATCTGCGCCAGCACCGGTTGCTTTTGTTCTTTTGAATGTGGGCCAGTCTCTGAGGTGTGAGATGGCATCTCATTGTGGTTTTGATCTGCATCTCCCTGATGATTAATGATGTAGAGCATTTTCTCATGTGCTTTTTTGCCATTCTGATTTCTTCTTTGAGAAAGTTTCTGTTCATTTCATTGCCCCATTTTTTGATGGGGTTGGATGTTTTCTTCTTGCGGAGTTCAACCAGCACTTTGTATATGAGCAAAAGCCTTTGAACACAGCCCCTCCAGGTGGGACCTTCAACTCTCTCCCAAAATAAATGCAGTTTCCCTATAGTACTGATGAGTGCTTTCATAGTTATAGTGGTTAAGTAGGGAATAGAAATAGCTTTGTTGACTTTAAGCAAGCTATCGTCTCTAAACAGTCCTCACAACTACTGCTTTTGTTATAAAGACTGTGGAATTAGCATGGGGGTAAGTTATTTTTATCATGGCCCCCCGAAAGCTTGATCAGCCTTCAGCAAGGCATGCTGGGAAAGAGAGGAGCTGGTATGTCCCCCGAGGTGTCTGCACAGAATGAGAGCAGAAGGAACTGCGGCGCTCAGGACAGTCTCTCAGACACATCTGCTCCACTTTAATCCTACACTCCACTTCCTCTTGTTCACTCATTCCTTTCCTTTCCGTAAATGATAAATCTGTGCAGAAATTGCACACTTTCACATTGGGTTTTTTGTTTGGTTGCTGGGCCACACCCAGCAGTTATCAGGGCTTGTCCTGGGGTTTCATTCAGGGATCACTTCTGACAGTGCTTGGTGGACCATATGGATGCAGGGGATGGAACCTGGGTCAGTTGCATACAAAGCAAATACTTTATCCACCGTGCTATGACTCTGGCCCCAAACTTCTACTCTGAAAGATAGCATTCCAGTTCTGATCAAGGAGTGGTATTAGAATTAGTTTGTTTTTACTATTTACCATTAATGTATTGTTAATGATCAGAGAGAATTAGAAATAGCAAAGTCTTTATTTCTAATATGTTATATATATTATGTATTTACATATTTTATATTGTTATACATACTTATATCTCAAATCTTGACTTAAGCGTTAGAGGCCTGGGATGTGGTTCAGTCAGTATGCAGCATGTGCCTTCCATGTGTGAGACCCTGTGTTCAAATCTCATCACTTTGTAGTTTCCCAAGAAACACTGGGAATGACCTCTGAGCACCAATCCATTAGTATCTCCTGAGTACTCCTGGGTGTTGCACAGTCCACCCCCCCAAAAAATACTTAAAATAGTAACATTCTTTTTATTCACTTGCATTTTCTTATTTAATCCCCATTATAACCCTGTGTGGAAAAGAGTTTTCATCTGTTTTAAAGATCATAAAATTGAAGAGGGAAAATAACCTTCATAGAGTCACATGGCTAGTAGAATAAAGGATTTCAACTCACAAGCTATTAACAAGTCCACTGTCACAAGTCCAGCTCACAAACCCTGAGTATATTCTTTCCTAATGAAATTAATCAGGACAACTTTATGTTTTAAAAAGGGTGATAGATCATCACTTTTCTGGGTATGTGACAATGAGCTTCTGGGTCAAGTTATTAAAACTGTCCATCAGGATTTAGACTTTCCATCAATCTTCTTTTTATAGTGAAGCTTTTTTTGGAGTGAGATTAAAACAGGCTGGTCAGATAATCATGTTTTATCATTGTACAGCTTGATAAATACAAGTATGTATTTTTGTTCTTCTTTGTTTCATTGTTTATTTTGGACTATGTAGCTGGCTGAGTGGCAGAGCACATACGTGGCATGTTTGAGACTAAGGAGACTCTGAGCTTGGTTCCTAAACTTCCATGGGTGACTCTGCTTGCCCTCAGCACTTTTTGGCATGACCCCCCAAACAATAGTAATGAAAGAAAGAGATGGGAAGGGAAGGGAAGGGAAGGGAAGGGAAGGGAAGGGAAGGGAAGGGAAGGGAAGGGAAGGGAAGGGAAGGGAAGGGGGAAAGGAAAAAAAAAGAGAGGGTCCAGGAACATTTGCTCCAGTGAGTATGTGACTTGAAATAACACAAAAAAATAAAATCAGAGAGTCCCTCCAGGAAGAATTTGTGTCTTAGATATTTCCCACAATTGGGAGGGTTCACTGGCTCAAGAAAGGCCAGGGGTCAACCTCAGCCCCCTGGAGAAGAGAGGAATTCTGACAGCAGGGTTGGCTGTAGGCCAGGACGCCTCGCTTTTCTTACTTTCCTCAGGAGCCCTATTGCTATCTGCTGAGGCTTTCTGTACCAACAGCATGTGCCTTTGTGGTTGGGTGGAATGATTGGACCCCAGAGGGCTCTGGCCTCCTGGTGTCTTTCACACAGAGGAGCCGGCCCTATCTGGACTTGTTACATAATGTAATTGCAATAATTAAAATAAAGACTATGGCCTTCATGACAGATGAATCAGATCAGAAAGTGTAGCCCACTGTTCCTAATTTATTTTGACCTCTTGTTTTCCTAGGGTGACAGAGAAGCAGAGCTGGGACTGCCCTTTTCTCCTTTGTGCGATCGAAAGTCAACCATGGTTGCTCAATCTCAAGTAGGTAGGTGTTTGTCAGCCTCTGTGATGGAAAGGAAAAGCAGAGAAAGACGTCTACGGAAATAAACTCACACGTTCCCGGTGATTCTTTGGCTGGGAATCTGGTTCCATTCTGTCATGCTGTGCTCCTGTGTTCAGCTGGTTGGGTTGATGAAGGCTGCCCCATCTTTCTTCATGGAATGTGGCTGGTTCATGAAAAGTTTAGTCAGTGCCATTCTGCTGTCTCCATGATTCCTCCTAGATAAAAATAGACTCTAAATCTCTAAATGATCACAAGAGTCAGTGGCAGGATGCCTGTGTTCTTTCTCACCATTCTTTGCCCATTCTGCATGCAGCATCAGAATGCAATCTCTGCTATGTTTTTCCTCATTTATGCTTCTTCTCGAGCGGGCCCAGTAACGTCTCCATTGGAGACTTTGTTGTTACTGTGTCTGGCATATCGAATACTCTCGGTAGCTTGCCGGGCTCTCCGAGAGGGGCGGAGGAATCGAACTCGGGTCGGCCATGTTGGCCGCTTGTAAGGCGAACGCCCTACCGCTGTGCTGGGCTGGAGCGATAGCACAGCGGTAGGGCGTCTGCCTTGCACGCAGCCAACATGGCCGACCTGAGTTCGATTCCTCCGCCCCTCTCGGAGAGCCCGGCAAGCTACCGAGAGTATCTCGCCTGCACGGCAAGCTCCCCGTGACGTATTTGATATGCCAAACACAGTAACAACAAAATCTCCAATGGAGATGTTACTGGGCCCGCTCGAGCAAATCGATGAACAACAGGAGGGTCTTTACCTTTACCTTATGCTTCTTCTAACTCCCTTTCCAGGACATTGCCACTTCCTGGGTCATACTATTTCCAGAAATGGCCCCCCTCAAGTCTGTCATGCCTTATTTTTTGTAAAAACACATTTTAGAAATTGTTTTTTGATTAGGGCAGCTTTGGTATTATGACTAGGCTTAAGACATACTCATCAGGATGGAGAAGATAGGGTTAAGGTGTTTGCTCTGCACCCTTCCGGACCACATCTGCTTCCCAAGCACCAATGGGGGACACAGAGCAAGTATGCCCCTAATAATGGTCTGATGTGGCCCCAAAACTAACAGGTAAGGAAGTGTATATATAAATATTTTATATATACATATAAAATATATATAAAGAAAACTTCCATTTGCTTTATTTGGGCTTCTCCTTTTTGACATTTCTGTGCACTTTACAATAATTTATAATCTTTAAACTCAGGGAAGACGGTGTGGTCTGCTGTATCTTAGCTTTTACATAGCACTTGTTACGATTGTTGCTGTATTTCATACACACACACACACACACACACATACATATATATATATGTTTTGGGGCAGTACTAGCAGTGCTCAGGGCTTACTCCTGGCTCTGGCTCTGTGCTCAGGAATGACCCCTGGTAATAATGCTTGATGGAGTTTTGAGGACCATATGTGGTGCTGGGATCGAACCCAGGTTGGGCACATGCAAGGCAAGTGACTTACCACTGTACTATCGCTCCCAACCCTATATTTAATATTTTTAAAGCTATGTGTTGAATGACCTACTGACAATGACCTAGGAAAGTTATATAGGAGAAGTAAAATTTACTAATAATTCTCAAATCAAGAAATGTATTACGTGGATGAAATCAATTTGTTGAGGAGTTTCTATGCAGATGGATTTAAAAAGCAAGAAGGGACTCACAGTTTTCAAGGGAAGATCTGTAATTTCTCTGAAGCACTGCTGTTTCTCCTCAGGTTTCATTGATTTCATCGTGGAACCCACTTTCACTGTGCTCACAGACATGACTGAAAAGATTGTGAATCCAGTAGTTGACGAAAACTCCCAACCTGGTGGGACTGGACAGAGGCGTTCAAGGTCAGTGAATGCTCAAGGCCTGAGACTCAGATTGGCTTATCCATGAGGATAGGATGACTCTTTTTTTATTGAACCACCATGAGATAGTTACAAAGCTTTCATGATTGAGTTTCAGTGTTACAATGATCAAGCACCCATCCCTCCATCAGTGTACATTTTCCTCCACCAATGTCCCCAGTATCCCCCTCTCTCACCTCCCCCTCCCCCTGCCTCTATGTTAAACAGTTTCCTTCTTACTCTCTCTACTTTGGGGCATTATGGTTTGCAATACAGATACTGAGAGAACATCATGTTTGATCCCATATCTGATTTCAGCACACGTCTGCCATCTCAAGCGATCCCTCCAATCACCATTGACTTAGTGATCCTGTCTATATCAGCTGGAATAGAGGATGCCTCTTTTGTAAGGTGTAGTTGTGGCACTAGTCCTGCCTCTTTGTAAAGGCCCTCCCGTTGATTGTCGATTTGCTCGAGTGGGCCCAGTAACGTCTCCATTGGAGACTTTGTTGTTACTGTGTCTGGCATATCGAATACTCTCGGTAGCTTGCCGGGCTCTCCGAGAGGGGCGGAGGAATCGAACTCGGGTCGGCCATGTTGGCTGCTTGTAAGGCGAACGCCCTACCGCTGTGCTATCACTCCAGCCTCTTTGTAGAAGTAGAGTGATAGCACAGCCTCTTTGTAGAAGAAATGTTTATCTCTGTTTTCTCAGAGGTCTTGAGTTCCCCAGGCTTGCATGGAAGGGGGTGAGCATTTTCCGATACATGGCCGCAGGCACCTGTACATCCATCCTTGAGCTCCCACCCATTTCCCCTGTGATACTTTCGCTCGTGGCAGTAGCGATTATTGCGTAAAAACCTGGTATTCTCAACTCGTTTTCACTATTGATATTCTTATAAGAAAGTGCCCCTCATCAGAGTTATCACAAAAAGAAACCAAAAGAAAAAGAGTGGGGGAGGGGAGAATGGGAAACTTTAAATCATCTTCTGCCTAACACCCTTCTATTGAAAGTAGATTACCACTTAGCTAACAATGGACAGCATCCTGACCTCAGTTATTAGCTGTGAAATTGGGAAAGCTGCTTTGGTTTCATCAGTGGGGAAACTGTAGATTGTAATACTGGTAGCCTCTGCTAGTACTATTAATTACTGTTAGTACTACTTTAGTTTCCTTGATTTCCCATGCAGAACCTTGGACTGTCCCAAGGACTGTAGCACTGTCAGTAGCACTGTCCTCCTGTTGTTCATCGATTTGCTCAAGTGGCCCCAGTAACATCTCCATTATGAGACTTTGTTGTTACTGTGTTTGGCATATCGAATACATCACTGGTAGCTTGCCAGGCTTTGCCGTGCGGGCAAGATACTCTTGGTAGCTTGCCAGGCTCCAAGAAGGACAGAAAAATCAAACTTGGGTCAGCCGCATGCAAGGCAAATGCCCTACCCGCTGTGCTATCACTCCAGCCCATAGCACAGTGGTAGGGCATCTTCATTGCACGCAGCTGACAGGGCCAATCTGAGTTCAATTCCTCCACCCCTCTTGGAGAGCCTGGCAAGCTACCTGTGATGTATTCGATATGCCAAACACAATAACAAGTCTCACAATGTTACTGGGCACGCTCGAGCAAATTGATGAACAATGGGAGGACAGTGACAGTGACAGTCCCGAGGACAAAGCAGAGAAATAAGGGAATAAGAAAGGGACAGAGGGCAATAAAAGAAATAATCAGGGAGAAGGGAGGACAAAATGATAGGTTCCGGGACTCCAGGGAAGGTCGGGGTAGATGGAACCTCGACTGCTGCTGCTGCTGCCCCTGCTGACTTCTTCAGACTCCTTACTGCTCTGCCTGAAAGACAGCTCGCCCCCTCATTCCCCCTAGCCACTCAGTGGTTTGTGCTCATATTACTTCTGATCTAGCCACCCAGAGGCATGTGATGGTTCTTTAAAGTTTTCCCAGATGATGGCACTTTCTCCTATTTGCACAGTTGCCCATGTTTAGGTTATAGGTAATATTTTTTGGTTTGGGGCCACACCCAGTGGTGCTCAGGACTGACTTTTGGCTCTCTGTTCAGGGATCACTCCTGGCGGTGTTCATGGGACATTATTCTTGGGGACCAAACCCAGGTTGGCCACATACAGAGACAGAACCTTACCCACTGTACTCTCTCTAGCCCAATATTCATGTTTTAAATGTTCTTTTGCCAGACTGGCCTGGCAGTAACCCATAAAATCACTTTATCCTGACCTTGTGGATTAGAGGCAACAAGGGGAGATGGGACCAAGAAGACTAAGTTGTAGGGTAAAAACAATCTCTAAACCAGTTTCCTACAGATACATGTATGTGTATTAACAATAAACAGTACTCAGAAACCACCTGGGCACCCTACAGTCAGGTCATTTCCAACAGCTCCTGACTTGAAATAGCATTGGGTCACCTGGCTTCAGTCCTATGCAGCCGTACTCCTGCTCCCCACTTCAGGTACAGTCTCATATCAGGCTAGCCTCTAACTCTAAGTACACATTAGAAGTTCTCATGACTTCCTCCTTGAACTTGAAGACACTAACCCTGAATCCAGATTGTTACCTGGGAGTCTGTGACCCCAACCACATGAGACATTCTGAGTCCAACTCAGATTCAATTTATTTGCTACGGAGGTCATCACAGATTCAGAGAAAAATTCACTTCCTAGATTATTATAAGGGAATATAATTCAGAAACACCCAGAAGACAGCGAAGCCTCTATCTGTGTGAAAAGAGAATTGAGATGACCTCTCTAGGAACACTGGTCTACCCTTTAGCTCACTGAACCCCATTATGTTAAATTATTTTATGGAAGCTTCTTTGAATATACATAATGGATAGATTCACTGACTCTTCACAATTGATTTCATGTTCAACCCTCCCTGTTAACCAGAGATTGGATGAGTGGACAGTGAATCAAGAGACAACCAGTTTTTAAACTTAGGTACGATCCAAAAGTCTCTTTATTTTTATTAACATAATACAAACCCTCTTTTTGTTCTCATTTCTTAAAAATTCCAATGATTTTCAGGAACTCAAGAGTGGTTTGAGCAACATATATACGTAAATGTTGTTCATATATATGAACAATATGTATATATATATATCGTTCAATGTATACATATGTGTATACAAATCACTGACTTAATTTCATTTATTTATTTAAATCACTGATTTAAACATATTTAGATGCATATTTACATCATAGTTTCACACTGGTAAACTTGGGAGTATCACACTGGGTCGATTTGAAAGCAGATCAGTGAGCTCTGGAACCAAGTCCAAGTTGAAATGAGTTCATTTTAGAGAGTTGCAAACAAAAAGAAAATTAATGGAAAGAAAAGACTCAACAGAAAAGTAATGTGGGGAAGTGGAGATAAATTACAGGTGTAAGGCTTTTGCCTTGCATGTGGCCTATTCTGATTTTATCTCCAACATATGATTGATATGATACATATGATTCCTTGAGCAAACCAGGAGTGATCCCTGAGCACAGAGCAAGGAGTGAGCCTTGAGCATTGCTAGGTGTGGCCTACCATTCCCTACCCCAATTTAAAAAAAGAAAAGAAGGAAAGAGAAAAAGAAAATGAAACGTAATATGAGGATCACTAGACTGAAATCTAGATATTTTTCTACCCAAAATAAAGAATTTCCTATATGTCCCCTGTGGAAAATAGATTGATTATGGACCTCAGGACTTTGTGGTAGTAACTTGATGATGCTAACTGCTCCCTCCTGGGTCTTGTTCATTGGCAGGCAGGTTTTCAACATTAACCCTTCTCTCTGCTGTGATTTCTTTGTTCTCCAGCTTGAACAACATCAATTCTGCAGACACAAAACGATCAGCTGTCAAGAGTGCTGGCTCAGAAGGAAGTGCCCCCGTCAACAACTCTGTCCTCCCTGTTGACTATAAGAGTTTTAAGACCACTTGGACGGAGGTGGTGCATATCAATCGGGAGAGATGGAGGGCCAAGGTGCCCAAAGGTAATGTGCTCTAAGTCATCTTTCAGAAGGTTCCAAACCACTCAGCACCCGGTTGGAAGTATGCAGCCCCTGATTTTGTAGGTGTTGCAAATTAAGTATTGCCTCAGTATGTCTGTTCAAATTCTGAATGTTTTTATCTACCTTTTAAAAATCTTTACTATGTCTGACACTCAATTCATGTTGAGTGACACAGACTGCCAAGTCTCCTGATGGTATGGCCTTTGTGCTGTAGAGCCTCTGTATTTTTCTTGATATGAAGATTCTACAGTGATTGACTGTTATTTCTTGGTTTCTGCTCAGCTAGCTCATCTTTGCCATTTCATGTAACCCTTATAAGCATGAAGCTTTTATTCCTTTCTCTATTGAAGCAAATTCTGACCATAAGCCATCTCAGCCATTTCCTTGGAATAGAAGGAATATTGAGTTTCTTTTCTCCTTTCTTATTTTCTATTCATAGTTTCCTTTTCCTCATTACTCAGGGTCTTCTGAGATGATGGTAACTTGAAAAAAAAGTAAATTATTGTTAGTGTAAACAGAACAAGATTGAAATATGTATGTTCCTTAAAATCTCAAATTTAGTTATTCAGACCCAACTTTGTGTTTTTGAGCATATATTAAATAACCAACATGTACTAGTGGCTCTTAATGCCATTTAGGTAGGGGCTCAGAACTGAGATTAGAGATGTAAAGCAGTGGAGTCTATTTCCATGGAGAGACACAGACATGGATGACCCATTATTTGTGGAGATGAGACTTCAGAATGGAAGTTTTGTTTTGTATCTATTGAACCCTGGGCCAGGCTGTCTGCTTCCATGTCAAGGATGAAGTCGAAAGTAACAGACTTCCTTATCTTCAAAGCCATTAGTCTTGGGGAGAGGAGGAATTGCAGTGTGGTTTCTTTCAAAGAAAGAATGCAGTTCCTTTACTGGATTTGTGCTCCTCACCAATGAGGTCCCTAGCCTTGACCCCTTATGTTCAACAGATACAAGAGATTTATTACCAAACACACATCACACTTACTTTGTTTGGGGGCCACATCCGGCAATGCTCAAGGCTTATTCCTAGCTCTGTGCTCAGTGGCCATGTCTGGCGGTGGTCCTCGACCTGTATGTGGTGCCAGGGATAAATCCCGGGGCAATCGTGTGCAAGACAAGTGCCTTACCATCTTTACTGCTTCTCCAGTACCAAATATTTCACATTTTTTAGCCACACAGTGTCAACAAGGCATTTACGAAGAAGAGTGAGTCTTCCAATGTGGAAGAGAAGGGACCTTACTTTTGAAGTCATGAAAGGTCCAGCCACTGTGTCTGAATCACAAAATCCTAAGTGACTATTTATTTCAGATGGTGGTTTATATTTATGATGCTTTAAAGGCATAATTGAGCCCTTATCACTTTAGGACAGATGTTGCATCCTGCTCTGTGGAGGAAGCCAAAGGCTCATCCATATTTTAAGAGTAGCCTCTCAGCGTCCATTCAGGCGCTTTAAACATTGAAGGCTTCCCTATTGGCAGGCATTGCAAGCAGCAGTGGCAGCGACTGCATCTTCTCAAAAAAAAATAAAATAAGCTCTCTCTTATAATCAATTACACTCATTACTCTCGAAAATCCAGTTCCTCACGACACGCAATTTAAAGAGGTACTTCAGAATAATTTGTTTGCAATTATCTGGCTTACTAAAATTACCTCTGAAACTAATCACCTGGGGCAGAGCATTAGACAGTTTCTATTCCAGGGCAAAACCACCCCTTTCAAAAGGGCAACTAAACATTAATTTTTAAATCCTATTAGGTATCCTGATCTGCTTAACTCTTTTAAGAGAGTAGAAAGACTTGTCTAATTTTGCTTGGGCTGTATAGAAAGGTATTTAGTAGCCAAGAACTGAAGTGGTCTTGTAGTCTGGTTGAGCTCTGAAGTGTTGTATTAAAAGTAGGGAACCATGGAAGAAAGAAGAGAGCAGAGTTGTGGAGTTACATGTATTTTGTTGGAAGATAGTTAGGTTATCAAAGCAGATTTCAGTTAGGACAAGGGAGAATTTAATCCTGTTTTCGTTGGCAAATTCTACTAGATTCTTTGAGAAATTTTCACTTGGAAGATAATAATATACAGAGTTGATGCAAAAAAATAGAAATAGTATATGTAAACCACTGCATAGCATAGAACCTGCCCATAGTGAATGTTTGAAAAGTGGTAAGTCATTTCAGAAAATTGGAAAAGAAAGTTAGAGATTTGAATGCAAAGTCAGGATGATGTAAAAAATACCACTCTACATTATTTAATTAACATTTCCAGCCTCCCATTGATGTTGATGAATGGCTGTTATTAAGAGATTAAATTTATATCTATTTTTCTCTTAGTCATCGGTTTGTATTAGATTATCCCAGACTTTTGTGAAACCTGATCTCTCCCTACCCCAATGCCCCAATTTAAAGTAAATTTCTCTCCATACTTGAACCTGTGTTGTATTAAACTAATCAGAAATAGGGTTGTTTCTAAAATCTTGCTCTTATAAATCAACCTGATTTACAGAGCTAACACTAGGTCAGATCCCACAGTTTTTAGGAAAGGTCTTAAATCAATATATGCCTTTTTTTTTTAGTTTTTTATGAATTCAAAAATCACTATTCCCCAAAACATATGCATAACATTTGAATATCTAATTAATATCAAAGAAGAGAGCAGAGTTGTGAAGTTACATGTATTTTACATACAATTCAATATTTTCCATTTGATTATTTAAGTTTTTCAAATTTTATTTATTTTGGGAGTTAGGGCCACACCCAGCAGTGCTCAGGGCTTCCTCCTCATTCTTGTGCAGGGATTACTCCTGGCAAGGTTCAGAGGACCATATGGGGTGCCTGAAATTGTACCTGGCTGTGTGCAATATGCTATACTATTTCTCCAACTCCAGTATTTACATTTTTAAACTAAAAAATCTAGTATTGTAATTGTATGTATTTATATTTTAATTGATAAATATAAAAATAGAGAAGAAAATGAAGTTATACAGAACCTCTTCTCCAGCCAGATAGGATTATTGTTGAAATTTTGATATAATTCTTTTTAATATAATGGACCACGTATCTGTATAAGTAAAGAGTTTTCCCATAAGTTAGAATCAAATTGTCTTGTATTTTGTTTTTCAACCCATTTAAGCATTTTTCCTCATATGAAATATTCCTTGAAATGTATTTGAAGTAATTGCGTTCTATGGAATACCAGAGTTGAACTATTTCTATATTAGTGTGTGGTTTCATTTCTTCATTATTGTGCACTTTGTTGGAACATAGATGTTTCTAACATGTTTTAAACAAATTTCAAAGTACTTGAGCCTACCTTTGATTATTTTGCTGGAATGACTTTCTAGATGTGGAATTTCTTTGTCAGAGAAATGAAAAATTTAAATCTCTATATCACTGTCACTGTACTTCCATTGTTCATTGATTTGCTCCAGCAGGGCCAGTAACATCTCCATTGTGAGACTTGTTGTTACTGTGTTTGGTATATCAAATCTTTATATATCCGGATAAATTTCTCTGTAAGATTTTTTTGGGCTTTTTTTGCAATTTTCTATCCCAGTAGGGCTGGAGCGATAGCACAGCGGGTAGGGCGTTCGCCTTACAAGCGGCCAACATGGCCGACCCGAGTTCGATTCCTCCGCCCCTCTCGGAGAGCCTGGCAAGCTACCGAGAGTATTCGATATGCCAGACACAGTAACAACAAAGTCTCCAATGGAGACGTTACTGGGCCCGCTCGAGCAAATCGACGATCAACGGGAGGGCCTTTACCTTTTACCTTTACCTATCCCAGTAGTAGCATACTAAGAGGACCTATTTCTCTACTTCCACTATCTTCCTCATTTTTTGGACTCTCAGGTGGTTGTATTTTTATTATTGCCCATAACTCTTTGCATATTATGTATGGTAATTATTCAGTTGATAAAATATCTTGCAATTTATACTTAGCCCTCATTTTTACACATGCCTTTTAATTTTATGTAGTCATTTTCATATATTCTTATCTATTGTATAGATTACCTCTAATTTTGACAAGAGTTATCTCTATCAACATTGATATTAAATAGTTTGTATCGTGCTAAATAGTGATTCTTGTTTTAAAATTCTGAGATACATATAGGAATTTTTTATTTCTTTAATCATCACCCAGTATTTACTGAAATTATGGCATTTCATTATTATTATTTCACACTCATAGTTTTATTTCTGTTTTTGCTTTGGGGGTCACACACATGGAAGTGCCTGACACCGGGGCTCACTCCTGGCAGTGCTCTGAGACTCAGTGCCAAGTCAAACCCAAGAATGCAGAGCCTATATTCCATCTCGTTGAACTATTTCCCAGACTCTATTTTGGTATTTTTTAATACTTAAATCATTTTACAGTCAATATTTACATCATTTATCAAAAATAAATGTAGTTTATCAGAAATTATTTTGTTTAACACTCACCTGTATTAGTTTCACTACACATTGTTATTTTCCTCCATTTATATTTATTAAATTTGGGGTTTTTTTCTGTCGGCTGAAATACTCTAGCTAAAATTTTTAGAAAGCTCCTGTGGCAGTACATTCTGGTGTCCTGGGTGTCCATGAGTACCTTTCTGTTATGAGTAACAAGAATTGACTATTCATGTAGTATATATGTTTTTGCAATTCTCCCTTCTTCCTTTTTTTCTGTTTATAGGTAGTTTAAGTGTTTCAGAAAATTACTCCAGGGAACAACTAGCCCGATACCATTATAACCAAGAGTCTATAGTATCGTTATTTGAAAGGCAAATTAAATCAAGGAATCGATGTATTTCTCCAAGACTGCACAGCTACTCAGTATGGGATTGAGCAAATCTCAGGAGAACGGTTAATTTATACACCGTGATGGCTCTGCTCTGCCTTAACTCTTGTCTGCCACCTTGACCATCTTCATGATGTTACTCTACCACAGATGATGTGAAATGGATGCAAAAGAAATGAGATTTAACTCTGACATTTGCTTTTTACTAGTTCTGGAAGGTTAAGCTCTGCATATTTGTTGTTGTTGGAACCTGTCAGCACATACAAATTGTGTTCTTGTCTACTTTTCCTCGTGGTAGGAAGGTTTCACATATATATAACTTTACCCTAAAAATAAGAGAATTTCATCACTGTGGCACAGCCTGATTCTTTCTTTTTTCCGATGTGTGCCATTTTGTCTATTTATTTTGAGTGGTATCATTGGATGTTGATGACCAATCCCACCAATGTTGAATATCTCAGAGATAGGAAGAAGGGATAGGGAGAGAGTTGAGAAAGTAAAGGACATTGCTGATCTGCCTCCAGGAACAAGATTGCTTCAGGGAAAGGAATAAGAATGATGCAGCCTTATATCTGGCTGATTATGATGTCATAAGAGCCACCATTCAATAATTTAAGCACTAATTGTTGGCTGTCAGCTGTAGTTGAACCAAAGTAGATTTAGTTCTGAAAATATATTTACCAGTGGTTGTGTGTGTGTGTGTGTGTGTGCTACATACCCATAAAAAATTGGTCTGACTTAGTTGTCAAATAAACTTTTCTTGCTCATAATATTTTTTTCTCAGTTGTAGCAAACCAGAATTTAACACCTTCAGTTTTTATTAAAATTATTTTTAGTGTGGGGCAATTTTGAATGTTGAGCATTTTTCACAAACTTAGTAGGGATTCTGTCAGAGGATTTTAAATTATCTTGCTTAGACCCAAGTTGGCATGAATTTCTCCTCCCCTTGCCTTATTTTCTCTCCATGTAGTAAAAGCAGTCATTATTTTACGCAGTTGCTCTAGTGGTTAAGAAAAACAACATTTATCAAGTGACAACTTTGGGACCGAAGTGATAGTACAGTGCAGTCCTTGCCTTGCACACAGCAAACCTGGGTTTAATCACCAGCATCCCATTTGGTCCCCTGAGCACCATTCGGTATGCCTCCCCACCAAAAAGTCAAATGACAACTTTTCCAAAATAGGGCTTCCACATGCATAAGCTTTTTATATTTTTACAAAGGTCTACATTTCCAAAGATGGAATTTGTAAAGTCAGGTCCGTGGATACACATTTGTGAATCATACCCATTGGACATATTTCATTTAGTCAACAAATACGGTATGAACACCTGCTACTTGACAGGTGATCTTCTACCAAGCTCTGGGAATTAAGTAATAGAAATGGCATTTGACTACTCAGGACACTACAAAAGTTTGAACAGAAACCTGGATAAGTTGGGGTGGGGGTGGTGTGGGTGGTATTACTTCCATGGCCCTTCATTCTACTGAGAATTATATCTCATCATCTTCTGCAAGGACTTTCTTTTTTCCATATATTTCTAAGGAAGTCAGAAGATACTATATGTGCATAAAATTATGTTATTTTGTAAAGAAACATTCCTTTGCCTCTTTAGTATAAATTATAACTACATCCAGCTTGAAAGTATAATGTTATGAAATACTAATGGCAAACATTGGAAATTTAAATCAGTGCTGTCAACCTTGATTGAATGTTAGAATTATTTAGAAATTTAGAAAGTGCTTAAAATACTGTATTCTTACCCATTCCTCCCAAAATCTGATGAAATTCCTCAGAGATAAGGCCAGAGCTTTGGTTTGAGTAGGCGAATTGATGAATCAATTAAGTATGAACACAAATTTCATAATCTATCATTGAGAACTCAAATCTGAGCCACACAAGTGTGAGATGCATAAGAAGTGAGATGAAAACAGAGATTGTAGACATCTGCGCAATAACTCGCCATAAAGCCCTCTGGGCACAGAGGAGATTATATTTGAAGTTTGTTCTCTTTAGCAGCAAAGGAGAACTTTGTCAGATGCATAATCACGTTAGTATTTTTTAATCTGTGAAAGATAGCTCTTTTTGGAATCAAGAATGACCAGGGCAAATAGAGATAACAGCTGATTATGAGGTGTTGGGCATTTTTAACACATAAAGATAAAGAATGCAACATAGAGGTTGATGGAAGGTCATTTGAGCAAATTAAATGCTATATGAGGTGAATCTCCAGACTCTACAGGAAGATTGATCTTTGTAAAGAGCTTTCTATTATAAACACAACTTCTAATACAACTTCACTTCATTGCCTCCCAATATCCTGAGTGATCTCAACTCTATCACTTACCCTTTGCTAAACTCTCTTTAACCATGCTGCCAAACTCAGTTCCCTAGAACAAAACAAGCTCATTCCAGTCTCCTGGCCTTTGCATTTTCTCATTGCTCTGCTAGGAAACCCATTCCTTCAACTATTGTAGGACCAACTCCTGTCATTCAAGATTTGATCAGATTTCAACTTCTCATATAATGTCCCTCCCTCCTGTATATTGATCCTGCTCCATTAATCTGCTTTGATTGACTCTTTTGCAAAGTGGTTTTTACCCTCAGAAGTTATTTTAGTGATTTGTGTATTTCCTTTGATAAGTCTTTTTACTTGCTGTTACATTACCCAAAATGGTGTGAATGCACTGCAGCAAAATAATAAACAGTTGAATTAACAATAGTGTCTTTTCATAAATACTTAACCATATGCAGTTATGCTATGAATTTAATTGAGCAGCTTTAGAGTCTGCTTTCCAAGTAAGCTGACCAGACCCTAATAGTTAACCATACTAGAAGTAAAAATGATGTCTACTAAAAAAAAGGGGGTAAGGCATGTTTTTAAAAAAAGACCTGGGTAAACTAAAAGCCAATTTTTAGTCTTCTGAGACAGCTTGAAGAACAACCAAATTTTATTGTAAGGCTTACCCACCATTTTCCTATGTCAACATTTACAAATACTGGCTTGATTTTGCATTATTGTAGTGGTGATTATTTTCCCTGTCTTCTTGGTTTTTTAATCAGCTATTCATATTTAAGTTTAGAGTCCTAAGCAAATCTATATGAAACTATGATTTTTTTTTGTGGACGTGGGAGGATTTTGTAATGTTTTAAAACTTCAGTTTCATATTTGCAAGGTGGGTAACACTACAATAATAGTAGTCTGCAGAGGATTGTTTTGAGAATCAGGGGAAACAATCTTTGAAAAGCACTTAGCAATTACCAGGCATAAAGGACACTGGTGATCATAGTATTAGTAATGTCAGTGATCGTATTTTATATTAATTATGGCTGTCCTTATTATTACTTTCTGTCTGTCCCACCTAATGTTTTTAGAAATGGTTTCACTACTAACCTTTTATTTTCCTAAAGATCTATGCCTGTATGGCCTGAATCAGTCAGAGCTACACCCAGAACACTCTAAAAATACCATGTCATAATCTAGTGTAGATGATTGTCTTTCTTCAGGTATATGATTCTTCTAATGGCATGGCCATTTTTTGTTTGTTTTCTGTGCCTTTCATAACTTTCCATGGACACAGAAGAGAAAGCCAAGAAGGAAGCCGAGGAAAAAGCTCGCCTGGCCGCAGAGGAGAAGCAGAAGGAAATGGAAGCCAAAAGTCAGGCTGAAGAAGATGCATCCGGCAAAGCTGAGAAAAAGACTTCTGGAGAAGGGAAGAATCACATCAATGGAACCCGAGCGAACAAGAGTGACAACCCTCGAGGGAAAAATTCCAAAGCTGAGAAGTCCTCGGGGGAAAAGCAACAGAATGGTGAGTTGAATTATGCCAATGGAAAACTTTTGTGGGGAGATAAATGCTAATAGATAAGTCGGAAATGGAAGACAGCTGTGCCTTGAAAGAGAGCTCCCACAGCAGGCATTGCCCCGACATCTGTATCAGCTGCTGCACCAGCTCCTCTCAGCAGGCAGGGCTGGGAATCCTAGAAGGATCCTATCAGAAGCAGTCAGAAGCCTGAGCAACCCACAGTCTGGGGAGAATATACCTTTGGGCTCTTCCCAGCTGTTTGGGACACTCTGGCCAGTGCCTGCCTGCCAATAGGGAAAATCTTCAGGAACGATCCTGATGGATTCTGGTGCTTACTGCCTTGTGGAAAAATCAACCTCTGTTGTGGACTGTCCCTAATCAGGCTGGAAAGCAGGTCCACATTAGACCTACCTACCTCAGTATGTATACGTTCATACAGAGAGTGAGTGCATACACTGGGGTGGCCAACTGTCTCAATTTACCTAAGTCTGAGTGCCTTCCACAGCTTCAAGGGTTTTTAGTTTTAAATCCAGAAAGCCTTTAAACACCAGGCAGTGCATGAAGCTGATGATTTTTTTTTAATGCAACAAGTACTTATTACTAACCAGTGCTAAGTATTTGGTTTGGCACTAGGGATTTAAAAATGAAAAAAAATAGTAAAGAGTTTATGATTTTGAAGAGAGAGCAACAATCTCAGAAGTAATTCTAGTGCAGTAGTGCAAAGTGAACAAGAAGTTATGGCCAACTGAGTGCCCACAGACATGAGCAGAGAAAGAGACACTTTGGTCGGTGCTGACTGCAGGATGAAGTAAATGTCAAGGAGGGTTTCAAAAGGCAGTGAGGTCTGAATTGGATTTTAAATGTTGCAGTTTGGTTGTCAGATGGGATCCAGGGATTTCTCAGATGGAGAAGGAGCTCAGCTAACTCCCCCCGCATCAGTTCCCTCCTTTAGTGAAGGGCACAAGGCTAGGAATCTGTGGCCCTCTCACCTCCAGACGGTGGCCAGGTGGTTTCACACTCAAGTCCATAGGTGTGACAGTCACAACTGTGTTTCTCCTTTTCCTGTGGCCTTTGTCTGGTGATGTCATCTTTCACTGTCTTTATCATTTATGCACAATATCACTCAGGGCATTAAAATCACCCACAATGATCTTGTAGAAGGTGTGGTATTCTTTATAGAACTTCTCCAGCTCCATGTAGAACTTCTCGATTTCTCTTTCATCATAATGAGATGTTGGTGCATAGACAACGAAGATAGAAACTGTAGGCAGTGAGCCACATCTATTCAAATGTAAACGTCCGATTCCGGTTGTTAGGCATTCAAATGAATCAATGCTCATGGCCAAGTTTGTGTTGACAAGGACACTGACGCCTCCGATACCTCTTTTATCGCATGTTCCGAGGAATAATTCTTCTCCAGTATCGAAAACGGCATGGTGAGATTCGTGCCTTCTTGTCTCCGTCAGACCAATGATGTCGTACTTGATCATTCACGCTTGTACCATCAGGTCCTCTATGGATGCATCTGATGCTAGCGTATGTGCATTGAAAGTACAAACGATCATTTTTGTCTTCCTTCATTGTGGCAGCCTAGTTCGGCCTTGAGATTTTATCGGCCTCTCCTTTCTCATCCTTCTCAGTGCTGCCATGTCGGTGAAGCCTTCAGTGTCAGGTGAATGAGACCAGTTGTAGTTACTGGTTTTGGCATATCGAATACACAATGGATAGCTTGCCAGGCTCTTCTGTGCGGGCAGAATACTCTCGATAACTTGCCAGTCTTTCCGAGAGGGATAGAGGCTTTTGGAGCGACCTCTAATCACCCTTGTAGGTGTTACCATATATGAACCCTATAATGCCAAGATAGGACTGAGAAGATCAGCTGAAGAACTTCACATCGGAACCCATGGCCTAGAATGGAACAAACAGGGTGAGAGACTGTCTGAGTTCATCATGTCGACCAGGACCATCCATGGTAACTCACAGTTCCAGAAGGCAGAATCTAAACGTTGGACATGGGAGTCTCCCAGTGGACGATTCCACAACGAAATAGACCACATCATATTCAATCGATGGTTTTGCCTGACCGATGTCGCTCTTGTCCCAAAACTCGGAACAGGATTGGACCACCATCTCCTTTGTGCAAAATTCTACTTCACAGAGCGGGGAGAAAGGGCTGCAAAGTTCAAAAAGAGAACTCCCAGAACGACCACCAACTGGGAAATCTTTGGCACTATTGCGGCAACATGGGAAGATGCCATTGTTGACAACATTGATGAGGAATACAATCGACTGGTTCAGCACCTCCATGAATGTGCGAGGAACGCCAAGAGAGAGATAGCCACAAAAAATCGCCTATCTTCGAAAACTCTTGAGCTAATTCGCCAGCGTGGATTGGCGCATGCCTCAGGCAACCGAAAGCTAACATCCAAGCTCACAAAGCAGTGCAGAGATGCGATCAAGGAAGACCTCAAAGAGAGAAGAGCAGAAGTACTGGTAGATGCGGCAGAAGCTGGGAAAAATATTCGTAACGCCCGTCTGTCCTTCGCCAACTACAAGACCAAGATGACTGCCCTCCGACGTCCTGATGGATCCATCACATCCTCCAGAAAGGCAGCGGAGAAGATTATCCATGACTTCCACTCAAATCTCTTTGATAGCCATGTCCACTTGCCGACATACCAAATTCCACAGGATGGATATGTCATTCCCAACGTTCTCCCTTCCAAAATCCGACACGCCATTTCGTCGGTAAAGAAACAAACAGCACCCAGCCCAGACAAGGTCAGACCTGAACACCTGAAGAACCTGCCATCAGTACTCATCAATACACTGGCTCGGCTCTTCACTCGCTACCTGTCTGAATGCAAGGTTCCGTCCCAATGGAAAACTAGCAGGACCGTACTACTGTTCAAGAAGGGAGACATCCATGACATTGGCAACTATTGCCCTATCTGCCTATTGTCTGTCATCTACAAGTTGTTCACTCGAGTCATCCTAAATAGGATTGGCAGAACACTAGATGAAGGACAACCATGTGAGCAAGCCGGGTTCCGCAAAGGATTCAGCACCATCGACCATATCCACACGATAACCAAGCTCATTGAGATTTCTTTGGAGTTCAAGATGCCGCTCTGTTTAATGTTCATTGATTTAAAGAAGGCCTTTGATTCTGTTGAGATGGAATCGGTCACTGAAGCCCTAGCCAATAAGGGCATTCAAGCCCAATACATCAAGATCCTCCGTGAGCTGTATTGCGGATTCACTACCAGGATCTCACCATTCTACAAAGAAGTGATCATTGATGTTAAGAGAGGGGTTCGGCAGGGTGATACCATTTCATCGAAATTCTTCAGTGCCACCCTCGAGAACATCATGCGACGACTGGAATGGGAAGGAATGGGAGTGAAGATAGATGGTCGGCAACTACACCACCTCCGCTTTGCTGATGACATTGTTTTAATAACACCAAACATCAGCCAAGCGGCACAAATGCTGGCCAACTTTGACCGTGAGTGTGGAAAGGTAGGACTACAGCTGAATCTTACAAAGACAATGTTTATGAGAAACAGCCTCGTTCCTGATGCCCCATTCGCTCTCAATAGAACGACCATCTCCGAATGCAACAGCTATGTGTACCTAGGTCGAGAAGTCAACATGACAAATGACCTGGCACCCGAGCTGCACAGGAGGAAGAGAGCGGCTTGGAACACCTTCAAGAACGTCGAAGAAATAACTAAGAGGACGAAGAACCTCCGGCTCCGGGCACATCTCTTTGACTCCACTGTTCTTCCTGCATTAACATATGCCTCAGAGTCCTGGGCCCTACACAAACAAGATGAGAACGCTATTAAGGTCTCCCAAAGAAGAATAGAAAGAGCTATGCTTGGAATATCACGTTTCACTCAAATGAGAGAAAGAATCCGGAGTTCTGACATCCGTTGACGATCAAGAATCAGGGACGCTGTCTCATTTGCCAAGGTGTCGAAAATCAGATGGGCTGGTCACGTAATGAGACTTAAAGACGACCGCTGGACTAGAGCTGTTACCGACTGGATTCCACGGGATGTCAAAAGACCGCGTGGCCGCCCACCTACCAGATGGTCAGACTTCTTCGTCAAGATCATGAACGATCAGTTTGAGGCCCTTCATGTTCCCAGAGCGAACAGATGCCATTGGGCTACACTAGCACGCGACAGGGACAAATGGAGACGTTACTGGTGCCCGCTCGAGCAAATCAACGACTAACAGGAAGTTAAGTGACTTAAGTGATTAAGTGATCACTCAGGGCATGGGACACTGGTGAACTTCCAGTGATAATGATGGCAACCCAGAGATATAAAACAGCATTTGTTGTCATACACCTGATGCTGTTTCAGTTTTATCTTTACAGATTCACTTTCTTACCTTCCATGACCCACCAAGCGACCTATTCTAGGTTTTTTTTATTACGTAGTTCAGGAAAAGGAGAAATAGGTAGAAGGCACTTAACACTATCAGTATTTTTTGTCTGGCTCTTTTTACAATGCTCTAGGGTTTTTTTTTTCTCTGCTTATTTTTACAATGGATGAACATAACATGTAGAATCAGAAAACAATATTTAAATACTTATAATAATAATAGCTCATACTGTTGTCTGGAGATAGTACAATGGTAGTGTTCTGACCTTGCATGCAGCCAAATAAGGATCAATCCCTTATAGCATAGTCCAAGTAATGCCAGGAGTGATCCCTGAGCACAGAGCCAGGAGTAAGCCCTGAGCACCACTTGGTGTGGTCCAAAAGGTAAACAGAAAGAAAAATAGCTGATGCTGTGTCCAAAAAATTTACATTCATTTCCCCCCAATAACCCTTATGGCTATCTGGGAGCTAGGAAAGACCATGGTCTAGCTTTTCAGCACTTCATTAACCTAATTTCAAAAACTGCATTACAGCCCAGAAAAGAAAAGTTCAATTTAATGAGGTTTGATGGTATGCCTGTTGAAATTTTAAGTAGCAGTGCAAAACATTCTTCTCTTACCCTCTCCCTATTCCAGAGCTTAAGATTGTGTATGGCTGGGGAGGGGGAAGGTATTGGGAGGGAGGGAAGAGACAGAGAGATCAAAGTCAGAAAGTCAGTGATTCAAATATGAGCTCCACTGCGTATGGAGTTATGTTATACAGATGAACTCAGTCAGGTAAGTGTGTGGTAAGCTTAGCTCTCCACACACTTGCCAGGCCAGGTGGACCCAGCTCTTCCCCTCACCACCAACCTCGTTCCCGACCTCCAGAGTGACACAGAAGGATTGTGTCCAGTGGCAAATACATGCCAGGTGGGCTGGAGATTGGAGCACTGGGGGACAGAGATGTGCATGCTTAGCTCCTACCAAATGAGCCTCCCCTTCCCAAAAGATGAGCATGGATGACTTGTGAGAGATGCAAGGAAAGATTTTCCTCTGTACTTTTTGTTAGAAAGGAGTTGTTTTAAAATAACTTTAAAAAAATGGCTTTCCTGAGCCAGAGAGATAACATGGATTAAGACATTGACCTAGAGTGCAGATGACCCCAGTTGTATCCTAGCCACTACCTCTGGTCTCCTGAGCACTCCCAGGAGTGATCTCTGAGCACAGAGCCAGGAGTAAGCCCTGAGCACTGCCAGGTACGGCCACACACACACACATACGCACAATTACTTAAATTCTTCATGTGTGCCAGGCATTGTACTTGGCATTTTCTTTCCACCTTATTAACATTCATGTATACCTTTAAATTTTCTTCCTAAGGTAACATTTCCTTATAACATTATATATATTTCAGGTGTATTGACATTTTTTAAAACACCAGCATTTCTAGAGAATATAAGAAGCTTTAATCAAGGGATCATATAATTGAGTTTGCCGTTAAAATGAACAGGAGAATTGAAAACAGCTTAATAAGCTTTCTGACTGTTCTTTCTACAGCAACTTGAGCCCATTTAGAAAACTTGGCAGTGAACATATCAAGGTTATTATTGCATTCTTGTGTCCATTGTATGTTGGTATATCCAACAGAAAAAAAAAACCCTGTTGTACTTCTTATTTTACCTACTCTAAGTCAAAATAACTCCCTGAGAAAGAGACTTGGAGAGCTTAAATCAGCTCTTCACCACCACTGGTCCATGGGTTGGTGCTGCTTTGCAATGAAGAAAGGCTGAACTCCAGTGGTGGGAGCCACTTACTTGTTTACAACCAACAGTTGCTAGTCTGCAGGTGTGGAAAAGGTTGTAAACACTGCTTCAGATGGTTTCTTTAAGGTCAAGCAACAGTGAAGGAGAAATTGTCAGTTTTAATTCAGACCTTGGTGAGTGAAATTTCTAGATTCCAGAACATCCCTGTTTTCAAGTTTCTGTGCTGTTAAGGATACTGAAGAATCAAACAAAAAATTGAGATTTAATTATTCCCCACCAGACAGTTATGGTATATTTATTCCAGGAGGTGAAACATTTTTTCTGTAAAGTACTGGAGAGTAAATACTTTATTCTGTTTTTATATTTTTGGTGTTTGGGCCATACCTGATGATGCTCAGGAGTTACTTCCTCTTTGCACTCAGGAATCACTCCTGATGGTGCTTGGGGGACCAAATGGGATGCTGGAGATTGAAGACAAACGCCCCATTCGCTGTATTATCTCTCCAGCCCTGAGAGTAAATATTTTAGATTGTACAGCCCACACAGTCTCTTTTGTAATTACCAACTTCTGCCATTTTAGCACAAAACAGTCAGATATAAGTGTTGACCAATTGAGAGTGGCTATACGCCAATAAATCTTTACTTATGGAAATTATAATTTGAATTTTACATAATTTTCACATATTTTGAAGTGCTCCTCTTATTTTGCCCAACCATTTAATAATACAAAGTTTTTTTTAGTTTGGGGGCCATATAAAACCAGACTGAGTCCAGAGAAACCAATTAACATGAATATGCTGGTCACAGGGATTTTAGATTCTGAGAGGGGTCTAAATACCCAGGAAGAGCAGTCATTGGTTTATTAAGACAGTTATTAGGGAGAACTTTAAAGAAAAAACAGAGGCCCAAGTCTTCAACCAGATGCATCTGTTTCTCAACTATGTATTTCCCAGAGTAAGCACCTGTCTACCATTTCCCTTAAAAATTAAGTAGTAAATGAGAGGTGGGAAAAGAAATCAATTTAGGGGCAATAATAGCAGTTTGGGACTATGTTGCAGCAGCCTAATTAAAGTGATTTATAACTACATGGAGAACTCTTTAGTTTCCTCCTATTTATTGGGTAACAGCTCACACTGGCCATTACTCCATAGACAACCCAAGGGAAATTACCTAATGGATCTGCTCAACCAACATCATCAAACAAGCACGTGTCACTTTCCCAGCACACCTCTTTGTGGCTGCCTAAGATATTTCCAGGCTGGAGTAGAAACACCTGCTTAGGTATTTCTACTGTTACCAGTTATTAAATTCCTCCAACTTTGGTTTCTGTGAAGATACTTCCTCTCTCAGCTTCCCCAGCCTTGACTAAGAAGGCTGCTGGCATCCAGCAAACCAAATAGCTCCTGTTGACTTTGGGAAGATAACTGGTCTTGCTGCAGATCTAGGGAGAGAAAGTTCCATTGCCGGGCAACTTTCATGGCAACTTTTAAGATAACGTGATTAGAGGTAGGAAGGTGCACTTAGAAAGAACTATCATTTTTTTCTGCAGAAAATTTGATTAACTATATGTATGCCATCCTTGCAAACAGGGGAAAGTCTGTAGGCTGTTTTATGAAATTTCCTTGGAATCTGTCTAGTCATTGATGATGGTAGAGGCTGATGCCTAAGAGCTTCACTTAAGGTTGCCTCCATCTTGGTCAGAGTTCACTCCCCTTTTCTTCACTCCCTGTAGTCACTTCATTTTAAGAATTACAAATAATAAAAAAAAAAACAAGGACTATAAAGAGAGCACAATTTCATCCCAGTTCCCACATATGGTCCCTTGAGAAACTCCAAAGTGATCCCTGAACACAGAGCCAGGAGTAATCCCTGAGAACCACCAGGTGTGACTCCAAAACAGAATGGTGTTTCACTAATAAAAATTATAAAATAAAAAAAAGAATAGCACTTAAAAAAAAAACAGAAACAGAAACAAACGAATACGAGGAATTTTGGAAAGCTTGTTGAATCCTAGCTTTACTTATGATTTGTCAGATTCCTTTAAGAATACTTTGTAGAATATTTCACATGGCTTTGAATTATTCTTCAGTAACCATTTCTTTATAAAAATTTAGGTTCAAGCCACTTAGAAATGTCAACAGAAGCAAACAATAAGCTGCCACCTGAACTTGATCTTCATAGCGCTGTTGCACAATCTGCCTTAGAAGATTTACAGAGCCATAAAATAGAGATTGTAATACAAGGTCTATATCAGTGCTTCATAATAGACTTCAGCAGAATAATTTTGTAGACAAATTGATCATTTATTCAAATGTCAATCAGATAGCTTAGGCCAAATATACAGTAGCTACCAAGAATAGTTCGGCTACCATTCATACTTACAAGTTAGGGGCAGAGGTGGGGTTGTATGGTGTGTTCAGAAGCACAGGTAGATACACAGTCCTGTGGTCGGTACCATAGACTTCCCACATGGGTGACCACGTGACTGCAGTGAAGTTAATCATTTAGTGAACCAGTTTTTGGCAAAGTCATCTACTTTCAATAATAATGCTTTCATAATAGAGTTGTTGTAAGAATTTAATGAAATAATTGTCATAAAATATTTAGCATACTTCCTGGCATAAGGCAAATCAAAGAAGAAAAAAAGAGAGAGAAATTATAAATTATCACTCCTGACTTGGACCCTGATTACTCCCAGTTACAGTTATTAGAGTTTGCAGCTTCAGTAAGTAGCAATAATTTAGTTAGCTTATTTTATTTTATTTTTTCTTGTTAGGCTGCACCCAGTGGTGCTTTGGGCTTACTCCTGACTCTGCATTCAGGGATCACTCTTAGTGGTGCTCTGGGGACCATATGTGATAGTTGGGAGTGGGTTGACTGTCTGCAAAGCCCTACATACCGTACTATCATTTTGTCCCCTTTATTTTACTCTTTTAAATTCTATCATGCCCTTCAGTAGTATTAATATTTAAGCTTTAGGCCATGTGATATTACTATAATCCTCTGTACTCCTTGAGTGCTAATCCCGTTCATCCACTGTGAAAACTGTTCTCACACATTCAGATGTGTAATAGTAATCTATTCTAGTTTGTATGCAGGCTTAAAGGAAATATACCATTAGTAACAGAGTTGAGAAAAAAATACAAAATTTGAGAATATGAGTAGAAATGTAACCATATCCTTTCATACTGTGTGCCTACCATACTGATTCAGTGATCTCTGAATGCAGAGTCGGGAGTAAGCCCTAAGCACCACTAGGTGCGGCCTAACAAGACAAAACAAAATAAAATTTTGTTGACTAGACCTTTCATAGATTATTTAATTATGTTAGACAGAGGAGAGGCCAGGAAAAAAACATTTTTTTTCTAAAGGGGGAAGCTCTATTGCAATTATTCAACTAACCATTGTAGCACCAGAGAAGCCCTAAACAATTGCAATTATTTAACTGATCATTATAGCACCAAAGAAGCCCTAAACAATATGAATATGTCAATGTGATGAGGTCCAATAAAACTACTTACAAAATAGATAGTGGGAAGATAAACTCACAGGCCATAATTTACTGGCTTCTACTCAAAGAAAACATGCTGTATTTAACTTAGCATTTATTATCTAGTTAACACTAGGTACTGTGAAGTTACGTGCTAACTTGTTGAATTTTTTTCTCCTAGTGGAGTTAACCCCCAAATAACCTTTTATTTACCTTTAGGGCATAACGGGCTCTTCTCTACTCTAACCTAAAATTTTTATTTTAATGTATGTTTAAAATTCCTAAAAATACTCAGTTCTTTAAAGGTTCTAGAAGTATCCTCAGTCTCTCCTGAGTTCTCCCATAAATAAGTTAGACATTTTTTAAATGGCCATTATGTTTCAGTAAGTTTATTCATTAAATATCATCTATAACTTTTTAGAATAATAAATATATTGAGTGATATACCAGATATTACAGTCAGTGTATTAATTCACCCTTACATTGTGCTCAGAAAATGGGCATTATTTTCATTTTTCAAATAAGGAAACTGAAACCCTTAGAAGTATTATGATTATTAATTAATATACATTTTAATCCATATTTTTCCCCATTCCAGAGGCTATCGGTACAACCAAACTACCTTCTTAGAAGATAAATATTTTGACTTAAGTACAAGCCTATTTAACAGATATTTTAAGCTCTAATTTATAAATCACAATACCAGTTCCTGAGCCTTTGTATGAGCTAACAGAAGATATTTACAATCAAACACATCCCCTCATGACTAAAAGTATATTGTACTTTTTGTTTTCACTTTGATAGGTTTAATGATATTTATAACTTCCTACTTAGCTGTCTACATATTCTGTTTGCCGTGTTTATTGCTTTCAGGTGACTTAAAAGATGGTAAAAATAAGGCAGACAAGAAGGATCAATCCAACGTCGGAAATGACTCAAAGAAAACAGATGGTAAGAGCAGAATTCCATTACTTTCTTCCATAAAAATATGTGATTTAATGAAAGGTTCTTAGAATTACACCTAAAATTAAATAGTAGTGGTAAATATATTCTAACCTTCTGTACTGGAAAAACCATTTCACTAGATTTAAGGAGTATTATCTTTTTCTCAATAATTTAAAAATTGAATGTTGTGTCATTTTTTTCCTGCACATACTTTCTTCATCACAAATGCATTCTGTACTCTTGCTTTTTCCATTTGCCATTTTTCATTTTATATTTTGTAAGAATTTGGTTCTGGACTTGCTTATTCAAATAGAATGGAATACAAAATTTCTATTATGAATTGTGCAACCTAAATGAGAAAGGTCCCATGTCTTCATTGTTTTGAGTCTTGAATGAGTTTTTATTTTTGGTGAAAATGAAACCAAAAATTTATTTAGCATTTTCATTATGTTGAAAGGGCAACATACATGAGAACATGTGCAGCAGTGGGTTTGGTCAGAAGAGGGGCAAGTTCTGAATGACATATTCAAACCAAGTAGCATGAACCCACATGGTATTGAGCTTCCTGAGCAAAGCTTTTCACAAGTGCTACCTTGTTCATTATAAAGCCTAAATGTTGAGGTATAGTCTCCAGATTTTGAACTTTTTTTAAAAATTTTTTTTATTAGTGAAACACCATGAGGTACAGTTGTAGATTTACAATTTTTTTGTGCTTGGGTTTGATTATACAATGATCAGATACCCATCCCTCCACCAGTGCCCATTTTCCACCACCATGGATAATATCCTCCCACCCTCATCCCCCCATCCCCCCCTGCCTCTGTGGCAGGGCAATCCCCTGTGTTCTCTCTCTCCTTTTGGGTGTTGTGGTCTGCAAAAGAGGCATTGAGTGGCAAACATGTTCAGTCCATAGTCTGCTATCGACATGCATCTCCCCTCCTGGGAGGATCCTCCAAACACCCTTTATTTGGTGTTCCCTTCTCTATCTGAGCTGCCCTTTCCTCTAGAATGCCCGACTGGCCACTAAGCTATGGAGTAATCCTCCTGGTGCTGATCTCAGCTATTCTTGGGTATTAATCTCATATTTTGTTACTTTATATCCCCCAGATGAATGCAATCTTTCAATGTCTATCCCTCTCTTTCTGACTCATTTTGCTTAGCATGATACTTTCCATGTTGTACCACTTGTATGTAAATTTCATGACTTCATCTTTTCTAAGAGCTACATAGTACTCCATTGTGTAGATGTACCAAAGTTTCTTTAACCAGTCATCTGTTCTTGGGCACTCAGGTTTCTTCCAGTTTCTGACTATTGTAAAGAGTGCTGCAATGAACAAACAAGTGCAGATGTCACTTCGACTATACATTTTTGCCTTTCTGGGATATATTCCCAGGAGTGGTATTGCTGGGTCAAATGGGAGCTCAATTTCTAATTTTTTGAGAATCGTCCATACTGTTTTCCAGAAGGGCTGAACCAGTCGACATTAATACCAACAGTGAAGGAGTGTCGCTTTCTCGCCACATCCACGCCAGCATCGGTTGCTTTTGTTCTTTTGAATGTGGGCCAGTCTCTGAGGTGTGAGATGGTATCTCATTGTGGTTTTGATCTGCCTCTCCCTGATGATTAATGATGTAGAACATTTTCTCATGTGCTTTTTTGCCATTCAGATTTCTTCTTTGAGAAAGTTTCTGTTCATTTCATTGCCCCATTTTTTGATGGGGTTGGATGTTTTCTTCTTGTGGAGTTTAACCAGTATTTTGTATATCCTGGATATCAACCCCTTGTCGGATGTGTGTTCGGCGAATATCCTTTCCCATTCTGTAGACTGTCTTTGTATTTTGGTCACTGTTTCTTTGGAGGTGCAGAAGCTTCTTAGTTTAAGATAGTCCCATTTATCTATCTCTGTTTTCACTTGCTCAGTCAGTGGCATGGCATCTTTGAAGATACCATTAGCTTCAATGTCATGGAGGGTTTTGCCAACTTTGTCTTCAATGTACCTTATGGTTTCTGGTCTGATGTTGAGGTCTTTAATCCATTTTGATCTTACTTTTGTACATGGTGTTAAGCAGAGTTCTGAGCCCATTTTTTTGCATGTAGCCATCCAGTGATGCCAGCACAATTTGTTAAAGAGGCGTTCCTTACTCCACTTCACATTACTTGCACCTTTATAAAAGATTAGATGATCATATGATTGAGGGGAGATGTCAGTGTTTCAACCCTGTTCCATTGGTCTGCAATTCTGCCTTTGTTCCAGTACCATGCTGTTTTAATTATTACTGCTTTGTAGTACAGTTTGAAGTTCAGGAGGTTGATTCCTCCCATTTTCTTTTTCCTAAGAATTGCTTTAGCTATTCGTGGGGGCTTATTGTTCCATATAAATTTCAGGAGTGTTTGCTCCATTTCTTTGAAGAATGTCATGGGTATCCTTATAGGGATGGCATTGAATTTATACAATGCTTTCGGTAGTATTGCCATTTTGACAATGTTAAGTCTCCCGACCCATGAGCAGGGGATATCTTTCCATTTCCTCATGTCCTCTTTTATTTCCTGAAGTAGCGTTTTGTAGTTTTCTTTGTATAGGTCCTTTACTTCCTTAGTTAAGCTGATTCCTAAGTACTTGATTTTCTGGGGCACAATTGTGAACGGGATTGTTTTTTTCATGTTACTTTCTTCTCTCTCACTGTTTACATATAGGAAAGCCATGGACTTTTGGGTATTGATTTTATAGCCTGCAACTTTACTATACGAGTCTATTGTTTCTAGGAGTTTTTTGTTGGAGGTTATTGGGTTCTCTAAGTATAGTATCATATCATCTGCGAATAGTGAGAGCTTGATTTCTTCCTTTCCTACCTGAATGCCCTTAATATCTTTTTCTTGCCTAATCGCTATTGCAAGTACTTCCAGTACTATATTGAACAGCAGTGGAGATAGTGGGCATTCTTGTCTTGTCCCTCATCTTAGAGGGAAGGCGCTCAGTTTTTCCCCATTGAGGATGACGCTTGCTGTAGGTTTGTGGTAGATGGCTTTAATTATGTTGAGGAAGGTCCCCTCTATACCCATTTTGGCTAGGGTTTTCATCATAAAGGGGGGCTGGATCTTGACAAATGCTTTCTCTGCATCTATTGATATAATCATATGCTTTTTATCTTTTCTTTTGTTGATATAATGGATTATGTTGTTTGATTTCCGAATGTTGAACCATCCTTGCATCCCTGGGATGAATCCTACTTGGTCATGGTGTATGATCTTTTTGATGAGTAGTTGGATTCTATTTGCTAGGAGTTTGTTGAGGATCTTTGCATCTGTGTTCATCAGGGATATCAGTCTGTAATTCTCTTTCTTTGTGGTATCTCTGTCTGCTTTTCGTATCAGTGTGATATTTGCTTCGTAGAAACTGTTCAGAAGTGTTTTTGATATTTCAATTTCGTGGAAAAGCTTAAAGAGGATTGGGAGTAAGTCCTCTTTAAAGATTTGGAAGAATTCACTAGTGAATCCATCCGGGCCAGGACTTTTGTGCTTGTGGAGACTTTTTATTACCATTTCAATTTCCTTGATGGTGATAGGTCTGTTCAGGTATTCCAGGTCTTCTTGGGTCAGCCTTGGGAGTCTGTAGGAGTCTAGGAATTTATCCATTTCCTCGAGGTTTTGATGTTCCATGGCATAAAGTTTCTCAAAGTACTCCCTGAGGATCCTTTGAATTTCTGTAGTTTCTGTTGTAATGACCCCCTTTTCATTTCTGATTCGGTTTATTAGGGTTTTCTCTCTCCCTTTCTTTGTGAGTTTTGCTAGAGGCTTATCAATCTTGTTAATTTTCTTGAAGAACCAGCTCTTGGTTTCATTGATCTTTCGGATTGTTTTTTGGGTTTCCATCTCGTTAATCTCTGCTCTGAGATTTATTATTTCCTTTCTCCTGTTCGGGTTGTGCTCCTTTTGTTGGTGCTTCTCCAAGCTCTTAAGCTGTGAGGTTAGGTTACTTATGTGTGCTCGCTCCTCCTTCCTGAGGAATGCTTGTAGAGCTATAAAATTTCCTCTTAACACAGATTTTGCTGTGTCCCATAAGTTTTGGTAACTCGTGTTCTCATTTTCATTCGTTTCTAGGAATCTTTTGATTTCCTCTTTGATTTCCTGTCTAAGCCACTCGTTGTTCAATAGCGCACTGTTCAATTTCCAGGTGTTTGATTTAGTTTTCTGTTTTTGTGTGTGATTTACTTCTAATTTCAGCGCATTATGGTCTGAGAAGATTGTTAATACAATCTCTATCTTCTTAATTTTATGGAGGCATGTTTTGTGGCTCAGCATGTGGTCTATCTTGGAGAACGTTCCATGTACACTTGAGAAGAATGTGTATTCAGCTTTTTGTGGATGAAGTGTCCTGTATATATCTACTAAGTCCCTTTCTTCCATTGTTTCCCTCAGATGAAGTATGTCCTTGCTAAGCTTGAGTCTGGTTGATCTATCAAGAGGTGACAAAGCGGTGTTGAAGTCTCCCACTAGTATTGTGTTGCTATTGATGTCTTTTTCCAAATCTATGAGTAGTTGTTTTAAGTACTTTGCTGGTCTCTCATTAGGTGCATATACATTTATTATTGTAAGTTCTTCCTGTTGTACAGATCCTTTGATGAATAAGAAATGGCCTTCACTGTCTCTTATGAACTTCCTCACTCTGAAATCGATGTGGTCTGATATTAGGATGGCTACCCCAGCTTTTTTATGGGAGCTGTTTGCCTGTAGGATTGTTTTCCAGCCTTTGACTCTGAGTCTGTGTTTGCTTTGACTATTGAGATGTTTCTTGCAGGCAGCAGAATGTTGGGTTCAATTTTCTAATCCATCCTGCCACTCTATGTCTTTTAATTGGTGCGTTTAGCCCGTTAACATTGAGAGAGATTATTGTTATGGGATTTTGTTCCATTGTTCTGTTGAAATTTGGTGTGTTTGAGGGGCCTTTCTTGCCTTAAAGTAGCCCATTTAGTTGTTCTTGTAACCACGGTTTTGAGTCTATGAAGTTCCTGAGCTGTTGTTTGTCTGTGAAACTGTGTGTTGTTCCTTCTATTATGAATGAGAGTCTCGCTGGGTAAAGTATTTTTGGGGAGGCATTTATTTCATTGAGTTTTTTCACTATGTCCCACCACTGTTTTCGGGCCATGAGGGTTTCATCAGAAAAATCAGCTGTGAATTTTAAGGATGCTCCTTTGTAAGAGATTTCTTTCTTCGATCTTGCTGCTTTCAGAATTTTGTCTCTGTCTAAGGTTTTGGTCATTTTGATCAGAATGTGTCTTAGGGTATTTTTATTCGGATTTCTTCTAGCTGGTACCCTTCGGGCCTCCTGAATATGGTCACAAGTTTTCTTCAGCTCTGGAAACGTTGTAGCAATGATGTTTTGACAGTTTCTTCTTCATCAAGGTTTTCTTCCTGTCCCTCTGGGACTACAATAATTCTTATGTTACCCCTCTTGGCTTCATCACGATCTTCTCTTGCCATCTGTTCCCGAATTGTGAGTCTCTTTTCCATTTTCTGCTCTTTTCTGGAGAGTCTCTGAACTTCATCTTCGAGCTCACTGATTCTGTTCTTAGCAGCTGTTACTCTGCTGCTGAGGCCTTCCACTGAGTTTTTCAATTCGCCTACGAGATTTTTCAGGTCTGACATTTCCGATTGCATTTTCCTCATTTCTGCCTTCAAATCCTCTTGTCTTCTATTGGCATTGCTTTCCATTGTTTCTTTTAGTTCCCTAAGCATCCTAAGTAGCTCCCTTCTGAATTCCTTGTCAGAGAGGTGGTCTAACACTACAGTACTGTTGGTGTCATCTGGGCTAGACTCTTCAATAAGAAAGTTTGGTGGGCTTTTGCGTTGCTTTACCATTGTGAGAAGTGTGGTTTAGTCCTTCACGTTCACTGTTACTATTCTGCTCGATATGTAGTGTGAGTTAAAATAAGCTTATGAGTTATTGGCTACTGTGTTTCTAGTGACTGGGCTAAACTAGAGAAGTTTCCATCTAAGAAGGTAGCTTATGGTTCCTATGGCATATGTAGTGGGAAAATATTTTGTGGCCTCGTTAGCGGCTCCGGAAAGAGTCCCTGGCACTGAGCAAGGAGTTGGGAACGTCTACAGTTGGAATGAGGAGCCGTTCAGCTTTGTTGCCCAGAGCTGGGCCTCCGTGCCTGTCCCGCGCAGATCAGGGGAGAAAACCGGCTTTCTAGGAGATGGAGCTAGCTGTGCATGCGCAGAAAGGGTCCCAGGCCCTTGGGGGCGGGCTGTATCTGGTTGGAATAGGAGCTGTTCAGCTTGGTTGCCCAGAACTTGGCCTCCGTCTCCGTCCCGCGCAGATCAGGGGAGAAAACCGGCTTTCTAGGAGATGGAGCTAGCTGTGCATCAGACTTTGTACTTTAATACTGAGAAACAAACTATGCTTGCACTTTATGTAATCTCTTGTTTTCCTTATAATATGGGCTCACTCCTAGTTAATTCTCTAAAGCATGTTTATGATATTAAATGAAAAATTAAAGCTTCAAGAAGGTGGTTTTGGTAGTCTTTGACTTTCTTTGATTCTTAACTTTCTGGGAATATCTGAGAAACTAAGCCTTTTGCATAGTTTAGTTAGAGTGTCATTAAAGAACAGATATTGAGGAAAGCAATTTTGAAGTAAGAAGACATAGAGATGCAGTTCTCACACATCTGTTAAAATGGAAACAGTCCCTTCAACATTCATTTCTAAGTCATTTTGATATACTTTCTTTATTCAACTGCTTGACATCATTTATCAAATCTTACCTTTTAGGATCACTCAAATAATTCATGTCAGGTGTCTCACCCTGCACAGAGTATCTGGGAACACGTGTATGTTTTCACCAAGTTGTTTATGCAAATAGAACCACTTACCTGTTAAATATAGGCTCCTTAAATGATTGTGACTAAGATGTGAATTACGGAAGTAAAAATGACATTCATTTTAGTCGGATTCTGTTATTGGAGAATTCAATCAAATACCTTTTTGCCAGACATAATTAGAAACAAGTCAGAAGCCAGAAAATGTACAATAGAGGAAAATAGTATAGCTGTAAAACCACCCCCTGGACACATGCTTCATCCTGCATCTGGCACTTGAAATATAAATCAAGTCACAAAACTTTCATATGGGTCTTGAATATTGTTACCCTTCTGTATTGTACTATAAATGCCACTTCTGTTGTTACAATATGTGTATTGATAACTTTAATAACACTAAGATATTTTATTTCACTTCTGTCTTTCTACTAAATTTTTAATTTTTAATAATTTTAGAATATTTTGAGGTGGTATTAGATAAATACATTATTTTTTAGTGACGTTTAGGGAAAGGTACTTCCTTACATAGGTTAGGGAATTCCTTTATGAGTACAAGTACATTTCAGTGAATGTGAGATGGAATCAAATTTTTGATGAAGATATAATGTTAAGTGAAGTAACCATAAGAAGAACAACAAACACAGGATGATCTCACTAATCTGTGGTATATAGAGTAAGTAATTGGATGAGAAAATGCAAATACTAAAGTGGTGGGGGAGGGGTTCCTAGATCATCTTTTACCCCAGAGTACAGGGTGGAGGACAGAGAAGAAAAGAAATCATGGGAAGGGAGGAGGGAAGAATATGACACAGGGAAGTAACAGGGAACAGGGGTCAGGTATATGGTAATGTCGGGAGGAGTGATTTGGCTCTCTACATAAACCACAGACTCAACAACATTGAAATCGTGAGATCCAAACTACAACTTCTAAACTTAAAAATGTGCTTGATGAAGAGGAAAGCTTTGAGAGAAGGGGAGAGAGGATACAGGAGAGAGCAGGGAAACACACTGGTAGAGGGAAGTTGATGGGGATGGTGGGATAGGTACCGGAATATTATATGCTAAAACTCAACTATCAATAACTTTGTAAATCATGGCTGTTTAATTTAAAACACATATCAGAAAATAGGTAAGGGCAGAGGACCTACAGATAGCTCACAAATAAAAAATGCAGTTACACTTGTAGCTTGGATTTTTGTGGAGGAGGGTTAATTGCTACGAAGCATTGCTGAAGAGGTAAACAGGATCTTCTGAGCAAGGAATGAAGTACAACGGGAATGCACTTCAGGGTATTGGGCAAAGAATAACGTCATCTGATCACTGGTTTAAGACCTCTCCAGCTCTTATGTAGAATGAGCAGATCAGATCGGAAAATACTGTAAAAGGTGGTAAGCATATAAATAAGCAAAGTGAAGTGGGTAGCATCAAAAATGAATCTGGGGACTTTCACATTTGATACTTTTTATGTTTGGGGACTTTTATGATACATCTCTATATTAGAGATAGAATTGAGTGAATGGAAATGAAAAAGTAAATTAAATCAAGACCACATTTTAGGTAACTGAATATATTCAGTTGAGAGAATGGTAACACCAAAACTAAAATGGATAAGACCATATGAGATATATTTTAGAGTGGGAGGCAAACAAAATAATAAAGCAGGTGTAAGTAGCAGGTACACTGAAGAGAAAAAAAGCACGATAAAGGGATTTTACTACGTTGACTGTTTAATGAATAGTAGTCTTATCCCAGGGGGCAGAGGAACAGGCTACGCTCATAAAGAACATTTTCTAAAATTGGTCCTTGTTTTCCACAACCCCAATCTTCACCATCAGATGGGTCCTATGCGCATTTGGTGCACTAGCAATGAGAATCACCAGATTTCTTATGTTATCTTAGTTACTTGTGTTATCTTAGTCCCAATTATCAATGAGAATTTAAGCTAATTATTGGCAGCATGGAACGGAAAAGAATTTGAACATTCTTAGCTACATTTGCCATTATGGTAATAAAAAAGTTTGTAAATGTGATCAGTACAAGTGCTCAGGGCTCACTCCTGGCAAGGCTCAGGGGACGATCGAACCCAGGTAGACTGCGTGCAAGAGAAGTACCCTACCTGCTGGACATCTCTCTGGCACCTATTTAACTAATCTTAATGCCCCTACTCATGGTCCCTGGAAGCAGTGATGACCTACACTGTCCATTTCTGAGAACCAAGTATGCAGGTATGATTCACTGCACTGTGATCAAACCTACTGTGGGTTGAAACTCCAACACTATATACATTCAGAAAGAAACCCTGTGGACACTGAACAACAGATGGTTAGGAGCGATAGCACAGCGGTAGGGCGTTTGCCTTGCACGCAGCCAATATGGCCGACCCGAGTTCGATTCCTCCATCCCTCTCGGAGAGCCTGGCAAGCTACCGAGAGTATCTCGCCCGCACGGCAGAGCCTGGCAAGCTCCCCGTGATGTATTCGATATGCCAAACACAGTTAACAACAAAGTCTCCAATGGAGACGTTACTGGGCCCGCTCAAGCAAATTGATGAACAACGGGAGGGTCTTTACCTTTACTGAGCTGAAGCGAGCATCCACAGAGAGAAGGACTGTATGGTGAAAAGGCAAATCACGTTCTGGCTTAATGAACGCATTGCAGTTGTACTTTATCTCCATTTGGCTTCTAAGGTATCATTTAATACCCTACAACACTCATTTTCTAACTGACTCCAAAGAACTTTGAAGTACTTTGAAGTATTTGATTTACCCTTCAAGGGAAAGATACTAACAGAAAAATATCTGATCTCAGCCAAGTTCTCTCAGTACCTAAACTTTTACACTGTCATTGGAAAACTTGGAAGAAGTGACATATAAATGAGTTATTTTCAATGTGTTCTTAGTCATGTTTTTAACAACATAGTTTTTGGATCTGCTACCGTTTTTCATAGTGTCCATGAAACAAGAGCTTTTTTCACTTAAGTTTATTTTATTAGATATAAGAAATTGTTTCTTTAAAAAATAATGATCACACAGGGTTATTTGTGAAGTCCCAAGGACTGATTTTGACAAGAATTTCTCCTTTGTATGTTTGAAGATTGTAACATTTTAAGATGTTGGTTCGTGACAAGTAAGAGCCAGTTGGGAATATTGGAAAAAGTGTATCAAAGAAATCTATGACATATGCTTTTGCCCAAGATGAGTTAGCAGAAGAGTTTTCCTTTCATTTGAAACAACAACAATAAACAACTTCTGTGTAAGAGTGCTTTTCAAAATACTAGACATGAATAAATGAAAGATAGCAATTTCGGAGAGACAGAAAACTAAGTGAAGCTTACAACTGCCCAAGTATATATCCATATAAGGGGGTTTGAGGAAGTGTAGGGTAGGACATTAAGAGTGCTATTGTCCTTGAGTTGAGGAGTTGGATGATGATTCAGAGAGATTATGTGGTTAGAGATTACAGGATAAAGTATGTACATGGAGAGAGAGCTCTGAAGAGAGTGATCTGAAGAATGTTTATGAGTATTGGCCAACCCATACAACATGGAAACTGCCAGAGACCAGGAATGAAACATTCAAAGAAAAGGGAATGGTGCTAATGTTCTCACTTCACAATGGTCAGGGAAAGTTCTGTTCCCATTAAATAAATTTGAAAACATTGTATTTGAAAGGTAATAAATGAAACACTCATCATTGTTTTGCCTTAAAAATAGGAATAATTATCTGTAGACTTAAATACTGCTTTGGTTCTGTCTAACAATTCTTGAAAGACATGAAAGGATCGAAGGGTTTCTCAAAAGTTAATTGTTTCCTGGTAAAAACTCATGGATATATTGTCAATACAGAAATCTTCAGCAACTTTACCCAACAAGGTAAAGTTCACAATGTCTGATACTCTGTCAATAATTACTGGACATGCAAAATTCAAGAAAATATTCCCTTATAATAAGATGTGAGAGTGGAGGAAGAAACCATTCAGACTGAAGCAGATGTTAGGATTAGTAAACAAAAACATTAAAGCAGTTCTTATGCTCTTTATAATTGTAGCCCATATGTTTGCAAGTTGTGTAGAGATATGACAGATATAAAGAGAGCAAAACAAACTTCTATAGATTAAAAAAAAGTACAGTGTTATATAAAAATTATACCAGATGACTTCAACTAACTAATATTTGATGAGATTAATGTTTTTTTTTTCTTTTTGGATCATACCCGGAGATGCACTGAGTGCAGAGCCAGGGGTTATTCCTGGCTCTGAACTCAGGAATTACCCCTGGCGGTGCTCAGGGGACCATATGGGATGCAGGGAATCAAACCTGGGTCGGCTGCGTGCAAGGCAATCACGCTACCTGCCATACCCGCTGTACTATCTCTCCAGCCCGATTAATCGTTTTTTATTTTTTTTAAAAAAAGGTTTTAGGGCCACACCCTGTGGGGTTTAGGGATTATTCCTGACTCTACTCTCAGGGATTACTCCTGGTGAGCTCAATGGATCATCTGACCAGGGGGTAATCCTAGATTGGCCACATGCAAGGCAAGCTCCCTATCCCCAACAAATAATATGGGTAATATTAGTCATTGTAGAAAAGAAAGAGTAGTAAAAAAAATAGCAGTACAAACTATCCAATATTAAACACAGAAAAAATATTGTAAAGAATGTCAGAGTCCTTCCCAGGATGGAAAAAGCATGCTGAAAGTACACTATAGACCAAACATGATTGCCACTCAATGTCTCTTTTGCAAACCACAGCACCCAAAAGGAGAGAGAGAACAAAAGGGAATGCCCTGCCACAGAGGCCGGGTGGGATGGTGGGGATGGGTGGTGGGAGGGATACTGGGACCCGTGGTGGTAGAAAATGGGCACTGGTGGAAACAGGGTTAATATGTTTGCTTTGCTTGCAGCCAGCCCAGGTCCTATCTCTGGCACATATACAGTCTGATAGACATTCCCAGGACTAATTACTGAGCACTGTCAGGTTGCCCCAAAAAGAAAAAAAAATAAAATATTCCTTGGGGCCCAGTAGATAGTATAGCAGATAAGGTTGATTTCAACCAACCCAGGTTCAATTCCCAGTACCACATATGGTCCCCTAGCATCTCCCAGGAGTGTCTCTGAGAACCAAGCCAGGACTAATCCCTGTGAATAGCCAGGTATGGCCCAAAACAAAAGCAATAGAAGGACAAAGATATGAGGAAAATACATTAAACATATTATTAATCAATTTTCTCAAACTATAAATGCAGAGAATGTTTTTAAATCAGTCAGAGAAAATACACCTATATATTTATGTCTGTATATATATATATAAAATTAACAAAGATAATAGTGGCATAATTTCCTATCTGAAATAATGTAAATGAGAAGACATCAGAGGATCTTCTTTCAAGTATCAAAAGAAAAAATCTAGCTTGAAATTACAAACTGATCAGAAACAACTTTTATAAAAACGTCTTTATAAGAACTAGAAGTATTTATTCAGTAGTCTTAGAATACAAGAAATGTCAAAGGGAAGCATAAGAATCACTATACTAGGTGGAGATAAGGATATGTAAAAGGATGAGTAGCACTGAAAATGGTGACCAAATGGCCAGTTATACAAGATACTGTCTTGTTTAGCTGTCTCAAAGATAATGATTGTGTGATATAATAACTTGTTTGACTTATACCATATAAAAACTAAAGTATATTGTAAAGTAGCATAAAAATTAGGAAGAGAAAATGAAAAAAATCATGATTTCTAATGTTATATATGAAGAAGTATAATATCATTTGAAGGTTGATTGAGAAATAAAGAGCATTTTCTATGAACTCTAGTATATGGTAACAATTCTAAAGTGGTTTCTAAAGTAACAAAATACATACAGTAAAGAAACCAACAAAAGAGATAAAACAAAATAATAAAGCTAAGTACTCCAATGAAGGCTGAAAAGGGTTAAGAAAAGAACAAAAAACAAGATGAGCCTGATAGGAAACAAATGATTAGTTCATAGACTTAAAACATTACATTAAGTGTAAACATTACATTAAGTGTAAATAAGCTAATGTCCCAGTTAAAAGGTAGGGATTTTCAGAGTGTGAGGTATAGTCTGCTGTGCTATAAATAGTCCAAAACTAAAATGATGGAAGTTGGTCATACTAACACTAGTCAAAAAATGCTGGGGTGGCTAATCACCAGGTTGATAGTGTTGATTTGATTCTTCACAAGAGCAATGTTTCATGACTTGGACTTGCTTTATGAGGCACCTGAAGTAATGACTGTTTTTCCCATTTTCCTTCTACCTAATTCCTGTCAAATTACTTTGTAGTGAAGTAAAGTGGAATGAATGGCTTTGTTTTTTAAATGTCTTTTTAATAACAGATAAGCCAGGGGTATAGTTAAAGTCTTTCTACTTAAGTTGTTCTTAAGATGTGTTAGTTGCCTGACGAGTAAAGCAACATGACTTACTCTCAGAAAAATGCCATAAATGGGATTGCCACACTCCTGGAGGTGTACTTTAGTATATAAGTCTGAGGTGGAAGTAATTAAACATCAAATTTTAGGACAAAATTGACATGTTGCAATATTTAAAACATATTTTTTTACTTAGATTCATGTCTGTGTATTTGATAAGCAACTAACACTCTGGCAAAGTTAGCATTATTTGGTGTCTGGTTAATATTGTTTAGAGGGCAGGCATTTTTTGAGGCCATCATTATTTTTTATATTGGTATAAACACCTGTACCCCTGTATTCTCATTTCAAGGGACACACTCATTTCATCGTTTTTCTAAACATTTCCTCCACTTTGCCCAGGATGGTATTATTGGACTGTCTTTAAAAAAAAAAAACAACCACAGTTCAGAACAGTGGAATTTCAGGTCTATCAGAGTCTCCATATATTGTTGATACTTCCTGTATCACTATATAGACTATTTCTTCCCACTGTGTTTCTTGTTATCAGGTTTAGCTGATGCTAGCTATGCATTGGCTTATGTGCAGCCAGAGAAACACAAATATATTGTTCATCTTGAGCACATTTCTATTTAAATCAACTCCATATAAACTTTATAAAGCTAATTGTATTATTCACCTTATACTTTTCCAAGTTTCTGAAAGATTGATTTATTTCTAAGCAGATTTTGAAGTATTATTATTATTATTATTTGTATGGGGATCATCCCTGGCTGTATCAGGGACTGTTTCTGACTCTGGATTCAGAAGTGGTTCCTGGTAATGCCTTGGGACCATGTGGTTCCAGGAATTGAACGAGGATTGGCAAGATTCAAGACAAATTCCTTTACCCCTGTACTATATCTCCAGCCCTATTAATATGATTGTAGTCAGAATTATAGTAGTTTCACAATTCTTAGAAGATAGTGATCATCTTAGATCAGTCTTCCATCCCACTGTATGTTGCATAAATACACGTCAGACAATTTAAAGATAGAAAGGGTTATGGAATCTTGAGAATTCTTGAAATCTGACAGGAAACTACTCTGTTGCTCTAACTTTCTTTGGTTTGTGACTTTATTTTATGAACAAGAACAAGATAGTACTTTATTTAGGTGCATAGAAGGTATGGGACAATTTTGAGAGAGACCTGCCAGCCAAAAGAAGCCCTCTGCTTTTATAGACAGGAATTCGGTGTCTATCAGTGCTGTGGTCCTGTCAGGAGATTCTTTCTCCTAAACTAAAACCTATTTGTAAAGTCAACTCACATAAAAAAAGATTGTTTCTCAAGCTGAAATTGTTAAATAATTCAGTTGATAAAGTCATCTCAGAGTAAAATATTCTGAAACATGAGACTCTAGTATCCTTTTGGTTTTCCCCATGAGTGTATAGAACCAAACAGCTGGGGTGCTCTGGGTCCCAATTAAGATGCCACATAACAATATATTGCCTGATTTCATCTCACTTCTTTAACCATTTGTCCCTGAAAGTTCCAATGATCCATGTATTAAATAGGAATATTCACATTGCATATCAATATATTCACAATAAATACTATTATATATGAATCTGTATTATATAATAATTTATGTAGCACATCAAACAAAAATATATGGTTCGGCACAAAGACATATAAAAAATTTTATTTTCTCAAGACATGTGATGACCTAAGTAACTAAGTAACTGAGATAACCTAAGTAACTAAGCCTGTCAAAGGAAAATAAGCAAAAAGATAAGAAGTGGAGAGAATTTTCATTTTCTCATGCATTTAGATAAGGCCTCACTAAGTAGATTTTAAAAGATCTTGATGCTTAAACATTCTGAGTGATATACTTCAGTGTCATTTCCTAGCTGCTTTTTAGAACTTGTGCTCCTAGGTTGACCAAATAAAAGTTATGAATTCAATGATGTTCGACTTACTTACTGCAATTGACTCTGGGATGGATTTTGGGAAAAACTGTCACTGACCCATTATGTGTGTGGAAAGTGATCAAGTGGGATGAACTTCTTGTTACTTTTTCTGAAGAACTTATACTCTTGAGAGTATGGAAATACTGAGCTTGCTATGTGCGTATGATCCCAATACTGATAAGTCACAGTGAATTAGAAGAGTCCGTTCTTTGGGTTATAAATAGCCATGTCAAACCAATGCATTTTATACAGTTTTAGGTGTAGTAACTAACCCTGTGCTTTTCAAGTAAAGTATATAATAAGCATCCTTATGTTAGATGATTGAGGAATAAGATTATATATTGTCACTGTTTTCCTCCTGTAGATTTTTGTGTCACTGAAATTCACTTGTGTATCTGTGTATACACCTATGTGCATACATATATATAAAATTGTATGCTTATATTTACATGATTTATTTTGTATAAGCATAATGATGTCAGATTAGTGGAATCAAAGTTAAATTGTCTTACTTATTCTACAAAAAACCTCTATAGTGAATTAATGCTTTCAAATGGCCATTTAGTTTCTAGTCTCTTAACTACTTAGCTACGTAGCAGAAATGTCAAGTAAAAATGTTGTATACTTTTTGTTAATGACAAAATTTATCTTTTTAAACTACCTTCCTCTTGCAATTATTGGTATATAAGCTTTCACTGTTTCACTTCATCGTCTAGACATTTCGTTGCACTCTCAATGTACCATTGTATTCTTAAAGGAAGCCAGTTTGACAAAGGATTAAAATTTTGAAACAACTGGCAAAATATGATGCTTCTTCTATTTTTACTACTAACATTCAACTCAATATAATTTTTAGGTAATCATGAAATAAATAGTTATCTGTTTGCCCCTAGGAAAAAAATTATGTTTTGTAAGATTTTATGTGAAAAATACAAGTAATGATACATTTTCCAAAGAAACTATTAATGTTATAAAATTTCTTTATAGTGCAGCTTCCTTTGAAATAAATATGTGCCAAAGCCAGGGATTAACATTGTCTACATTACTGATGCCATTTCTTTTTGAGAATCCCGGTATTTGGTGGTAATTTTTAAACTGCAGCATCAATAAGTATCAGAGCTCTTTGCATTTCCTGCCCAAAATTATGCTGATCGTCAAGTGATGACATTTGTATTTGTTATGTAGTGGCATTCTACAATATATTCTCTTTTTGGCTATTTAATATATATATCACAACTATATAGAATACATGTGTGCCTATATATATATATAGTTAATCTTGAGTTTTTCACATTGGAGACAGTTATTTTCATTAATCTTGAGTTTTTCTTAGAACTAATAGTTGTGAGAAAATTATGAGGCATGGGTAGAATGCCTAAAATGCCCCAGCATCACTTACTTAACTTTCTTTGAAAGACTTCTTTAGCTTCTGTGGTCTCTGGATTCTTTGAGGTTTCAAAATAGCAAATTCAAAATCTAATCAGGAAAAAAATGCTTGCAGGCTGAAAAATGGCCCCCAAAACCAGGACTCACCAAGGCAGTGTAGGAGCTGCTAGTGTCCTAAGTTACTTGTTAATAAAATCGACATGGAGAACATCATGCTGAGTGAAATGAGTAAGAAGGAGGGAGATAGACATAGAATAATTGCACTCATTTGTGGGATATAAAAAAAGTCATAGTATGAGAAAAATATCCAAGGACAGTAGAAAAAAGGTTCAGGAGGACTGGTGTAAAGTTGGAAGCTTACCACAATTGGTGAGGGAGGTGAGGGAGAGGGCAGCTACATTAGAGAAGAGACCACTATGACAATGACAGTTGAAATAATCACTCCGGACAAGAATTGAGTGCTGAAAGTAGGTAAAGGAATATACATATTACCTTATAGCATAGGTAATACTGCAAACCATAATGACCAAAAGTGGGAAGAAAGGGAGGAAGGGGGGAGAGAGAGAGAGAGAGAGAGAGGAGAGAGAGAGAAAGGAGAGAGAGAGCGCACCATAGAGGCAGATTGGGAGTGGGGGTGGGTTGAAGGAGAGAAACTGGGGCATTTGTGGTGGGAAATATACATTATTGAGGGGATGGGTGTTGGAACATTGTATGACTGCAACCCAATAGTGGGTGACTTTTTAACTGTCTCGTGGTGATTTGATTTTAAAAATTAATAAAATAATGCTGCAGGCCATGGTACACATAAGTTGGGTGTGTTGTAAATGCTTCCTTCAATATTTGGCACTAAATTCTCTTCTTTTATTGATATAGCATGGATTACAGCAGTAGTATTATTTAGGCAATAGAATACAATGTTATTGCACTACATTCACCACTGAAGTACCAATATCTCGCTACTGTCCCTTCAGATAATAATAGCACTATGAGACCATGAGAAGCAGTGTGGGACAGAAGTATAGACATAGCTTATTCCTGTAATTTAATTTTGGAACAAGACACCACAGTATATAAAGACAAGAGAGGGCAACAAAGTTAGAATGAAAGTTTAACACCATCACTGTTCTCTTGATAGCATATATACCATGATTCAAAAAGAAATACAAAGAAGGGAAGGGTGGACCCAATACAAAGCTTCCCTTGTAATGTTCCAAAATACCTGCATAGATTCACAGTCACTGGAACAGCTGTAACAGACAACTAGGTATCTCAAATTCAAAGTGGCCTCTTACCCTTACATTTAATCTTCAGGTCCTCAGTTTTGGCAGAGGAGGGAACTTTCCAGCAGTGCTTAGGATGCCCATGGTCCATTCCTCATTCTACTCTCGCTGATTGTGCAGGGTTTATAGTTCATTCTCAGGGCCAAATAGTTCTGGGCACGACCAGGAACATACTTGGGATGCTTAGGGGTCCAGGTGGTATCAGGGATCCAACTCAACTATCCTAGTATCTGCAAGACCTGTGTTCCAGCTCTCTGAGCTATCACTCCAATTCTTCCTTAGATCTTTATTTGTATATACATTTGTAGTTACTGTTTGGGGGCTACACCTAGCTGTGCTCCAGGTTTACTTCTGGCTCTGCACTCAGGGATTATTTCTGGTGGTAGAGACAATATGGGATGCTTGGGAACAAACTCTGGTTGACCTGTAGCATACTATCTATTCAGTCCCTCATTTTTGTTACTTTCACCCCCATTTTAGGTTAAGATGTTTATAACTGTTAAGTAAGAATAAATAAGACTAAATCAACACATAACAAATATTTGAAGTTGAAGGAATGAAGTGTGGGGTGAAGATAGAGCAGACCGTATTTACAAATTGTCAAAGTTGTCTGGAGAGTTGATCTTCTCTGGGAGATTAACAGTACAAAAATCATGTACAGCGGGGCTATTTCTTCTCATGTAGAAGAATGATTTTTATTGAGGTAGTATTAGTTTATAATAGTCAATAATTGAGGAGTAAAAAATTATAATTCAGCATCTGAATATATCATTTGACTCACCCCTCAATCTTCTTCCACTCTGATAACGAGTAATCTGTTTGTTTCTGGCATCTAAAACTTTATTTTTGTTTTATATGTCTGCTTGTTTTATTTCTTTTTATTTCACATATGAATAAAATCATTCAATATTTGTTCTTTTAGTTTTGGGTGCTACACCCGTGATGCTCAAGTTTTTGACTCTGGGGACAACATAAGGTGCCAGAGATGATTATGTGCAAGGAAGGACCTTCTTCACTGTACTATCTCAGTGGCCCTATTTGTTCTTTCTTCATCTGATATATCATTTAGTTTAATAATGTTAAAGTCTTTCATGTTGTCATGAATGGCACAAATTCATCCTTCTTTCTAAATTGCCTATATATATATGTCATATTATTTTTATCCATTCATTTGTTCATGGATATTTAGGCTGTTTCCATGTTGTAACTATTTGTCAGTAAAGAAGCAGTAAACATAGAATTTAATATATCTTTTCAAGTTTTTGCTTCTTTGAATAAATACCCAGAAGCAGATTAGCTGTATCATATGGCAAATCCATTCTTAATGCTGGGGGAATCTCCGTACTGTTTTATGTAGTGGTTGCACCAATTTGTATTCCCACTGATTGGTCACTGAAATCATTGATTTTCTCTCACAGTAATGATGGACATCTCTGTGTATGCCTGTTGGCCATCTTTATGTTTTCTTTGGAGAAATGTCTATCCAGGCTTCTTCCCCTTTAAAAAACAGGTGGTTTTGTTGTTGCTAAGTGGAAATATTAATTTTGACATACCTTGATATGGAATAGAATATAAAACCAATGTGTTTATTATTTTCTTTTCGACTTTTATTTCATGCTCTAGAGGTAAAGATTAGAAAAGAGTAAATAGGGGCTTTCTACTCTTCGTTATACCTTTGTCCATCCCATTGTCACGTATTTATTCAGTTCACTTTCTTTCCATTATAATTTATTGATCACCTGCCTGTGCATCAGGCATTGCAAGGAGAGTAAGAAAGATAAATTATACTATCTCTCTCTTGAAGAATGTGGGGAGAAGATTTCTAGCAGAAAGCTCAGATACTAGGCACCTCTGAGTAAATACCCTAAGAGACTTAGAATCAGAAGCTTACTTCAGAGAGGGAGCAAGTGTTCAGGAAGTCTTGGAAGATCTGTGACTGAGGTCCAGTCTAGCTAATTACTGTGTCCTTCCCTGGCCATGCTCATAACAGAGTAAAGGGACTACTCAGAAGTTTTTCACTTTTCTTTTTCCAAAATGGGTGAGGGTGCTAATGGAGGGAGACTGTTCCCAATACTAGAAAAAAAAGGGGGACAGCAGGAGGCCTGGGTCAATGGCCCCTAGAAAATTGAGAATTGACCTTACTTAGAGGAGATAAGAAAGAGCTTGCACATTTCTCCATTAGTGTACCACCTAATTTCAGCTAAGTCTTGTTGAGGAAAATTGGCCACTTATCTTGTCCTCTAATGACTCCTGGCTTTGCTATAACTGATAGTGTTATTTTTCTGAAAGTTTAAGCTTTGGGACATAAAGTTTGGAACTCAGAACAGGAGGGACCTTTTCTAACCTTAAAGCATGATGACGTGTGGAATATGCAACTCTTTTGAGGAAGCAGCAGCAGAGTAGGTTTTGTTTCTATTTTGTTTTTAAAATTTCTGCCCAAGCCATTGACGCACATGGGGTGTGAAAGGAAAACCCAGTATTCTCTATTTCCATTTAAGTCAGTCATGTTTTCATTTTTGTCTCCACTATCACCTAGCACTTGAAATAGAAAATATATGTAATTTATCCATCTGCACAAAGATTTCCCTTGGGTCATATTTTAAAACTTGATGAAAAAAACCTTTTGAGGGTTGGATAAGACTTCTGAGAAAGGAATTGTTTTTGGTATGAAGTGATAGGGATCGATGAAAAAAATTTTTCACTGACCCCCTGAGGCAAAACGGCCAGATCACTTTCATCCTGATTGAAAATAAGGTATTTTAATATACATATTGCATGAGGCAGATGTTTGTAATCCAATGTAGATTATCACTACCAAGATTTGAAATGTAACTGTTGAGATATTTCCCTGTAGGAATAAAATGATCTTGTTACAAGAGTAGTAACTGTAATCAGAAATATTGAATTGACCCATCTCCTTTTTTTGTTCCTCACATTTTCTTCTCCTCAGAATTGGAGGGTGGAGGGTGGGGGGAAAGGCAGAATTGACACTTTTCTTTTTCTTTTTCTTTTTTCAGATTCAGAAGAGTAATAAACACCTCATATACAATAAAAGAGGCTGCCACAATGTCTTGCATCATTTTAGCTGAGCTTCTTCATTCTTCTCCTTCTTCCACAAAGACCTCTATCTGAGAAAGGTGTTCAACTTTCAAAAACAAGCCCCCACACTTTGCCTTCTCTCATGCCATCCCCTCTTGGACACTGAGTCCCTGGGTGTTGGTTTGGGATCTTAGATATTGGGGGATTTTTCCCTGAGAAAACAACACAACTTGATTTTTTTTTGGCACAAACTGAAATAAAACATGAAGGTACTTCCTCAAAATCCTTTGCTAATGCCCTGGCTTTCAAGGCACCTGTCTGGCCTCATGAGAATGGACATCCGAGATGTGCTGAGAGAGGCCTGAAAAAGCCACACACACAGTAATCACCATGTCATTACTGTCGATGTCAATTTCCTTCAATGTTGTTCCTTTCTGAGCTGACTACTACTGATGGAGACAGCCAAGCTGGCCTTTATCACAGCCAAAAGGATTATTACAGTCTCTGGTTGTTCCTTTCCCAAGTCAGGAATATACTTTGTCTCTAATTTCCCCTCACATTTAAAATTTTGTTCTTACGATTTTTGTTCCGTTTATATAACATGATTTTCTTGGTTTTTGAAAACAGGGAGATTATATTGTAGGATTCTTTTCTTGATGTTAAATTATGCTTGGATTCATTAATATGAGTTTGAATGTTTCTCTGCTGGCCACAGTAATCAGATAGAAATCCCTATGTTTTGTTGGGCAACAGTCATAACTTCTACCACTGGTTGATCCTCTTTTGGCTGTTGTTGGTTTGATTTAACCGTTCTTCCTTCCATTCAGGAAAGTGTTAATGGGATTCTTATCCTGGAAAAATGTTACATAATTCTTTTCCTTTTAATGAGTCTTGAGAAAAATGAGGTAGGAAATTAATAGCACAAATAAAAAATAAGATGAATAGATGTAGTGTGGAAAGAGAATAAAAAAGATCGCCCCTAAAACAAAATGGAATTTAAAAAATGGAAATTGGGACTGGAGCGACAGCACAGCAGGTAGGGCATTTGCCTTGCATGTGGCCGACCCAGGTTCGATTTCCCAGCATCCCATATGGTCCCCCAAGCACCTCCAGAAGTAACTCCCCCTGTGTATCGCCCAGTGTGACCCAAAAAGCAAAAAAAAAAAATGGAAATCAGTGGAATGTAAGTACAGTGTAATTTCATGGATCCGAAGTGCTATGATTTGGATGCAACCAATTCTTTAAATGTGGTTGTGATATACAGAAAAACCTTTGAGTAAATCACATTAAGATGCTGGTGATGGAAGGGGATTAGTAGTAGGAAGAGATTAAGTTCAAAAACAGATAAAGTGTCTGCCTTATTGCCAAATTAAATTTCTACTAAGCACAAAAAAAGTTTGATCCTTTTATTAATAATAAAAAATACTATATCTTCAGCCAAATAGGAGACCATGTCGATAGTTTACAAGAACTTTTGTGTCACTAAAGTATCCCCCAACAGAATGTTCTGAAGAAATGAATCTATCGTACAGAATACACAGTGGCATATTGGTATTTAAACAGGATGCTTTGGAGAACTTGATGTTTCGCTTCTTAATAACCATTTTTCCTGTTGCCTTCCCCACCCTGCTTTTCTGACCATAACTGTGGTCAAATAGATGAATAAATCCAGAATGGTGGTGGCAATGGCTTCACAATGGACTGTGTTGTCAGCGAGTGTGGAGGAGCAGGAGGGATGGTGATTAATGTATGGACCTAAAATGGCACTTGGTAGTCAGTTACAAGCTCCGTACTCCATAGGAGGGGTATTGTAGATACCTAGGAGTTTATATAAGCCCTTTCCAGATTTGAAAATATTGGTAACTAATTCAGAAACTTAAAACACTATGCTAGTCATAGAAAATATGCCTATGACCTTCACCCAGTCCATAGGACATGCAAATGATGTTTTTTGAGGTGAGATAAATCTGTTAGGAACAGAATCCAGCAAGTGCATGCCAATTCTTAACGTTAGAGCCAGAATCTTTTACCTCATTTCTATTCTGTATTTTTCTACTTAACTGCTTTGCAGCCAGTCACAATAGAAAGCCAACTTCCCTTTTGTATTTTATCAAACAAGACTAAACAATGTTTGAAAAGGAAATAGGAATAAGCCATTTTTTTCTAGCACCACTAAAGACGAACTTGCTTGGCATTCATTCATTAAATGATAAAGAATGGGAAGGGAATTTAGTACAGAACCCTGCCAGTAATTATCAATGTGAGAAAACAAAATCTCTGTGTAAATCTTTTGTTTTTTCATTCTCAGAAAGTGTTTAGAGGGCACACTGAGTAAAATTGCAAAATTCTCTGTTTAAAAAATGTTTGAATTGATACGGAAGCTGATGAAACATTAGATTAATGACTCCCAGTCAGTGCTGGAAGAATAGTATTTCCAAAGCTCTAGCTCACATGTTTGTGGTTTCTGCTTTTGAAGTAGCTTCCTCTAAGGGGAATAACATTATGGTACACATGCTTCGACCACACAGATTATGGCCTTTTATGCCATGTTCCACGGTCACAGAGAAAACAAGGGTTAAACAGCAGAGTGACAGATTAATGCTGAGGGCTGGAGCGATAGCACAGTGGGTAGGGCGTTTGCCTTGCACGCGGCCAACCTGGGTTTGATTCCCAGCATCCCATATGGTCCCCCGTGCACTGCCAGGAGTAATTCCTGAGTGCATGAGCCAGGAGTAACCACTGTGCATCGCCGGGTGTGACCCAAAAAGCAAAATAAAAAAAAAATCAAAAGGTTAATGCTATGTGGGAAAGCAGTAAAAGCATTCCCATCCCTGATGCAAGTTCCAAGTGTCCTTTGATGGAAACTGACAAGTGGATTTGGCCCTTGAGTTTGAGTCCTCATGTCACCAAACAATTCTCACATCCAGGTTTTGTCTGTGCTTTGTTTCTGTGGTATCATCACCCACTCTTTGGGAGTTGTGTTTGTCCATCTTTTATTCATCAATCTTTCTTAGGTTACAAGCCCTGATAGCCATGTCAGTGGGCAAGGGACTCATTTCTAACATGTTAAATTCAAAGGTATTTTTTTCACTGTCAATTCCTTTCTTGGAATTAAAAAAAAAACTATTGGTAACATCTGACAGGATCCCATTAAGGACCTGATCTACTTAAACAATAAAATGTTACCTAAACATCTGAGAACCAAAGAATAATCTGGTGCACCTGTTCATTTCATTTGCAGAATTAAAGCCATTTTATTATATTTTCCACCTGGAACCCTGCCTTTTGTAATTGTGAAAAACTGAAGAGTGAAATTATCACAGGATGTGAGCCAACAAGTAAATAAAAAGATGGAGAGCAATTTTGTAATCTATGTTTTGGGAGTAAGACTGTGGTCCTTTAAAATCACTTCTTTTATAGATAATTTTTCCAAAGATAGCTAGAATGTGGAATATATGTTCTTCTATTCTTAGCTTCTGAACAGAAGCTTACATAATAGAAATGACTTCATGGCATGTCCCATGGAGTTTGGGAGAAAACAAAAACAAAACCAGAAGCACAAAATATCTTTCACAATGAGATAGAGGAGATTCTGAAATAAATGCTTATGTTGTATTATAGCAACTAACCCAAATAAAGGGAGTTTGGGGGATCAAGGAAAGTTTATTTTTCCAGTTGGACACTTTGCTCTGATTTGAAGGGCTCGACAGTTCCCCGCGGGAGCAGCAAGCTGCATGTCCCCCACAAAGAGACTGACTCTGAGACCACGTTCAGGAAACACAAAAAAATGTGCTGCTGGGTCTCACTCCCCACGCAAGTGCAAACAAAGTTCCAGTTTTCCTGTTATTTTACTCAACATCTGCCATACAGGTGAAGCAGATGACAACTAAGTAAGTGTGGACATAACCTTCAGTTTATGATAAGCAATGGGGAATTGTCGGTAGTTTAGGAGAAACTGTTAGAACTCCATTGATGAAAAACAAAACACTCAAACTTGCCATCATTAACTCTTAGATTTTAGAAAAACAAAGCAAGATTTTTCTGGGAGTAGTTTTTCAAAAGGGAAGATAACAAACATTTTTATGAAATACCCGTGGACTTACTTATAATCCAAGTTGAAACTTTTAAAATACTAATACACTCTTGGGGAGAAAATAGGAGGTCCTATATAGGAAATATAGAAAATCATTGTCTTGTTTTTCTCTGTGACTATTGTGGTTAGTATAGCACTGAATATAGCAAAATTAGATATCAAAGAACATACTATTTCAATAGCAATGTTATATTTGATCACATGTGTGAATAAATGGAGAGCAATCATTGTAATTCATCAATAGCAATCATTGACTATTAGCTTCATTGTCTCTTAGAAAATGAACTTGATACAAAAATTAGAATGAGCCACAGATTTTATGTGAAAATATCATTCTGAGAATCAAAGGACCCATTACCTTCCAGAACTAGGTTTCAGCTTTTGAGGTTTCCTTTCACCAAAGATAACTTGTAGGCAAAGAGGTGACATGTGAATTACAATGGTAGCAGCCCCATCTAGGACTTTTGACAGAGTACATTTGATGTGGAGTTCAGTCCAGGGAGGTGAGAAAAATGGGAAGTAGGCCCCTGAAAGATTTCAGTGGCCTCTGGATGGTCTTAGTGGACATTTTTAAAAGACTGCACACTACCCTAGGATAGTTTGTAATAAGCTAAAATTGTTTCATTGAAGGTAGGTGTTGGTTTCATGCCCAGATACGAGTGAGGTACAATGGGAGATCTGGCTTGCAAGAGTCATGAAAGTTCATTTCAGCATCAATTCCTGATCTGCAAATAATTTCCTCACTTCAGCCATTTTTCTGGTATTTCCCAAAAGCAACTGGATTTGGCATTTGAAATTCACATTTATCATAGCTTCTATCTCCAAGCAGAAGTGAATTGATACTGTTGGTGGCTGGGAGGGACCACAGAGGCACTGAGTGGGGCTTCTCAGCTCTCTCTCTCTTAGTCAGCATCCTTTGGGGAGGTAAATACTGGGTAGCACTGTTCTCCCGTTGTTCACCGATTTGATCAAGCGGGCCCAGTAACGTCTCCATTGTGAGACTTTTTGTTACTGTGTTTGGCATATCGAATATGAATACGTCATGGAGAGCTTGCCAGGCTTTGCTGTGCAGGCGAGATACTCACGGTAGCTTGCCAGGCTCTCCGAGAAGGATGGAGGAATCAAACTTGGGTTGGCCAGGTCGGCTGCATGCAAGGCAAAGGTCCTACCCGCTGTGCTATCGCTCCAGCCCAAATACTGGTAAATACCCTTCAGTAGGGTAAATACTGGGGTAACAGACCACTGAGCTCCAGGACCTCTCTACCCTTGTATCTCCATGGGAGGTGACTTCCAAACTCACGATGCATTACTTGGTGAGATCATGGTTCAGGATAACTCACTTAAAACCTATTACCCAAAAAATAAATTAAGAAATTTTTAAAAACATGTGTGTAACTTTTGCCTCTTGGGGGAAAAATAAAGCCTTTTAAAACTATAACTGTCAAATAGTCTTGAAATTGATTGCCAGGAGAAAAACACATAGTTGTATATTTGCTGCTCTGTCATATGTATCATACAAAGAATAGGGATTTGAGTAACAGTGTCCTTGTCGTTGAGTGGATATATATGTGATGTGTCAGAAACAGTCACATGCCAATATACATAAATTGATAGTGAAAATCTACGACCATGGGTATCCTCCAGCATCTGATTCTAGGACTAGATCTGTAAAGTACACATTTTCCTTTCTGTCTTCCTTTAATATTTTTATACAATTTTATATGCTGTAAAATTTTTTAAAATATTTCTATTTTTATTTGTAGAACTCAGTTCAGTTTTTATCAGCTCTGGTACCCACTGTACAGCCAGATTCCCCCACCCCCACCCCACTTTACCTAATTTAAACACCCTCTCCTTTTCATGCTCTTCTGTCAACCTCTCCCTTGTTTTTCTGCCCTTTGCAAATTCTTTATTTTGCTTCTGTCTCAGCAAGTCATTTTGCTCTTAGCATCTTTATGGCAAATGAAAACCCATAGTAATGGAATAAAGCCAGAGTGTCTTGTTCTGATATATCTAATTGAGGAAATGTCAGGGCCAAAGGAGATGGGCGAGGGGGAAATATTTAGAGAAAATGAAGCAGGAAAAATGAGACCCTTGAGGGAGACCCATTCTCTAAAGTAAGGTGGGCCCCTTTGGAGCTAACATAACGCTCTTATTATTTTCTCTACATATAGCAGAGAGATATTCTGCTGTTACAGGAGTTTTCTCTTTTGAATGCTATGCATTACCATTGGTTTGTAGACTTTCCAAATAAGGGAACTTGCCATAAGATGAGTGGATATATCAGCTCATCTCTTCAGCCTTACATTTGCTGCCCTTCAGCTGCATCTGTAGGACGTATCCAAAATATTAAAAATGTTTTAAAATACTCAAGAAAGGAAGCGAACAGAACCGAATTCCTAAATCTCAATCCAAATCATGCCAAATGAATAACTTTCTGGAGGAACAAGGAAGGGATTTCTGGTTGTGTTCTGAGGATGCTCTCCTAAAAGGAAGTTGATAAAGCAAACTTGGTGTGGTTTTACTGCAGTGAGTGAATGTATTTCTGTGATTAAAAACTGTTTCTAGCAGAAAAAAAAATGTGAGTTCCACTTTGCATTTGTTATCATAGGGCTAAATAATGGCTGTCTGTTCTAAAGAAGAGTGTTTGGTTTCCTATGATGTGGATTTCTCTAAACAGACTATTCAGGTACCATAGCATCACATCTCCAAATACAAAAATAAATCATTTAAATTCATGTAAAACATAATATGCTAACCTACTCTTAATAAATCCAAGATGTGTCTATTGTAAGTCTTTATTGCACAGATGATACTGACAGTTCCTCAATGCATAATCTCTCCCCAGCATCTAGTAATGAATAAGTACTTGTATGTTCGTCTAATTACCAAATAAAAATATTGAGTTGACCTCACTGGTTGAAATTTAAAAATCAACAAGGCTGTCATCTCTTTCTTTTAATGCTTTATGTTGTTGTTCATGTTCTCTGCCAGATGTGGGGCTTCCCAAAATCACTCAGCTGTCTACCTCTCTTGTATTCCTCTAGACAGCACATTAATTCCAGGTCCTAACTGCTTTTGCCTGTACTCTAGAAGATGTGCATAGAATATCACATGTCAGAGATTCTTTCTGACATTGAAGAATGAGGTGGATAGGTTATCAGAAGCCCAGAGAGGGAAAGGAAATCCACATTCATGGAACTAGGCTAGTTTTCATGTGTTCAGTTTATCTCTAGATTTTACAAAGATTAGCTCAGATATATGGATTTATTTAGATATGGTGTTATAGTCTAAGTTTTAAAGTTCCAAAATCCCTTTCTTTTTCTTTTGAAATAACTACTTTGGAAATATTTTCTTTCTCTCAAGCCACAAATACAAGGAGTCTTTTAGAGCCAGCAAGATAGTACTGCAGATAAGCTTCTTGCCTTGCATGTGGCTGACCCAGGTTCAATTCCTGGCACTCTATATGGTTCTCCAAGCACTTCCAGGAGTGATCCCTGAGTGCAGAGGAAGGAGTAAGCCCTGAATACTGCCACCTGTGTCCCCCAGACCAATATGGAGTCTGAAGAGAGATTGATCATTAGCACTGTTTGTTGGGCATACAAGTGGTTTGTATACAAATGGCCCCCTCAAACCAGCCACTAAGAGGGACTTCCTCATGTGGATACCCTTCATTTTACACATACAGCACTCTGATCTGGGCCAACTCCTTGTATTGTTCCTGTGCAGTTTTTCAGCCGGATTATTACATTTGCCAATGAGTGTGTGATGGTCTTTCATTCACGGAAATAATATTTTTGTATCCCTTTAGGAAACAAAACCATAGTTTGCTAATTTTAAAAAATAAAGAGAAGTAGGCACAGAGAGTGGCAAAGGTACATATCTGCCATGTATCTGACCTGGGTTTCATTTCTTATACCGCCCGACCTCCGAAACATCACCAACTATAGCCCTAGAGATCCCCACTGGGGTGCATCATTGGGCCTTAGCACTTAACCACTGATCCATTGGTCAAGTATTGTAAGTACATTCTACCTGGGGATAGACCCCCCTAAGTCATATATAAAAGTATAAAAATACTAGAATCTCTCATACTACTGCACTCATGCCTGCTATTTTCTGAGGCCTCTTTAACTACCCGGTTTTACACCATAAGGCCATACACTACTATATTTGACATTATACTATGGTTTGTTTAACATTAGTTAGAAGCACTATCCCGCTTTGTTTTGTTCAGTACAATTGACAGTACTTGGGGCTGACTCCTGGCTCTGTGGCTTAGTGCTCCTTGAGGAACCATATACATACAGTGCCAGAAACTGAAGCTGTTTACCCAGTCTATCTCTCTGCCCCAAATAAAAAAGTCCTATTTAAAATAAAATAAAATAAAAACAAACTAATATCACTTCAGTAGCAGCATATTTTAGAGTGAATCTAGCACAGTTTACTTACTTTTACTTTATTTTTTTATGTTGAGAATGGCAGGGCTGGAGCGATACCACAGTGGTAGGGCATCTGCCTTGCGCGCAGCCAGCCTGGCCAAGCCGGATTCGATTCCTCTGCCCTTCTTGGAGAGCCCGGCAAGCCTCCGAGAGTGTCTTGCCCGCACTGCAAAGCCTGGCAAGCTACCCGTGACGTATTCAATATGCCAAACACAGTAACAACAAGTCTCAAAATGGAGACGTTACTCGGCCTGCTCGAGCAAAATCGATGAACAATGGGAGGACAATGACAGTGATAGTTGAGAATAGCAATGAATTGGGGTTATTTGTGCATAATTCTTTGTTATATTTTGGAATAAGACAAATTCCTGGATAAATAATCATTGTATCAAAGGATGTTACCATATTTTTTCAGACTCCTTCACCTGCTTCATTCTATTCAAAGAGTAAAACAGCCATAATTAGAAAGTATATAGCCTTGCATATCTGAATAGCTCTTGTGTTTAGTTTCATTGTTCCTTGTGATAAAGAGATCATGACACCAAAGCAGTCTCATGGTGATTGTAGTGAGAAAGAAGAAGATTATTAAACACTATGAATGTGCAGTTTTGATTTCTATACAATTGAAAAAAATTCTTAGAGAAATACAAGCAAGTTTAAAACTCTGTCTACTCTTTCAGCAATTCCATGACCCTAAGCAAATCTTAAGCTTTTTTTGATGTTCTTTTTTTCAAGACCATAAAGGGGCTCAAATAATGATGTGACTTGAGGCATCGGGCAGTTGTCCTCTGTGATGGGCCAGGGGGACTGCAGAGAAGATGTCGGGGGATATGCTTGCTTGTAATATGCTGTGCAAAAATTGGCAGAAACTTCCTTTTTCAATCTTGCAGCCTCCATGCCTGCCCTATGGGACCTGGTTGTGTGATAATAGCATTGCTCTTGTTGGACCATTACTAACAGTGATCTTGTCACTCTCAAGAGATTTGAAATTACCCTTTCCCAGTAGGCCTGGGCTTCGCTGTGTTAACCCTATTTTGCAGAAGTGAAACTGTTTTAGGTCAAACTACACATCCCTGAGGGTCAGTGCAAACGTCTGGGACATAGGTGTGTATTTGCCCCCAATGCTGGCAGCCTTGTTGTCACTACCATCATTCTTTTCTTCTCCAGACTCTTGATGAATTCGATTTGTTGCCCTTTAGCTGAGGCAACCAAGGGCATTAATTTGAAATATCTGAAGGCTATTCGTTTGTCAAAAGATACTTCCAGTCATACATAATGTGGTGATGGCATTTCTGCCCTGAGCTGACTGATTGGGTTGTTTATTCTCCATATATTCACATGCCTCAGTTGAGTACAGTGTAATCTGTGACCTGAAAATGCCTAACTTCCTTCAATGAGAACATATTAGACACACACACACACACACACACACACACACACACACACACACACACACGCGTGCGCGCACATGCACACATAATATACATATATATACTTAAACATTTCTTTAATAGAAACCTGGAACAAGCACTGTTTGACCAATTGCCTAAGCATGTTTATATGTGTGCTTCCTTTTTCTCGGTCCTCACAGTTACATTCTGAAATTGATGCCTTTAAAACTGTGTGGGAGCTCAAAAGGAGAGAGATAACAAAAGGGGGTGCCCTGCCACAGATGTGCGGTGGGATGAGGGGCATGGGGGTGGGAGGGTTACTGGGATCAGTGGTGGTGGAGAATGGGCACTGGTGGAGGGATGAGTATTCGATCATTGTATAACTGAAACCCGCACACAAAAGTTTGTAAGTCTACAACTTTACCTCATGGTGTTTCACTAATAAAAATTTAAGGGAAAAAATAAATAAATAAAAATAAATAAATAAAACTGTGCGGGTGAGGAAAATCAATATCAATGTGATTATTTGGTGGGGATAGGGACCACTCTTAGCAGTGCTCAGGGATCACTCTTGGTACTCATGAGATCATATGTGGTCCCATGTATTGAACCAGGGTGGTGGTAATCACGTGCAAGGCAAGTGTCTTACCCTTAACCCCTATACTTTATCTCCAGCCCAATTTGTTTTTATTTGACCCACCTCATGTGTATAGAAATTCAGAATTCTAAAAAATAATGCTCATTAATTGTTTTTAAGTTTTGGAAATTCAAATAAAATCCAAAGCTAAAAGTAGAATGAGTCTATACAAGGCACACCAGATCAAAAGTTAGCACAATTTATGACTTCTACTCAGTCATAAATTTAGTTTCCAGGAAAATTGATTTAAAAAAACATTTTTCATATGTACATTATCCCTGAGGACAAAGCACACCAGTTTTTAGGAAGAAAGAAAGCATCCCCTTATGCTGGGTGTCTTGATCATGACAGTACCTGCTCTAGGCCAACTCAACAGCATCTCTGAAGAAAGCTCTCTGCTAGTCGCATATTTCCTTGAACCCCCCCGCCAAGTGTTCATAATGTGCAATGAGTATGAGGCGTGACATGTGTAGCTTCCCTATGTAGATTTATCTTCAGGAGACCCTCGGGGAGGTATATGCATTCCTGGACTGGCTGCTGGCCTGGATTGGTTGGTTTCAGTCATGAAGCTGGATCTGGACTTCTGCTTCCAGCTCAGTTTCTGTTGGAATCACTGGAACTGGGAAGAAGAGATGGGTGAAGAGGTTTAGATAATGCAGTTTACACAGTTTTCATAAATATTCCCAGCAGTGGAACTTGGAGTAAAATTAGAGGTAATTGGATGATTGTAGAGTCAGAAATGATTCTAGGAATACAAGCTCAGGTAAGTGGGAGCTAGTGGGAGGCTGAATCAGAACCTAATCACCCACTGTAGTCTAGGCTGCTGCCCAGAGGTCTGGAGAATTCACAATCCGGTTTATCTTCTGTGTGTCTGACTGCTACCTAGGCAGATGCCAAGACTAGGAACTACTAGGATGTTTTCCCCATGTCCCTGATACTTGAGAATTCCTCAAGCACACAGAGAACATAATAGCATCTCTAGGGGGACTTCCCATTCTGTTTTTCCTCTGACTCACTGTCCCCAGTGTTCACACTCTCAGTGTCTGCAAAGTAGATGTCCTTAAGAGAAAGGAAAACTGGCCCAGGGGAAACCATTGCATTACAGGCTTTTTAAAGTTGCACCAAGCGTTCACAATAACCTGGTAAAAGTGAATGTTTCTACATGCAAAAATAACATTGACAGCTGAGTCAGTGAGTACTTTACAGGTTTTCAAGTACTTGCAAAGCAATGTTAAATTTGATCACTCAGTCTCATGCAAGTATCCATAGAAAGAGCATTCCAAATTTTCCAGTACTTAGACAAGAAAAATCTCTCATCTCTCACAAATATGGGGTTTTACTTTTTCTTTAATTTTTTATACACAGTTAAAGTTATTCACAATTTTATAGTCATACCATGTTCCAACACCCTTCCCTCCACCAGTATACATTTCCCAACACCAAAGTCCTCAGTTCCCTTCTCTCTCTTTTTTTAAAAGTTTTTAGACATCAACCTCAGAAATTTATTTGGGGACTCTACTCTAAGGCAAGGGGAAAAAAGTAAAAAATAAACAAATAGGACCACATCAGACTTTAAGTTGGTAAATAGCGATAAAACTAGAACCAAAACAAATCCCCTGTTCTCCACCAGGAGTGATTCCTGAGCACAGAGTCAGGAGTGAGTCTTGAGCACCAAGTGCAGTCTAAAAACCAAACAAAAAAGAAAACCTCAGTTCTCTTCTTTCCTTTCTGCCACATCCCAAAACTTTCCTTCTCTCTCTCTCTCTCTCTCTCTCTCTCTCTCTCTCTCTCTCTCTCTCTGTCTATCTCTCTCTCACACACACACACACATACACACACACTCTCTCCCTCTCGCTCCCTTTCCGCTTCCCTCCCTCCCTCTCTCTTGCTCTCGTTCTTTTTCTCTCTTTTTTGGGCATTATGATTTGCAATACCAGTACTGAATAGTGCTTATCTCTTTACCTACTTCCAGCATTACATTCTTGTCCAGAATAAACATTTCCAACTACAACTGACACAGTGGGCTGCTCTATCCAAACTCATATGGCGTTTTTCAAGATGACCTGAAGATTAAGATCAATGGGTCAGTTGTGAAATGATCAGGATTTTTAGAAATGCAAGCAGTGTCCCAGCCTGGTCAGCCCTGAAAACTAGTCTTCTTTCTTTTTTATTAAAATATTTGTCCCAGGCTTGTATTTATCCTTGGGCAAATTTAGGAGACTGGACTTGAATGAAACCTGGTCAATGATTGTCCAAGAAACAGCAAGAGTCATCGGAAGAAGTTTCCCTAGGGTTGAACTCTGCAGCATCTTGGCTTAAAATTTGGCCTCAAAATGCAGTAACTGCAAACTCTTAAACTCTTCTTTCTCCAAATTCTGTAAAATAGGAATATTTAATTATTTATTTTTAATAAGAATCTTTTAAAATCAGAGTAACAGAAAAAACAGCTGTGTATGTTTAATCATTCTTAGAGAGTATGAAAAATATGCTGTATTATAGTTGCCTAGGAACATGACGTGTAATGTGACTATTATTGATCAATGTCCAAATGATCAAACTGTAAACCATTCATCTGAATCAAGTACACAAACCCATAAATAATTATAGGTTAATTTTTCTTCCTTTTCAATTTGAATTTAATTTATACTCTCTTCTGGTCTAATAGCTAAGGCAAGGACTTCCAATACTATGTTGAGCAATGGTGATAAAATTGGACATCCTTGGCTTATTTCTGGCCTTAGAAGAATAGAATTTATTTTTTTTCTCTTGATTATTTTAGCTGTAGGTTGGTCATATATAGACTTTGTCATGTTCAGGTACATTCCTTCTACATCTATTCTGTGAAGAGTGACAACTGACAAAGGAAAAAATATTTAGAATACATGCACATATGATGTAATACTTAACAACTTTAAAGAAAGTTGCTTAAAACTTTAAAACAACATGTATGGGGGCTGGAGCAGTAGTACAGTGGGTAGGGCATTTGCCTTGCATGCATCCGACCTGGGTTTGATCCCTGGCACCTCATATGGCCCCCTGCACCTGCCAGGAGTGATCCCTGAGCACAGAGTCAGGATTAAGCCCTGACCACTACCGGGTATAGCCCAAACACCGAAACAAACAAACAAAAAGCAACAAGCAACATGTATGGACTTAGAGCAGATGTTTTCAACCACCAGTCTGGGACTAGTCTGGACGAATTTCCTGCATGTCTGAGCAAAAGATATTGCTGATTAATATCTCGTACTAATATCAACATCTAATGGGATATTATATATATAAATATATATAAAGCAGTTGCATTATAAATGTTATTTTTATTTATGCTTCAGTGGTCCTTTATATCTTTCTCCTATTTCACTGTAAAAAAACTACTGATGTAGATGGTATTATGCTTAATGAAATGAACAGGGCATAGAAACACCAGGTACTTTTCATTTACAAATGGTATATGTAAAAGACAATTGAATAGATGAACTAAATGAAAATAATAAAAAAATCTTAAGACTATCAGATCGATGATAAGAAGGGAGGGAAGATGGCAGTGTGCTCATGCTAATCAGAATAAAGATGACACACACTCCCATCTGAAGCTTCTAATAGTGCGTTGACGGCTCAGAAGGCCCTTGCGTCCCTGCTCACTTCTGAAGCAGTCAGTGGCTCTTACTGAGGGTGACTGTGCTCCTGGAGGCCTTTTGTCATTTGGAAGTAAGTAACTGAAATTGTGGGTTGTGATCCAAATGGGTTGCATAACAATGTGGGGGTCATGAAAAATATGTTTCAAATTAAATATGCTTTATTATCAGTAAATATTTTTTGTGTATCCTTATACAAGGATTGCATAAAAATTTCTTGGGCAAAAAGAGGTCACCAATTTTTTAAATGGGGTTAAATTTTGTTTCTAGTAAAGTTCTTTTCATTTCATTTCATCATCCTGTTATTCGTCGATTGCCTCGAGCAGGCCCCAGTAACGTCTCTTTCATCCTAGCCCTGAGATTATATTCAAGGCTATTTAGGAGAGTGAGACCCATCATTGTTACTGGTATTTGGCATATATGGTACGCCACGGGGAGTTTGCCAGACTCTGCCCTGTGGGCAGGCTACATTCGATAGTAAAGTTCTACTGGTGCTTTTTTTTTTTATCTTGGGTATTATCCCCCTCTCTTGACATCAATGATTACTTCTTTGTAGAATGGTGCGATCCTGGTAGTGAATCCGCAATACAGCTCACGAGGATCCTGATGTATTGGGCTTGAATGCCCTGATTGGCTAGGGCTTCAGTGACCGCTTCCGTCTCAACAGAATCAAAGGCCTTCTTTAAATCAATGAACATTAAACAGAGCGGCATCTTGAACTCCCGAGAAACCTCAATGAGCTTGGTTATCGTGTGGATATGGTCGATGGTGCTGAATCCTTTGCAGAACCCGGCTTGCTCGCATGGTTGTCCTTCATCTAGTGTTCTGCCAATCCTATTTAGGATGACTCGAGTGAACAACTTGTAGATGATAGACAATAGGCAGATCGGGCGATAGTTGCCAATGTCATGGATGTCTCCCTTCTTGAACAGTAGTACGGTTCTGCTGGTTTTCCATTGGGACGGAACCTTGCATTCAGACAGGTAGCGAGTGAAGAACCGAGCCAGTGTATTGATGAGTACTGACGGCAGGTTCTTCAGATGTTCAGGTCTGACCTTGTCTGGGCCGGGTGCTGTTTGTTTCTTTACCGACGAAATGGCATGTCGGATTTAGGAAGGGAGAACGTTGGGAATGACATATCCATCCTGTGGAATTTGGTATGTCGGCAAGTGGACATGGCTATCGAAGAGATTTGAGTAGAAGTCATGGATAATCTTCTCCATTGCCATTCTGGAGGATGTGATGGATCCATCAGGATTTCGGAGGGCAGTCATCTTGGTCTTGTAGTTGGCAAAGGACAGGCGGGCGTTACGAATACTTTTCCCGGCTTCTGCCGCATCTACCATTACTTCTGCTCATCTCTCTTTGAGGTCTTCCTTGATCGCATCTCTGCACTGCTTTGCGAGCTCGGAAGTTAGCTTGCGGTTGCCTGAGGCATGCGCCAATCCACGCTGGGGAATTAGCTCAAGGGTTTTTGAAGATAGGCGATTTTTTGTGGCTATCTCTCTCTTGGCGTTCCTCGCACATTCATGGAGGTGCTGAACCAGTCGATCGTATTCCTCGTCAATGTTGTCAACAATGGCATCTTCCCATGTTGCTGCAATAGTGCCAAAGAGCTCCCAGTTGGTGGTCATTCTGGGTGTTCTCTTTTTGAACTTTGCAGCCCTTTCTCCCCACTCTGTGAAGTAGAATTTTGCACGAAGGAGACGGTGGTCCGATCCCGTTGGAAATTTTGGGACAACAGCGACATCGGTCAGGCAAAACCGTTGATTGAATATGATGTGGTCTATTTCGTTGTGGAATCGTCCACCAGGAGACTCCCATGTCCATCGTTTAGATTCTGCCTTCTGGAACTGGGAGTTACCATGAATGGTCTTGGTCGACATGATGAACTCAGATAGTCTCTCACGCTGTTCGTTCCATTCTAGGCCATGGGTCCCGATGTGAAGTTCTTCAGCTGATCTTCTCGGTCCATCTTGGCATTAAAATCACCCACAATGATCTTGTAGAAGGTGTGGTCTTCTTTATAGAACTTCTCTAGCTCCATGTAGAACTTCTCGATTTCTCTTTCATCATAATGAGATGTTGGTGCGTAGACAACGAAGATAGAAACTGCAGGCAGTGAGCCACATCTATTCAAATGTAAACGTCTGATTCGGGTTGTTAGGCATTCGAATGAATCAATGCTCTTGGCCAAGTTTGTTTTGACAAGGACACCGACGCCTCCAACACCTCTTTTATCGCATGTTCCGAGGAACAATTCTTCTCCAGTGTCGAAAATGGCATGTTGAGATTCGTGCCTTCTTGTCTCGGTCAGACCAATGATGTCGTACTTGATCATTCGCGCTCGTACCATCAGGTCCTTGATGGATGCATCTGATGCTAGCGTACGTGCATTGAAAGTACAGATGATCATTTTTGTCTTCCTTCGTTGTGGCAGCTTAGGTCGGCCTTGAGCTTTTGTCGGCCTCTCCTTTATCATCCTTCTCAGTGCTGCCATGTCGGTGAAGCCTTCAGGGTCAGGTGAATGAGACCCATTGTAGTTACTGGTTTTGGCATATTGAATACACAACCGATAGCTAAAGGTAGTTCTCACAACAAAGAATTGTGTGGCCCACACCACATAACATAATATTGCTATTGAGAAGCCTTACCCCTAGACACTGTGAGACAAGTAAAAAGTCCTATACTGGACAAATAAACTCTTCAGGTTATTGTAACCCCCTTGAAGAGGTAGATCCTTGGGAAAGATGCATTTCTGGGAGTCAGGTGCTTCTGTGGACCAGGACAGAGGTCAGAAGCATAACTGTGCTCTCCAAGAGTACTCTGATAAGGGCTAAATTGCTGTTCACTCAGATTCACTGTTCTCTGTGTGGACAAAGAGTGAATGGCCCCTCTTCCTGGTTGTGAAGCCAGTAATAGGCAGCACCAGCCTCAGCTCTGACTCACAGCATCCTTTTGTATAATTCTTTTATCTCTTCATGATAGAGGTGACTTCCCACTAGACCAGTTTTACTCAGCCCCCCTCCTCCAATGTCCCATTTCAACATTGTTTAGTTCTTGAACCCCTCCCCCTTTCTACCTGTTAATCTTCTCGCCTCATTCTATAGAGCCCAATTTATGTGATTTCCACCCATGAGCCCCTTGGAATATCCTGGGAGGCCCACTGAGGACCCTTTAGTCCTTGCTTGAGAGACTGCACTAGACTAGTGATAGCTAAACTCACCCAAGGAATTTGTACTATAAACTTCAGACTCCTTTCCCTGGACTCTGCCCTGTGGGTTCAGGAAAGAGTCCTGCACGCCAGGTTTGTAATGACACCTTGGTTGATTTTGAGGCAGGTACTATGTTTGCTCCTCCAAAATTCCCTCACCAACTCTGCCTTCTGAACTTCTACAGGAAATGGAGACTCAAGGCCATGCCATATAGCTTCTCCCACATCCTACCAAATAAAATGGAATGTTTAAGTTAATTTTTTATTTTCTATTTTTACTTGTATAACTATCAACACTACTCCTACTCCTACTGAAATAATAAAACAAAGTGGCAGAGGTGGTGCCTGTTTTGTGAGACTGAAATGAGAGCATGTCAAATACCATCCCAAGTGTTTTTCTCCATATCTCACCTGGTGTTCCATTGTAGAGAGAGAATGCTTACTCACTGCACCCCAAGTTCCTTTTTCCTCTGATGTTGGTCTGCCCACGGGTTATCTTATTATCTTTACCCATGACTTTGTTGACTCAGGCATAGTTTTCTCAAAAAGCTCACATGAGGTTAAGCTAAAATTTAAAGCTGACTTTGTGGATTGTTTAGGGAGACTCAAGGGACTTGTTACAGAAATAACACATAATCTTGTATATACTCTAATAAAGCATCTCTCCATTTCTGCCAGCATCTACTGTTTTGCCAAATTCTGACTTCTTAGTCTCTTTTTCCCCATTCTGGTTGACAAAATGAATGAATGAATGAATGAATGAGTGGCTGACTATTTGTACACATAAATATAGTGGTATCTTTATGTGCAAAAGCACATGTCTGTGCATATAAACAAGTATCTCTTGCTATGGTCGGAAGATTGTTCCCAGAACACTCACAGGTTCCAAAGTGTGTGTAGTTCCCACGTTCATTATATATAAAGACATAGATTTATGTATAGCCTGTACATAACCTGTACTTGATCTCGTGTATTGAGAGAGATCAGGTTTTAGCAGTTTGAGTCTAATAGCAAAGTCTACAGACACAGCATAAGAACAATCCTCTAAATCTTTAATTCTAAATCCAGAATTTTTCCTTCTACAAATGTGTTCAGACACACACTTCTGGATCATTTTGCATCTTAACAATCTCACCTATCATGCACCAAATACTGTCTCTCTGAGAAGTCAGTTCCCAATTCCTCATGCTACTTTTTTCCTCTTTGCAGGAAGTAAGAAGCGCTCGCATGGCTCACCAGCCCCAAGTACTAGCTCCACGAGTCGCCTTACCTTGCCAGGTGAGTGAGCAGCACTGCACCAAATATCTTAGTCATCTGGTTAGTAAGAGAGCACTGGTTTCTCAAAGCTTAGCAGTTCATCAAGAACCTGGCCCCTTAGTTACACATTCTGTGTTAGAATTTTGCCTCTTCTCCCAGAATTGACACAATAGATGCAACGCTGTTTGACAATCTCTTATGCTCACTGATATGAACAAGAGAATCACCTGGATAGTTGCTCACTGATATGAACAAGAGAATCACCTTGAAGTTCACCTGGATATGCTAAGGGAGTTTGTTTTTCATTAATGTAGTGAAAGATCTTTCAACTCTGGTGAGAAAGTTAGGTTCAAAACACATCTCTGCCATGTTCAAAGACAGTGAGCTGACTAAACATTCAGAGTTGCAGTGCTTTCGTTTTCCCATCAATCTGCAGATAAAGATTAGAAATAATTCTTGTAAACTTAGTATAATACTTACTCAGGGTGGGTACTGATAGTCCCTCCTATTGAGTGGTAGAAAGATCATGTTTGATCTGTGTTGGAAGCCATCTAGCATTTACTAGAAAAATGTGAAGCATTTATGGTCCATGTATAACTACTATTTCATGTAAGGGATGTGTATTTTCCATTCTATTTGTAGGTTTATATGCTTTAATGGAATTTAATTTTTTCAAGTAGAATTTATAAAAAGACACATGTTTAGGAGAAATAGAGCTAATCAAAGTTAATTGCAGAAACAAATTTTGAATAAAAATAAAAGAAGAAAAATATTGCCATTTTATTACTATAGCAACCACAGTTACTACTGCTTCTTCCAATCTTTAATATATATTCATTTTTCTGTGTTAGAATTATACATATATGGACTGTAACTTACCTCTCTTAAAAGTTGCTGTTATATCATGAGATTTTTCCATGTGTTATTAAGTACTTAAAATAGTGATGGACTAATATTGCATGTGATTAAACCATATAAATGTTTAGTCATTGTAACTTGGGATTTAAGTAACTTATAGTTTGTTTTTATAAACAACCATGCATATTTAATATAAATTTTCTTCTGAATCTTTAAATGCATAATTAGTTTTTATTTCTGTAGGTGGAAATAATAGTGCAAAGAATATGTACATGTTTAGGTTTTTGACATGTTATTGTCTGTGCAATTTTCAGAAAAGTAGCATGATTTTATACATCAGGTATGACTTTGCCATTATATTTATGCTCTTGCTAGTGCTAGCTTTTCAATTTGATGAGGAAAATGTATTCATGTTAGGTTTCTATTTATCTTAATCTTTTTTACATTTTTTACTTTTGGGAATTGCCTTATTTTATCCATCTGAGAAGCACATTCTTTGCAATTTTAGCCACTTTGAAATATAAATGTTTTGCCATTCATTGTTTATAATAGTTGGTATAATATTGTCTTAGTTTTATATGCAATAATTGCTGACTTTATAATCAGTGCTGTTATAAATCGGATGAAATATAATCAATCTATGCCAATCTGTTTTCTCAACCCAATTTTTATAACCTCCTCCCGCCAGACCATCTTTGTCCACTCTAACCTTATTGCCTGTCATGGTGCCTGGAATATGTCTTACGCTTTCTTCCCCTAATTTCTCTTTGTGGTCGTTCCAGTTCATCTAGGAACTATACTAACACATAACTGACATAATAATTTCTATATAAATTTTTGTATTAATTGACAGGTGGCATTTTAAAGAATATATATATATATATATTTGTATTATTTTCTGTCCCAGTACCTGCCAAAGTAACAAGCAGAGACTTGGTGCTCAGTACTCTTTATAAATCTGCATGCTCTCCGATTTGACTGAAAACTCTATAGAAAATAACCCTCCTAAGTCACATTTTCAGGTTTGGCTTTGTGTCTAGTTAGTAAACGTGCTTTTTCGTGTTCAACAAACCGTACTCTTTAGTCCCTGGGATTTTCATCTTCCTCTGACATTGCTTATTCTGCAGCTCAGATTGCAGATATTCTGAGGAACACAACTTTAAACCAAGCTACTTCAGTGTGTAGCAATGGATTTGCTCTTCTGTATAAAGTCATAGTATTCCTCGGTCAGGGAAACCGCAATCGTGTGGGCATGAACAGGAGCATGCGCAGATGACCTGACTCCTCCTGCTGGAGAAGGTTGCACCTGCCGCCCCCACCCCGGTTGGTTCCCAGGTCCTCCAGCGCAGTGTCCCTCACCTGGTCTTTGTTTTAGTTTGGCAGTGTAAACTGACTCCACATTGGGTGTTGTAGGCTCCAAGTTCTCACTACTCCAAAGCTTGCAGGGGTAGAATGGGTATTTTGCAAAATACTTGACCTTATAAATCATGCTTTGTCTAGGGGTCACTCTGCCCCTCAATCCCTAAGATGACCAACTCATGCTTCCTACCTCAGTAACATCCCATGCTGCCTCTCAAATGGCTCTTGTTGCAGGCTACCAAGCAATTTAAAATAGCATATATAGTGATATGCAAATGGAGGCATCATAATCCCTTTTTAATAAAGTATAATTGTATAGAAACAAAACAAGAACATAAATCTGACCCAAAAAAGCATTTCAAAATCTGAAAATTAAAAAGCAAATAAATGGATGGGCCTTGAAATCCTTCCACACCAAGGAAGAAAATAATCACTAATTATTTCTATTGCAAATAATACAGCTACTAAGGATTTAATATCACATTATGAAAATAATTTTTACAATTCAAAGATAAAAAGACAAATAACTCAACTAAAATTGAACAATGGATTTGAACAAATATTTCTCTGAGGAAAATAAATGAAATGTGAAAACATATTCAGCATCATTGAACAATAAGGAATGCAAATCAAAGGCACAAGAATATATCACTTTACATGTATTAATATGTTGAAATGAAAAAACAAGTAATCCCACGTGTTTACAGTAATATACAGAAATTTACTCCCTCTAGCCTCTCAAAATGACAAACTTTCTGAGTCTTTGAATTAGTCTAGATCAGATACTTCACATAAATAGAGTCATAAATATGTGACAATCTGTGCTTAGCAAAATGTTTCTAAAGCTCATTCATGCATTCATGTTCTAAAATATACCAGTACTTCATTTCTTCATTTCTTTAGTGTGTTCAAATAGTCAGTACTATGAATCTATCTCATTTTGCTTATATATTCATCATTTGATGGGCATTTAGTTTGCTTCCACTGTTTTCTATAATGAATAATGCTTCTAAGAATGTCATGTGTTTTGGGGACAGGAACACATATGCTTTGAATTCTTTGGGAAAGATACCTAGGATCTGAATAGCTCATATGGTCACTCTATGTTGACTATTCTTTTAGGAGACACACAAATTGTTTTCCAAAATGTCATCACCACTTCACAGCCTTACCTAACATTGAGAATAGCTGGTATTTGTTATTTATTATACTTTCTCTATATTCAAAATTTAATAAAGACCTTTTAAGCAAAAGGGGATAAAAGAAATAAAAAATTCTCACAGTCGGGGCGGGAGTGATAGTACAGCGGGAGTGATAGTACAGTGATAGCAGAGCGTTTGCCTTGCATGCGGCCGACCTGGGTTCGATTCCCAGCATCCCATATGGTCCCCTGAGCACCACCAGGAGTAATTTCTGAGTGCAAAAGCCAGGAGTAACTCCTGTGAATCACCGGGTGTGACCCAGAAACAAACAAACAAAAAAAAAAATTTTTTTTAATTCTCACAGTCTTCTGAGACAGTGTTGTTTTGTTTCATTTGTGTTGACATGATATTCCATATGTTTCAGAGGAATCTAACATTTTTCCTTCCTAACCTAGTGGGAGGGGTAGGTGTTGGGGTATGAGGATATAAATCAGAAAGTTCTGCGGGTTCCATACTTCAAACCAGAAGCTATTGTAGACCAGTTCATTAACAAACTCTGTGATTTTCAAAATTATCAAAAGGGAGACCCTGGAACTTCAGCACCAGGAAATTGTTCTGGGAACCTCCTTGATTCACTTGTGCCAGTAGTAGAACAACGTGTATAGTCAAGTAATAGATCCTGCAGCCTATTTCTTTCTAGAGCCAACTTCAACTAATGCCCCCGAAGTTTTTGAACACAGCCAAGCTCCAGGAGAGCTGAGGTAAACTTGGCTCTCGCTGGAGGAGTGGCCAGAGCTCCCAGCACCACTGAGTACAGACAGGACCACTAATGATGGAGACTAGTCAGTGATGTGCTTCCGAGCAGATTCCCCAGGGCACCTGTCTCGTGACTTTCCCGAAGTGGGCCTTACATGGAAAGGTACAGTACCATAGTGATAGGCTCATGCAGATAGATGATCGCTCCTCTTTGTGCAGCTGCTGGCATGCACAGTAGTGTTGGCAGTAGATGCAGCCCTGCTTCTAATCTCCATAGCCTGATGTAGAGTTTGTGTGTCTAGAGGCCCACTGGCTTGCAATGACATTGTTTTGTGTCCCATTCCAGGGGACTACGGATAAAATGTTCTTCCAGAGGATCCTTCAGAAGAGAAGGGACCAGCTCTGAGGTCTGAAGACATTTCAGGAAGCTTTTATTTCCTTTCTGAAAACAAAATGTAATGTGTTTTATAAGTTGTGGAGAGATTGATGTCAAAAATGGTAACTCCTGCTCTTTTTAACAGATTGCTTTTTCACAATAAATCTTATGTTATATGTTGTGTAGCTTTCAAGTATCAGGAGTGGTGCTTGGTTCTTAACGTGTATCATATTCCTCACAACAACCATGAAGGATGGAAGGAAATTCACAAATTAAGAAGTTGGAATATGATCAGAGTTTGTCAAAAGCTAGTAGGACACAAAGCCATGCTCTTTGCTTCATTTCCCTGCCTGTGGAGTAAGACTGCTGTCAGGCTGCCCTGTTGTCACTGTCTTTCTCCCACATCTGTGCAATGCGAGAGGTTTGTGTCACCCCTGTGGCAAGTTCAAACACAACTGTCAGATGGGCAATTTCAAACACAACTGTCAGGTGAAGGGATCCTGCGCTGTTTCTTACGTGAAGATTCCAGTGGTCTGATGAGTTCTCTTTTATCAGTCTTTAACTTGAGTTCAGTTGGAGGAAATACAGTTAACATTCTTCCTATAGATTAGATCAAAATTCATCATTATATATTGATTTACTGCTTCCAAGCCCTAGAACTCAGAAGTGTCACTTACAGACTTCTTCTGCATGAATCATTGCTGAGAACAAAGGTCATCGAGCTCCTGATTGAGCTTCATTTTTCCATCTCCATATGCATAAAGGAGACACACTGGATGACAAGAAAATGCATAGACTTAGCTTGCACAATCTCCAAAATATTTTTCTCTTTAAAACAGCATGCATCATGTATTTTGAACTCACCAGGGTAAACAAATGAAAGCTATGAAGTGAATTGGAGATAATCATCTCATTCAGGAAGGGTTTGTCCTATCCTTCTTTTAAAATTAAAGTGGTAATTAATTTGATTAAACTAAGTAATCATCATTGTAAGGCTGCAGGCCATTTACTAGATAGTCATTGTTTGAAAATAGCTGAGCTACCAGCCTTATTAATTGCTCCTCCTGTTTTATCTATTCTTCAAGGAATGAGGGGCTTGAAGGCCATGCCTCAGAGCCTCTTCACACAACACCAAGGCCTATATAACTGAGATGAAATTTTAGCATATATGTAAAACAAAGGTGCTCAGGCCTCTCACTTGAAACTTCAAAGGAAAGAAACTTGCTGACATTCTTCTTGAACAAACATGGGTAACAAATCTAGATCAAGACTTTGCTGATGCAGGAAGAAATATTAGATTATATAGATTCTGAGCAATATTGTTAGCTGATGTATATTTTATGAGATTCGTTTGTTCTTTAGTAAAAAAGATATTTATTAAAGACATCGAGTAGTATATAGAATAGTTTACACAATCCTTAAATATTTCAACTAATATCAGTACTATGGCTAAGTTCTAGAAATGTAAATGTACATAACCATCTGTCCCTTTATGAAATTCAGAGTAAGACCAATTATCTACATGGGTGAACACAAAAAACAAGTATCTTTTAACAATGATTTCTAATGAAGACAACTAAAAAACTGAATTATGACAGTATAACAAATACAGACAATCTTCAGAATCATGAGTACCTTTTTCATTTTCCTAATTAAAGCACAATTAGAATTCAGGGACTGAAACTTATTTCGTCTTGACTAAAGCTACACTTTACATCTGGGATTTGCAGAATAAACCTCCATATTTGTATATTGCACAAATAGTTTAGAATGTGGGCTGGGTGGTTTTTCTCTGCTTGGAATGATATTGGTTCCAGTGAAGTGGTTTCCCCAGGTAGATAAATGAAGAAATAAATGTATTTTCTCACAAATGCACATTCTGTAAATGAATCTTTTGTGAACCAGAGAGTCATGTTCTCAGCCAAACATTCACAAGTAGATGCATTAAATTATTTTCTTTATTGTTTGGTGAGAGCTTTAGTGTAGTAAAATCCAGTAAAATTATATGAAAAATAATATGACTTTTATATAATAAGAAAACCTCCCATGGAGAGCTGGAGCGATAGTGCAGAAGGTAAGGCATTTCTTTTGCGTGCGACTGACCTCAGTTCTATTCCTGGCATCACATATAGTCCCCTGAGCACCATGAGGAGTAATTCCTGAGGGAATCATGAGTAATGATTAGTCCTTGAGTAATCCTTGAGCATCACTGGGTGCGACTGAAAAACAAAAAAAGGAAATAAAGTCAATGATGGAGGGTACACTGTCAGATCCCTGGAAATGACCATCTGTGCTGTGTAATGTGATGGTAGCCACACACCACGTGCCTGTGATGCCCGGCCTGGGTGTGACTGCCGAGGTGCATGCAAAACTCACATTATCACATTTCTAGTTCAGTTTCCTCACAACAACCAGGTAGTTGCTTGCTGTTTGTCCCATTTTATGGAGAAAATTTAGAGTGATTTTTCTTTTTTAGTTTGGGGCTATACCTGGTTGTGCTCAGGGCTTACTCCTGGGTCTGTACTCAGGGATCACTCCTGGTGGTAGTCAGGTGACCATGAGCAGTGTGTTGGGGATCAGACTGGGGTAGGCTATATGCAAGGCACTGCTTTATTTCCTGTACTACCTCTCCAGCCCAAGAAAACATTTAAAATATTGAGTTCTAGAACATACTTCCTCCTTTAGGACCTTACAGCTAGAAATAGCTGACCCCAATTGCCTGACCCTAGTTTATGTTCCTCTTCTGGTTCTACCATCCTCCTTCTCTGCAGCTGCCCTGTTGAGCTGAGATCACCCACTCCACCCCCAACCTCACAGTAGTCCATAACCACAGCCTGCCGTGCTCAAGGTCCTCCAGAACTGTATCTGGTGATGCTCTGAGGATGATGTGGCACGGGGAGTCAAAAAGGATCAGTTTCATGCAAGTCCTGTGTCTTAAGCCCCTGATGTCTCTCCAAAGTACTTTTTTCATAGATTTCTCCCTGCCATAGATCTTAGCAAATAATCAATGATTGTCACTGGTGTGTGATGACCAGACCCTCTGAGCTGCCCTAATCATACCTTGCAAAGACTGAGTAAACATCTTCTTTTTCTCAGCATAAACTTCGACCTTGAATCTCAACTAGGCTAAATATTTAGGGCCAGTGGATATGGAAAACATGCTAATTTTTACCTCAAACACAGTGGATCGCTTGAGAGACTATTGGGAGTAGGCCATCTCTGGCTAGTCTCATATGTCTCCTGGGTTGAGAGCCAGAGGTCGGAGCCAACTGCAGCAGGTTTGATGCAGGGCAACAAAACTATGGGTTACATGCTGGCCAGGTCACCTCCAGATGGGTTTGGTTAGGTTGTGACAGGATTAACTTGATTCTTTCGAACTCTCTTCTCTGAGAGCAGGCCTCTTGCCTTCTCCTCTTTGGTAGACCAGGTGAAATACAGAACCAGATTATTTACATTCGTGTTTTCTTGAGTTAAAGCCCTCAAAACCCTATGAACTTTTCAAATGTAGACACTGGGCTTAATTGTTCTAGATTTAGTATAAAATACACTTGGAAGAATTTAAGAATAGATTGTTAAGTTCTAATAACCAGTGCCATATCTTACGTGCCTATTTTAACAGCCTTTTTCTACCTGAGGCCATGTTGCTAAGTTGTATTTTCACAAAGGGAAGGATTACTTTACAATGCCTTTGTGTCTTGGGAGATCAACCAATTCCAGATTGGAAAAGTTTGCTGCAACTGAATTTTCCCAGGAATTGCAAATCTTCCAGACAGTTTCTAACATACAGAAATTGCTCCAAGGGAGAGGAGAGAGGCAGCATCTGGCCAGGTGCCCTGTTCACCAAATCCCATCATGACTTCTTTGTGTTCTCAGCACAAGCCCTTCAAAGTTAGTGCTGTTCTTTCTACGTTTTAAATGAGAAACAGGAATCATGTGCTATGTGTCCTAAGGGTGCAGAATCTGCTCACAAGTAGGAGGAAAGGGGGATACAAATGATATAATGAATGTAAAAGTACCTTGAAGGGTGCCAAAGGAGAAGACATCTTACCTTAAAAAGCAGAGACCTGGGGCTGGAGGGATAGCAGAGCAGGTAGGGCGTTTGCCTTGCAAGCAGCCGACCCAGGTTTGATTCCCCGCATCCCATATGCTTCCCTGAGCATCTCCAGGAGTAATTCCCGAGTGCAGAGCCAGGAGTATCCCCTGAGCATCACTGGGTGTGACCCAAAAAGAAATAAAATCAGACACCTGAGTTTGTAAAAGGTTATTATATTTTCCTTTCAAAACAATGTTCAGTATAAAGCTGGGTCAATGAACCAGGACTAAGTCTCCCTTTCTAGTGAAATAAATTAGTAGTTCCTACCTGCACCCCTTTTAAAAAAGAACAGAGTTGAAAACCAGTCCAGTCAAACTACTTTGCAAAGGTGTGCTTCTGCCTTTGGAACTGGAATGATCCTGGCTCGAATTCGGTTCTTCCATGGAGCTGATGTGAACGTTAAGGGTCTTAGGGCTGAATTTGTAGTTGTTATTTTTAGACCACACACAATGAATCTCAAGGTAACTCCTGGCTCTGCAATCAGGAGTTGCTCCCAGCAGTGCTTAGGAGACCATATTGGATGCTGGGGATCTAACTTGGGTCGGCAGCATGCAAGGCAAGCTCTCTGCCTACTATACTATTTTTTTGGTATTTCTCACCCTAATATTCAAACTGCTATTGATTATTACCAAGTTAGAAAAAGTGTCTGACTTGGTCAAATTAGACTTAAGCTTGCATTGGAATTCCAAATCCTTTGGAAAATGTCCTAGAAAGTCCTGAGAGAAGATAAGTCAGTTTTGTTGATGTGATAATATAGCAATTAGCATTGCCTACTCTTTCCAGTTTCCTTTAGTGAGTGCAAATCATTTGTGTTGTTGTTTCTTTAGCAGGACAAAGAGGGAGAAGAGGATTGGAGAGAGTAAAGCATTTTTCAGACTTCATAGTGGAATTATGCAGGAAACTTTAAAAACTATTCAGATTTAAGTTATGTTCTGATATATTTATTTTGCTTTACTTAATCAGTTTGGGATACAGCCTGAGAACCAGGATTTTGAAAAGCTCCACAAGTGATTCAGAACTGTAGCAATGGGTATAGACACAGAGTTAGAAATGTTGCCCAGTGTGGAGCCCATATGCTTTGGTTGCTCACTTCCAGTGGCCTACCCTTTGGGAATATCTGTTTGGTAGCATTCCAGTCTGGTGCAGGTGAAGGAAGAGGCTAAAACAGTTACTTAAGTACTCTACCAGCCAGGATCTTTGGTTTAATTCCTTCCTGAGCCATTACCACAGATAATGATGACTTATATTGAAGGAAGGGGTGATAATTTGATTTTGTTTGGGGGAAATATAACAGGTACTAATAAGTGCAACAAATACTTAAGGGTACTTAAAAAGCCTGTAAGATGCAGAAATATATGTCATGGTAATAGTATAAGTGAGGTACAATTTATACTTGACTGCATTAATTTGCTATAGAAAGTATACTCTCTGAACTGTGGACAAGGTAGGTTTATATATGAGAGAAAGGTTCTAAATTCAGACTGTATGGGTATAACTCATAAATGCAGATTTTCTGCATAGTAACTGTGTAAGTAAGCTTTGCAATTTATGTATGCTCTGAAAGCCTCAGTTTTCTCATTCCCAGTGAGAAATGGGGTGATGTGATAATAATACTTGCCTCATAAGATTGCCTACAGGGAAGATTAAAGATCACTTCCCACTAAATTGTTAACATTGTATCTCATATAGAACCTATGTCAGGTACTGAAATTACTTTACCTTGACAGATCCTGCAAAGAAAATCACAGACTTTGTTCTAATATCATTTCATCCTCCATAAAACTGATGTTAAAACTCCATTTCCTTGCAGTTCAAAACTCATGGATCATTTTTTGTATATTTTTGTACAGACATTTCATGCAAGTACCACACAGATGTTAGAAATGAAATGCAAGCAGGGCTTTTTGTTTGTTTCAGTTTTGTTGTTTTGTTTGTTTTTTATTTTGTTTTGTTTTTGTTTGTGGGTGATGCTCAGGGCTTATTCTGGTTCTTCACTCAGGACAGGGTTTTTTCCCCCCATATAAAACAACATTTATGAAGCAATTATCATTGTTTTTCTTGTTAGTGTATGTATTGCTTATGGATGTACAGAAGCTGATAGAAAATGCCCATAAATAGAAGTTCCCCCCCCCCAAGGTCACAGCATGACATTACCTTTGAAAGTGAAGAAACCACATAGCCAACACCTTTCTTGCTTTTCCTTTTAAAGTGCCACATTAAAATTTCTTCAAGCTAAGAGAACCTTGCTGCCCATAAAGATTGTGCCTTGCAGCAGAGATTGAGAACTTACCTGTATTTTGTTGTTACTGCATTGGAGTTCAGTGGCTTCAGAAGATCACACTAAAGTCATGGAACCTGAAAAAAAAACAGCCTTCTAATGCAAATTATTTACATTGTAATAATTAGAACCTATTATTATTAGATAGGAGATAGGAGATATAAGAGTCACTATTCTTTCAGATCTGTCCTCAGCATAAAACAGCAGAGTGTCCTGAATTTGTGGAGTGAAGAGGGGAGGGGAAGAGAAGAGGGGAGGGGAGGAGAGTGGAGAAGAGGAGAGGGAAGGGAAGTGGAGGTAGGGGAAAGAGAGGGAGCAAAGAGGAGAATGGAGAGAGGGGGAGGAGGAAAGGGAGAGGAGGAGAAATGGGAAGGAGAGGGGAGGAGATGGAAGGGCTGGGAAGAGGAGAGGGGAGTAGAGGGAAGAAAGAGGAGGAGAGGAGAGAGATGGAGAGGTTAGAAGAGCAGAGGCGAGAAGGATGGGTAGGGCATGGAGAGAGGGAAGGAGAGGGGAGGAGGAGCGGAGGGGAGGGAGATATGCTATTATGTGCAATAGTGAATTAACCATTTTCCTGAAAGCATTTTCTGCTAAACTTGCTCTGAGATACTCCTGCTGAAGAGTGTTCCTCAAATTAATGAAATTTTTTAAATGTTTTATTGGCAGTTCTTAGGGATTAGTAATAAGCATCATCATTATTTACATCCTGAATAGTCCTGATATAAAAATACAATTTTTTAATTTTTTAATTTTATTTATTTATATTTTTGCTTTTCTGGTTCACACCCGGCAATGCACAGGGGTTACTCCTGGCTCTGCACTCAGGAATCACTCCTGGCGGTGCTCGGGGGACCATATGGGATGCTGGCAATTGAACCCGGGTCGGCTGCGTGCAAGGCAGACGACCTACCTGCTGTGCTATCTCTCCAGCCCCCAAAATACAATTTTAATCAGCTAAATGTGACTGAGGAATTTGACCCATTCCCAACACATCTATTGTAGCACTGTCCTCCCGTTGTTCATCAATTTACTCAAGCGGGCTCAATAACATCTCCATTTTGAGACTTGTTACTGTGTTTGGCATATCGAATATATCATGGGTACTTGCCAGGCTTTTGCTGTGTGGGTGAGATACTCTCAGTAGCTTGCTGCTCTCTGAGAGGAACAGCAGAGGAATCAAACTCCAGCTGCCAGGTCAGCTGCGTGCAAGGCAAATACCCTACCTGCTGTGCTATCACTTCAGCACAAACATCTATTACATTTACCATTAATTGAAGATAAAAAAGGAAGAGTAGACTAATACAGTCTTAAAATTTTTAAATCCTTGATCATATTTTAACATTTTCTTCCAAAAGTTATTTTTAATTTGATAAAGAAATAAATATCAATCCGGATTTCTGAGTCTGTTTTCTAAAAATGCAGTAGTCCACTATACCACCCCCTAAAGTAGCTAATAAGTAAAATGATCTCAGAGAGAAAGAGAAATAAAGACAGAAATAAATAAAACAAAAGGTATTGTGGCTGGCAAATAAAAGGGAAATATTGAGGAAGATATTGTATTCTTGTGAAAAAGAAGAGATTTAAATGAACAAAGATGGAAACTGCTGAATTGTTTTTTGTCTTTGATGGGAAACAAATATGTCATTGTAAAATAAAAGATGGTAATGTAAAACGAAAAGGTGACTTTGGGATTTCCCTCCCCACCCCCCTTTCTTTAAACACTGTGGTTTACAGAGTTTTTCACGGTGATTTGTTACAGGTATTCAGTATTCCAGCACCAATCCGACCACCACCGTCACTCCACTACTGTCTCTATTTTTCCAACCATCCTCAAGCCTTCCCCCTTATTAGGTCCTCAATAATTTATTTTATATTGCTTATTACCATTAAATGGCTAACAATGATCAAAAAATTATTTCCGTAGGAAAAAATTTTGAAAATTCTATCTTGCTATTGAGACATTAAATCCTTGTCTGAGGTTTCACTAAGCTGTTATTTCAAGTGAATCCTTCTGTGTCGGTGTTTTTATGAGTCAACCCTGGCTGGCTTCTGCATTCCAACCCATTCGATCTAGTGTGCTACTACTGGGACCTCAGGGTTGGAGATTTTGAACATGTCGCTCCAGAAAATCCAGAATATTTAACTGGGCAGTTAACTGGACATGGCTGCTGGGCCTTCCAGAAGTACTGGGGGGAGGTTGCCCAACCCAACTCCAAGAAGGCCTTGAACGTAGATTCTCTCAGGCACTCAGTTCTGAGGGGGTGGGGTCCCCCCTCAGAAGCAATGCCAGTGGCTTTGGGGTGTGGGAGGGGCCTCCAGGGCTTTGTTGGGCGGTCAGTGCCCCCATGAGATCGTCCCAATGTATCCACTTTGGGCTTGTCTTTTCTTAACCACATTTTGAAAGGAAAATAGACTTCCCAAAGTGCAGATTTTGTGCAAAAATTTGTACATCTGCCAAGTATTTATCAGCTAATTTTATCTTAATTTCTCATACATTTTGTAAGTAATGCTCTAAGAGAGGAGATCAGACTTTTTGATTGTGACCCCAAAAGGCGAAGGGTCCAGCAAGCTGATAATAATGAGTCCAGAGGGGAAAGTCTATCTCCTCTCTGTGGGGTGGGAGTGTAACTCCACTGCTTGGGTTCATGGGGGATATTCATTTAAATGCGAAGGGTCAGACTCCTGTCACTTATGTCAAGAATAGCTTGAAAGAATCCCAAGGGGCCATAGCCACAGGAGCAACTCTAAAGAAAAGCCCTTTTGTTCCTCCTCTGCCGGTTTGCCATTGAACCAAATCACATTCCCCTGCAGTGGGAAGGGCAATCAATGCATAAGAAACAACTGTAGGATTTTTATCCCCCTAACCCCCGCTTGCCTTTTCAGTGAGGGTGACACCAGGCCTATAAGTACTTCCACAATTGCAGCAGGGGTCCTTTCCCTGTCTGTGAGTTCAGTTCTATTTGCAGTGACTCCAGTGGCAAGGAGAGTTTTTTGTTCTGACAATCAGAATTCCAGCAAATGGTAAATGTTTCTTCATGCTGAGAAGTGGGAAATTCAATAATACATTGGCTGGGCTCATGCTGAGTAGCAAAAATAGAATGAATATGGAGAGGCCTGGTGACTCTGGGAGCAGGGAGCAGTAAATCAGCAAGCCCGGTCATTTCCAGCAACCAGCTTTTAATCAGAACTCTTCTCCTGCCTCTATTCTGTTCTTCAGTAAAATAAGACTCTTTTTTGCATTTGTTTCTGGGATGTTTTGTGTCCCAACCCCTCGTTTACCCCAAGAAGCAGAATTAAGCACTCTAAGATTTAAGAAGAAATCTCTATTCGTCAGTGTAGGTATTTCCGTGTTATGTCAGGGCCATTTTCAGAGTCTGTACTGCTTGTTAACTCCAAAGGGAAAATGGTGTAGTATTATGTACATGAACATTTTTCTTGTGTTAGCAAGCCACAGTTTCACAGGGGGTCCCTAGAATGTAAACCCCATGAGGCCAAAGATTTCTCTCTGGTTCACAATTGTATTAGCAAGACACAGAGAATACTCAAATAAATTGATGTAAGAATATTAGTGAATAGGCATTGAAAAGACTAGTCAACCGTGAAAGTTCTAAGATGTCTAATATGCCGGAAGTATTTGTTTCACTGACTTTCTATTGTGCATGATTTTGTAGAACTGTGACACACGCTTCTATGGAATACATTTGTAGCAGTATACTTATTTTTGAAAAGTCCACCATTGAAACATGGTCATCTTAGAACAACTAGAAAGTCCAAATAAGAAAGTCGAATTACAAACGGTTACAAAGACATTAAATAGCTGTGTTTATACGGTGCTACCCAGAGAAAATCACTGCTATGATTTGGATAGATGCACTTTCAGATTTCCGTTTACACTTAAGTATATTTTTATAGTAATGATATTATTTACTCTATACTCCCTTTTCCCTTGCCAAGTATATTTTAAGATTGTATCCGGACTTAAGTTTCTTATGATTGTATATTGAAATCGTTTCTAATCTGGATGTCATTATTTGTTGTTGTTCTTATTTTGTTGTTGTTGTTATTTGGGCCACTCCAAGCACTTTCCAGGGGCTAATCCAGTTCCGTGCGGGGTTGGGGGGGGGGGTGTCATTCCTGGCAGTGATTGGTGGAACATGGTAGTACTGGGATAGAACTAGGACTGTCTGCTTGCAAAACCTGTGCTCCAGCCCTGTTCTAACGTGTACATATCATAAGCACCATGCATTTTCATGTCAATGAAAGACATTTGAAAAGCTGATATTTCATATGGATAACCTCAGGGTACAACAAACCTATCCCCCAGTCTTTGCCCTTCAGACTGACAAGGCATGTATCACTCTCCTTGTGGGCCTACTAAGTGAGGGCTAGAAGCAGCCTGTGAGAGCGAACCTTGGAGGCAGAGGATTGCCCCAGCCCCACTTCTTCACACCTTGCTTCTAGTAGTTTGAGCTCTTCTGCTTGTGATTATCATTTAACCTGTTTACACCCTCATTTAATGTTTCATTGTCTCGCTCACTGAACATACCAACAGGACCAAGAAAGAGAAGATGTGGGTGCTGGGTCGGAGCTGGGGGGCTTGAGCAGAGGGCAAAGATCCACTAAGACTTCACTTTATAGGCCTGGAGGTTAGCTGATGCTTTTATTACCAACAGTCTGTGGTTTATCTGCATTGACCGAGAGCCATGTCTTTTTTCTATTTCAGGCTCCCATCCAGTTTAGCACACTGCATTTAGTCCTGTCTCCTTAAGTTCCTCTCTGTTGTGATACATTCTCAAGCTTCCCTTGTTGGGGAGGGAAGGTTTGGTCACTGACAGTTTTGAGGCATTTGAACCACATTACTTGTTCCTTAATTGTGATGTTTTTTCATCATTAAGTGGGGGTCTTATGTGTTTGGGAGTGAGACTATGGAAGTAAAGTGGTATTTTCCTCACGAAAAATCAGTTTCATCATATGTACCACAGTTGCCTACTATCTACATGACATCCCTCCTGACAGTAGCACTGTTCTCATGGCTCTGTTTGTTTTATTTCTCACTGTAAAGTTATTCTTGATGACTCTCTGGAAGCATGTGACTACTTCAGATGCACCGCAGGGGTTCTTTCTTTCTGACAGAGGAGATGTACATAAATTGTTTGGAATTTTTTCTAATGAGAGATGTGTCTGTTCTCTTACAATTATTGACTCTAGCCGTTATTTAATTGTGATGGTGTTATACTTGTTTTGTATATTGATTAGTTACAATCTAATTCTGCTATATTCATTTTGTTGCTCAAATGATTCCTATTCCTACTTTGGAGAAATATATGTATTTGAATATTTATCCTGCTGCTACGATTTTTGTTTTTCTTTCAAAGCATATCTTGATACTTTGGTAATCTTGACCTCCTGGATACTCTGGTAATCCAGATTCAGCAAGTTCACTTTCTTCTCTAACTCTTTTATCAGTCATTTATTTAAGGAATTCTAACTCCTTTTACTGGAGAAACATATTAGAAACCAAGATCTGGGTAGAAATAATGCTGTTTAGGCTTGTAGTAGGTCAGAAAGTACTGCCTTTTTTCTGTGCCCTTTCAGTGAGATGATCAAGGAATTAAGGTGTAAACCAACTCATGTGTATCATATGGAGTCGTTTTCTGCCCTAAAATTCACCATACTTCAACATAATCCTTCCTTTTATCTTTGAACCCAGAAATTCCTTGTCTTTTTATTTATTTTGTTTTGGGGCCACACTCAGCTATGCTTAGGGATGACTCCTGGCAGTGCTGGGGATTAAACCCAGGTCTGCAGCATGCAAAACAAAAGCCCTACCAGCTGTGCTATCTCTCTGGCTCCAGTTTCTCATCTCTTTTAACTCTTTGTTGTGAACATGCAAGATTGGCACCTGAACAGAATAATACAATGCAGCCTTTTCACATTGACCTCTCTCATCTAACAATTCTCATTTAATATTCATCTGTCTTTAACTTAACTACTCATTTTTAATCACTGAATAATGTTATTGTATGACTGTTCCATTTATTTACATTACTGAGGGACATCATGATTTCTGAGATTTTGGTACTATAAGTAAACTTCTATAAAAGTTTATATGCAGGTTTTTATGGGGGAGACTTAAATTTTTAAATCAGTTGAGTGAGCAAATACCTAAGAACACAACTACTGGGTCATATGTAAGACTGTCTAGCTTCATAAGAACTGGCAAAGTCTTGCAAACTGACTGTAACATCTTATATTTCTACCAAAAAGAGTTCCAGGTACTCTACCATTAGGATGCATCTCGTATCACTAGGTTTTTATTTGTATTTTATGCATTATAGTAACCATAAGGCATATATCACTGTTGTTTTACTTTGTAATTCCCTAATGGAAAAAAGTGCTAAACAAGGACTAGCATGATAGTACAGCAGATAAAGTACTTGACTTGCATGAGGCCAACCCAGAGTTTGATCCCCAGCACCACATACAGTTTCCTGAGCCGCATCAGGAGTAAAGCCAGGAGTAAGCCCTGATAACGGCAAAATCTAGCCCCCCAAAATAAAACTAAAAGTTCAATTATATGACCTGTACTTTGTTCCATATGTTTTTCTCTCTTGGTGACAGTTTCTTCAGATCTTTCACTTATATTTAACTTAGGTTGCTTCCTTTTGCTGAATATGAGGGTTCTTCTATATTTTTTAAGGATTCAGAAATTACTTTATTCAGAATTTCTTTTTTTGTAATTGTTTTATTAAAAACTGATTTATAAAGTTATTGATATCTGAGTTTTAGATATTATATTATATTTCAACACCAATTTCATCACCATCATCAACTTCCCTCCACCAGTGTACCCCTATTCCCTCCCCACCCCACCCCACCTGTAAACTTGACAGGCACATTACAAAGTATCAGTGGTTGCAGCTTAGATCTCATATTTTCAGTTTTGTTTAGTCTGTGTTTGGGATATAAGGCTTTACCACTCACCCGTATAATAAGTATAACTGAAGCCCTGTTACTTTATTCAGAATTCTTGCCCATTTATTCAAATTTTGTCTATATTTGCAATGTTTAAAATATTTTGTACCAGGCTTAAAACAAAGAAGAAAATTATATTTTGATTATAAAATAGCCTGCAGACTGTGAAGAAATTACTACCCACAACCGTATGCAAGGATTATCATTCCCTAAACATTAGTCATCTACCTTTTTTTAAAAAAAAACCTTTTTTTATTGAATCACTGTGAGATAGACCCTTACAAAGCTGTTCATAATTGGGTTTCAGTCATACAGTGTTCCAACACTCATCCCTCGACCAGTGCACATTTCCCAGCACCAGTGTCCCCAGGTTTCCTCCCATCACCCCACACACACTCCTCCTCCTCCTCCTCCTCCCCTCCTCCTCCTCCTCCTCCTTCTTCTCCTCCTCATCCTCCTCCTCCTCCTTCTCCTCCTCCTTCTTCTTCTTCTTCTTTTTCTTCTTCTCCTCCTTCTCCTTCTCCTTCTCCTTCTCCTTCTCCTTCTCCTTCTCCTTCTCCTTCTCCTTCTCCTTCTCCTTCTCCTTCTCCTTCTCCTTCTCCTTCTCCTTCTTCTTCTTCTTCTTCTTCTTCTTCTTCTTCTTCTTCTTCTTCTTCTTCTTCTTCGTCTTCTTCTTCTTCTTCTTCTTCTTTCTCCTCCTCTCCTCCCCTCCTCCTCCTCCCCCCCTCCTCCTCCTCCTCCTCCTCCTTCTTCTTCTCCTCCTCCTCCTCCTCTTCCTCCTGCTCCTCCTCCTCTTCCCTCCCCCACCCCGTTCCCCTCTTCCTCCTCCTCCCTCTTCCTCTCTCTCTTTCTCTTGCCCCCCCCTCTCTTTGGGCATTGTGTTTTGCAATATTGAAACTGAAAGGCTTTCAAGAGTATCCCCTTAATACTTTTAACACTCTGTTCTTCTACAGTATGATCATTCCCACCTATTATTGTCATAGCTGTCTCTTCTCTATCTCACCTACCCTCAGCCCCCCACACACTTGTAGTTAGATCCAACCATTGACCAGTCCTCCTAGCCCATTTTCCCTGGCCATGGATCATGGATATTAGTGTATATATATATATATATATATATATATATATATATATATATATATATAACAAATGAATGCAGTCATTCTATATCTGACCCTCTCCTTCTAACTGATTTCACTCAGCATTATACTCTCCATGTCCATCTATTTATATGAAAATTTCATGATTTCATTTTTCCTAACAGCTGCATAATTTCTCTATGCAGCTTCTCTATGCAGAGTTCTTGGGCACTCGGGTTGTTTCCAGATTCCGGCGATGGTGAATAGTGCTGCAATGAACATAGGTCTTCTCCTATTTTTGGATATAGAGCTTTATAGATGTGTTTAGCAAGTGTTTTTTCAGCGATAGGCCTTTTTACTCACCAGTCAGGATTGTGCCCCTCTTTGCAACCATGTAAGCTATACACCTAATGCCAGTCGCAGGTATGATTCTGCTCATTTATGTTTGCTTTGTTGTTCCCAGCATGACCCCCAAAGCTTCCTCTCACTTTATAAAACTGCATCTGTTTATTGTCAAAGGACTTTCATGTCCTGGGTTCATTGCCATCTATCATCAGGAACTTTAAGTGAATGACGCAAGTTGATAATGTGCTCATTTAGCGATCTATAATAAAACTCTTCTATGACTCTCACCCTGCTTATCTCCCACATTAAAAAAAAAGTTTACTAAAGCACCATGGTTTACAGAGTTATTCATACATATTTTAGACGTAGAGTGTTTATCTCCCATCCCTGGAAGTCACTGTGTTAACTTTCCTTCTTTTAAGAAAACAAGGATATGGGTAAGAGAGTCGCTCTAGCTATGCCACTTGCTGGACGCTAACAGTTGTCTATTCCTTTGCATGCCTCCAGTCATCAAGCCGCCTCTGCGCCACTTTAAACGCCCTGCTTATGCCTCTAGCTCCTATGCACCTTCAGTCCCAAAGAAGACTGATGAACATCCGGCAAGGTACAAGATGCTGGATCAGAGGATCAAAATGAAAAAGATTCAGAACATCTCACATAACTGGAACAGAAAATAGGTGAAAAGGAAGAGAGGAAGTGAAGAGGTCCCCATCTCCCAGCACTCAACTGGCCACTGCAAGATGCTCCTGCTCCATCCTGGAGGGTCTTTGGGACTGGTGCCATCATGGTTGACTCTTCCAGGGCAAAGTCAAATGATCTCCCTTTGTTAGGTTATATATAGTTTTTCAGCTGCTGGATTTGAAAGGCAATACAGACTCAGAAAAAATCAGTTAAAGGGTTGTTTCTTGTGGATTTGATTGATAGAGCTGTTTCAAATGATAAATTGGACCGAAAATTAAGTACTGCAACTTCTTCGGGATGATAAAAAAGAAAAAGAAATTTCTCCCGTTGTGATTCTTTATTCCCAAACTTCCCTTATCCTAATAAGAGTATATTCACATCATAGGTATCCTATTCAAGTACTTAAATGCATTTCTTAAAACCTCTCTTTCAGTTTTTAAATACAATGCTTAAAATTCAAATAAACATTGAATTCAAATTCAAGTAGACCATTGAAGAAAATGTATTCAGAGCAAGAGTTGTGCTTCTAAGTTTAACAATGTTAGAGGAGAAAGAAGACTGAATTGTTGGGTTTGTGTATTTCTGAATAAATATATCCCAAAACAGCGCCAAAGCAGGGAAGAAAGAAAGACTTTTATTTTGATTTTCATATGAGTGCAACTCATGCCTAATAGTTTCTTCGTAGTTTTAAAGGGTATTAGTGTTTTCGGGGAGATGCATTCTCACTCCACTTCCTCTAATCCCTTTTTTTTCATTCACTGTATACTGCTAGAAATCCATGGGATGCTTAAACTCAGAGATTGCAAATTTGAGATTCATCCCAAAGCGATCATTTGGCCTTGAGCGCCCATGGCAGAAGGCTATGGTATGCCACCCCTGATTTTAATTTCTTAATTGCAGATTTTCCTCCATATGTTTGGAGATACTTTAAATTAATCCTCAAGTCACTTTACGACATATCTGAGGTCCTTTGAGATCTCAGTTGTTTTTCCTGCTATTGGTGAATGGGAAGTCTATAACTCACCTCTCTCCTTGGTGACGTTTTTAGCCCTTTTTGTCTCCTGCTATATATTTTTTATTTTGGGACTAACGTCACAGAAATTTTAATGACAGGTTCAAGGCCAGAAATAGATTTTGCTCCCTTCAGAAATAGTTTGGTGCAGTGGGAACACTTTGTCATTGATGACCAGATCTTCAACCCAATCCCATTTCATTATAAGCCATTGGACTAACGGTGTGATCTTTAAAAATCTTCACTTTGAGTAACTAGAAATTTGGGTTCATGATAACCACTCTGCCTTTTGTGCTGCAGAGTCAAGATGATGTAGGCTCAGATTGCCACTGCTGAGTCTGGAAAGAATAGGAGCATGAAAAAGGACTGGTGGGCAGTCCATATCCTGCAGTTTCTCCAGACACCCTCAGAGCATGAGGTCTTGGGTGCTGATGATAGAGTTTCATGTCATTGCCTTCTTGAAGCCTCTGTAGTTCACATCTGATAAGTTGCTATTATGCAAGTTGAGTCAGTTCCAGAATATAGTGTCCATCATGCTACCAAGTAATTTATATATAATGTGCTTTATTGATGGTATTTCAGAGAAATTTAATTACTATATTTTAAAAAAATCACTGAGTTTTGATAGGAAAGCTGTTGTAATTCTGACTCCCTGCCTAGTAAGAGGACCTTTCTATAGGCTGGTAGTGATGGCTACACCAGAATTTGGTTAACTTGACAGGTAATTCTTGCCTGTCTATAGCAGATGCCTTAATGCTTACTGCACAAAGTCATTTGGCCACACAGTAAAACTGCCCACAGTTGCCTCATTGCCGCCCAATGAGTCAGTCCAGAAATGGTGCCCAGCACTAATTTCTTAATACCTTTAGTCTTAACTGTTGAGTCTTTTCTTCCTTAACATGGCTATGCTTACTTGACTGTGCTTTTTGACTTGGAAGCTTTGATCCTGGGACAGAAAAGCAGTTCCCTCTGTGTTCCTAATACGTTATTTTCAACCAGCTCCCTGGCTAATATTTTACACGAGCAAATGGACAGTTATGAGAATTCGGCTTGTAAAGTGCCTACTATGATTTTTGCATGATGGATTGTATAGAAATGTCAGACTATATTCTTATAGAAAATAAAGAGATGCTTTAAAAGACTTCTTACTCTGTGAATCATCTTTTTCTTCTCCAGAATCTGGGATTCATTTGAAAAAAGTTAGATTCCCCACCCCTAGCCGCAAGCCCCCACCCCTGGTATTTGGCACTATTCAGTCTTGAATATCTTATTAAGACGAATAGTAGAACTTAATGCTTTTCATTTTGCTTCCTGGTTTAACTTTAAAAACTCTTTCTTCTTAGACCAAAGACCCAATGAATTAATTTGAGACATGAGTAACCCATAATAGCAGCTAGTTCATGTGTAAACACCTGCGTTATCAACAGAGCTTGTATCACGCCAGACGAAGCTGAAAGCTAATAATTAGGAACTGGAACCTGAGGTCTGGAAACAGCTATAATTATACCTGTGTTTTGTTTGCTGTGTGAACTTTCCCAAGTTATGCCATCTCTCTGAACTTTAGTTTCCTCACCTGTAAAATGAAAATGATAAGAGAACTTAACAGAAAATGCTAGTAGAACTTGACACAGCATAACACCTGAACACATAGTAAGAACTCAATATTAGCTATTATTTCTTAGAGAAAATACAATAAAGAGAAGTTAAGCTTGTGAGTTAGACAAAAATATCCTCCCTAATTTTAGGGCACCATGAATGTCATTAATGTTCCTCAGCTTCAGTCAAAAGAAATGAATGATTTTGTTAGCTGTCACTCACTAGCAGCAATTTCTATACAGACTGCACTATATTTCATGTATAAATTCTGACGTTTATTGGCAACCCACATCACCTAATTGCTCCTTTCACCCATGACCCTTGGGGTCCTTGGGTCTCCGTCTGTTTTTGATAATGCCTATCTCATCTCATTCTCTGTAGTTATTCCTTCTCCATTATTAATCATCAGACTTCATTTCCTTTACTCTTCTTTAGTTTCACCAACACACACCAACTAAGTAAGACAGATTCTACAGTAGGTTTAGGATGAAATGGCGCAGCGGAAACAGCTACTTAGAATTTCAGTACAATATCCATAGTTCTTTGTATTTAGATTTCTCCCAATTTGCCTCTTTTTGGACTTTCCCTTCTACTGAGATATTTAATTTCTTTAATTAAATTTAAATAAGGACTACAGGATAAGATCTTATAAGAAAAAAGTGACTGATACTCATCTACCACTACATCCCTTCTACCTTGTTGAGAAGAAGCCCCTAGGAGTTCTGGTTGGTTCTGTGTTGTTTTTTTGCCTAGTTATGAAAGTAACCTGACCTGGCAGAGCAGTAAGATCACACAAGTTTCCCAGGGATTATTCATCCCTTTCTCTTTCTACCTCTTCCCACCATGGCTCAGGAGAGTATTACCAGGAGTTCCTGCACTGCACCTTTGAAATAAGGAAAATACTTAACACTGTTTTGGCTCTGAGTTCTGAGCCCTGTGAGAAGAAAGGAAATCAGCACTATTTTTTGAAGTCTAGGACCTTACTTACAAGGTAAAAAAGAAAACCACTTATTCATCCACAAGATTTGGTTTTATATTCCCACTGGGATACCAACTTCAGCAATTATACTCCTTTGAACCATTTCTAAATTTAAGAAATTCTATTGGGTCAATACTTTGTTTGTTGGTAGTCTGTCAAATTAGAAGTGAAGTTACCTTAGAGGTAAGAGTTGGAAATTGGTGAAGGATTAATGACTTGACTCTCAGGTTGGACCCAAGAGCTTAAAGCATGGCTGTCGCATTGAGCCAGAGAAGATTTTGCAGCGTCACAGATGGATAAGTATTGTTTTTAAAACTTGGAGATTTATGAGCAACCACTGTTCTATTTTCAAAGAGAGTGGACGGGGTGGAGCAATAGTACAGCAGGTGGGATGCTTGCCTTGCACATGGCCAATCTAGGCTCAATCCCCAGTACCCCATATAGTCTTCTTGAGCACTGCCAGGAGTGATCCCTGAGCACAGAGTCAGGATTAAGCCCTGAGCACCATCAGGTGTGCCCCCCAGGTTTTTTTTAAAGTAGACATGTGTTTTTGTGTGAAATTTACAAATAGCAACTGTTTGGAACACTGTATTTTCTTGTGTGTATTTTCTTGTATTAGCTGGATTCTCCATGAATGTTTGTTCTATGGTTCGCTGGGTTTGGAACTTGAATTGAGGCTTGGCTGCCTTCGGAAGCTCTCTAACACCAAGCTACAAAAATAAATCCACTTATCATTTCCCTTGAGCAGCACATTTTCGTGACCTGCTGGATAAAAGGAGACCCCAATGTGAAGAAATAAAGGTGACAGGGTGCTAAGTAAATATAAAAATAAAGACAAGTAAGTTCAATCAGTTACTGAAAAACAAATTATCCATCTACTGCTCTAGTAAAGTATATACTACGTTTCAGTGAATGCTTTTTGAGTGCATGTGAGTCCCAGGGATTTTAACGTGGACAAGTATTGTTGACTCTTTCATTACCCCTGTGTTGGAAGGCTAGTTCTTTCAGCTAGTCGGCACACTTAGGCTGGTTAGACTTCTCCAGGAAGTGAGCTGTTCCTTGCTCCTCAACTACAAGCAGCACAGAAACACAGGGGAATGCAAGTCTCCAAGGCCTAGGGGCATGCAGACAGCACCAGGTGGTTCCATTCAGTGAAGGATCAGTGAGAATCTATGAATGCCATTGTCCCTGGAGGCAGGGACCCACATTAGTGACCTCCATCTCACTCCTGCTGGATTCTTTCTGTCTCTGCCTTCACTTTGATTGTTATCCAAACAAGACCTGTTCTCATTTTTTTTTAAAAAAAAAATCACTGTTGAGACACAGATACAGATTTACAAGCTTTCATGATTACGTTTCAATAACACAATGATAAATCACCCATCCCTCCACCAGTGCCCATTCTCCACCACCAATGTTCCCAGTATCCCTCCCACCAACCCCCCTTCCTACCCCTGCCTCAGTGGCAGGCACATTCACTCTTACTCTCTCCTTTTGGGAGTTATGGTTTGCAATACAGGTACTAAGAGGCCATCATGTTTGGTCCATAGTCTACTTTCAGCACACATCTCCCATCCTGAGCGATCCCTCCAAACATCATTGACTTAGTGAAGACCTGTACTCATTTGACTTCCTTTTGAGTTTATTTGGCTTTGTTTTGGAGCCACAACTGGCAATGCTCAGTGGTTACTCTTGACTCTGCACAACGCTGGCAGTGCTCCCGGGACCATATGAGATGCCAGGGTTGGAACCCCAGTTGGCTGCGTGCAAGGCAAGTGTTTAACCCTCTGTGCTCTCTCTCCACCCTGCTCTTTCAACTTCTTATAATATGTTTTTTATAGAATTTCCTCCACATCAAGTCTCTCTTTGCAATCTTTTTATTCAAGACGTAGCATAAAATTTTACCTCTTGAATGTATGCTTTGATTTTCTTCACTATAAAAGATCCTTTATCCTTAGAATGCTGTTTTAACTTCTTTAATGAAACTTCAGTGGTTGACTCAAGTTACATTTTATTTGTTTATTTTTAGATTTTTTTATTATTCTCTTGTATTACGATTTCTGGGAAAGCAGAGACCATCCCAACCTCCAAAGCCAGACCATGTGTCTCCTCATAGAAACCCACAACAAAGCCTTATTAAAACAGATACTCAACAGCATGGGCTGAAGCAATAGCACAGCAGGTAGGGCATTTGCCTTGCACTAGGCTCACCTGGGTTTGATTCCTCTGCCCCTCTTGGAGAGCTCGGCAAGGTACCGAGAGTATCCCGCCAGCACGGCAGAGCCTGGCAAGCTCCCTGCGGTGTTTTCGATATGCCAAAAACAGTAACAACAAGTCTCACAATGGAGATGTTACTGGTACCTGCTCGAGCAAATCCACGAACAACGGGAAGACAGTGCTACAGTACTACTCAACAGCATAATGGTCAGAAATGGTACCACTCTGGAGCCAAAGAAAGAAAATGACTATTATGACTATTAACACATATTACTAGGCCTCATCTTCCTGCTTATGGTAAATGCCATTAATCAGTCAGGCGTAGACAAAGCCTCGGAAATATTACCCACACAGACCTCTGTGCAATGAAGAGTGGCTCATTGTTTCATCCCTGGATAAAGATATGACCTAGTTTTGTTTTCACTCCAATTGATTCAGTGTCTCTTCATGTGTCAAAATTTTGGCAGAGGAAAAAGAATATGTGTTTAGAGATTAGAATATCATTAAGATTTTCTAAAACAAACAAAACAAAAGTTGCATTGCAGCTCATGTGCATTGGCCTTAAATCATTCTGGCATAGGAGTATCTATCAATTGATCCAGAACTGTGGAAACAATTAGGGTATGATCACACCTTTTTATAAGTAAGGCCAAAAATGCCTTGTGTGGTATCTTCCACTACACCATTTCAGTGAATACTCTCCCATTAAAAGGAATTCTTTTGTTTGTTTGTTTGGGAGCCACACTCAGAGGGGTTCAGGGCTTGCTCCTGGCTCTGTGCTCAGAAGTCACTCCTCGTGGTGTTTGGGGGAGTATCTGCAGTGCTCAGGCTAGAACAACGTCAGCCACATACATAAAAGGCAAGTGTCTCAATTCCTGTATTATCTTTCTGTGCAATTCCCACCCCAGCAGAATTTTGAATGCTAAAAGGTCAAATAAAATGTGTGTCACTGAAAAGACATTATGCTTTGCTTATTTCTGGAAATGAGATTGAAACATTAATGAATTGGTGGAACAGGAAATTTGGCAAAATTTGCACTTGACAATTTTACCCATTTATTTAAAGTGATGGAATTGAGGTGCGGAGTGCATGAAAACAAATCACTTCTTGTGTTACACTGCCACCTGGTGGCTTGCACGCTAAGTCCAAGATCTTGACATCAGTTTTGACATTTTATTAGAAATCAAAAGACCAGGCAGCAAAGAATACCATTCTTGTTTTTATTATAGTGTGGCTACATTCACTTAAATGCATAGTCTGTTAAAAACCCAGAGTTGATGTTATCAAATAGTGATTAAGGAAAATGCAACATAAACTACATATAAGTGAGTGCGCTGAAACATGTATATGCATGCTAAATATATTTATGAAGAAAATTAAAATAAAGCTGGGAACGTAGTGGAAAATAAATGTAAGAAATATTATTAAATATCATAAAAATTTTAAGTAAAAGACTTAAAGTAAATTTTAAGTAAAAGACTGTACCATTTTATATATGAAAAAATTCTTGTTTATTACATTTTATTAGATTAATTATCATTTCATTGTAATGCCTTTAATTCCTATGTATTTTGTAAAAATAATAACCCAAGATAAATATTTAAGTCTTTTCCCATTACCTTTCTCTTCTCGGGTAGCTAACATGTGATGACCCAGATTCCTTTGTTTTCTTTTAAATTATTATTGACACTATGGTTTACAAAATTTTCTATTTTATTTTTTTAAGTGGCTTTTCTATTGCCACTTATTTTATTATGTAGCTTGTGTTTTGTCTTTACAATCACTAACATGATCCTTGAAATTCTGGGTTCTATTGCTGTGACTTTCTACTGTATTTTTTTTTCTTGTTTTCAGGTTTTGGTCCATACCTGGTGGTGCTGAGGGCTTAGTCCTGGCTCTGTGCTCAGGGGTCATTCCTGTGTGGCTCCGAGGACCATATGTGGTGTTGGGGATCACACCAGGGTCAGGTGCATGCAAGACAAATGCCCTCCCCACCATACTAATGCTCAGGACTGAGACAGAGCTTCTAAAGTGGACACAATGTCTCACATCCTGGTAGCTGCCATTTGGCAGAGAACAGAAGGAATTAGGAAAAGGGTCCCAAATTCTAAAACACCTGTTTCAATTAAGTAAAAGAACCCAGGGACGGGGAACAGTACAGTGATTGGGTTGCCTGATCCAAATTCCTTCCCGGCATGCGTGGTCCCCTGAGCAATGCAGGAATGGCTCAGGGGTCCCCAACACTATAGGGTTCAAACAGCATCACAGCCTTGAACCCCTGCACTGAACCACGGGTCCAGCTGGCTGAGAATCACTGGTGGAGCCCCTGCCCCCCACCCAGCACCAACAGGAACCCCCCACGTAGAAGAGTCTATGTTCCCCACACCAGCACACATAGGCCAGTGTGAGGGCAGACCACCTTGAGAGTTCAGGGTTCTCGAGTCAACCGTTATGGCTGTATGGAGGAGGGGGATTTGGGTCATACCCAATAGTGTTCAGGTGCTAGTCCTGGTTCAGTGCTTGGGGGCTGCTCCCAGAAACACCACGTATCCAACCTAAACTCTATCTCCAGTCTTTGGGTATCTCTCTCCAGCCTCTGCTAATTTCAATTTAATTTGTTTCTGTTTTTTTCTTTCTTTGTTTTTTGTTTGTTTGTTTGTTTTGGAGCCACATCTGGCGATGTTCCTGGTGGTGTATGGGGGACCATCTGGGATGCTGGGAAGCTGGGGATTGAACCCTGCTGAGTCATATGCAAGGCAAGTGCCCTTCCAACTGAACTCTCTCTAGATCCATCTCAATTAAATCTTAAAACGAATTATTTTTGTTTTGTTTTTGTGCCACACCCAGCTGTGCTCAGAGCTTACTCTTGGCTCTGTGCTCAGAGATCATTCCTGGCACTGCTTGGAAGGTCTTATACTGTGCTGGAGAGAGAACCTGGGTTGGCTGCGTGTAAGGAAAGCATCTTAACCTCTGTACTATCTCTCTGCCCCCTCAAAAATTATTTTTAAGCAATTAGGTTAATTCGTTGAACCAGAATAATACAGATTTTACACCATGTAATGCACCAGCAAACATAAAAGCTCTGCACGATTAAAGCCTCTCCATGACTGAAACCAATGCTTACCTGATCTGATCTGCCGCCTTTCCAGGCTCACAGTCCATGTTTATACCCCTCTTGTCCACAACACTTGGGATGCTGCCAACCTTGGGATGGAACAACCCAGTGCCCCATCCTCCTCTTCCACTAGCCGCCAACACTCCCATTTCCCTTCACCGTGTTCATCACAAGGATGCTCAGTTTTGTGAAATCACCCAATACTGCCTGCCACTGCACTTCCAGCTAAGGGATCCCTGCTTACCCCTGGACCCGGCCAGGACAGATCCACTCACACTAAGCCCTCCCGCTCACACCACACCCTCCCGCTCATGCTACACCTCTCTGCTCACACTATACCCCTCCACTCATACCAAACCCTCTGACTCACACCACACCCTCCCACTCACACAACATCCACCCCTTCCACTCCTCTGGTGTATTTTATATCTTTTTTCAATTCCATTTCCATGTATTCTTTAGTATTTTGCATCAGTTTTTCATTGAGCTGATTGAATTTCTCTCCCAGAGATTCATTCATTTCTTCACTGATGTGAAGACTTCACTCAGGGGTCCTCCCCAAATGATGCCAAGGTTTGATGTGCTTGAGAACGTCTGAACCCTGATGCCTTAGCAGCTAATATCCTTGGATTTTTAAGCACTGTTTCTGGGTTTTCATCGGTGATAATATGGAGAACTGCAGGGTCCTACCAGGCGATGCCCACTCAGGAACCGTGGAAGCCAGACGCGGGAAGAAGTTGGATGATTGAGCGACACAAAACCGGGAATGGCCAGTGGGTCCCAAGCTTAAAAGAGCAAACATCAGGGGTGGGCTGTGTCTGCAGTGTGGGCTTCCAGAAGGTTTACAGAGGTTGTGAGGTTGATGAGCAACAGATGTTGACTGTGAGGTTCCTGGAGGAGGGGTGCTAAGTTGGGAGGTATCTAGCCTGGCTAGCCCAGAGATAAAGCTGGAGCTTGTGCTGGGCTCTTCTTCAGGGGAAGGAGGATGGGCATCCAGTGGCATTCACCTAGAGGCCAGCACTGGGCTGGGCAGGAGCTGAGCCCAGAGATGCCACCAGCCTTCCTCTTCCAACTTTCTAAGTTCTGAAGTTCCTGTGACGTAAAGCTGCTCTCCCAGTTCTCTTTCCTCTGCCTGGAAACCAACTTAGCCTGGATGAACAAAAGCATCCTGGGTCTAAGAGCCAGTGATAAAGCTAGAACTGGTTTTAATGGTTGGATATAGTGAAGGAGAGAGAAAGGGTGCTATTCCCAAGATTCCACTCAGCTACAGCATCATCATCACTGAACTGACTTCTTGGAATGATAGTGTAAGAAAAACAAACTTTTTTTTTTCCTTTTTGGGTCACACCCAGCGATGCTCAGGGGTTACTCCTGGCTCATGCACTCAGGAATCGCTCCTGGCGGTACTTGGGGGACCATATGGTATGCTGGGAATCGAACCTGTGTCAGCCATGTTGGCTGTGTGCAAGGCAAACGCCCTACCCACTGTGCTGTCGCTCCAGCCCCAGAAAAACAAACTTTTAAAAAAAATTTTATTAGTGAAACACCATGAGGTACAGTTGTAGGCTTATAAATTTTTGTGCTTGGGTCTCAATTATAAAGTAATTGATCAAGTACCCATCCCTTCACCAGTGCCCATTTTCCACCACCACGGGTTCCAGTATCCCTCCCACCACCCTCCCCCGAAAACAAACTCTTTGAAGTACTACTATTTATGTTTTTTTCTCTTTTTGCCATCTCTGAAACCTATTCATAACTAAAAAAAAAACCCTGCTTGTTTGAAATTTCACTGAAATGCTACACATTGCTTAAGCAAAAAGCCTTGGGGTTTTCATTAATTACTTGGCATTTCCTTGGTTGTATTGATTTCTTTCTCTTCCTTCACATTCAGGTTGGAGCGATAGCACAGCGGGTAGGGCGTTTGCCTTGTACGTGGCTGACCCAGGTTTAATTCCTCCGCCCCTCTTGAAGACCCCGGCAAGCTACCAAGAGTATCCAGCCCGCACGGCAGAGCCTGGCAAGCTCCCTGTGGTGTATTTGATATGCCAAAAACAGTAACAACAAGTCTCACAATTTGTTTTGGAACATTACTGGAGCCCACTTGAGCAAATCTATGAACATCGGGAGGACAGTGCTACAGTGCTACCGTTTATTTCTTGAGTCCCCATCTTTATTGAGTACTGTTCTTTGCTATATTGTTAATGATAGTTTCATGCCAACACCACAACCACCACCTGCAGAGTGCCTGTTTCCTTCCACCAGTGTCCCCAAAGACCCCCCCCCCCCAACACTCAAAATCCTACCCTCTCCACATCCCACTTTTGTTTCACTTTTTTAAACAGGTTGGGGTGTGTGTAAATGTGCGTATCTGTGCAGCGCTGAGGTGGATCTGACTTCCAGTGTTGACATCCTGGAAGCACAGCAGCTACTTCTTCTTACTCTTCATCTTATTTGCTGTAGGAGGTTGAACTCAGGCATCTGAAAGATAGTGAGAAGTGGGCGTGGGTCAGAAAGAGCACAAATAGCATTCTGGCACTAAAGAACATGCTTAAAATAATCAATGGCTCCCGTCAGGGACGGGGAGACAGCTCAGAGTGGGGGATCACATGGCTAGTATGTGGGGAACCTGCTGGAACCTGCACCAGATGTTCTCACCCCAGCATCCCAGGAGATGGTCCTGGTAGCTGTACTCCCAGGAGCACTGTGTTGCAGAGCTGAAGAGCACTGGAGTGGCCTCAACTCCTCTGGGGGAAAATGGTTATCATCTGGGACAAAGACATGAGATAAGCCTTTCACAACAGATAAGGGTTAAAACACACAGTGTTTCATGAACTTGGTGTTTTGTGTAATGGGATCACGATGATCACGACCATCCTGTTGTTCGTCGATTGCCTCGAGCAGGCCCCAGTAACGTCTCCTTCGTCCTAGCCCTGAGATTTTTTTTAAAAGTGCCATATTCAAGGCTCTTTCAGGGTTAGGAGAATGAGACCCATCATTGTTACTGGTATTTGGTATATTGGGTATACTACGGGGAGTTTGCCAGACTCTGCCGTGTGGGCAGGTTACATTCGGTAGCCTGCCAGTTTGTCCAAAGTAGGAATGAGACAATAAGATGTCACGCGGCCGCAAATGCGGCAGCGCGCATCCGGGAGCTGAGTGTGATAATCTCTGGATCCTGGCCGTTGTTGGGGTTACACGGCAGTTGGTGGGTGTAACTGTCTAGCTACTGGCAGGTCCAGTCCCAAACCGTGCAGGCTTGGAGATCTCAGCCCCGGGTCCCACACACCTGGGTTCCTCTGCCAGTTCTTTTATGCATGAGGCTCATCCAAGTGTGTGGAGAGTGGTCCCAGCATGGTCTTGGCTGGGGCCCGGAGGTCTTCAGCTGTTGGGCCCTGGTGGAGACAGTCAGGCACAGGGTAGGAGATTCTTCCTTGTTCTCTCCCGGGAGCTGGAGCGATAGCACAGTGGTAGGGCGTTCGCCTTACAAGCGGCCAACAAGGCCGACCCGAGTTCGATTCCTCTGCCCCTCTCGGAGAGCCCGGTGAGCTACCGAGAGTATTCGATATGCCAGACACAGTAACAGTCACTTAATCACTTAACTTCCCGTTAATCGTCGATTTGCTCGAGCGGGCGCCAGTAACGTCTCCATTTGTCCCTGTCGCGTGCTAGTGTAGCCCAATGGCATCTGTTCGCTCCGGGAACATGAAGAGCCTCAAACCGATCGTTCATGATCTTGACGAAGAAGTCTGACCATCTGGTAGGTGGGCGGCCACGCGGTCTCTTGACATCCCGTGGAATCCAATCAGTAACAGCTCTAGTCCAACGGTCGTCTTTAAATCTCATTACGTGACCAGCCCATCTGATTTTCGACACCTTGGCAAATGAGACAGTGTCCCTGATTTTTGATCGTCGAGGGATGTCAGAACTCCGGATTCTTTCTCTCATTTGAGTGAAACGTGATATTCCAAGCATAGCTCTTTCTATTCTTCTTTGGGAGACCTGAATGGCGTTCTCATCTTGTTTGCGTAGGGTCCAGGTCTCTGAGGCATATGTTAATGCAGGAAGAACAGTGGAATCAAAGAGATGTGCCAGGAGCCGGAGGTTCTTCGTCCTCTTAGCTATTTCTTCAACGTTCTTGAAAGCATTCCAAGCCGCTCTCTTCCTCCTGCGCAGCTCGGGTGCCAGGTCATTTGTCATGTTGACCTCTCGACCTAGGTACACATAGCTGTTGCATTCGGAGATGGTCGTTCCATTGAGAGCGAATGGGGCATCAGGAACAAGGCTGTTTCTCATAAACATTGTCTTCGTAAGATTCAGCTGTAGTCCTACCTTTCCACACTCACGGTCAAAGTCGGCCAGCATTTGTGCCGCTTGGCTGATGTTTGGTGTTTTTAAAACAATGTCATCAGCAAAGCGGAGGTGGTGTAGTTGCCGACCATCTATCTTCACTCCCATTCCTTCCCATTCCAGTCGTCGCATGATGTTCTCGAGGGTGGCACTGAAGAGTTTCGGTGAAATGGTATCACCCTGCCGCACCCCTCTCTTGACATCAACGATCACTTCTTTGTAGAATGGTGAGATCCTGGTAGTGAATCCGCAATACAGCTCACGGAGGATCCTGATGTATTGGGCTTGAATGCCCTGATTGGCTAGGGCTTCAATGACCGCTTCCGTCTCAACAGAATCAAAGGCCTTCTTTAAATCAATGAACGTTAAACAGAGCGGCATCTTGAACTCCCGAGAAACCTCAATGAACTTGGTTATCATGTGGATATGGTCGATGGTGCTGAATCCTTTGCGGAACCCTGCTTGCTTGCATGGTTGTCCTTCATCTAGTGTTCTGCCAATCCTATTCAGGATGACTCGAGTGAACAACTTGTAGATGACAGACAATAGGCAGATCGGGCGATAGTTGCCAATGTCATGGATGTCTCCCTTCTTGAACAGTAGTACGGTCCTGCTGGTTTTCCATTGGGACGGAACCTTGCATTCAGATAGGTAGCGAGTGAAGAGCCGAGCCAGTGTATTGATGAGTACTGACGGCAGGTTCTTCAGGTGTTCAGGTCTGACCTTGTCTGGGCCGGGTGCTGTTTGTTTCTTTACTGACGAAATGGCGTGTCGGATTTCGGAAGGGAGAACATTGGGAACGACATACCCATCCTGTGGAATTTGGTATGTCGGCAAGTGGACATGGCTATCGAAGAGATTTGAGTAGAAGTCATGGATAATCTTCTCCATTGCCGTTCTGGAGAATGTGATGGATCCATCAGGATATCGGAGGGCAGTCATCTTGGTCTTATAGTTGGAGAAGGACAGGCGGGCGTTACGAATACTTTTCCCGGCTTCTGCCGCATCTACCAGTACTTCTGCTCTTCTCTCTTTGAGGTCTTCCTTGATCGCATCTCTGCACTGCTTTGCACACTCGGACATTAGCTTGCGGTTGCCTGAGGCATGCGCCAAACCACGCTGGCGAATTAGCTCAAGAGTTTTCGAAGATAGGCGACTTTTTGTGGCTATCTCTCTCTTGGCGTTCCTCGCACATTCATGGAGGTGCTGAACCAGTCGATCGTATTCCTCGTCAATGTTGTCAACAATGGCATCTTCCCATGTTGCCCCAATAGTACCAAAGAGTTCCCAGTTGGTGGTCATTCTGGGAGTTCTCTTTTTGAACTTTGCAGCCCTTTCTCCCCGCTCTGTGAAGTAGAATTTTGCACGAAGGAGACGGTGGTCCTGACACTGGAGAAGAACTGTTCCTCGGAACATGCGATAAAAGAGGTGTTGGAGGCGTCGGTGTCCTTGTCAACACAAACTTGGCCAAGAGCATTGATTCATTCGAATGCCTAACAACCCAAATCGGACGTTTACATTTAAATAGATGTGGCTCACTGCTGGCAGTTTCTATCTTCGTTGTCTACGCACCAACATCTCATTATGATAAAAGAGGAATCGAGAAGTTCTACATGGAGCTAGAGAAGTTCTATAAAGAAGACCCCACCTTCTACAAGATCATTGTGGGTGATTTTAATGCCAAGGTAGGACCGAGAAGATCAGCTGAAGAACTTCACATCGGGACCCATGGCCTAGAATGGAACGAACAGGGTGAGAGACTGTCTGAGTTCATCATGTCGACCAAGACCATTCATGGTAACTCCCAGTTCCAGAAGGCAGAATCTAAACGATGGACATGGGAGTCTCCCAGTGGACGATTCCACAATGAAATAGACCACATCATATTCAATCGACGGTTTTGCCTGACTGATGTCGCTGTTGTCCCAAAATTTCGAACGGGATCGGACCACAGTAACAGTAATGAGATGGAAACTAAAAATGTTTTTAGCAAGGTTCCTGCAGATATGATTCATGTTTTGTTTGTCTGTTTTTGTTTCAGTGTTGGGGCCACCCCCAGCTGTTCTCAGGGACCACTCCTGGTGGGTTCAGGGGACCATGTGGGATGCCAGGGATTGAACCTGGGTTGGCCGGGTTCAATGCCCTATTTGCTGTACTGTCATTCTAGCCCCCTCAGTTCATGTTCCAAAAGGGTCATTGAGACTGCCAAGTAGGGAGTGTATTACAAAGTGTAATACAAAGTGTAATGAGAGAAAACTAAGGAGAGGGCAAAGGTATAGAGAGTCTATCTTAAGAAAGACATTGGCTCACAGGAGCTGGAACTGAGAACTGAGCTTGCCAAGTAGAATTCGCAGATCTGGATGGCAGTGAAGAGAGGGGAGCTAACTTTCTGATGACTGAGATGGAGAGCAGGGGGCAGAGTGTGGACGACGGGTGCCCTGGGGACAGATTGGGAGCCATCATTCTGCTTTGCTCATGTAGCGTTTATGAGTTTATGAGTTATACAATTAGTCTATGAGTTACACAATTAGTCGTTTAATGGGTTGCTTGAGAGCTCAGAAGATTAAAATTGAATGACATATCTCTAAGAAACCAAGCTGTGTCATTTCCAAATGTCCATGGTCAGGTTCCCCTGGCCCCTAGTTGCACTTAGCATTGTTTGCACAACAGTAGTTGGTGCTTGGGGGTGAATTAAACTTTGAGAATGTGAAAGTCGAGATCTCTGAGAGGGCCAATGTGTTGTTTTAGTAAAAGAAGATTGGGAAATTCTCCTTGAATTCAGCTCAAGTATAATTTTCCAGTTGTGATATATGTACACAGTGGAATACTATGAAGCTGTAAGAAAAGCCAAAACCATGCAGTTGGCTACGAATTGGGTGGAGCTGGAGGGCACCATGTTAAGCAAAACAAGTCAGAGAGAGGACAAAAGCCAAATTATCTTGCTCTTCTATAGTAAATAGAGAAACAAACCAAAGGAACTTGATGCGGGAGTGGTGACTGTGGGTCTCTGTTGGTCCACGATTTCCTAAACCCTCCAAATAAAATCTCTTTTCACTTCATTGCTTGTTTTCTCCTGAAGTTCTTTCCTGTGAGACAGGACAAAGTATCTGAAACCCTGGGTAAGGCCTGGGGCTGAAAAGACCATTCTTCTCCTTTCTCACTGAGAGCAACTCCTCACTGCAGCAACTAAATGGCTACTTGAGAAATTGGGTGGTGGGGATCAAGTTTCATGCCCAGAACACCAAGCAAGGTCAGGTGTGGTCTGACAGCCACCTTGGTAGGCTGGCAGGGCTCTAGCCTGTGCTGTGAAGGGGTTCATCACAGACTTAATCCTAGCTTTCCCAGCCAAGTCCCGGGGGTGACAGAGGTGGATTGGGAGAAAGTGACCATCTCTCTCCTCTCTGCCTCACATTAGCCACCTGTGGGGGCCAGTCGACTTCATCTATCAGAAAGAGCCCAGGAATTCACAGGAAGTCAAACATGTAGGATGGGACTATCAAAACTGGAACTACTCGCAGTGTTGTAGGCAGGCAGGCAGGGAAGGCCCCCTTCCAAGGCAATGGCAGTAAATTTCCTGGGAAATAATAGCCCTGAAGAGAACAGGAACTAAGTCCTGGAAAGAACTTCATTTGGCCAGAACAGACCCAGAGAAGCTTCAACAGAAACAAAAGGACCTTGGCAACCTCCTTAGCAACAGATTTTTGCCTAGGTAGAAGACCCACATGGGGGCAGTTGGGAAAAAACCTATAAAAGTCACCTTGATGGGGTTGGGTGGAATGGGGGGGTTGGGGGGTTTGGAGAGATTCTGGGATCAGTGGTGATGGAGAACAGGCACTGGTGGAGGGATGAGTACTCGATCATTGTATAATTGAAACCCAAGCACAAAAATTTGTAAGTCTGCAACTGTACCTCATGGTGTTTCACTAAAAAAAAAAATAACAATAAATAAAAACATACCTTGAACAAAGAAAGGGCATGCATATGCTGCCCGAGCCCATGTGCTGCTTGGTCCACTTGGCTGAGCACGTGTGGCACTCGTGTCTCCCCTCTTGAGATGTGTATTTTCATGCTTTCATGCCTAATGCTAGAATATGTGTAGGGGCTATCTCCGCCCTTGGAAAAGCCCAGTTTCTCTCTTGAGTGTGTTACTCTCTCTCCCACTTTTCTCTCCCTCCTCCCCTTCAAAAACATCCAAATGAACTCTGCTTTAGTTCACTGCTCATCTATTCATAAAATACTTTTCTGCGAGTTGAGACAAGAACTCAGTAATTCTGGCTCCAGGTAGAGGCAGATGGGGAGAAAGTGACCGTCTTTCTTGTTCTTGCTTCACACAAGCTGAAAGAATCCATATTAGGGCATCACATTTTTGTGTACTTTAGCTAACTTGCAACATTGCTTTCTGTAAAACTGCTTGGCTGCTTTGCACCTGGGGGAGAGGGGACTTGGAAAGTGAATAGGGCATAACTTCTTTCTAAACCAAGTGTGACAGGATTCAGGTGTATTTACTGTCCCTGAAATGTATTGTCTCAGTAAAGCACCCTGCAGACTTGGGTAACTCAAAACGAGGATGGTCAAGGGAGATTACCTAAGGCTTAATGATTCCGGCTATAACCTTGCTTGTGCTGACAATCGATGTACGTAAATGCTGATCTTTGAATCTATAGGCTAAGGAGTGAGGTACTTTTAAATGGATTGGTTAAGAAAGTATATGTTGTTACAAATCTATTGGCTATGAAATGCACGGGCTTTGCTGTAACGGCCAGTGAAGGTCTATATAAGATCCTCTTTGAGGAAGTTCAGGGCTCTCAGCCACTGCCCATTTTTGGGGTATGCTGCGGAGCCCCAGCATGCTGGTCTAAATAAACCCCATTTTTACTCCTGCAGGAATTGTGTCTATCTGGTCTCTCCGCGCCTCCCAGGGCTAGGGAACTCCCGATCCCAACAAAGCCACCTGTGGGGCCCAATGACTTCAGCAACAGAAGGCAAGGGGAAGTGAGGCGCCCTCCTTCAAACTGACAGTACTAAACAATAAACTCGTAGCTTTGGTACAAAACTCAGATTATCAAACAGTGGGAAGAAAAAGGGAGGGTTGAATATCGGAGCAGAAGAAGCAGTAGTGAGGGGGCATGGGCACTCTGATGGTGGAGAGGAGGCCGTGTAGTAAATTTGTACAGCAATACCGTACACTTTAACCCTATCTCAACCATACTGCCTATGCTATAATTTTTTAAGTAATAGTAGAGAGATTTATTATGGAGATAAGATAGATACACATGAGACATGAATGTAGGTAAAGGTTTTTTTTCCAAGCAAATAATAATGTTTTATTTATTTATTTAATTTTTATTGATGAAACACCATGAGGTACAGTTGTAGACTGAAACCCAAGCACAAAATTTGTAAAAAAAATTTTTTTCCCTTTATTTTATTTTATTTTTTTTAAAGTTGTAGATTTACAATTTTTTTGTGCTTTGGTTTCAATCATACAATGATCAGATACCCATCCCTCCACCAGTGCCCATCTTCCACCACCATGGATAATATCCCTCCCACCCCCATCCCCCCATCCCCCCTGTCTCTGTGGCAGGGCAATCCCCTGTGTTCTCTCTCTCCTTTTGGGTGTTGTGGTCTGCAAAAGAGGCATTGAGTGGCAAACATGTTCAGTCCATAGTCTACTTTCGACATGCATCTCCCCTCCTGGGACAATCCTCCAAACATCCTTTATTTGGTGCTCCCTTCTCTATCTGAACTGCCCTTTCCTCTAGGATACCCGGCTGGCCTCTAAGTTATGGAGTAATCCTCTTGGTGCTGATCTCAGCTATTCTTGGGTATTAATCTCATACTTTGTTACTTTATATCCCCCAGATGAATGCAATCTTTCTATGTCTATCCCTCTCTTTCTGACTCATTTCGCTTAGCATGATACTTTCCATATTGTACCACTTGTATGTAAATTTCATGACTTCATCTTTTCTCACAGCTACATAGTACTCCATTGTGTAGATGTACCAAAGTTTCTTTAACCAGTCATCTGTTCTTGGGCATTCAGGTTTCTTCCAGTTTCTGGCTATTGTAAAGAGTGCTGCAATGAACAAACAAGTGCAGATGTCACTTCGACTATACATTTTTGCCTCTCTGGGATATATTCCCAGGAGTGGTATTGCTGGGTCAAATGGGAGCTCAATTTCTAATTTTTTGAGAATCATCCATACTGTTTTCCAGAAGGGCTGAACCAGTCGACATTAATACCAACAGTGAAGGAGTGTCCCTTTCTCGCCACATCCACGCCAGCATCGGTTGCTTTTGTTCTTTTGAATGTGGGCCAGTCTCTGAGGTGTGAGATGGTATCTCATTGTGGTTTTGATCTGCATCTCCCTGATGATTAATGATGTTGAGCATTTTCTCATGTGCTTTTTTGCCATTCGGATTTCTTCTTTGAGAAAGTTTCTGTTCATTTCATTGCCCCATTTTTGGATGGGGTTGGATGTTTTCTTCTTGTGGAGTTTAACCAGTATTTTGTATATCCTGGATATCAACCCCTTGTCAGATGTGTATTCGGTGAATATCCTTTCCCATTCTGTAGACTGTCTTTGTATTTTGGTCACTGTTTCTTTGGAGGTGCAGAAGCTTCTTAGTTTAAGATAGTCCCATTTATCTATCTCTGTTTTCACTTGCTCGGCCAGTGGCGTGGCATCTTTGAAGATACCATTAGCTTCAATGTCATGGAGGGTTTTGCCAACTTTATCTTCAATGTACCTTATGGTTTCTGGTCTGATGTTGAGGTCTTTAATCCATTTTGATCTTACTTTTGTACATGGTGTTAGGCAGAGTTCTGAGCCTATTTTTTTGCATGCAGCCATCCAGTGATGCCAACACAATTTATTAAAGAGGCTTTCCTTACTCCACTTCACATTACTTGCACCTTTATCAAAGATTAGATGAGCATATGATTGAGGAGAGATGTCAGTGTATTCAACCCTGTTCCATTGGTCTGCAGTTCTGCCTTTGTTCCAGTACCATGCTGTTTTAATTATTACTGCTTTGTAGTACAGTTTGAAGTTCGGGAGGTTGATTCCTCCCATTTTCTTTTTCCCAAGAATTGCTTTAGCTATTCGTGGAGGCTTATTGTTCCATATAAATTTCAAGAGTGTTTGGTCCATTTCTTTGACGAATGTCATGGGTATCCTTATAGGGATTGCATTGAATTTATACAATGCTTTCGGTAGTATCGCCATTTTGACAATGTTAAGTCTCCCGACCCATGAGCAGGGGATATCTTTCCATTTCCTCATGTCCTCTTTTATTTCCTGAAGTAGCGTTTTGTAGTTTTCTTTGTACAGGTCCTTTACTTCCTTAGTTAAGCTGATTCCTAGGTACTTGATTTTCTGGGGCACAATTGTGAATGGGATTGTTTTTTTCATGTTGCTTTCTTCTCTCTCACTGTTTGCGTATAGGAAAGCCATGGACTTTTGGGTATTGATTTTATAACCTGCAACTTTACTATACGAGTCTATTGTTTCTAGGAGTTTTTTGGTGGAAGGTATTGGGTTCTCTAAGTAGAGTATCATATCATCTGCGAATAGTGAGAGCTTGATTTCTTCCTTTCCTACCTGAATGCCCTTAATATCTTTTTCCTGCCTAATCGCTATTGCAAGTACTTCCAGTACTATATTGAACAGCAGTGGAGAGAGTGGGCATCCCTGTCTCGTCCCTGATCTTAGAGGGAAGGCTCTCAGTTTTTCCCCATTGAGGATGATGCTTGCTGTAGGCTTGTGGTAGATGGCTTTAATTATGTTGAGGAAGGTCCCCTCTATACACATTTTGGCTAGGGTTTTCATCATAAAGGGGTGCTGGATCTTATCAAATGCTTTCTCTGCATCTATTGATATGATCATATGCTTTTTATCTTTTCTTTTGTTGATATGGTGGATTATGTTGATTGATTTCCGAATGTTAAACCATCCTTGCATCCCTGGGATGAATCCTACTTGGTCATGGTGTATGATCTTTTTGATGAGTAGTTGGATTCTATTTGCTAGTAGTTTGTTGAGGATCTTTGCATCTGTGTTCATCAGGGATATCGGCCTGTAATTCTCTTTCTTTGTGGTATGTCTGTCTGCTTTTGGTATCAGTGTGATATTTGCTTCGTAGAAACTGTTCGGAAGTGTTTTTGATATTTCAATTTCGTGGAAAAGCTTAAAGAGCATCGGGAGTAAGTCCTCTTTAAAGATTTGGAAGAATTCACTAGTGAATCCATCCGGGCCAGGACTTTTGTGCTTGGGGAGACTTTTTATTACCATTTCAATTTCCTTGATGGTGATAGGTCTGTTCAGGTATTCCAGGTCTTCTTGGTTCAGCCTTGGGAGTCTGTAGGAGTCTAGGAATTTATCCATTTCCTCGAGGTTTTGATGTTCCGTGGCATAAAGCTTCTCAAAGTACTCCCTGAGGATCCTCTGAATTTCTGTGGTTTCTGTTGTAATGACCCCCTTTTCATTTCTGATTCGGTTTATTAGGGTTTTATTTCGGTTTATTAGGTTTTATTTTAAAAAAATAAAACTACTGTTTTGAAAAGAGCAGAAGCTGTCATCAATGAAATCTTTGGAAGATGTCAAATCAGTGCATTTGTTAAGAACCTATTGACTGGAGTTCAGGGCCAAAGGGCTTTCTGAAAAAGTGAACATCCTGAGAGGTTGGTTTCTACGGTTTCCTCATTCATGCCTTTTATTCCTGAATCTGAATGCCACGCACCTAATGCTTTCTGGAATCTCTGCAACTGAATTCGTTCAGTGCTCTATGTGCTGGGCGTTTGAAATCTGTGACCCTCTGCCTTCAGGGGCTCTCTCTGTTAAATAAGCAGCTATGTGAGCAAACAGCTACCAAACTACACAGTGAAGGCTGTGCTCATGTTGGACCTAAGTTTTATTAGAGCAGAGAAAGCTGCTAACTTTTGATCTGCTTTAAGATGAGTCAGGACATTGTATGTCAAAAACCCAACTCTGAGTGACTTTGTCATTCACAGTGCTTTAATGAAATAAAATAAAATATGAAGAAAAACAAAGAGTTGGAGTATGAAGAAAAGTAAAGAGTACTCCAACTCTTTATTTTTCCAACTCAACCCCACCCTTACCTGCCCAACTTCAGCCAGCCCAACCCCACAGCCCTTCCAATGAGGTCAGAATTAATCTCTTGCCCTCCATAGCTCAGCCCAGAGCTTCTTAGCCCTTCTAAGAATTTGCTTACTATGAAGACTAGTGTATGAAGACCAAGAAGGAAGAGATGTTATTGGTGAAACACTGGAAGAATGCAGGTTGTTGCCTTCTAGAAGGATCTTAATCACTTAAATCACTTAACTTCCCGTTAGTCGTCGATTTGCTCGAGCAGGTGCCAGTAACGTCTCCATTTGTCCCTGTCGCGTGCTAGTGTAGCCCAATGGCATCTGTTCGCTCTGGGAACATGAAGAGCCTCAGACCAATCGTTCATGATCTTGATGAAGAAGTCTGACCATCTGGTAGGTGGGCGGCCACGCGGTCTTTTGACATCCCGTGGAATCCAGTCGGTAACAGCTCTAGTCCAGCGGTCGTCTTTAAATCTCATTACGTGACCAGCCCATCTGATTTTTGACACCTTGGCAAACGAGACAGCGTCCCTGATTCTTGATCATCGATGGATGTCAGAACTCCGGATTCTTTCTCTCATTTGAGTGAAACGTGATATTCCAAGCATAGCTCTTTCTATTCTTCTTTAGGAGACCTGACTAGCGTTCTCATCCTGTTTGTGTAGGGCCCAGGTCTCTGAGGTGTATGTTAATGCTGGAAGAAAGGTGGAATCAAAGAGATGTGCCTGGAGCCGGAGGTTCTTTGTCCTCTTAGCTATTTCTTCGACGTTCTTGAAGGTGTTCCAAGCCGCTCTCTTCCTCCTGCGCAGCTCAGGTGCCAGGTCATTTGCCATGTTGACCTCTCGACTTAGGTACACATAGCTGTTGCATTAGGAGATGGTCGTTCCGTTGAGAGCGAATGGGGCGTCAGGAAAGAGGCTGTTTCTCATAAACATTGTCTTCGTAAGATTCAGCTGTAGTCCTACATTTCCACACTCACGGTCAAAGTCGGCCAGCATTTGTGCCGCTTGGCTAATGTTTGGTGTTATTAAAACAATGTCATCAGCAAAGCAGAGGTGGTGTAGTTGCCGACCATCTATCTTCACTCCCATTCCTTCCCATTCCAGTCATCGCATGATGTCTCGAGGGTGGCACTGAAGAGTTTCGGTGAAATGGTATCACCCTGTCCAACCCCTCTCTTGACATCAATGATTACTTCTTTGTAGAATGGTGAGATCCTGGTAGTGAATCCGCAATACAGCTCACGAGGATCCTGATGTATTGGGCTTGAATGCCCTGATTGGCTAGGGCTTCAGTGACCGATTCCATCTCAACAGAATCAAAGGCCTTCTTTAAATCAATGGACGTTAAACAGAGCGGCATCTTGAACTCCTGAGAAACCTCAATGAGCTTGGTTATCGTGTGGATATTGTCGATGGTGCTGAATCCTTTGCAAAACCCGTCTTGCTCGCATGTTTGCCCTTCATCTAGTGTTCTGCTAATCCTATTTAGGATGACTGGAGTGAACAACTCGTAGATGACAGACAATAGGCAGATCGGGCGATAGTTGCCAATGTCATGGATGTCTCCCTTCTTGAACAGTAGTACGGTCCTGCTGATTTTCCATTGGGACAGAACCTTGCATTCAGACAGGTAGCGTGTGAAGAGCCGAGCCAGTGTATTGATGAGGACTGATGGCAGGTTCTTCAGGTATTCAGGTCAGACCTTGTCTGGGCCGGGTGCTGTTCGTTTCTTTACCCACAAAATGGCGTGTCAGATTTTGGAAGGGAGAACATTGGGAACGACATATCCATCCTGTGGAATTTGGTATGTCGGCAAGTGGACATGGTTATCGAAGAGATTTGAGTAGAAGTCATGGATAATCTTCTCCATTGCCGTTCTGGAGGATGTGATGGATCCATCAGGACATCGGAGGGCAGTCATCTTGGTCTTGTAGTTGGCAAAGGACAGGTGGGTGTTACGAATACTTTTCCTGGCTTCTGCCGCATCTACCAGCACTTCTGCTCTTCTCTCTTTGAGGTCTTCCTTGATCGCATCTCTGCACTGCTTTGCGAGCTCGGACGTTAGCTTGTGGTTGCCTGAGGCATGCGCCAAACCACACTGGTGAATAAGCTCAAGAGTTTTCGAAGACAGGCGTTTTTTTTGTGGCTATCTCTCTCTTGGCGTTCCTCGCACATTCATGAAGGTGCTGAACCAGTGGATCGTATTCCTCGTCAATGTTGTCAACAATGACATTTTCCCATGTTGCCGCAATAGTGCCAAAGAGTTCCCAGTTGGTGGTCGTTCTGGGAGTTCTCTTTTTAAACTTTGCAGCCCTTTCTCCCCGCTCTGTGAAGTAGAATTTTGCACGAAGGAGACGGTGGTCCAATCCCATTCGGAGTTTTGGGACAACCGCGACATTGGTCAGGCAAAACCACCGATTGAATATGATGTGGTCTATTTCGTTGTGGAATCGTCCACTGGGAGACTCCCATGTCCAACGTTTAGATTCTGCCTTCTGGAACTGTGAGTTACCATGGATGGTCTTGGTTGACATGATGAACTCAGGCAGTCTCTCATCCTGTTCGTTCCATTCTAGGCCATAGGTCCCGATGTGAAGCTCTTCAGCTGATCTTCTCGGTCCTATCTTGGCATTAAGATCACCCACAATGATCTTGTAGAAGGTGTGGTCTTCTTTATAGAACTTCTCCAGCTCCATGTAGAACTTCTCGATTTCTCTTTCATCATAATGAGATATTGGTGCATAGACAATGAAGATAGAAACTGCCAGCAGTGAGCCACATCTATTCAAATGTAAATGTCCGATTCGGGTTGTTAGGCATTCGAATGAATCAATGCTCATGGCCAAGTTTGTGTTGACAAGGACACTGACGCCTCCGACACCTCTTTTATCGCATGTTCCGAGGAACAATTCTTCTCCAGTGTCGAAAACGGCATGTTGAGATTCGTGCCTTCTTGTCTCGGTCAGACCAATGATGTCGTACTTGATCATTTGCACTTGTACCATCAGGTCCTCGATGGATGCATCTGATGCTAGCGTATGTGCATTGATAGTACAGTGATCATTTTTGTCTTCCTTCGTTGTGGCAGCCTAGTTCTGCCTTGAGATTTTATCGGCCTCTCCTTTCTCATCCTTCTTAGTGCTGCCATGTCGGTGAAGCCTTCAGGGTCAGGTGAATGAGACCCATTGTAGTTACTGGTTTTGGTATATTGAATACACAACGGATAGCTTGCCAGGCTCTTCTGTGCAGGCAGAATACTCTCGGTAGCTTGCCAGTTTTTCCGAGAGGGATAAAGGCTTTTGGGGCGACCTCTAATCACCCTCGTTAAGTGTTACCATATTTGAACCCTATCAAATATGTGCCATTCCGGAATACGACAATTCCGGAAGATGGGGATTTAGTGTCTTATGATGTGTTGTGCGGCTGCTTTGCGGCCGCGCGGGTCCAGAAAGCATCCTGGAGTGTGGCGGCTGCTGGGTAGTGGAGGTAGTGTCGGTAGTGGAGGTCTGCCAGTGGGGTATTTATCTGGTCCCAGTAGGGGTAGGGTGGGTCTTCTGTGCACAATTCGATCCCTGGGTGGTTGGTGGAAGCAGACAGGGCAGGGTAGGGTGGAGCTCCTGATTAGAATCCCTTTGTCACCTGTGGTTGGTGGGAGCAAGCAGAGAATCTCTGTCCCTGGGTCCGTTGAGCCTGGAGTCCAAGGTCTTGGAGAGTTCCACTTATCTTGTTCTGTGGGTCTTCAGTCATGCGTGAGTCTCGGCCGGAGCTGCCACGCAGGTCCGGAAAGCGTCCTGGAGTGTGGCGGCTGGGTAGTGGAGGTAGAAGGATCTTAAAGAAAACAAAAATGGGTTAATAAGGGCTGAGGAGATAGTACAGTAAGTCAGGCACTTGCCTCACATGCAGCTGACCCAGGTTTGATCTCCAGCACCACATAGGGGTCACCTGAGCTCTGCCACAAGTGATCCCTGAGCACAGACCCAGGAGAAATACCTGAGTACAGTCAGGTGTGGCTCTAACACACACACACACACACACACACACACACACACACACACACACACACACACAAACAAACAAAACCCAAACAAAAATCAAGATAAGTCTAAAAGTAAAAGTTTCAAATTATATAGTAAGTGATTAGAGGTAGTATAGAATAATATTTAGAGAAAATAGAACAAATAAAAAAAATAAAAATAGAACAAATTAAAATAAGTACAGCAAGGTGATACTACTGAAAAAAATCAGAAAGGAGGTGAAGGGATATACATGATAACCTTTCCATACCTACATTGAAAACCATAATGTCGAGAGAGAGAGAGAGAGAGAGAGAGAGAGAGAGAGAGAGAGAGAGAGAGAGGTATTGAGTCCAGCCCTAACGTTTTAGCAGCCTCTTCCTACTCATCTTTTCCCAATGATTGGAGGCTCTTTCAGGGTCAGGGGAATGTGACCTGTTGTCATTACTGTATTTGGCTTATCGAATACACAACGGGAAACTTGCCAGGTTCTGTCTGTGTGGGCCAGGATACTCTTGGTAGCTCTCCGGGTTCTCCAAGAGGCATATATTTATATATTTTTCTCTATGATGTGTTGCCTACTGTCTGAACCCCATCAGATATGGTGTAGTATTTGTGGAAAATGAGTAGGAAGTGTCTTATAATGTGTCACACGGCTGCTCTCACCTGCTCCATAGCCTGGCTCAGAGTTCGGTTCTGGGAGCCTCATTTTATACTTCCATCTGGGAGGATCATCATGAGTTCTAGAGGGTGGCCGATGAGGAGATTATCTAGTGCCAGCAGGGTGTGGCTTATGGGTATGATCCCTGAGTCATCAGGGACTGGGGGAAGCAGGCAAAGGATCTCTGTTCTGGGGTCCCATTGAATCCAGAGTCCAAGGTCACGAAGTTCTGCATTATCTGGGTTCCATGGGACTTCTATATACACTATAGAACTTAAGATATATGGAAAATTAAGATAAAGCTAGTGAATATGCTTACCACCATCTAATGTAAATGCTCCAAATTTCTCATAAATATCACTTAAGTTGCCTGAGGAGGCAGAATTGGGAACAGGGAGGAGCAGGACCCAGCAGGTAGGGACTGTATTGGGGCTTCGTCCTGGGGGTCTGGGTTGGTTGGGGTTTTGATGCGAGTGGGGGACTCTGGGTGACATATGAAATGGGGATGAAAGAAAGAAATCTATCGCTTTCTCTCTATTTACCTCTGCCACCCTGAGATCAGCAGGGAAATCTGGGACTGGTAAGCATCAGCCATGAACCTGGCTCCTTGCAGGAAAGGAGAGTCAGTCCTTCCCTAGGTCCTTCGGGTTCCTCGCCTTTGCCTCTCAGAAAAGAACCTCAGGAGGAGACAGGAGTCAAGTAAAACAGGTTTTTTTTGGAAGTTTTGCAATATGGGAGAGAGACACACAGTAATGCACTCAAGAGAGAACACGGCTTCTCCAGAGTGGAGAGGGAGCCCAAATACACATTGGAACATTACAACCTGAAATCACACAGTTCAAGAGGAGAGGTGCAGGTGACCTGTGTGTACAGACACCATGTGCACAGGCAGGTACCATGCATGTGCAAGCTTCCTTCCAAGTTGGTTATATAGGGGTTTCCCAAGCTGCCCTATGGTTGGGGTGGGAATGTTGTGGGGGTTTCTACCTAGATAATACTCTGTTGCTAGGGTGGTTTTGCTAAAGGAAGATCTGGGAGAAGTTGATGGTCTTTTTTGATGTTGCTTTCCTGACCTTTGTTGCTCCTGCTGCAGCTTCTGGATAGAGGAGGCGGGGAAGGGTTCATCCTACTCTGGTCCTGTGGTGGCACCAGGCAGTCTTATCAGGCCTTAGCTCACCTGTCTTGGGTCCTGACAGCCTTAGGACTGGTTGGTTTTATTACTTCCCAAGAATTCCTGCCACTGGGGGTGGAGGGACAAGTAGAGGTGGTCTTTCCCTATCGCCCCTCCCCGGCCTGCATCAGTTTCATAGCCTGCAGGGAGAACTGTGGTCACTGCAGAGTCAAGGTCATAGCAGCTGTGCTCAGCTGGGAAGAAGGGGGTTAGGGGTTGGTGAGCCTCCCGGTCTATAGATGTGGCTTAAAGAGCTACAGGTATAATCCTGGTTCTTGGAGGTTCCCCAACTACACAGCTTTTTATTGTGATATTGTCCTATTTAACAGTGCTTGGAGGCAACAGGGCTTAAATCCCTTATTTGTCATCTCATGTTATTGACAGTGACCCAGGTCAAATCTCAGAAGGGCCATTGCAGAGGAAGCAGATGCAAGTTGAGGTTTCAGACAAATTGATGTCCTTCGAGTGTGAGTGAATTTACAGGATTATTGGGGAGAGATTCATTTGAACTGCTGGGAAGCCAACCCTTGATTCTAGGTTTCAAAAGGAGCAGTGTGATTGTCTATGGAGACAAAGAAACCGAATTAGGTTAATGGTGGTGGTGTTCATTAATTTTTTTCCCTGCAGCTATGGTGAGAGGGAGAAGAGTTGTTAAAATAAACAAATAGTTTGTAATTAGAACATCAGTGGCATTAAGTAGCTGCTTTTATAACGCCTCCAGGCTGACCTGATCTGGCCTTCGCCTCCTGCCTCCTTTTGTACCATTGTCACACTTCGAGATGTTCCATTTATTAACAGACTGTCCCTCAACACAGCTGTCCTCATGATTTGGAATGGCATTTAGGTTCTTTGGCTTTTGTATGCATGTGCATGCCACACATGATTTTCATGCACCTATAATCTTAATTCCATTATTTTATCTCGGACCAAAAGTGAAAAAAATAAAATATAATTATCAACCTTATCTAAAGGATCTCAAGAATCTGAATACAATGGTTTTAAGTCGTTGCTGATTTTACTTTTTATTAAAACATCATGATTCACTAAGTTGTTCATAATAAAGTAGTCGTAGGCATATAATACTGCAACACTGATCTCCCACCAGTGTGACTTTCCTCGACCAATGACTTGAATTTCCTCTTACTCCCTAGCCTGCCCCTTTAGAAGACACAGAGAAATTTTTTTCATATTTCTTGAAGAAATGGCAAATGGAAGTCTCAGAAAATAAATCAATGAAAGTCCATTTGTAATGATTACTCCATAATTTTAACCTGTTTAAGCTCAAATTAATACTGTCACTGTCACTGTCACTGTCATTGTCACTGTGCCTGTCCTCTTGTTCATGGATTTGCTTGAGTGGGCCCAGAAATGTCTCCATTGTGAGACTTGTTGTTACTGTGTTTGGCATATCGAATACGTCATGGGTAGCTTTCCAGGCTTTGCAGTGTGGTTGAGATACTCTCAGTAGCTTACCGAACTCTCCAAGAGTCACGGGGGGATTTAACCCAGGTCGGTCGGGTCAGCCTCACACAAGGCAAACGTCCTACCGCTGTGCTATTGCTCCAGCCCAAATTAATACAATATAAAATAATGTCTATTATAATTTATAATATGAACAGGTTTTAAAATCTGGCATCTAAATTATATTGCATTTAATTTTATTTTGTCCCTGGGTCTCATTGTGGTAGTAATCGTGTTTTCCTCATCATTAATAAAACCGTTAAAAAATTCTTTGCTGATATATTTTTGGAGTTTACATGGAATAGCTAAAGCCTACAAATGTAAAATTTAGTAAGAGTGAAGAGAATTATGACAATTTAAAGGGAAATATCTGAATCGGCCTATAAAGGTACGGTGTTTTATCCTTAGGAATATTGTTTTCAAAGGCACAAACAGCGGAGCAACTGCTATGTGATGGCCATTCCAGCAGGTGGCGGTAGCGTGTAGGAAGAAAAACGGCGCCGAGGATGGAGAGGAAAGGGCTGGTTGAGGTCTGTTTAAGTCCGCAAACCCTTCTGAGCCTTCCTTGACTCCAAAACGCTACCAGAGATGTGCAATGGATCTAACGGGAGTGAGGCAGAGCATCCTAGCTTGGGGGACTCGCAATCTTAGAGAAATGTGCCCTTTTTTATCAGGCAGGACCATTCATTCATGTGGCTTGTGGAAAATAATTTAAAAACAAGCCTTACATCCTAGGCACTCCTGGCAAGAATAAACAATCATTGAAATAAACAATAAACTGGAAGACAACATGGTGGTTTCTCAAACACTGAAAATAGAATCACCATTAAACCCAGAAATCCCACTTTTCGGTACATACCACAAAGAACTGAAAGCAAAGTCTCAAGGAGCTATTTTTCACACTAATCACAATGTCTAAAACCCTGAATCCAGATGCTCACTGGTCATAAACAGACAAACAAGATATTTATACATGGGAATATTATTGTCATAAAGGAAAGAAATGTTGACTCACGGTACAATATAGATGAATCTGAGAACGTTATCCCAAGGGTAAGAACGTTATCCCATGAACTAAGCCAGCTACAAAAAAAATAGAAAATAAAAAATAAAAGAAGTTGTAAGAGTATAGACACTCACAACTCCATCTTGTTCTCCTCAGGCTTTTTATTTTACTTTTAAAAATTTTTAAATAAGTTTTATTGGATAACTGTGAGACAGTTACAAACTTGCATATTGCGTTTCAGTCATACAATGCTCGAGTACCCATCCCTCCACCACTAAACATTTTCCACCAACATTATTTCCAGTGTCCCACTCACCACCCTCACCCCCATTTTACACTCTGCCTTTGTGGCAGGTACAATCCTTGCTCTCTCTAATTTGGGGCATTATGATTTGCAATACAGATACTAAGAGGCCATTATGTTTGGTTCCTTAGGCTTTTTGATTTTTCTCATTCCCCTTGCTTTTGTCTTTCTCCTAATGTTAAGAAATGTTTCTATAAACTGCGTGTTCAGGCTTGACCTAGGAGCCAAAAGTAGACCTGAAGAGCAACTGAAAGATGAGCTACCTAATGACGTCACAAATCCAGGAAGGTAGACACCGCAAATGCGCATCTCTGCCGCCTTCTTTTACAAAGGACCCTGGGCTCCAGCCATGAATTCGTCAAACTTCTGAAGTTCAGATGCTGCATGATGAACTCTTCCCCGGCTAGCCCATTAGTCTTTCTGCTTGGTCTACTTTAGCCACCAGCCCCCATTATAAACCACAAGTCTAAGCCTGAAAGCAAAATTTGTTTGTTTGTATGTTTTGGGGTCACACCCAGCGATGCTCAGGGGTTACTCCTGGCTCTGAACTCAGGAATCACTCCTGGCGATACACGGGACACCACACGGGATGCTGGGGATTAAATCTGGGTCAGCCATGTTCGGCAAATGATCTAGAGTATTTACTATCTCTCCAGTACAATGAGATTTTTACAAGTGCATCTTAATTTTAACAAAAATCAAGTCATGATTTAACAAAAAGTTTATTTAGAATCTGAACAAGATGGAGTTACTAGTGCCTATACCCTTACAACATAGTATTTGCAATGGATTCCAGGCATACAATGTTCCCTTTTTCCAGCCCAACCACTCATATACCCTCATCCTTCCACCCGGTCCTGCCCAGCACCATTTGACCTGCCAACCTGACTCCTTGACAGTTACATTTGTAAATTTTAATCATTGTACTTTGGGGCCCAAGCTTACTCTTCTAACTAGTAATTTTTATTTATACAGCTCCGTCACTTATCCACCACAGAGGGGCCCAGCGCCCCTGATTCATGCTTCTATGATACTCCAGGGCCTCCTCTCCTTGCTCCCACTCCCCTCCATTTCTCTCCTTCTTTCAAAGCATCGTAACAGGTTGCTATCACCTGAAGGAACCTATGCCTCTCTTTCAACACTCAGCGACGGAGCAGTGAGCAACAGAACCATGGATTCAGCACTCAGGACTCTGCTTGTCCCAGGCCGCTAGTTAAAGATTAGATTGTGTTGCCCTTATACCTCTCATGAAAGATGTGTCTTACTTAGCACACCACAACCAAGTGTGGGAACACCACGTCAAGCGTGTACAACCCTTGGTTATTGCAAGCAGTAATAACAAAATGAAGGGGAAGGGCAGAAACATGAACCAAGCAGATAAGGCTTACCTGGGATCCAGGTAGAAACAGTCTTAGTGTGGGCCTGGAAGGTGAGGCTACATTTTAAGGCCCTAGCTCCTACGTGACAGTCAAGGGGTTGACTGGGCACCCACCTTGATTTCCAAAGCTCAGTCTTGAGAGATTCCACATGTTGTCACTGAGTCGTGACTTGTCTCAGTATTCAAGGACAAATTCTATTGTTGTTAGAGCCAAACTGCTTATTAAGTATGTTTCTGTAATAGAAACTAAAAGAAACTCTGACAGTTTAATTTTCTTAGAGACCACAATTAATGAAATAGATGCACTGTTCTGTTAGGCTCTGTACAACTGTTAAGCTTTGGAATTAGTTTGGATCTCATCACCTTCAGATCTAACAATTTTGAGAGTTATACATTCTTTAGCACAATTGCAGCCCAAAACCGGGGCGAAAAATGATGACATTATAACACATGTTGAAATTGTAAACTGAAATATAAAAGAAATATATATTGAAATTATAAACTGTTACTTGAACTAGTGGTTTCTATGGTTCACAGGGAATCTGACAGATATTAAGTATTGTTTTCTTTCCCTTGGAAATTAAAAGTGTTCTATTGTTAATGGAGTACTGTGCAGCTATAAGCAAAGATAAAATCATTTGAGTGGCTGCAACATGAATGGAACTGGGATCATGTTAAATAAAATAAATCAGAGGGATATGGATAAATACTTGATTATTTCACTTATCTGTGGAACGTAGAGACACAAAAGAAGGGTCTAGAGAGTACTGAAAATGGTGGACCTGAGGCGTTGGAATACAAAACCAATTACCAGATACTGGGCAGCAAGGGAGAAGACCAGTCTAGGGATCATGAAGAGAAAGTGCTAGAGGGTCACTAGTGCTTTGGTTTTAAATTGGGTGTAGTTACTTTTTATGTTGGCACAATAAACTTTAATGTTATTGAATCATGTGAACTACAATAAAAATAAATAAAAGTGAAAATTATCTTACCCCAGGGTGCCTTGATACACCCTTTAAATACAGTGATTTCAAAGCAGTATGATTCAAGTGATTGGTCACATGCCAGGTATGTGGGTTTGATTCTTGGTACTTTATGTCCTGACTCCCAACAGTGCTCAGTTAATTGCTTACCTACGAAATAATGGAAATTCCAAGTCCAGAGTCTGACACATTTCCCTAAAATAATAGCACGACCTACAGCCTCACTTCTGCGTCCCAACAACTCACTCTTTCCACCCAGCTAACTGAGCAGTCCTCTACCACAAATCATGAGTCCTCCGGGCTCTGCCAACCCTCCCCTTGGAGAATTGGATCCAAGGACTTCACCAATTAATCCCCAAGGCCCTCCTAGGGCTCACTACATGCTGTTATTGAGTTAGCCATATTAACTATTGAATAGTGAGCAGAACAAATACATGTAGAAAGGAAGAACTATCAGTGTACCGATGAATTATTCATGTGTTTTTCACAGAAACACAGTCAATAACGTAAATGAAGTGGTTCATGAAATTTATGGGTTTTGGCAAGTTTGGCATTTTCAGGGCAGGCTGGCAGGACACAAACTCTGGCAAAGTTTTTAATGTTGCTGTCTTGGGACCAAATCTCTCCTTCTTTGACATCTTCACCTAGTGTTTGAAAAACCTTCAGTTGATTGGATAGGACCACTGACACCATGCTTCAAGCAAGGTTATTGATTTTAATGTTACTTGTATCAACAAAATGTCTTTGCAGCAACACCCAGACAACTGTGTGCTGTAGCCACCCAAGTAGACACACAATTGATGTCTGAAAAATGACTGAAGCCCTCGAAACTTGCATAAAACCAGCTATTTGTCACAATTCAGTTGGCACAAGTGGGAGGAAAGATTCAGGATGGAAGAAGTTTCCCAGGAAAATGTCTTAGGGAACATGAAATGCTCAAGTTCCTCCTCAGACACCCATGTTCGACCCTTCTGATGAATGGGAACATCTGAGTGGGTGTGGGAACATCTGCATCGCTGTGCTCAAGGGGAGGCAATCAATCTCTAGGCTGAGAGGTACTTTTCATCAACATTTCCTCCTCCACCTGGGCGAGTCCTTTCTGAGTAAGACCCTGCTTTATCAGATTCAGACTGGAGGAGCTACGGAGCCTGTTGGAGGAGAAAAGGTGGAAATGCAGCCTCTCAGGGAACGTAATGTCCTTCCATCCCCTCTTCCTTTCCATATAAGTCCAAAGGTTAAGTTGGTGGCACATAAACTGGACTGTTGTGAAAGAGATCTGCACAGATTCTTTCTCTGCAGAGAAGGAGGAGCCTCAATAGGATTTATTTGTTGTAGTAAGTAATTTCTAAGCAGTGATGGGTTGATGGGGTAGGGCATCTGAGAAGAGCCAAACTAACTTACCTATGGAGTTTCAGGCTCCTTTCTCCTCTGTATGGGCCCTGAAGGTTCTAGGAAGCTTGCTAAGTTGTTTCTCATCCTTGTCTCCCCTCAGAAGCTGACTTCATATCCACCCCGCGCTGTGCAGGAGCACACGGAGCATGGTGTCCTTGCTTCCCATCATGCCCTTCTACATCTTCCAATCAACAGGGTGATCAAGGCCCATATCTTAGCATGGTCTGAGAGGTCCCCAACCAATGATACTAGGGAAAAGAGGACTTTTCCCTAGTATCATTCCTCCTAGTCTCCTGTCTCTTTCTGATCAATTCTGTAGATCTGATCATCAGGCTATTTCTGATTCACTCTCTTCCTGATGAGTAGAAATAACCTGACCTCTCATATACAATCTCTGTTCTTGAGTGTGGCTTTATGATTGCATTTATGAGCTAGAGAAATAGTGCAGTAGGTAACAAATGTGCCTTGCATGTAGCTGACCTGAATTTGATCCCTGACAATAAAAAATATGGGTCCCTCAGTCCCTCCAGGAGTGGTCCCTGAATGCAGATCCAGGAGCAAGACTGACAGTAGTATTGCCCCTTTTGGGAAACAAGGCTCTGTACATCAATTTCATCCTTGTAACACACACACTCCCCACTGTGTTGCAAAAATTACAGGGTACCTCACCTTCAGTTCTCTGGCTCAGTATCTGCTGAGGGAGGGAACAGTTAATGAGGGAGGGAGCAGATACTGATCAGGAGAACTGAAGGCTAAGGTGAGGTGCCCTGCTGTCACTGGAAAGAGCAGGTTGTGGGGCCTGGAAGGATCCAGAAGGGTTGTTGGTCACATCCTCAGGTACAATTTGGGGACACTTCCTATTTGTTCTGTTAAAGAAGGTAATTTCTGAGGGGTGGGGAGGAAGGGATGGACGATAAATGATTTTTAGTTTGGAAAAGTGGGCCATAGGGACCTCTGATTCAGGGGTGCTAGAAACTTTACATGCACAATCTCAGTTTCTTATCTGAAAATTCTGCTTATGAAAGAATAAACATGTCATTTTCATAGCTGAAGACATTGCACCTGAGAGGGGATAAGTAATTTGCCATAGGAGAGCTGGCGAGTTGATGGCAAGTCCTTTTCAGACCCCAGGGCCTCGATTCACTTCTCTGCATTGATCATGTGTTCATTTGTGCACTTACAATATTTGCGTATTTTTTACAGAAGTCTTTTGAGGACAGTTCAAAATATCTTGCTTTCTAAAGCGGACTCAACCAGAAAAACACCCCATGTAGCTTTTATGGATCCTGAGTCAATGGATAAACACTCCCCAAAACTTTAACAAAACCCAAGTGCCCTTCACTTGCCTGATCTTACTCTTTTATTGAACTGAGCTTCAACTGTTGCCAACCTCCAGTCAATATCTGGGTGGAAATGATTTGGGTTGCAGCTGTTAGGATACGATGCCCTCGGCATGAGCAGCACTTTCTTGAAAACGACTGAGTCACTTACATCATGTTCTTAAGAAACAGAATCAGCAGGCATTGCTAAGTTTAATTTTATGGTTAATAAGTTATAAAAGGGTTAAGCATGGGTAACACTGTAGCACTGTCTCCCTGTTGTCACAATTTGTTGTGAGACTTGTTACTGTTTCCGGCACAGGGAGCTTGCCAGGCTCAGTAGCTTGCCAATCTCTCTGAGAGGGGTGGAGGAATTGAACCCCGGTCAGTCATGTCAGCCTTGTGCAAGGCAAACGCCTTACCTACTGTGCTATCACTTTAGCATGGGGTAAAGGATTGAAAAACACAATGCCTGTTTGACTCATTTCTCTGGATCCAGAGTTTCTGAGTATCTATTCTATGCACATTTGTTTTGTTTCAGGAGTTAAGGTCTTATGAAATTGGTCATTACTGTCAATGTAACGGTTTTGAGAAAGGAACAACATGGATCATTCAGCGTAAGCCTCCCTGTGACGAGGAGTCAGGGACATCCCCCAGGTTTCTGAGGAAGAACCTTGTGGAGAATTCTTTTCTTCCAGTGACAAAATAAAAAATGGAAATCTTTAATTGAAATGCTCATTCATTTATTTGTACCTTCTTATGCCATACCAAGTGTGAGAAATTTCCAGTTATGTGTTTACATTTAATTCTCACAAAAGCTTTACAGAGTTTGCAATTCAATTGTTTTTCTCCTGACAAAGAGGAGGCACGATTCCAGAGAGGTCCAGATGTCTGTCAAAGGTCAGATCTCAAGTATGAAGCCTGAAACTAATCTGGGGCTACTGATTACAAAGCAAGAAGCCCAAACTCTAGACTCTAGATCCATAAGCATCTGAAGGGAGTAAATCACTACAGGGTACATGGTCTACCCTTTGCTTGACTAAGCTATCTTTAGTTCTGAGATGCTTTCCTTTTTTTGTTCTTCCTTTCTCTGCCAACTGATTGAATTCAACCTCAAATTTCACCTCTCCTGTGAATTCTGTGGCCTTCCCAACAGCGACTTAACCTCCTCCTATCTCCCTCTTTTGACTTTCAGATTTGAAATATGTTTAGATTTACTGAACTGGCCATTCCTGGACGTGAGTATTTTCTTGCCGTTTCCTCCAGGATGATGTCAACTTGGCAGGGCTGGGACCAGGTCTTATTTGATCTCTGAGCTCTGGGTACAGACATGTCATAGATGATTCATAAGAACTTGAGGAACGGGAATAAATACATGAGCAGAGTCATATAAATCCTATAACTAAAATAGAAAATTGACTGGAAGGACTACGCAATAATTTCCAAAACAACATAGTCAAAAACAGAGCCAGATAAGACTTAGGCTGTATTTCTCACGCTTTGGGACTTGGTTAGCCTAAAATGGCCCTTATTAGCAAGAGAAGCACTAGGCTAGTGGCTTCCTGGGAGCCGTGTGGTATCTGGAGGCCTAATGCCCTCACCCGAGAGGAGGGTTTGCTTTCTTTCCCCTCCAGAGGACAGATGGCCGCTCCGGGTTCCCTTGAACCCACTGGTCATAGTGTCAGTGCCTCAAGGGCTATGCTTTTAAAGCTCTTAGCAAAGATCTTTATTCAGAAGATCTGTGAACTTGAAATGCAAAATCTTTCCAGAGAGCCTCCACCTAAAAGACCACTGCTATGCGCTCTGCTGCTGTCCTGGTCTGGCAGTTTCAGTGATTATGAATCAAGCAAAATGGGAACAATATGACACTTTTTAATTGATTTATATGCTACACATACACAATTGTAGTCACAAAAATATTATCATAAAATCACATAAATGTTATTTTGTGATATGATAAAACACATTGTTCAAGCATTTTTAAAAAGTTTTTCAGGGTTCTCCTCTATTTTAAAACAGAGCTTGCTTCTATAAGAAAGCAGTACCTCACTGAACAGGGAGGTTGCTCCATAGCTTGAAGCCTGCCTCATGAGCAAAGGGGAGATGGCAGCTGAAATGGAGAAGGGATCACTAAGAAAATGATGGCTTGAGGAACCGGTCAGGACGGGAGATGTGTGCAGAAAGTAGATAAAGGACCTAACATGATGACCTCTCAGTGTCTGTTTTATAAACCATAATGCCCCAAAGTAGAGAGAGATTATGGGGAATCATGTCTGCCATGTAGGCAGGGGGACGGTGGGAAAAGGGGAATATACCGGGGATATTGGTGGTCAGGAATGTACACTGGTGGAGGGATGGGTGTTTGATCATTGTGTGATTGTAACCCGAACATGAAAGCTTGTAACTATTTCACGGTGATTCAATAAAATAAAAAAAAGCAGTATCTATGGGGCAATTATATACAGTATATCCAGTAATAACAAACAGATAAATTGAAACTATCTATTGACATAGAGATAAATATATGTAGATAAATAAACTATTGATCGTCTTTCCATTTTATTGAACTTCTATTTCAAGTGAAAAAATTCACAGGCAAATATAAAAGAGATAATATGAAAAGTTCTTATGTACTCTGATCGAGTTTAACCCAATGGTAAAATTTTGCATAACTACAATATATTATCACATCCGAAAATTGCATTAAAATAATCAATCCCTTTTCCATTACAGGATTTATGATTTCTGGTTTCTTCACTTCGTTTTTTTTGTTGTTGTTATTTTTGTTGCTTGTTTGGGGGCCACACATGGTGATGCACCAGATTTACTCCTGGCTCTGAGCTAAGGGATCACTCCTGGACAGGCTTGGGAGACAATCTGGGATGATGGAGATAGACCCTGGGTCTGCTGCATGTAAGGCAAATGCCCTTTCTGCTGTACTTTCTCTCTGGATCCCCCTTTTTTCCTCCTACCTTTCAGGTGGGATTGTTGTGAGGATTAAACGAGAGTCTACTGGGGGAAGCACCTGATTCAGGGGAGTTATCCCAGGAACAGCATTTCCCTTCTATCTCCTGCACTTTGGCTTAATCATCTCTGTGCCGCACATGTGACTGGGCACTTGTTTAGTTTTCTAAAGACCAAAGTGTCTCCACCGATGTTTTTATAACCTGAAGTGGACTTTTGCATGCAGCCCTGGATATCTATCAAATTTCATTATTGTAATTATTTGCCAACATCCAAAATGAAGTTCATAACCTAGATGCTTTGATTTTATGAGGATGCCGCTGCATCTTCCAATTTACACCTCCTAACTTACTTTATCAGTCTTCTGAACATAGTCTCCCCAGTCAGATTCTATTGACACTGCACAATACTATACCTATTACTCATGTGTGGCTAAATAAATTTAACTCAAAATGAAATCAAGTTAAAACACTGTGTACCACCGTCTCACTAGCCAAATTTCAAGCGCCTATTAGCTAGAGATGGCTAGTATATGCCATGCCATACTGAACTGAATAGACTTTTATCTCATTATAAATAATAAATAGATACTATAAGTATTATAAATAGATAAATTATTAAATAGATAAATATATTAACATTTAATTTTATAAAGAAATATAATTTGTTTATAAATAAATTATAAATAGTTATGATAGATATAATAGATAAATTATACATAGCTAAATAGACATTTATCTCATTATCTGGCCTTCTATTGTCATTCCAAGTAATTAGATAGGATTTTCCAGTTTAAACTCTGTGATACAGACCACCCCATTTATTTACTTATTAGAGCACTGTGATTTACAAAAGTTATTCATAGTTGAGTTTTAGACATAATAGTGCAGCACTGATCCCACCATCAATATCAACATCCCTCCACCAGTGTTCCCAGTTTTCCTCCCATTATCCCCCCCTCCTCATCCACCCTGCCTCCCCACCCTCCCCCCTTTTACTTTACAAAGTTGTTCATGATTGAGTTTTAGTCATGGAATGTTCCAACATCCATCCCTAAAGAAGCCCTTTTATTACTGAAATAATTTGGAAAAGATAAATTCCGTCTCTGCTCTAGTGTTCTGCTCCTTTGACGTCCCCATTTCTCTTGATCGGGGTTGAGCTTGAAATGTAGCCAGAATGTTCTACCTTTTATAAGCCATCATATACTTGATATTGGGTAAAAGGAATCATGGGCTTACAATTCCATAGACTCGTACACCCATGTAATCTCACAGCTGAGGATTTGGTAATGAAGACTATGCTTCAGATATCTAGTATCAAATCAAGGTCTTTTTTTTTTCTCTAAAAGTGAAATCTGTGACTGATAGAATTTTTAATTTCAGAGTCAAAGTTTGGTATAATCAAGCATCAATTCTCTGAAACTTCAATACATCTGAAGTAAGTCTCTGAAGTACTAAAAAGTGTTAACTATTTGTACTGTTTGTGAATGTGCATTGCTCCTTTACAAATACTCAGATGCAGAAGAAAAAAAAATCCCAAAACTTCCTCTCTGTTTTACGTTTTAGAGCAAAGCTCTAGGAGGGGATTTATAACTACACACTTACAAATTATGAATGTGCATTTGTTCAGAACTACACCCTGTTGATTTGCTGTTTAGTTTTTTATTGCTGGCTTTTTGCTTTGCTCTATAGGAGATTGGATGAAGATTTGGCTGCTGCTCAGGCTGAGGAATCGCCAGGGACATTGTTCCTATTCAGAAATGCACAGGGTATATCAAAGATGGAGCTTTCAAACACGTATATTAAAACCCATACATTAAACACACAATGAAAACCCTCATTCCACTCCACACGGGAGGCTTGGGGCTGAATGTGAACAGAGGACACTCACGTTGAAAGCAGCTGAAGGAATGCGTGGCCTCACTAATTTCCTAGTGCAGTGCTTCCTAACCCTCAACAGCCAAGTCCTTGGTGGTTTCCTTAAAGGACACCAGGGAGGTGACAGGGAGGAAGAGAGGAATAGGAAACAGGCATGGATTCCCCATTATGTTCCAGTGTCAATACAGCACCTTAGCTTCTCTGAGTTCTGCACATTAGGTTTCCCAATATTATTTTCTTTTAACAAAAGGATCCCCCAACCACTTAAAAGTAAGAAGCAAGAAGTTTCACTATGAGGTTAAAAGAAGTGGAACAGAGCTGCCCAGCCGTTTTTCCCCCCGGGTTGATAATTGGGTAGCTGGAGTCTCAGTTTGGTATTGTAGCTCCAGTTCCAGAAGCCAGGAGTGGTCCCAGCTATTGACTTTACTCTTTCTAAAGAGTGTTTCAGACACATACCTGCTGGGATGATTCTAGGACCCTATGACAAAGGACTTTGACCGTAGTCTGTGGAATGGGCCAGGGCCAATTCCCAAGATGTCTGTCAGTCCAATTTCTATCTTAAACTGTGAGTATCTGTGCTGTCATCAAACTGGAGGGAGGAAGTCAAGGAACGGAGGTTGAGTTAACAATTAGGCAAAAAAGAGAAATTACCATCCCACAACAGTATGCATAAAGTCTCCCACAAAGACTACGATTTAAATTGCAATATTTTTGCATAGTCAAACCAAAAATAGCATTCCAACATTTGGTTACGGGGGCTCCCAAGAAGTGCTCAGGGGGTTTAAGACTCCTCCTGACAATTCTTGGCTAATTGCATTGGCAGTTCAATGCCATCTGATGCCCAGGGACCCCAAGTCTACCCCTGAGAATTCAGGTGACCTTGTGGTCTTAGGACCAGGGGTGGCTGCATGGAAGGCACACAACTTAATCCCTATGCCATCTTTCCAGCCCCAGTACCCTGTCGTTTTGATAGGCACTTTCTTCTCATACTGTTTAACCACTAGGGTGAGCACATAGGTTATAAGCCAAGATCTTAAAAAGTGGAGTCTACTATCCTTATTGTCTGCCATGGAGGCAGGGAGAGGAAGGGAAAGGGGTGTGTGTGTGTATATATATGTATATATATATATATATATATATATATATATATATATATATCCCAGGGATATTGGTGGTGGGGAATGTGCACTGGTGGAGGGATGGGTGTTTGATCATTGTGTGATTGTAACCCAAACGTGAAAGCTTGTAACTATCTCACGGTGGTTCAAAAAAAAAAAAGGTGGAGTCTTAGATATTGGAGAGAAGTGACCCTTTGTTTCCTTTCACGCTGAATTCCCAAACTCCAGCATCTATTGCCTTGACCTACATGATTTTTTTCAAACTCTGGTCATTATGCTGCTGTCTTTGCTCTCAAGGATTCCTCCATTTCTGAGAGGTGGGGGACTTGATAGTAGAAGAATTTGTTGTTGGTGAGACTGACTGGTTACTGAGAGGGCTGTCTGATGCTGGGTGGGGAAGAACTTGGGATCCAGAAGCTGGTCAGCAGGCTGTAACTGGTATTTGTATTAAACCAGCTAGTGACTATCTGGCTGATTGCATAAGTTCAAAGCCTTGGTTTCCTCCAACTTGGGTAATTAAGCTTGGGTGCACTCACCTTTCTTGAGCATCTCTCTCATACCAAACTCTATGTCAAGTACATCAAGAGAACAGTGTGAAAGTTAGATAGAGTCTCTGCATTCACAAGGTTATGAATTAATGAAACAAGTGTTAATCAGTTTTGTACACTGATGATCATGAAAATAACATGGGAATCACATAACATGCAAAAAAATGGGGAAACCTGTCCTGTCAAAAACTGTGAGGCATTTTGGTGACAAAGATAAGGATAAGCAGTTGCTTGTGGGTTGTTATGGGGTCAGAGTGGGGAGGGTGTGGGTGGCAGAGGAGAGAGAAGAGTCTCTGGCAGTGGAAGGACACTGTGGTAGGTGGGAACCCTGTATGTCTTGGGGAATGGTTGAGGTATTGATGTGTTTGAAGGAAGGTAGAAGGAGCCAAGTCACTAAAACCATCACCTTTATTCAAAGCAGTAAAACATTAAGGGATCTGATATGGCTAGGCTTTTATTATTATTTTAAAAAGTAGTTATGACTGCCAAGTAGAGATGGATGGACAATATGGGGCATGTGTTGAAATGGGGAGACAAAAATAATTTGATTGCCCCCATAAAGCACAAGGACGGCCAACAAGTTTCAGAAAGTTAAGCATTCACTTACTCATGCTCAGGAGTTACTCCTGGTTCTGTACTCAGGAATTACTCCTGGCTGTATTTGGGGGACCATATGGGATGTTGTAAATTGAACCTGGGTCGACCTTGTGCAAGGCAAATGTCCTACCTGCTGTGCTATCACTCCAGCCCCCTTAGGTATATACTTATACCACGCTATGCATCACCAATGTGCCCAAAGTCCCTTTCCCATGCCCCTGTTCCCTCCCATCTGCCTCTTACTACACCCACCCTCACCCCCTTGATTTCTTTCTGTACCTGTCCTCATTTCTGTTAAGAAAATAATCCAGGCCATGCAAGTTCTAAGTGGAAAATTTATTTGATTGCAGTGAAAAAGAAACACTGAATCCTAAGGGCGGATTTTCCCAAGCTGCACTGCTGGCACCCAGCACCCTCATCTGTTCCTGGCATGACAACTGGGCTTTAGAAGAGAGCTGAACTCAGGCAGCAACTTAGAAAGAGGGTCTGGGCTCAAAGGCTCCTGGATTGTGGGGCTTTGGAGGACTCTGTGACTCCTGTGAAATGGTCTTTCTCCCAGGAGTCTGGGATTCATTCTAGAGGCTTCCAGAATAAACAAATACCCAACTAATCTGCTAGTTCTACTGTGATTTATTTCATTTGGGTCTTTTTCTGAATGTTACCATTTTCTCAGTAAAAACGATTACTTGGATGAAGGGAGCTTATTTGCCATGTACTTTAAAACTATTTTAATTGGTATGTCATCCTAATTACGAAACATCTACTGTACTGTCCCAGAGGAGAGGTACAAAGAGGAGAGGTACAAAGGGAAGTTGGGCTTCAAACCAAATCACCTCAAGGCTACCAGGTTGCTAGAGGCTGGCCTGCCCCTCCCGATCTGAAGAGGCTCCTGTGAGCTGGGATAGCCAGGAAAACACTTCCTGCAGTTATGGCTGGGCCTTTCACGAGGTATGGCTAATCAGTACTCAGGAGATGGGGACTTGGGAGTGAAAAGGCACATTTACTACTCTGAAGGAGACTTACAATGATCTTGCTACAAGAGTCAACAGCACTGAACACATGAGCTTCAAATTACAACAAGGTGGCAGCTTGGGGGGTGTGAGGGACCACGGGAACACTGGTGGAGGGAAGTTGACACTGGTTATTGGAGCTAGAACAGTATAGGTCTAAAAGTTAAATATCAATCACTTTGTAAATCAGCAGACTGTAGCACTATCTTTCCGTTGTTCATTGATTTGCTTGAGCAAGCACCAGTAACATCTCACAACAAATTGTGAGACTTGTTGTTACTGTTTTTGGCATATCGAATACGTCATGGGTAGCTTGCCAGGCTTTGCCGTGCAGGCGAGATACTCTTGGTAGCTTGCTGGGCTCTGCGAGAGGAGCAGAGGAATCAACCCGGCTCACCCGCGTGTAAGGCAAACGCCCTACCTGCTGTGCTCCAGCCCATTTCCATTCCATCTAAAATAATTTCTCATTCTCCATCTCGTCCTTTTTTCTTTTCTTTCTTTCTTCCCTTCCTTCCTTCCTTCCTTCCTTCCTTCCTTCCTTCCTTCCTTCTTTCTTTCTTTCTTTCTTTCTTTCTTTCTGTCCATACCAAGCAGTGCTCAGGGGTCACTCCAAGCTCTGCACTCACTTTGTAAATCATGGTTGTTTAAATAATTTTTTACACAAGAACTAAAATGGCCTGGGAATATATCCCAGAGAGGCAAAAATGTATAGTCGAAGTGACATGTGCACTTGTTTGTTCATTGCAGCACTCTTTACAATAGCCAGAAACTGGAAGAAACCTGAATGCCCAAGAACAGATGACTGGTTAAAGAAACTTTGGTACATCTACACAATGGAGTACTATGTAGCTCTTAGAAAAGTAGAAGTCATGAAATTTACATACAAGTGGTACAACATGGAAAGTATCATGCTAAGCGAAATGAGTCAGAAAGAGAGGGATAGACATAGAAAGATTGCATTCATCTGGGGGATATAAAGTAACAAAATATGAGATTAATACACAAGAATAGCTGAGATCAGCACCAGGAGGATTACTCCATAGCTTAGTGGCCAGTCGGGCATTCTAGAGGAAAGGGCAGCTCAGACAGAGAAGGAAACACCAAATAAAGGGTGTTTGGAGGACCCTCCCAGGAGGGGAGATGCATGTCGAAAGTGGACTATGGACTGAACATGTTTGCCACTCAATGCCTCTTTTGCAGACCACAACACCCAAAAGGAGAGAGAGAACACAGGGGATTGCCCTGCCACAGAGGCAGGGGGGGATGAGGGGATGGGGGTGGGGGGGATATTATCCATGGTGGTGGAAAATGGGCACTGGTGGAGGGATGGGTATCTGATCATTGTATAATCAAACCCAAGCACAAAAAATTGTAAATCTACAACTGTACCTCATGGTGTTTCACTAATAAAAAAAAATTTTTAAAAAAAAGAACTAAAATGGAAACGTGGTATCAGATCCTGAAGACCAGCAGGTTTTTATTTATTTATTTTTAAGTATGAGCTGTTTCTTCTCAGTACCAACTGATCAAGTTACAAACTTTTACAATATGGTAGTTCAGATATTGAGAGAATGGCTACTTCAAAATATTTTAAAACTTTGTGAATCAAACAGACAGAACAACACTGACTCTTTTACAACCTTTTATAATTGTAAGTAAGCCGTATTTCCAGGAGAAGTGCGCCAGGAGAAAGAGATTTGAATACAATTATTTTTATTGCCAGCAGGGTCTTGCATTTTTTTTTACACCACCATGAGGGGGACAGAAAGATGGATGAACAACTTTTGGGGCCAGGATGTCTACAGAACTCCCACATCATAATTTTTGGCAGGATTTGTATTTTCATCTTTCTACCTTTATGCAATAGTTTTCACCTTTCTCCAAGTCTATACGCTGGTTGATGAGGCTTTTGTGCAAAGCCTTCCCGTGGTGCACACAGATTGCAGGACCAGGCAGGCTTCAATAGAGATCTCTGTTCACTAGCTAGCACCACATTTTCCCCACCTGTCCAAGAAATCATATTGGGTCTAAAATAAACAAGAATACTGAAAATGTAGAAATGGCTTTCTTTGACATTGCTGTTTTGAAAGTAAATTAATCAAGAAATGGCATTTTGCCATTAGTCATAGCACACTTATGACAATGCACAGATTGTAAGAAAACTTGGATAATAAATGTTTTAAATAATAAAGGAAATAGGGGGCCAGAGTGAAGTATAGTGGGCAGGGTGCTTGGCTTGCATGCAGCCAACTGGGGTTCAATCCATGGAATCCCATGTGGCCCCCTGAGCCCTATCAGGTGTGGTTCCTGTGTTCAGGGCCTAGAGGAGTAACCCCTGAACATTGTCGGGTGTGGCCCCAAAACAACAACAAAACAACAACAACTTTTTAAAAAAAATAATAAATGAAATAAGATCTATTTCCAGGCTTCTCACATAGATCACAGTCCTCTGCCTTAGATATTTACTGTTCAAGAATGGTTAGCTGGGTTGAGTACCCTAGATTATGCATTTTCTTTTAAAGTATCAACTACAAAGTTCCCAAGTTTGGCATTAGAAAATTTTGAACTCTTAAGATAGAATAAAATAGTCCATCTTCACCAGAACAGCCAGCAAACATACTCTTACCCACAGGCAGAAGGGAGCCCCCATTTGGACTGGTGTGTGGATGGTGCTTTGTCAAGTCCTTCCCAGAAGCAAGATACATGTCTAAGAAAAAATTCCTCTGTGATCCATGTTCTCTGCTCTGAGAACGTACCTTTTCCTTCTATCTCCTAGTTTCAGACGGTCTGCTTCATTTCCACTGCATTAGAAGATGAAAATTCAAGAGGTGGGAATAGAAATCAACTTCAAGGGAGAAAGAGGTGACTAGCAATCTGATACAGAATGCCTCCTGGGGGAAAAGGAATCCAGATCTCAAAGGCAGACTTTCAAAAAGGGAGCAGAACCAAGTCTATTTTTTCCCTAGGTCACCATTGGGAACCAATCTAACCTATTTACATGTGATCTCAGGGGACATAGCTTTAAATAGGTATCTTGTCACTATCCTTCTCCTCATCTTCCATGATCACTTTGGGTCTCTCATCCCGGAGCAGTGTCACACCTGAAAAACAAAGCACAAACCTGAAATTAGATACCTCTAATGAAAATATCAGACAAATCTGACAACATAGACACAGAGTGAAGGAGCTGGCTGCCCAGGAGTCATGCAGTGTCTGCAAAGCTAACTATGAAGGTGCCAACGAAGACAGAGGGTTCTGAGTGGTCTTATCTGATCTTCCCAGTGGGTACAGTGTCTCAATGAGGACATTGCTCTGATTCTAAGGTGGTAAGGGACACCTAAACTCAGTCTTGTTTATAATCTGCTTCAAAACTTGAAGTAAAGGAGGATGGAAAGCAGAGTGGGGTCCAAGTGCTCTGCATTTCAGCTGATCACTCACTTAATCTGCGTTCAGTTAGCACAATCAGACCTCAGAATCTCAATGTATTATGAGGCACCAATGACTAAATAAAAGGTTATATAGAAATAATAGAAAGCTTATATCAGAGGAACACCAGGGATCAACTAAGTCAGGTTTTCCTAGTTCTTAATGTCAGTAGGGGCCGAAGTGATAGTACAGTGGTAAGGCATTTTGCCTTGTGCACGGCTGACCTGGCTTTGACCCCTGACTCCCCATATGGTCCCTTCAAGCCTGCCAGGAGTGATCCCTGAGTGCAGAGCCAGGAAGAATTTCTTCACACCTCCAGGTGTGGCCACCCACCAATACAAAACAGAACAAAAGTGTCAGAAGCTTACAGAGTTCACAGCACATAAGAAAGCAAGAATATGGGAATGAGTCTTTTAATAAAAAGACAAAGGAACCATGATTCAAGACTAGACCTTTTGACTTTTGTCATCACACTCCAGCCAACACTGCCCATCTTTACTGCTTTCACCATCCTGCCCTCCATCCCCTAGGTTGAGGTCTGTCCATTTGGGAAGCATTTCATAAAGATCTGAACTTGAGGGAGGAAAGTTATGCTCCACTGGAGGCCTTTCTCTGGCACTGGACTCCACTCAACAGTGGCAAATTAATGAAAACTATGTGAAGAATGTAATTACTATTCATTTGATTCAGTTCCTAGTTTGTTCATATGGGTTCTTTACCAATTAGCTGATATTTATTGGAGGAGAAAAACAATTTCAAGAGTTTGGCTGAAACTAAGGCTTTTGCATAAATCGCTTATGAAACACAGTGGGAGGGAGATGTTTTCTCCCAGTTGTGTAGAGGTTTGGATTTTTAGTTGAAATTAAGGCTGTCTTGGCAGGAGAACAGACTTAGCTATGCTGATTCCCCTAAACTTGCTCTCTTACCTACCTTGATATTTTTTCATATGAAGCCAAGTTTTAGTTTATTTAAGTGGGTCAGAAACTTTCAACTCCAACATACAAGTCAACTTCTGGTTATTTTGCATAGCCTTGAAACCGGGTCCTATATGCATGTATACTGCCCCAAATCACCTCTACTTCTGCTCATCTCTCTCTCTCTCTCTCTCTCTTTCTTTCTCTCTCTTCCCCCATCTTTATTTTTCTATTTCACACACACATGGGATTTTATGGAAGAGAAGAGTCTAGTTATTAAAATCAAAGTCAGTCCTTCCCAAAGTTGACTCGATTTCCCACAGGAATAGAAGTAATGTTTTCAGGTGCCAAAGTGGACAAGTATTTTGTATTAATATAGTTAATCATTCATTTTAATGTCTTATATAAAAATACATGTGATACCTCATCAATGTCTTATTTCATGGTTATCATTTTTAGAATGCTGCTTAACTCAGTGACATCTGTTTGTCATCACTGAAATCTTGCTCTTGGTGTTTCATATCATTAGCTTGGTAATTTGAAGATGGCACAATTTGACAAACAGTTGTCTGTCTAGTTTAGTCTTCATGTTCTCTTCTGGGAAGTAGAAGTATGTCATTGAAATAATATAGACTTGAAAACATTTGTATTTTTAAATATTTGTGTTTGATGCTCAGAGAACTTTGAGTAGGTCACTTGACCTACTTGAGTCTCAGTCCATCTGTTAAAATTTATCTGTAAATTTGGAGAAAAATAATTTGTCTCTTCTACAGGGGACAATGCAATCTATTTCAATCAATATCCTAAATGGCTTCCATCACACCTGACAAGCATCTCTATTCTAAAGCACATTGTGGAGATCATTGGGTAATTCTCACTGTGAAATTCTCCAAACAAACACCATCCTCCCATTGTTCATAGATTTGCTCGAGTGGGCCCAGTAACATCTCCATTTTGAGACTTGTTACTGTGTTTGGCATATCGAATACATCACAGGTAGCTTGCCAGGCTTTGCCGTGCAGGCAAGATACTCTCGGTAGCTTGCCGGGCTCTCTGAGAGGAGCGGAGGAATCTAACCCGGCTGAGCCGAGCCGGCTGTGTGCAAGGCAAATGCTCTACCACTGTGCTATCGCTCTGAAATTCTCCGAGGATGTTCTAATATTTATCACAATACTATTGCATCAATTCTATTTATTCCATTTCATACAGGATAGTTTAGGAAACTTGACTGCCTGTCAGAGATTGGCATGCTTTTAAAGCTAAAGCTGATATCAAGGTCTCTGGAAGTCAATAAACCTTGTAGTCAGCTCTCTTAGGCCATGTTAGCACCCAGAGCAGGAAGCAAGACTTGTTTTTCTACAAAATATCACTTTCAAAGGACAGATGGGTCTCTTTCTGCAAATCCAAGCACAGTACTGGGCTTTGATCCCTAGTTCATGGGACAGTATTCCAGCCAGCGTCTTTTCAGTTCTTCCAGCACCATTTTCTTTGCTTTCCCAGGTTCCTTTTGCCATAAACTTCAAAGATTCTTCTCTCTTAAGCTGGCTTCTGATGCCCATATAAAGCCATCTCAACCCTCTGTTCCTTTCCATGCAGTAATTGTCAGGCACAATTGGACAAGTGTGGGCCAAGTTGGGAGTAGAGCTTGGTCAGGCAAGAAAACCTGACATAGGTCCTCATGGAGGATCGTCTGGCCATTGAAACCTGTCAAACCAGCTCATTAACCTAAGGGAGTCAAAGTAGTTAGCAAAAGATTAGAAGGAACGAATACTTGTCCAGTGCACACTTGCCAAGGGCTAATGAGAGAAATTGTCTCTGGAGTGTCTGTGAGTTGTGTGTGAGTTGTTCTCAACACCCTTGTTAGAAGCGAAGTGATTGTTTCTAAACATCTGCTAAAGAATCTATCCTTATCAGCTTAACTAGCATTTTGATTACTGCCAAATCTTTAGACACTAAAAGGCTCTTCAAAAATAAAGTGTTTCAGCTAATATGCTAATAAAGTGGAATTACAGAACACCATCTAGAACTGAAAAAACTTGCAGCAGGAACTTGCTGAGTCAAGAAATTCTATAATATGTAGAGACTATGACATCCAACTCCTCCCATCAGTTTTGTGTACTTTGTACTAATTGATAAACATTTTTTTATTATCCTAGAAGGTTACTCTCTTTTGATGTAGAGATGAATGTATAGATTAAGCCCTCATTGCCAGGTAACGTTCAACTTTTTAGGAGCGTCCTTGCATAAGCAAGTTTATATGGAGTGGTAAATTACCTTTAGCTCTTACCCTTAAAAATTGAGTTGGGGAAGAGAATTTAAGATTGAACCAAGCATGGTGGGAAAAGAAACTATTGAGGATTTCAATGAGACAGAAACTGTTAAGTGTTCTGTGTACTTGTGTGAACAACCTGCCACACAGATTTTATCATCTTTCTTTCAGATATGGGTGTGACAAATGAGGCTTCTGTTGTTTGTGTTAGCTGCCCAGGGTTAGCTACACAATTCTGACTGCCAAAAGAAAATCAAATCAAGCTGCTTACTGAGCACTTCTATGTATGAGGGACTGGATTGGACACCAAGTTCAATGCCAGAATGATAGGCCAGTTCTCATAAATTTATCTGACAATAACAGTCACAAAAACAGCAACAAGAACAGTAAGACCAACAGAGATGACAACATTTTGGTGCTTCCATGACAATGACTAGTGCAGAATTAATTTAGAATAGAAAGGAGTTATTTTGAACGTGGATGAATCTGTTAGCAGAGACGAAATGGCGGCGTCTTTGGAATGAAATCTGGTCAGAGGGTGAGAAATGTGTGTGGGCTAGATATATGGGTGTAAGTAGGAATTACTGTAGCTTCAAAGCTCACAGAGGCAGATCCAGACCCTCTCAAATTGGTCCTTTGGTCCATTTCTCCAGAGAATACCTCTGAGCCTATGCTTTGCCTATCTCTGCTTCTTGATAAGCAGTGGACCTGTGTGTAACCCTGTGTGTTTTTATTTTCACTTTTACTGGGGGGTGGGGAGGCAACTGGCATACTCAGGGCTTACTCCTGGCTCTGTGCTCAGGGATAACTTTGAGCAGTGATTGGGAGACCATATGTGGTGCTGAGGATTGAATTGATCTCAGCCTCATGCAAGGCAGGATCTTAATTGCTGTACCATAATCCAAGATCTTAATTGCCTTTTTATGATGTTTCTTCCGAGACTCATTTTTCCTTCACTAAAAGGAACAATGGGGCCATATAGGGTATAGGTGATAAGGCACTTTTGGCTTGCATGTGACTGCTGAAGGCTTGACCCTGATTCAAATCCCTACATCAAATATGATTCTTGGAGCACTGCCAGGGACCATCCCTGAGCACAGAGTCAGAAATCTCCCCTGAGTATTGCTGGATATGATCCTAAAATCAAAACGAATAAAGTAAATAAAAGGGACAACCAGGAAAAACATGATTTATAGTAACAACCTAATCTTATCTTTTCTCAAAAGTACTCTTAGGGGCTGGAGTGATAGCACAGTGGTAGGGCAGTTACCTTGCACGCGGCCCACATGGCCAACCTGAGTTCGATTCCTCTGCCCCTCTTGGAGAGCCTGGCAAGCTACCAAGAGTATCTCGCCCACATGGCAAAGCCTGGCAAGCTAGCCGTGACGTATTCAGTATGCCAACTCAGTAACAACAAGTCTCACGATGGAGACGTTACTGGGTCCGCTTGAGCAAGTCGATGAACAATGGGAGGATACAGGGCTACATATAGGTGGATATATGAACCATAACATATTATAGTGAAAAATTCCCCTGGGTGAGCCTGGGTTTGAGCCCCAGTTCTTCCCTGTAATAGTGTTTTATCTTGAGCATAATTTTATCCACTCCATCTATCCATCTACTGAATTATTCCATCCTCAATCTTACTATCAGTCTGAAAATTATTCATCAGTTTCATTCACTTTCATGATCTTTGAAATGAAATGAACACATTCATTTCATGATCTTTGAATTACTGAGTAAGCTATTTCAATTCTTTCTCAGTTCTTTACCTGTAAAAGGAAATGATAATCACTTTACTTTGCCATTCAATTGGTAAATAAAAGACATTCAAAATTCAGTACCTAACATATAGTAGGGTCTCAGTAAACAATTTATTTTCTCGTTCTGAAATCCCACTGCAATGCCTAAATACACACACAAATAGGTGCACATACTACTTATTCTTATAGAATTTCTAGTCATGAATGCACACATTTTATTCCCCAGATTACAAAAATTTCTCTAAGATAAGAAATATGCCTTCCACATCGCCTGACTTATAGCCTGGGGTCATAAATGTAGTTCAGCAACTATTTGGAGTGGGTTTTACATGACAAATATTAAGATATTTATTCCTTTTTTCCATCTCTCTTTTGTACATTCACTTAGGCCTTTCTACCACTTCTCTTAATCTCTTATTTTGAGGATTTTAGTCACTATGTACACATAACTTGGGAGAATCGATCACTAGAGATAGGATGCATGATCCATGAAGATGAGAAGGAGGGTATTTCACTCTTCTCAGGAATCCACTGACATTTCTGTTTCATAGGCTCAGTGAATTTGACCAGTTCTGCTGAAAAAAAATGAGTGATGTGCTAACTCTCCTAAATTTCCAAGTCTGCCCCTGAGAAGTTGCTAGTGAAGATAAACATGAAAGGAAGCAAAATATTATGCTCCTCCCCCGGAGGATTTCTGTGCAATGCAGATTGTGAGTGTGGGGAGGGTGGGGGACAAGGCCCATGCCTGTATACCTCCAGATGTCAAAGTTCATGTGCTGATCCCATCACCCTTACAGATTCCCTGCACCAGCTCTTTTACCTCCTACAAAGGGGGACACGTGCAGAGCAGGTGTGTCTTTTCTCCTTGGTTTTTTCTGTTCCAGGTCAGTGTTATGAAGAGCAGGATTCTTATCCTTTGGGTACCTCTCTTGAACATCATATCTTCGAATTAACTGTTCCGAAAACACACCTGCATGGTTAAGGGAAAAGAGGGGGAGAGATAGGGTCAAATACTATAACTTTTTCCTTGAGACTGAACACCACATTTGCACAATTATTTGAGTGCCTGAGTTAATGTATATTTTCGAACTTTCAAATTTATCATCATGGCGGGGGAGGATTTGGCCACTCGGTCGACATGACCTGGGAGAATCAGCCACTAGAGAGAGAACGCATGGTCCATGAAGACGAAGTGGAGGGTATTTCATTCTTTGCAAGGACCTACTGACATTTCTGTTTCATTTTGCTCACTGAATTTGACCAGTTCGGATATAAAATGAGTAAGATGCTAACCTTCCTGAAGACTAGACCAAGCCATGTGCAGGAGGTGTAAGGGCCCCTCCTGGCAGTTCCCGCCAATCAACCAAGCTGGCATAACAGTATGGCATGCTTCTTAGACCCTTTGAGGGTTCAGATTACCTGGGCCACTCTGGCAGTGTTTTCAGGGATGTACCAGGCAAAGCTCAGGGGACTATATGGTGATGGGGATTAAAGCAGGGTCTGCCATATGCAAGGGCCATGTTTTAGCCCCTGTACTATTCTCTCCAGCCTCTTGCAATTCTTTTTTGCTTTTTGGGTCACACCCGGCGATGCTCAAGGTTTACTCCTGGCTCATGCACTCAGGAATTACTCCTTGCAGTGCTTGGGGGACCATATGGGATGCTGGGAATCAAATCCGTGTCGGCCATGTTGGCTGCGTGCAAGGCAAACGCCCTACCCGCTGTGCTATCGCTCCAGCCCACTCTTGCAATTATTTTTACAATATATTTCTTTCCAGTAAGATCTAGAATCAGGGGGTCACATGAATCGATATCTTATATGCAAAGGTTCTTATCTTTTAATTTTTATTTTTTAAATTTTTTTAGTCATATCCTATGATGCCCAGGGTTTACTCCTGGCTCTGCACTCAGGAATCATTTCTGGTGGTTGTGCTCGGGGATACTGGAGATAAAATTCAGGTTGGCTGCATGCAAGGCAAATGCACTGCCTGCTGTACTATCACTCTGGCCTGGTTCTTACTTTAGCTTCATAAAACCTGTAGTATTGTAGCACTGTCCTCCTGTTCATCAATTTGCTTGAGCGGGCGCCAGTAACGTCTCCATTGTGAGACTTGTTGTTACTGTTTTTGGCATACCGCATATGCCATGGAGAGCTTGCCAGGCTCTGCCATGTGGGTGGGATATTCTCAAGTAGCTTGCTGGGCTCTTCAAGAGAGACGGAGATATCGAACCTGGGTCCACTGCGGGCAAGGCAAACGCCCTAGCTTCTGTGCTATCACTCCAGTCCTTCATAAAACCTAATAAGAAATTTATTATTGCTACTATTAGCACACATTTGAGGAAACTGAGCAAATGAATTATATCCAAGATAACACAGCTCATAGCGTCAGAGGCAGGAATCCTGTCTGGGCTTGTCGATAATCCAAGTCTATCCTATTCAGAGAGATGGGCCACTTCCTCCTCCAACAACCACATGTGACAGCATTCCTACACCTGAAACTTTTCTCCATTTTTTATGAACTCCCCAAAGAGCCACCTCTGAGAATCCTCCTATAACTTCTCACCCACACTGGATTCCTGGTGTCCTATCTAAAGACTTTCATGATAATATTACTTCATATTTCAGCTCTCTTTAATAAAAAAAAGTTCCATTTCTACAATATACTGCAAGTGATAAGTGAATAATAGACAAAACTAAATTAGTGGCCAGGAGGGAAAGGGAGAAGGAAACCAGTCAAAAGTTTTGTAGTCAGAGAGTAGCACATGTCACGCCCAAGGTTGTTACAGACACATCAGCTGTTCACCAAACTATTTTTGCTTTTCTCCTGGGTCTGCATACGTCCTAATTTTCGAGCCGCCATTGAAATTAGGTGAAACCAATTAGAATGAAGAAGTTTTGTGTGCTACTTCCAGGGCTGTGCATCTTTCCTTCTAGACTCTCCTATCCCTACACCCATGCCAACTAGATACTGATAGACATGGTGACTTTAGAATCCATCAGTCCAGGGCACTGAATTAAGGATCAGAATTTCCCTTCTCATCTCTCCCATTAGAACTTTCACTTTTTATTTTTGTTTGCTGTGGGGCCACACCTGGCTGTGGTCAGGCCTTTGGCTCTGTGATCAGTTATGATTCCTGGTGGGGTAGGGGACCATATAAGGTACAAGGGATCAAATCTAGGTTTGATGCATGCAATGCAAACGTCCTACCTGCTGTACTATTTCTCCAACCTGTAGAGCCCCCAGTTTTAATGAGTGAAACATGAACTTGTGTTTTGCCACTAATACTTTGGAATTTATCTGTTACAGATGATGGCTATACTGTAGCTAAGCCAGATGTAGGGAGAACATCAATTATTTAAATATCCATAGTTGTAAGGAAAAATCTGTTTAAAATATGCTATCTAGTACAGTAGATTTCAACTATGGTTCCCAGAAATTTTTGGTCCACAGTAGAATAAGGTTAAAGATCATGGACTTAATGGCAAGCACTTTTCCTTAATAGCTATGCAAATGACCTCATTATCCCTTACCTGGTATAAAAGGTGGGATATGTAGTGCTGGTGTATCTTTTCTTCTTGGTTTTTTCTTATCTGATTCAACATTCAGGGTGACTTGCCCATTTTTTCCCTTTCTTGTCTTAAGATCACAGTCCTTAATGAACTGGTCCGAAAGGTCATCTGATTTTGCAAGATGCAAAGAAAAAGAGAATGTAACACAAATAAGAATCCCATAACAAACATGGTACCCAATCATACCTCCTCATTGGAATAGAAACAACTGGTATGAAAAAAATAGGTTTTATTTCACCTCTTCTACAGTGAAATTCAGTAGCTTTTTATAAGTACATATGTATATATCTACATGCATATTATCATAGAAGACTAGAATTTTATAAAATTTCAAATGAATATAACTCAAGGAAGATGAATATACAAGTGAAAGAGGTACTTTGAAATATAGTTAGGTTGGCCACACAATTGTGTTAAGTTTCTGATTGGGGGGTCTAGGCTTTCTTTGTAAAATGGTCCTTCTTAATTTTCTTTGCATAAGACATGCTCTCTTTAGGCCCCAGAACAATGTAGAGCCTCATTTTATCTTTGATATTGTGCTAAGGTTCTCAGATAACACCTACCCTGACTTTATTTCAATTGCTAGTGAGATCACACTGATTATTTGTACTTGGACTTTAACTTTGATCTTTTCATAGCCCCTTAAGTTTGCAGTTATTTTTCCACCTTATCCCAATGTCCTTTGTCCTCTTATTTATCTCAATGATTTCATTAGTACTCTATCCCCTCAGCAGAGCTTTTTCTTTCATATCTATCAGATTTTATTTAATGAACCCATCTGGTCTTCCCTTACCCATAAAAGCAGTTTTTTTGATTCATCTTATTCTTTTATGCTTTTGTTTACATTGCTTTCCTTTGAACTAGCACTTGTTTGTTCTATAATGATAATATCTTCTTATAGAATAAAGATTATATTTTGGCATTAAATATTAATATGCTTTTTCCTCTGATAAAAGCCTGTTAAGCCAAATTTGACTGATATCATATCTTGACCCTTGTTTTGTTAACTTGAACTTTTAGTTCTAGAAATTTCATTGCTTTCTGGATTTTCAAAGTGGAAATAATATTAGATCAATGTGAGTAGGGTGAGAGAGAATTAAATTTGTGAATATTAGCAAAGCATGATATGATACATTTCAGATGTAAAACAAATGTTCACTCTGGCCATTGTTGATTCCTTTAGGTCCACAAGGAACCCCCCCCTCCCTTCTTTACAAATATTTTCATACTAACCCCAATACTGAGTACCGTTCTCACTTTTTGAACATCTATAGCATTTTTTTCATACTGAGAGTATCTCGCCCGCACGGCAGAGCCTGGCAAGCCACCCGTGATGTATTCGATATGCCAAACGCAGTAACAACAAAGTCTCCAATGGAGACGTTACTGGGCCCGCTCGAGCAAATCGACGAACAACGGGAGGGCCTTTACCTCGAGCTCGAGCAACGTATATAACATATATATTAAATATAACTTATATTAATATATAGATATAACTTGAGCTAGATTCTGGAATAAAATAATATTATTTCCGGGTTCTTATTATAGTTTATTGGGTTTTGGATCTATATATTCCTTTGCTTCAGAAAATCCAGTATTGGAAATATTTAGTAAGAACATATTACTAAATATCACAAAATATAAAATTCCCCCAAATTAAGTAGTATTATTCTCTTAAGTCATTCTATATATAATTAATAAACATTTGCTATTGTTGTTGGAAACAGATATTTAATTTCACGTAAGAATCCTTAAATAGTTCTATTCTGTTTAGTATAATCAACATTTATGAAATTATAGTATGTGTAAAATATTAAATATAGGCTTTAAGCTTATAGATGCAAAAATAATTCTGAGGGAGGATTTTATTGGCTCTCCCTTTTACATTAAATGAATTCACGTCATTCTAGTGAATGGATGGACAATGTTTTTTTCCTGATCTGTCAAAGGCTATGCCTTGTCAGTTGTTAATTATTGATATTAACTTGAACACATCATCCCATTTAGGTTTCATACTAAGTCCACTCCTAGGGAAGATAGAAGTCCTCATCTAGGGAAGATGAGGAAACTGAGATGTAGAAGGCCAGATAAAATGATACACTTCTGAAAGATTATGGGATCACAATTAAACCCAGTATCTTGGGACTGTATATCTCAGGAATTAGTTGAAAAGGCAATCACAAGGCTTTGTTTGCTAATTTCCCTCTAGAGTAAACATTCCATAAACATTTCTTCAATGAATGCTGTTTTGAATAGATATGCGCCAGCCGTGGGGTCTCAGGAAACATGGACCTGATTGCAACCCTAAGAGGTAATGCACATATAAGTGCAAGACATTTAACTTTAAATTTGACTTTGACTTCAAGCTGTACTTTCGCCCAATTTTGGAGAAATCCCAAACATAAAATATCTTGATGGCAAATGGAGAGAGATGAGGGGGGTAGACATAACCAGGCGAGACACAAACAAAGACTATGAATATGCAAAAGACCCATCCATCAAAAGTCTGAGTGTCTCATTTTTAGAAATGGGTAGAGGCGGAAATGTTTCTGGTATTTTCATTACAAAGGTTATGCAAAAAGTCAGTTCAGGAAAGGAAACAGATTGACAATGAAGCAGAAAAAGGCTATTTAAAATTCTGTCTTGATAGGCAAAGAGAGATATTTGAAATATTTTATTGGCACTGCATGTGGGGCTATGAGTATGTTGGAAATGCTGGAAATAAGTTCTATAGCCACATTTTATTTATTGCCTTAAAAACATTTTGCCTGGGACTCTGTCGGACTCCAAAGAGAGGGCAATGTCTTTTACCTCTTTTTCAAAACTTAAATGAACATCTCTTCCATGTGTTGGCTAATAGACCCCATATCCTTGGCTGTTTGCCTGTGTCTCTGGTTTTAGGTGTCAGCAGAAGACACAGATTATGAGATTTCAAAGCCCTTCCCTCTGACTTGCCTTAAAATTAAATGGCAGTGTACATTTCCTATCACCAAATCAAATGAAATTCAGTTTGTTCTGTTGTAAAGAAACAAACTAAGGCCTGGAGAGATAATGCAACAGTTAGTGTTTGTGTTGCACAAGGCAGACCAGGGTTTGATCTCTGGGATCTCATGTGGTCCCTTGAACACCACTAAGAGCGATTTCTGAGTGCAAAGCCTGGAGTAACCCATGAGCATTGCCAGGTGTGAAACCAACCAAACAAACAAAAAAATTCTTTGAGCTAAATGTACACTGGTGATGGGACAGGTGTTGAAACATTGTATGACCAAAACCCAATCATAAATAACTTTGCAAGTGTGTATCTCATGGTTATTCAAATAAAAAAAAAAAACTAAATGACAGCAGACACCCCCTTTCTTCACCGCCACCCTCAGGCTTTAACATTCAGTTTGCAGTGTTTACCTAAGTGGCTACAACGTGGGTCGAGCTGGTCCAGCCTGTCTTCTGAGAGCTCTAATGGCTCCATTTTCTCAGTGGACATCACCAAGAGATGATTTCTTCCCCAGCACTATAGAGGTACAAGAAGGAAATCCATTGGGATGCTTTCATTTCAGTCATTTACTTGTTCGGTAAGTCCTAAATTATCAAACACTTACTTTCATGGTCCCACTTCAATTCTGTTCTGCCTCTCTCTTAAAACTTATTTAGTGACTCAAGATTACAACCAAATTAGAAGACGCTTATGTATGCACAGACACAGATTGATGTCCACAAACGCATGCATGCACACACATGGATTTATCAGGATTCATCACATTCTCTCTCAGAGGCACTTGAAGTTTGGAAACTTATTTGTTAAGTGTGAATTTGAAACAAGTTAACTGAGAGTCACAGAAAATCTTGAATAAACTTGGCTTATTTGGGATCCTACAAAGACCAACTATGCCCCACTATGGATCCTCCAGAGTCCCGCTATGGTTACAGATCAAGAAAATGAGGCTCCAAAACGAAATTGATTTTTTTAGCCACATAATAAAGAACCAAGACTGAATGTAAATACAGTTTTGTAGACTTTCATTGTACGCCCAAGTCCCTTAAAAATAAAGAGAATTCTTTGTGTTAAATTGGACCAGGCTTTTAGTTTTCCCAGAAAGGAACCCTGTGAATTAACTAAAAAGGAATGTGGTTCCTTCCTGGTCATATTACAGTGATAAGATATGATAGCAAAGATTCTAGTCCTTAAAATTGATCTTATTTTTATCCTACATATCCTGATGTTAGAGCTACTTCTAATCCCTAGCTACCCCTCTCAACTCCTATATTTCCAAGACCACAAACTCAGTAAATCTTCCTGAGCTATTATTAGTTGTAGCGATTTTCCAGGAGGAATAGAAATTCAGAATAGACATATGTCAGGTCTGAAAGAGAAGTACATTAGTTTAAGATTTATAGAAAATATTCATTAGAATATTCCTAGATTCTGGTTCTTGAGTTTCTTTCAGATAATTTGTTACTCATGCCCTTTCACAGCACAAACGGATAGAGAGAAATAAGATTGAAATGATCCTCTTATTCTCTTGAGAGTCCTGGATCACTCAAAGCAAATGAACTCACAGACCAGTTGTATTAACATTTTAAACTCATAGCTGGTAGTCTTCTGAGGAATGAGCCAGTTTCTTTGGGAAGGCTGGAGGGCTTCTCCCCCTCCATGCTGAGATCATAGCATAGCAGATGGGGCCATTAATGGATTACTTGAGCCCAGCTCTTAGTGTCACTCTGAGGAAACTGATTGTGCTGAGTGACTTCAGCAAAAATCAATTCAGACCATTGTTCTTAGTGTTTGTATAGCAACTGGAAATTCCCTGGGATCATAAGGAAGCCCTACCTGCTTGAGTAGGGAGGGAGCCTAAGAGACTGACAGTTGGGAAGTGTGTGTTCAGGCCTGAGGTCTAACAGCAAGAATACAACCTCAAATATGCTATAAAACCAAATTTTTGCTTTTGAGTCAAAGACTTGTGTTGAAAATCACACAGCAAAGAACCTTCCAAATATTTACTCAGATATTCATGTGGGTTCGAAGAGGTTAGCACAAAATTTGTAAGTCTACAACTGTACCTCATGGTGTCTCACTAATAAAAATAAAAAAATTCACCCTTGGTTACACACCCAGAGTCAGAATGATTGTTTGGACTCATGTCCTCCACCTTGTACTGTAGGTCTGATGTGCCAACAGCAACTGTATCTTATCTACCTAAATGGGCAATTTCCTCTATTTGGATTTCTTGACTGCTCCTATGTGTTTAACAGCTGGCTATTTAATTTGAACTTGGGTTCTCCCATCAAATAGGTCTAGATTAAATCTTACCTCATAAAAAAGTCAGATAACTTTGGTGAAGAACTTTAATCTTAGAGGTAATGGAGTCCAAGAGTTTGGTAATTGCGTTGCCCTTTCTCCCTACAAATTATGGTTCCTTTTATGGAGTTTACGAAAGTGGGAATTTTTGTAGTATACTTATAGACTTGCTCCTAGGAAGGTATGTCCTGCTCCCTCCCCACATTATTGCCCTCAGTTTCTTTTCTGTGAAGTAGAGATAATAGTATTAATGTCACAGAGTAACTTTGAGGATTAAATTGAGCATCTCCACCCTCTCCTCTCTGGAAAGAAGATGGCGGCCACATGGGTGCCTTGTGGAGAGCAGGTGTGAGCTGGGGGTGTGGGGGTGACAAAAACCTCATGGGAAGGGGGGCGTTCCGGTCCGTCCTTCACACCATACCGAGGTCACCAGTTGCCCCCCATGAGCGGCTCTCCAGCACGGCCACGGCCCCAGAAGCACAAGGACTTAATGCAGAACCCAGCAGCTTGGAGCAAAAAAGTGAACAAAGTGAATGGACTATGCGTTAATCCAGGCCATCATGTCTGCCCGGAGGGGAAAGGGTGTTGCCCCATTTGCCCTCTCCTCTCTGGAAAGAAGATGGCGGCCACATGGGCGCCTTGTGGAGAGCAGGTTTGAGTCGGGGGTGCGGGGGTGACAAAAACCTCATAGGAAGGGGGGCGTTCCGGTCCGTCCTTCACGCCCTACTGAGGTCACCAGTTGCCCCCCAAAAGCAGCTCTCCAGCAGAGCCACGGCCCCAGAAGCACAAGGACTTAATGCAGAACCCAGCAGCTTGGAGCAGAAAAGTGAACGGACTATGTGTTAATCCAGGCCATCATGTCTGCCTGGAGGGGAAAGGCTGTTGCTCCCTTCCGCCCTCTCCTCTCTGGAAAGAAAGATGGTGGCTGCATGGGAGCCTTGTGGACAGCAGGTATGAGCCGGGGGTGTGGGGGCAACAAAAACCTCATGGGAAGGGGGGCGTTCCGGTCTGTCCTTCATGCCCTACCGAGGTCACCAGTTGCCCCCCCCATGAGCGGCTCTCCAGCACGGCCACGGCCCCAGAAGCACAAGGACTTAATGCAGAACCCAGCAGCTTGGAGCAGAAAAGTGAACGGACTATGCGTTAATCCAGGCCATCATGTCTGCCTGGAGGGGAAAGGGTGTTGGTCCCTTCCACCCTCCTCCCTCTGGAAAGAAAGATGGCAGCCACATGGGAGCCTTGTGGAGAGCAGGTATGAGCCAGGGGTACGGGGGCAACAAAAACTTCATGGGAAGGGGGGCGTTCCGGTCCGTCCTTCACGCCCTACCGAGGCCGCCAGTTGCCCCCCACGAGTGGCTCTCCAGCACGGCCATGGCCCCAGAAGCACAAGGACTTAATGCAGAACTCAGCAGCTTGGAGCGGATAAGTGAACAAAGTGAACGGACTATGCGTTAATCCAGGCCATCATGTCTGCCTGGAGGGGAAAGGGTGTTGCCCCATTCGCCCTCTCCTCTCTGGAAAGAAGATGGCGGCCACATGGGTGCCTTTTGGAGAGCAGGTGTGAGCCGGGGGTGTGGGGGCAACTAAAACCTCATGGGAAGGGGGGCGCTCCAGTCTGTCCTTCACGCCCTACCGAGGTCGCCAGTTGCCCCCCACGAGCGGCTCTCCAGCACGGCCACGACTCCAGAACACAGAAACAAATCTCTTAATTATCTGACTCTCAGTAGAAATACTTCCAGGGTTAATTAGCAAAATAGCGGAAATCCAAAACCAACATTTAATTCTTGAACCCAGCTGTAGAAAGCGAATCACTTCACAATGCTTTCTCAGCATGTCTGATTTGGAGGAAGGGGGTAAACTCTAAATAATAGTGGTGCATCTTTTATTGAAAAAATGAATCTAATCAAAGCAGATAGAGTGTCAACTAGAATTCATCTGCCTCGCAGGCATTGGGAGGGGTGGGGGGTGGGGTTTTATTGGGGTTCTTCGTGGTAAAAAATAAGTATTGGTAAAGGGAAAGGTGTTTGATATTTGCATGACTGAGACCTAAACCTGAAAGCTTTGTAACTTTTCCCACAGCGATTCAATAAATAAATAAATTATTTAAAAATATGCCATTAATAAATTGTATATATATATATGTGTGTGTGTGTGTATAAAAAAATTGAGCATCTCTAGGATTTTTACACTGTAAATATTGAGTCAGGAGAAGCTACTGTCACGCATCAGTCTATATGAGAGTTTTTCAACCTTTTTCCAATTGTTGTCTCCTTCAGAACTTGTTTCCTTCCTGTGAGTCACCTCCTCCCATGCCCCATCTAATTGGTTAACCTCCCACTTTTGTATCATGGGCATCATGGAACAACCTGGGAGTTAACTGGGACCCATAAGGCCCTGGATTGAGAATCACTATTTTATATCACAATAGGTAACTGGCTAATGAAAACCTGTTTAACAGGGAAACTCTAAAAAATCATCAAATCTTACCTAGAAGCTGAATTATAGAAGGACTCAGTTGAGCAAAATGGCTTTCACAATACAGTTCCTAAAAGATAGTAATCTGCCCTTGAGAGCTGAATTATGCAAGTGATCAAGGCCCATGAATGAGGTGAGGGTTAGCTAGTAGTTACTAACAAAAATGGATATGTGCTTCCTCCTCCAGGATCATGCCATCTGTGGAATAACAGCACTATTTTAAATCAGGGTGATGATAGGAATGGTGGCAGTAAATATGTAATTTATGTTTTCTAGGAATCTGAAAGATGATTTTAGATTTTGGATTTCACAAAAACCCCAGAATTCAGACTTGGTTATAGGAGTACCCTGTGTTAGGGAAAACGTTTGAGCTTCGTGAGTAAAGGAACAAGTCTGATTAATTCTAAACTAAGAACCAGAACATTTTTATGTCCCATTCCTGATTCTGGCCCTGCAGAACTCTCTTTAACTCGGTCTCTCCCAGAGCATCAGGCACCATGAAGGGAACACGGCCCTTCTTACTACTCTCCTCACTGCCCTCAGCAGCTGGCTATCATTCAGAAACATCCTGAAGCATCAGCTCTTTCACACCTAAATATTGTCCCTAGGTTTTTGAATTCCAACCAGAAAACTAAGACAATAAGGGATGCTTTGGAAGTATTTCATAAAATCTTCTCTAGGAAAAAAGTGTGTGATCTTTCACATTTTCTTGTCACCAAAGGTAAATCAAATCTTTGAGTTATAGCAGAAACCCTGGTGACTTCAATGGTCATTGTGAAATAACAATAGGGCCCTGACTGCCTTCTCCTAAATAACCTGAGTACATATAGGTTCAGAAATAATTATGTAACATCCCTGCAGTCACACACATTGTTCCTGTAGCAAAAATGGGAATATTGCCCCTAAATGGACTAAAAAAAGTCAACAAATGATTCTGATCCTTTCTGGTCCACTCTTGCTACCTAATGAATTTATGTGAAACTTTCTAACCAAACCAGAATTTAAGTTCTTCAGAATTTTTCTGATTTTTCTATTAGAGAATAAAGGCATATACGTCCATAAAATTTTTCTCATTACTGTTTCTTGAGAAAATGGAAGTTGTTCACGGTAGCATGTACAGAGACCCAGAATATCATTGAGAATGTCTTCAAGGTTCCAGATGCTAAACTGTAGAAATTGCTAATTCTTAATTCTGTGTAAATAGAAATGTCTCTGATAGAGAAGATTTATTAGCCCATATCACATTACACAGGGGTTGTTAATAGCAAAGGTTACTCTCCCTTTGTCAGAACAGGAACAGAAATCCCAGAAAAGTTCAGGAGTTCCAGGGAAGGAATCCCACCAAGAGGCAGAAAGAAAGTCATTGGAACTGAGAAGACATTTGGGGGAGCCTGCCTCCCATAGATCAGAGCTAATCCTTCCTGCAGGAGATGGGGGTGGGTATTTCCATAGTTAAAGGAAAGAAATGGTCTAGTTTGAGATCAGAAGTTTGTCAAATGCATTTTGTTGCATCTTTTACACGAAGTAGATTTCCCAGTTGGGTGTTAGAATAAACAATTTGACTCACGGATAGAATATTTCTTGTTGTATTTGGTGCTTGGAGGCAATTGAAGGGAGCAAGTATTTGGTTACTTGGACCACTCTAGGTGGGTGAACTCGCCGAGTTATATAATCCTCTTGGACACTTAGCTCCCATATCTGTAAAATTGGAGTAAAATGTCTCCTCTCCAGATTTGTTGAGAGTATTGACAACCAGATATTTGTAAAACTCCTAGCCCAGGTCCCAGAGCACGTTAACATTTCGTGTGTGAGCTGCCTTCTCTGCTTTCTCAGTCCCTAACTTGTGATTAGATGTGTTTATCTAAATTGAATCACTTATATCATCTCCTTGTCCCATCTCTGACATTCTTGGAAGCCACTGACAGTATCTTAATGGTCCACGGTGTAAAGTTGGCTACACAACTATGGAATTCTAGTTTTCAGATCTTAAGAATGTGTCTATGACTAATTGTCAGGAGCAAGGTGTTCTTTGTGGTATGGCAATCTAAAAAATTTTCTTTAAGTAACCAGGTATAGATTTGGTGGAATAAAAACTTGAAGACTATTTTATTTAAAAAATACGACTATTCCTATAGATTAATGTGATGTCTTCTTTAAAAAATTCTAGTTTATAGAAATTTTATAACTTTTATCAAATCTCTTTTTACTCTGAAGATTGAAGTCAGGTCAAAAACTGCCACTTTATAAACTCAAATGTGTTCATTCAAAAGACCTAAATTTTTACTGTATTCTCAAGGAGCAGTGACTTAAAGTAGGGCATGGAAAGGCTTTTTTGCTAAGCTCACTCTTCGAGACTTTGGAAGATAAGCCTCCCCTTGTGTGAAATATGCAGCTACAGATACTCATCCTGCAACTTTCCAACTTGATTTACAAGGACTTGGTCTCTTATAGAATGCAGGACTCTGACTCTCCCCCCTCTCCTTCTCACTCATTCTCTCTCTCAAAAAAAAAAAAGCAAAGAGACTCAAAAATGATGCCTTATTCTGCTCTATATTTAACCAAGACCAGCCTCGCTCCAGAAAACGCAGCCCCACCCCTTCACCCCACACCACCAGAGATAGCCTTCTTTGTCCAGAATTCATAAAGAAGCTGAACCTAACTGAACACTTGCTTCTCTTACCACTAAAGTTCTTGGAGTAAAAAGTTCAAACACTTACCAGTGTGTTCAGGTGCGGGGTTGAGAAGACAGGCGCGGGGAGAGTGCGCTTGCTCCGAGGCTGGGCCGGCTCCTCTGCAGCAGTGGCTCTGGCTGCTCGGCTCCAGTTCTCTTATCAAGGGACCAGCTGCCGTTGTTGCCATGGGGATGCTCTGTTTCTCAGACGGCAGGGCAAGTGGGTTGGAGAGGAAAAGAGGACTAATCTCTCAGCCATTCCTCCACCTGCAATAATTGTTCATGATAAAAAAAAAGTACGTGGAGTGTCAGCCCCAGAGAACTCTGGACAAACTAGTTAGATCCTTCTATCCCTATAAGAATTCTGGGCTGGAACGGGGTTTTTGTTACTTGTCTTTGCAAAGACGGAAACAGAGGCAAACAAAGGTTATGGGTTCCCCTCAAGAGCTATAAGTTACATTCCCTTTCCTGTCTAGTTGAGATTAAATTCTGAGAACTTTCACTTACCCCTGCCGCCATTTAGAGTAGTATCATGATAAGAATAAGAATGGTAGTGGCAATTGCTGACATTGACATGTGGCTTGCTATGTGCCTGATCCTCCTGCTGACTGAGGTGATCTCCCAGCAGCATTGTGAGATAAGCCGCTGGCATCACTCCACTGATAGGGAAGCAGGGGCACAGGGCTGATGATTATCCGTCCCAGGTCTCATCCTGATAAATGGCAGTACCCAGACAAAACTGGGCAAAGGAATGCTAGAGTCTTTGTTCTTCACTTTGTGGTGCTACTGGAGAAAAAACATAAAGAAGCTGGAGAAATTAGCTCCTGTCTTTCATAGTTGGGGTGTGGAGGTTGAAAAAAAAAGTGCTGCTTCAAAGAAATTGCATCTTATGTTCAAATTATGGTTTCATAAGCCTTGCAGGAGAGTCTTGGGTCAAAGGATGGTTAAGCTAGGGTGGAAAATGGGGGTGCTAAGTTGTCAGGTACAGATGAAGGGTCTGTGCTTGGTGAAAGCCAACCGGAGGAAAAGTCATGTGCTGATTGGAGGGACATAGATTGTCTAGGCACCAAAAGAAGGTTGGTCTGGGAATCTGGTAGGAATCAGCATTATTGGGAGACATTAGGGGTACATTCTAAGGAGGTGACTGTCCACTGGTGATGTGAAGAAAGAGGGAAATGCTTGAGCGATACTCTAGTCCGCTTTCCATCTTGAGATTTGTGCAGTGAAGGTGCTGGGAAGCAGACTGCTTGTAAGGCATTGATTTATCATTCTTTCTACGCTGGTCCAATAACAGGACTGAAGCCATAATGAATGCATGCTGTAGGTGACTCCTACAGTTAGAATTTCTTCGAAGGCTATGGTAACAAGTGGAGAGTTGGCCTTCTTATTTGGCTTATTTTTTCTCTAATTTTACTGGAACATCCTGGAATGAGACAGGCTGTCAAAAGTTAACATGCCCTGTCAGGAAGGGGGACTGCAGGATGCTGAGGGAGGAGTCCTAGAAGCAGCTCTGTTGCAAATTGCTTGCTTTATTTTAAGAAAAGTCTGATGGCCAATGAGTTAGCAATTTCTTTGTTTTGAAATCTAAATAAGAAATATAGTTTCTACATTATTCAGTTATCTTTAAAAAGTAAGACTTTTTGAAGAAAATTTTATACTCATGTGCAGTTGAAAGAATAGAGAGAAATCTGTATCCTTTCATCAATTTCCTCCAGTGGTTCCATCTTGCAAAACTGTTGCGAAGGGGCTGGAGAGTTAGTACAGTGAGGAAGGTACTTGCCTTATTTTTGGCTGACCTGTGTTCAATATAGGAGTGATCCCTGAATGTAGGGATAGGAGTAAGCCCTGGGCACAGCTGGGTGTGGGCCCTAAACAAACAAACAAACAATCAAAAAACCCAAAACAAAAACTAGATAAATCAATATAATAATATATTGATTTAGCCAAGCTACAATACAATAATATAATAAATATAATAATATTTTGATATAGCCAAGGTACAAATCAGTTCCATCATCATAAGTATCTATAATGTTGACCTTATAAATCATACTCAATACCCTTCTCATCCTGTCTCACATTACCTATCCGTGGTCACTGGTAAATTGTTTTCCATTGTTATAGATTTGTCTTTTAAAAATAATATAAGTGAAATCATATAGAATGCAATAGTTCAGGTTTGACTTTTCTTTATTCATCATTACTCCTGGTGATCCATCAAGCTATTTTATGCATTAATAATTTAAGGCAGTAGTATTCTGCATATGTACTAAGATATCACCATTCACCTGTTTAGGATATTGGGATAATTTCTCATGTTTGTCTATTACAAATTAAAACTATTATCAATATTCATGTGCAGGCTTTAGTGTAAATATAATATTCACACAAATTTAAGAAATATGAGCATTTCTTGAGGACAAATGCCCAGGAGTTCACTTGTCATTCAATTTTCTAGTAAATTGCCAAACTGTTTTACAGAGTGGTTCTGGAAAATTTCCATTTTACCACCAACCGTTTATGAGTGATCCAGTTTCCCCATATACCTGGCATCATTCAGTATTGTTACAGTTTTTAAAAGTCATTCTCATAGGGGTACAGTGATATCTCATTGTGTTTTCATTTGCATTCCCCTGTAGTCTAATGATGTCGAACGTCTTTTTTTTTTTTTGGTGCTTATTTGCCATCTGTATGTTTCTTTGGTAAAATGTCATTTTACATATTTTCTTATTTTCTAATTGGATTGTTTGTTTTATTGATATTGGCTTTTGAAAATTTTTCTGAATACTAGTCTTTTCTCAGAAATATAATTTGCAAATATTTTCTCTATCTTTTCGCATTTAGCAGTCTTTTCAAAATTAAAAAAAAATTGATGAAGTCTAATTTATCCTTTAGTTCATTTTAAAGCATGTTTAGTCATGATTATTGTTTCAGTGACATGGAACTGTGTTAGGAATTTAAAGCAGTCTCCTCTCTCTTTTCTCAAGTTCAATGGGAATAATTTTGAGAGTGTAAATTTCAGATTTCTCCTTTGGTTAGACATGTGTACTTCTCCCAAGTTCAGGTTGCTGTTTTTTCTTTTTTTTCTGAGGGCTTTCTAATGCACCCTTTTAATTGATTATACCCCCCCCCCCCTTTAAGGCAGTTGTAAACAGCAACAGAGATGGCAGATGGTAATGTAAATCTATGCCTCAGAGAGTTCTAAATAGCAGCCACATATGTGCAGTGTTGGAAGTTATAGACCCTTGGCCTACAGCGCTCACGGTATAAGTGGAAGGAATCTTCGTGCTCATGACATGATTTGTAGGTCCAAGGGCCCTCTGATGTCTGGTTGAATTGGTCTGGCTTCATTCCTGATAGATGCCTAATGGTAACTAGCTTTAAATGAAATTATTTTTATATCAATCACAAATACTTAATCTTTATTATGACAGTGATTATAGTGTTGAACATTTCTAGACAACTTATAGTCTATAACCTGAATATGCACTTAAAATATTTGCCAACCAAAATAAACTTATAGCAGTTTCTGTGTCAGTGGGTGATAGGGTTCCAGCTTCTCCTGGAGAGAGAGAGAGAGAGAGAGAGAGAGAGAGAGAGAGAGAGAGAGAGAGAGAGAGAGAGAGAGAGAGAGAGAACTAAATATTTGCAGGCTGGCTTTATTCCAGAGTTCTTGCTGGATCACATCATCTGTGTATTCTTTAGCCTTAGGAGAATTGTTTCAAATCAATATCTTCTGGTAAATAAGTGTCTATGTTTTTGACAGCTTCAAGCACATTTTAGTTCTCCATAACAGAGGGCTATTTGAGTTAATAGAAAACAAATCAACCATTTCTTATGTGACTGAAATAAAAGTACAGAATCTTTTAAAAAATCATTTAAAATAATTTAAAAGGCATTATCAAAATAAGAGGTTATATTAACTTATTTGAGATAATTATGGATTCAATGATAAGAAATAATGAAAATAATTCATTCCTTACAATTATAAGAATTTATAGAGAAATAAGAAATAGTGCAATTATCCAAAATAATTTACAGAAAAATGTTAAACTATTTAAAGAAATCATTTATGATTTTACAGTATATAAAATTTCAAAAATTTTATGAAACTATAGTTATTATTTGCAATTATAGGAAATATCATGCTGTTGCTCCCCATGGTGAGACTTTTCAATTGTTTTGTTTTCCCCTACAGAATGTGTGACCTCAGCAATCCCTTCTGGCTTTTTTTGTTTTTGTCTTATTTTGGTCTCAAGAGTTAAGTCACCATTGCAATTATATATATATATACAGCATATAGACACATGCACTTATTTTTATGTTTTAATGTAAAGCAGCACGGATTTTTTTGTTATATGCCTTTTGGGACTCAGATGTAAATTGATGGTACTTCTTTTCTTTTCTTTTCTTTTCTTTTTTTCCTTTTATTCCCCCAAAGAATAAGACTAAAACTTAAACCGAATAAAAATGTTTACAGGTGAAACAAAGAAATAGTACAGAGGGTAAGGTGCTTGCCTTGCAAGTGGCAGACTTAGATTCGATACCGAGAATTGCATATTCACAATAGACATGCTACTAGTGCCTACTCGAGCAATTCGACGAACAGTGGGAGGACAGTACAGTGCAGTACACATCATTCTCTCCAGTTCCTTCCACTCTTTTGCAAATTCCAAAAAAATTTTTTGGTGGATTGCTGCCGGGGATGCTTGGGAAGAAAGAACCTCTTCTTGGGATACTATCTGGCTCTGTGAATCTGATGATTCAATTGCTATGGTTCTGTTGATAGTATACTTCACATTCAATGGTACTGGTGTCACCTGGGGCTGCAAGGGTCTCCATGCAGTATGTTGATTCTCATCATTTTGCGACATTCTTCGTTTCATGTAAATTTCTCCATTAGGTTCTACTTACAAGTATTTTGCAAAGTGTCTGTCATAGAGGCAGGCCAGGGGTGGGGTGGGGTGAGGAGGATGGCAGGAGGGAAATAGGGGGGCATTGGTGGTGGGAATTGTACTGGTGAAGGGATGGGTGTTTGAACATGGTATGACTGAAACCCAATCATTAACAACTTTGTAATTGTATCTTACTGTGACTCAATAAAAAAGATTTTTTAAAAGTTGCTTGTAATTCATCATCAATTGCCTCGAGCAGACCCCAGTAACATCTCCTTCATCCTAGCCCTGAGATTATATTCAAGGCTCTTTAGGAGAATGAGACCCATCATTGTTACTGGTAATTGGCATATTGGGTACACCACGGGGAGTTTGCCAGACTCTGCCATGTGGGAAGGCTACATTCGGTAGCCTGCCAGTTTGTCCAAAGTAGGAATGAGATAATAAGATGTCATAATAGGATGCCGCGGCTGTGCAGTTCCGGGAGCTGGTTTTTATAGTCTCTGAGTCTTGGCCATTGATGGGATTACACGGCTTGTAATTCATAGCCTTTTTTATTCTTTTACTTTCAAACTATCCATGTTGAATTTGAAGCAGATTTCTTATAGGCACCATATAGTTGGGTAGTATTTTTATTTTCCCCAATCTATAAATTTCAGTCACTTGACGTATTTCCACTTCATTATTTTATTATCTGCTTTCTCTCGTTTTTAAATTCATGTTCCTCTATTTCTTTTTGTCTTCCTTTAGGTCAATTAAATATTCAAAAGACTACACCTTCATTTGGTTATTGAGTTTTTAAGTATATTTTTTGAAATTAATTTCTCTGGAGAAACAACAAATAGGACGTGATACATACAGAAGTTTTATTTTACGGAATTGGTTCACGCATCAGCAAGAGTCTAACACCTTCAGGCTAGTGTTTGGAGTGATAGCACAGCAGGTAGGGTGTTTGCCTTGCAAGCGGCCGACCTGGGTTCGATTCCCAGAATCCCATATGATCCCCTGAGCACTGCCAGAAGTAATTCCTGAGTGCATGAGCCAGGAGTAACCCCTGTGCATCGCTGGGTGTGACCCAAAAAGCAATAAATAAGTAAATAAATAAATAAAATAAAACCTTCAGGCTGGCAAACTGATTGATTACAGACTAGCCTGGGGAAGGGAGCTAGGAGCCTGGAAAGATCCAGTGTTGTAATTCAAGTCTGAAAATTGGATTATGGAAGAATTTCCTTTTGCTTGAGGAGAGATCTTTAGTTCTATTAAGTCCTTCAACTGATTTGGATGAAGCCCACTCACGTTCTGGAGAGTTTAGTTAAAATTATCCACTTTAATAAAAAAATGCTCATTTTAAAAACTTCTAGAATATTTTAGTCAATTATTTCTTTCATACTTTGTTTTGTTTTATTGCTCAGAACTTACTCCTGGTGACTCTGTGTTCAGGGATCCTTCTTGGCAGTGCTCAGGAACTATATGTAGCCTTGAAAATTGAACCAAGTTGACCATGTGCAAGGCAGGTACTTTAACCCTTTTATTATCTCTTGGGCTCAATACTTTACCACTTTAAAAAAATATGGGCACCGAATTCTAGTATTCCGTTTGATTTCCTTACCTTCATTGTTTTGGATATCAGATAAAGTTAATACTTTGATTTAATAATTACTTAGAAAATTTAGGGAGAAAATATTAGGTTTTGGTAATATTTATACTACTTTTTTCCTTTTATATTTCATGAGATTCTTTTTTCCTTTATTTCTGTTTTTGTGCCACATTCAATGATGCTCAGGGGTTACTCTTGACTCTGAATTCAGGAATTTCTCCTGTGGTGCTCAGGGAACATATGCAATGCTGGAATTCAACCCAGGCTGTTCATTTGCAAGGTAAGTGTACTACTCACTGTACTGTGTCTTCAGTCTTCCATGAGATCCCTTTTTTATTTTCACCATGTTCATTCTTTTAGAACATACTTCAGTGTTTTCAATGGGACATACCTAGTCTTGCTTAGTAGATCAGATGACACAGAGGACAAAACCCAGACCTTGCATATGTTCCCACCACTTCAGCCATATTCCCTGCTCATCTCAAGTCAGTGTGGAAAGTAAGCTTGCTAACAACACATTGTTTTAATTTTCTGTTGTCAAGGGATAATTTTATTTCTCTCTAATTCCTAGTGGATAATGTGATAGGTACAGAATATGTAATTTTTTTCAGCATTCAATGACAATTATGCCATTCCCTTTGTATCCTTCATTTCTGATAACAAATTCACTTTCTTATGAGCTTCTTTGATGTAGGTGTCCTTTCTTCTGGACTGCTGTCAGTATATTTTACATGTCTTTAATATTAAAAAGTTTTGTCTTAATTTGATATCATGCTTAGGTTAGCCCCCAGTTAGGGAGTTAACATGAATATTACCAATATTACCAATATTACTACCATTAAGGTGCTTATTATCTGGTAGAAATAAAAGGAGACAGATCAGAAGAAATTATTAGGATACACTGTGTGCATTAGTGAAATATGTATGGGATCACATGAGTAAAGAAGCAGGATCCCATTTCTGGGAAGAAGTTGAGGTTTTTGAAAAAAGGAAGGATGACTTATTTAATTCAGGAAAATATAATCTAGATTTACGAATGAAAACATATTCAACCATCTATTCATCATTCTGTTCACCCATTTACTCAAACATCCATCCAACCATAATTTGAGAAATCACATGCTTGGAAGTATAGGATACTAAGACAGTGAAGAGTAACAGCATCCCTGTTTTCCTGCTGTTCTAAAAAATAGTGACAAGTCCAAGAATCATCAAATTTTAAACAAATCTTAATGTGAACCAGTTGCCTTTAAATCAGATGAGCTGGCAACTATGTTCTCATGTCAGTTAATTCACTTAAGTTTCTTAGCGTATGTACCCATGCCAGAACCTGACTTGGAGCTTTCTGATGCCTGACTGAGTATTTTATCTGTGATACATCCTCCTTTCCCACATACACCTCATCTTTTCTTCCACCTTTACCACTCCCTTGATTTTTCTCTCATTTCTTGAAGGTGATTCATTTCCAAGGTTAACCTGCTTGTATTTCTATCTAGTCCTATTTTTATCTAGTGCTATTTTATACTATTTTTTATATTTTTATATCTATTTTTATCTAGTGCTATTTTTATACAATAAAAATCCATGCTACTAAGTCCTTGGGCTTTATTTTGACCAAAGAGACCACAATCCCAGTGATTTTGAGTGTCAGTGCACAATCACACTGACTTGTTTTCAATTCTCTGAAGGTAACGCTGAACATGCTACCTCTGATCAAGTTTCAGTCTCTTAACTGCATTCTGGTTAAGATGTATCACAACTCCACCAGGTGTCTGTATTTCATTTTATAGGATTGAATTCAGGTCTATCTTATTTGCAGAGATACTGATCAAATGCCAAAGTTGAATAGCTGCTAAAAAGCAAGGCAGTGATTTGAACCCCCAGTCACTGCTCTTCCCTCCACCAATGTGACTCTTCCCTGAGCTCTTTCCACATTGGTGGTTTTCCCATGCTTTATACTCTTCTGTTTTCCTACATCAATGAAATAGACAGATCTGACCCATCACTTTCCACCCCCCCCCTGAAAACCACGCTGATTTAATTCTTTTGTGAGTAATGTATTCTCAAAGCTGGACATCTGGCTACTGTATAAAACAGTGATCACTACTCAGCACAACAGCAAGGGAACCATGTGGCTTTTATTCGGTTACTAATTCGAAGCTTTGCTTGAATATTAATTCTATCATGCTCTCTTAGATGCTCGAAGGAGTGTACTAAAGATGAGAAACATGTTGAAAATCTGCTGACTAATGCAATTCGAAGTCATTAAGGGTGCCCAAATGCTCTCTGGTCACTGGTTACTGCTCTTAGCACATGAGAATGAATAGGCCTTCAGGGAGCATGGCCATTGCTGTTACTCAAGTTTGCAGCCTTCCCTTTACGCGAGCAGAATTTTCCAAATATGAGATTTGTCTGAAATCCGAACAATCTCCACCAGAGAGGCAGCACAATGAAGGAACTGAGCCTAATCCCCACTGCGCCACCAAAGCCTGTCAAATGTTGCTGCAAGCACTCATATAAGGCTGCTTTGTTGAAAAAAATCAGCTAGGGAATTGATGTCAGCTACCAGATGGTACTAGCGGCAGACATGACACACTGTTTATGGGGGCTTCTAAACACAGAGGGAGGGAGAACATCTATTTTCCCAAAGGCCACGTAGAATTATAAGGTATGTGCAATGTAGTTTAAAGCTTCTGTTGCTCAGAGATAAGTTGTTAAATGAGGGGTTATCATGTTCGAATTGTGCTACCAAAATATTAATAAGTCAGTTCATTAACTCTACGAACACAAGCAAAAGTGTTGACTAAGGTCTTTCATGATATAAGAAATGTTTTAAAGTTTTAAGACTTTGCCTCTTTGGTTTCAACAGCATGAAAAATGATCCACAATTTTGGAATATGTGAAAGCGAATTTTCAACCCAGCATGTATGTAAAATAGCAGCTATAACTTCTGTACTTGATTTCAAGGAAATTACATGCCTCATATTACTATACTCATAAAGCCCAGTGGGAAACTCTGTTGCCTTTTGCCAGCGAGAAGGTCAGCGCCTCAGTTTCTGGCAAGGATTCCATGCAGATCTCTGGCGCCTTCTCCTGTCTGTCCGCAGGAAAAGTTGCAGATCTACAGAGGAGTAACCCCAGGGTACACTGTGGTTGGCAGGCAAGGTTAGAGGATATACCTTTGAGCTGTGCTTGCAAATTAAGTGGTTATTACTAGATTGTGTGTCATTTGGGCTTGGTTGTTTAGACTTCTGGGAGACTAAGTCAACCAGACCTTATCTCCGACTGTGTTCGCAGAACTTTTTCTGGCATTACCATCACAACACCAAGAAATCAAATGGTACCGATTGCCTTTGAGGTCAATTGCAAGCATTTCAACTATTATGAAGACTCACTTGACTTGAATTGTACCTCTCTAACCTTGCTACCCATTCCTAAATTCTTTCCTCACTCTTCCTATTTTTGCCTCAAGTTTCTAACACACTGGGAAGGAAAACATGAATAGAATAGTAAAGAATGTGATATATATGTATATATATAAAACAACTATGCCCAGTTACATTCTATGAGATCACAGACTATTCAAGCTCTGTTTTAAATTTTTTAAAAAAATTTTTTAATAAATCACTGTGAGATATAGTTACAGACTTATAAACTTTCACGATTATGTATTAGGCATATAATGATTGAATACTCATCCCACCACCACTGCCTATTCTCCAGCACTAATGTTCCCAGTATCCCACCCCCAACCCATCCCCATCCCCGCTGCCTCATATAAACATTCCTTTTTTTCTCTTTCTCTCCATTTGGGTATTATGGTTTGCAATACAGGTAGTAAGTGGCCATCATGTTTGGTCCATAATCGTTTCCCATTCTGTTACTTTATATTACACAAGTGCAGCATGGAGATAGTTGTGCCTGCATCACAGAGTTGTGATGAGTATTAAATGACTCATAGTTCATTCTTCGTACTAAATAGTGTTTCAGTCCACTGAATGTTGAGTGAAGGGCTGAAGAGATGAGATTCCCCTGGAGGCTACGTCAGGTCTTAGAATCCACTAAAGTGAAGAGCAAAAGAGAAATAATCAAGATAAATCCCTTGCCAATTTTAGAGATGATCAGTCCAGAATCTGGGGAGCAGGGTAGAGAGAATTCTATCATAAATTCACAGAACCAAAAGAAGCACAGAAGTAATCCCTGAGCTCTGCTGGATGTAGCACTCCCCCCCCCCCCCACCCCACATCATATCTCTTATAATCCCTTGTTTTTTCAAAGTATTCAATTTATTAGAATTTTCTCTCTTTCCCACCCCGAACTTTGATAATAGCTTTTTAATTTTATTTATCTTATGGAAAAACAGGCTCAATATTCCTGATCTTTTGTATTGTCTTTCTTTTCTCTATTTTTATTTACCTTCACTGCGAGTTTTAATATTTACCTTCTTTATTAACTTTTGGTTTTTCTTGTTCTAATTTTTTTAAGATGTTTTAGGTAGAAAGATTGTGTTATTTAACATGTTTCCTATTTTAAATTATAATATAGGTAATAGGGTTACAATAGTGATCAAGTTTTTGGTGTTTATGTAGTTATTGCACATCCTTACCAACCAAAATGCCCTAACCCTTTCTCCCCTATTCCTATGTCACATCAAGTACAACATTCCTTCCCTTTTACTCCTCTCCCCATTATTTGTTTAAATAAATAAATCTCCCCACTTATGGTTTCAGTGGGTGCCATTACCTCCCTTATCTATGCAAGTGCTTGAGACCCTCCACCCTTTTGTGTTATTTTCAGTCAATATTTCAGTTTTCCATCCTATCCCTACCTCAGCCTGGCACTCTCAAGTCAAATTGCCAGTATTCGTGGTTATTATAGATTTATACTGTCCCTGCCTTTGGTTTGTTTCTCTGTATACTGTAGATGAATGAGATCATCCAGTATTTGTCATTCTGTCTCTGGCTTATTTCATTCAGCTTGATACCCTCCAATTTCATGCAAATTTCTATGAACTGCATGACTAACTTTGTCTCTTGGCTGCATAGTATTCCAGCATATACATATACATACATATATGTGTGCATATACTACAACTTCATTATGCATCTGTTGATAAATATTTCAGTTGCTTCCATATCTTGGATATTATACTAAAAATTTCAATAAACATGTAAAGTAAAGTAAAGTAAAGGCCCTCCCGTTGATCATCGATTTGCTCGAGCGGGCCCAGTAACGTCTCCATTGGAGACTTTGTTGTTACTGTGTCTGGCATATCGACCCGAGTTCGATTCCTCCACCCCTCTCGGAGAGCCCGGCAAGCTACCGAGAGTATTCGATATGCCAATAAACATGGATGTAGATAAATCTTTTTGAATTATATTTTTTGTATGTTGGGGTAGATACCTACAAGTGAGATATCTGGATCAAATGCAAGTTCCATTTTTCTTTAAAAGAATTCACATTGTTTTCCAGAGATGTTGAACCAGTTTTCATTCCCACTTTGCAGTGAATGAGGATTCAGATTTTACCATATTCCATCAACGTTTGTTGTTTTCAGTTTTTAAAAATATTTAAATATATACCAGTGTTATGGTATGAGGTGATACTTCACTATCATTTTGATTTGTGTTTCCCTGCTATGAAGTAATAATGAGTACTTCTTCACTGGTTCATTGGACATCTGCATGTCTTCTATGTGGAAGTGTCATCTAATCTTGCTTCTCTACTTTAGTTGATTTTTTCAGAACTCTTTGGGCCTTTTGGATCTGGTCACAGACTACCCTCTTTAGGGTGGGAAGTTTGCAGCTATTTCCTCCTCAACTAGTCTTTCCCCCAACTTTCTCTGCTCCATCAGGCATCCCTATTATTCTGAAGTTGTTCCTCTTACTATTATCCATTAAATTTCCTGTCTTTATTTTTTGAATATCCTTTTCTACTTCTTTTTTCTTGATATCTTGTGCTTTGTCTTTGAGTTCACTATTTTGTTCTTTGAGTATTCTGGCAAATTTGATGGCTTATCTTGATTTCTGCCTCCATCACTTGATCACTTGACATTCCTTTACTCATTGATTTGCTCAAGCAGGCACCAGTAATGTCTTCATTCCTCCCTGTCACGTGCTAGTGTAGCCCAATGGCGTCTTCTCATTCCAGGAACACGAAGAGTCTCAAATCAAGCGTTCAGGGTCTTGACGAAGAAGTCTGACCATCTCGTAGATCAGCAGCCAAATGATCTTTTGACATCCTGTGGAAACCAGTCGGTAATGGCTCTAATCCCGCAGTCATCTCCAAATCACATTATGTGTCCAGCCCATCTGATTTTTGACACCTTGGCAAACGAGACAGCAAACTCTGGATTCTTTCTCTCACTTGAGTGAAGCATGATACTCCAAGTATAGCTCTTTCCATTCCTCTTTGGGAAATCCGAATAGACTTCTCATCCTATTTTCGTAGGGCCCGAGTCTTTGAGGCGTATGTTAATGCAGGAAGAACAGTGGAATCGAAAAGATGTGCCTAGAGCTGGAGGTTCTTTATCCTCTTAGCTATTTCTTCCACACTCTTGAAGGCATTCCAAGCCGCTCTCTTCCTCCTGTGAAACTCAGGTGCCGGGTCATTTGTCATGTTGACTTCTCGACTTAGGTACACATAACTGTTTCATTTGGAGATGTTCGTTCCATTGAGAGCAAATGGAACAGCAGGAATGAGTCCATTTCTCATAAACATTGTCTTCATGAGATTCAGCTGTAGTCTGACCTTTCCACACTCATGGTTGAAGTTGGCCAGCATTTGTGTCGCTTGGCTAATGTTTGGTATTATTAGAACGATGTCATCAGCAAAGCAGAAGTGGTGTAGTTGCCGACCGTCTATCTTCACTCCCATCCCTTCCCATTCCAATCATCGCATGATGTTCTCAAGGGTGGCACTGAAGAGTTTCGGTGAGACGGTATCACCCTGCCAAACCCCTCGTTGATGATCACTTTCTTGTAGAATGGTGAGATCCTGGTAGCGAATCCATAATACAGCTCACAGAGGATCCTGATTTATTGAGTTTGAACCCTCTTTGGCTAGGATTTCGATGACTGCTTCAGTCTCAACAGAATCAAAGGCCTTATTTAAATCAACAAATGATAGACAGAGTGGCATCTTGAACTGCCGAGAAACCTCAATGATCTTGGTTACCTTGTTGACATGGTCAATTGTGCTGAAACCTTTTCGAAATCTGGCTTGCTTGCAAGGTTTTCCTTCATCAAATGTTCTGCCAATTCTATTCAGGATGAGTCAAGGTTGTAGATGATGGACAACAGACAGATCGGGCGATAGTTGCCAATGTCGTGGATGTCTCCCTTCTTGTACAGTAGTACGGTCCTGCTGGTTTTCCATTGGGATGGAACTTTGCATTCAGACAGGTAGTGTGTGAAGAGTCGAGCCAGTGTATTGATGAGTACTGATGGCAGGTTCTTCAGGTGTTCGGTTCTGATCTTGTCTGGGCCGGGTGCTGTTCACTTCTTTACCAATGAAGTGGTGGGTTGGGTTTCGGAAGGGAGAACTTTGGGAACGACATATCCATCCTGTGGAATTTGGTATGTGGGCAGGTGGATATGGCTATCATATATATTCTGCCTCCATATATAAAACAATTGAATTCTCCTCCTCCTCCTCATCCTCTTTCTCCTCCTCCTCTGCCTTAGCATAGGATCAAGACAGGTTAAGACCTACATGACTTAGATGCTGAGTCCTAGCTGTCCCATAAAACAGCCATCAGTCTGCATCTGAAGCCCACTTATTTTGCACAGCATGGAAACTAGTCCCACCACCTAAGTTTCAGGAAGTCACTGATTCAAGCTGGAACAAGGAATTTCTCTTTTCAGGAAAAGGAAAGCCAATCCCAATCTTGGCACAGAAATTCTAAAAACATTACCTTCTCACTCGAAAAAGAATTTCAGGAGGAGGTGAAATAGTGAAGTAAATTTTAGTTCAAGAAAATTACTTAAAGAAATATAAGGGAAAAGAGATAGATATGTGTTCAGGAGAGAACATGGTCTTCTCCAGAGGGGAAAATGACTTTGGGAGAATGTCTGATAGAGTTTTTCAAAATTGTCTGGGCCTGGAGTTCTCTGTGTACATGAAAGTTAATCTGCATATTGATGAGGAGTGATGATGGTGGGGTATCTGTGTTCATTCACAGTTCCCAGATTCTTCAATATTTTCAAGAATGAAAATATTGAGTAAAAACTATGCTCAGACTCAGAGTTAGAAAATATAAAAGTTTATTGGAAAATAGAAGAAAAAAGAAAAAGTAACTTCCCATGTGGGGAGAACTTAGTATTGGACCAAGTTAACTATGGCTCATTTTGTGTGTTTTTTTTTATTAGAAAACTGGTTATTTGTATGACAGAGAATGCAGGAAGTTAAAGAATAGGTTAGCTGATTTGAGTGTTTCTGACTGTGTGTGCACTAGGCATTGTCCATATCTTAGTCATCTTGTAAGCCTGGGGCAGAATTTTATATTGGACAATTGTTAACTTCCTGTTTATCAGAAAGAGTCCAGGAATTTTCAGGAAGTTAAAAATAAGGATGGTATAGTTAAAAATGGGACTCACAAGGGTAAACTAAGGCTTTCTTTTTCATTATTGATGCAGGGAAGGTCTTGGACTCTTGAAGATCCTTTCATATTCTTATCTCAACTTTTAGATTCTCATATACCTTCTACTGTTCTGAAGTCCATCCTCCTTTGAGTTATGACTCAATTTATGCATCTGAGTGATGCTTCCATTTCTCCATCTTTAAAGAGCTCTAGATTGGATCTCAAAGATATGTGGCCCTTTGGACTACTTCAGAACTAGGCTTTTTCTTCTTGTTTTACTATTTCCCAAAAGCTGTTTACCAGAGTACTTATCTGTTGGGAGGAGAGGCTCTTTCGCCATGCAGTTCTGGCTGAGGGTTTCTGCAAATGGAGGGGACAGGTGGAACCTGGAACTCATCTAGTGAAGGTTGGGGAACATACAGGTGAGTTGGTAGGGTCTGTATTAGTGGGCAACAGGAACCCAGAGCTAGAGATGCCTGCATGATTGAAACTGGGGGCTTCCACAGATGAACAGGACAGGTGAAACTTGGGGTCACTGAAGGTTGGAAAAATGGCATTCTAGTGGTGGGGCTCCATTGCCAGTAGACACAGAACCCTGGGAGCATCAAAGAATGGGTGTTGTGGCCAAAATATTTCTTGATGTAGCCTCTGTTTGTATTTAATTTGCCTCTTAGTATAATTTTTTGTTGCATTGCATTTTTACAGGTTTTGATAACATGTCTCTATTTTCATTTGTTTCCAAATATTTTGGGGAATTTTTGAAAAGACTTTGAAGTCACTTTCTAACTGCACTTATTTCAGTGGAAAAAATCTTATGCTTTCAATGAAAATCAGACGAAATATTCTAACTCTTCACATTAAAAACCCCTATAGAAGAAAAAAATACTTCAAAAAATGTTACTACTTATTTCTCTAACTTGAAGCTATGAACTTTCAAATTGATTTTTGTGTAAGGAAGATCTTCCAGGAATGGCTCAGGGGCTCTGGGGGCCACTGCTATTGATTCTCAGACAACCAAGTGGGCAGTTTGATACTAGAGCTCCAGAATGTGAAGCTTCCTGGTGACAGGGTTCCAGGGACGATGCAAGCCATCCTTATGGTGCTTGTGGACGCTGGGCTACAATGCAGCAGTGCTGGTGAGCCCTGAGTATGCCGAGCATATACCCCTGACCACTAAGCAATCTCAACATCCCTAACATTAACTATTCTTTAAAGGGAACTCTGTGCAGAATTAAGATTACTAATATACACATATGTACATTATATATGTATTTTAAGGGGTAGAGTATGGGTAAATAGATTTGTGAATTAATTCACTGAGAGAATTATAAGCACAAGAAAAGTTTATTAGGGAAACAGGGCTCTTACAAAGAAGCAAATAGGACTTTACTCCAGAGTAAAAGACCTAATTTTTTGCTTTGTTTGGGTTTTTACACTCTTTCTTGAATGTGGGAATTCTGCCCATGGGAGGCTATATCACTTAGGCCTTGTAGTCAGACTTGAAATAGCTTTCAATTTTTTTTCTCAAATCCTACTTGTATCCTTGTGGTAAGTATTTTTTCTAAGTATTTTTGCTTTGGCTTCTTGAAACAAAATTAAACTTAGACAACCCAGAAGACAACCCAAGGATATATATTCTTCAGTTGTGGTTGCTTGAGAAAAGTATGGCTGTTGTCTCCTAATGGGGTCCATGCTAGTTTCCCACATCCTGAGCTTTTGACTATTTTTGGAGTATACGGAACAAAAAAAATTCTTCTGGCATTTTTTCATATTTTTTCATTTCTAATTTGATTTCTTATTGATCAAATTATCATTGAGAGACATATAAGTGTACACATGTTCAACATTTTCCCAGTTTTCTTTTCATGGTTAATTTCTAATTTTATAATAGTGTGGCCAGAAAAAATATTTTGCAACCTTCATAAGTTTATTGACACTTGTATTCTGTTCCAGGGTTTGGTTATCCTTGAGAGTGTCCCATGTCTATGAAATCTATCAGTTCTGAAATCATTTAAGGCCATTTTTGGAAAATTTTATTTCTGATTGTTCTATCCTTATTGTGAGTTAGGTGTCAAAATACCCACTAATATTGTATTGTCATTAATATTTTTCCTAAATTCTATCACTAGTTATTTCGTTCGGTGCTCCATCATTTACTGAATTAATTTCTAAGTATTGTTTTTTGTTCATCAAATCCTTTTTTTATTAGTGAAACACGATCAGGTACAGTTATACACATAAATTTTTGTGCTTGGGTTTCAGTTATACAATGATCAAGTACCCATCCCTCCACCAGTGCCCATCCTCCACCACCACGGGTCCCAGCATCCCTCCCAGCCCCCCATCTGTGGAAGGGCATTCCCCCTTGTTCTCTCTCTCTTCTTTTGGGTACTGTATTTTGCAAGAGAGGCCTTGAGTGTCAATCATGTTTGGTCTATAGACTACTTTTAGCATGCTTCTCCCACCCTGGGAGGGTCTCACAACACCCTTTATTTGGTGCTCTCTTCTCTATCTGAGCTTCCTTTTCACCTAGCACATGTGGCTGGCCTCCAAGTCATGGAGCAAAATTCCTGGTACTAATCTGAGCCATTCCTGGGTGTTAGTCTCCCGTTTTGTTGCTTTATGTTCCCCAGATGAATGCAATCTTTCTGTGTCTATCTCGCTCTTTCTGACCATTTCGCTTAACATGAGACTTTCCATGTAGTACCACTTGTATGTAAATTTCATAACTTCATCTTTTCTAACAGCTACATAGTACTCCATTGTGTAACTGTACCAAAGTTTCTTTAACCAGTCATCTGTTCTCAGACACTCAGGTTTTTTTCCAGATTCTGGCTATTGTAAAGAGTGCTGCAATGAACAAACAATTGCAGATGTCACTTCGACTATACCTTTTTGCCTCGCTGGGATATATTCCCAGGAGTGTTATAGCCGGGTCAAATGGGAGATCAAATTCTAATTTTTTGAGAATCGTCCATACTGCTTTCCAAAAGGGTTGGACCAGCCGGCATTCCCACCAGCAGTGAAGGAGGGTCCCTTTCTCGCCACATCCACGCCAGCACCGGTTGCTTTTGTTCTTGTGGATGTGGGTCAGTCTCTGTGGTGTGAAATGATATCTCATTGTTGTTTTGATCTGCATCTCCCTGATGATTAGTGATGTAGAGCATTTTCTCGTGTGCCTTTTTGCCATTCGGATTTCTTCTTTGCGAAAGTTTCTGTTCATTTCCTCGCCCCATTTTTTGATGGGGTTGGGTGATTTCTTCTTGTGGAGTTCAACCAGTACCTTGTATATTCTTGATATCAACCCCTTGTCGGATGTGTATTTGGTGAATATCCTTTCCATTCTGTAGGCTGTCTTTGTATTTTGGTCACTGTTTCTTTTGAGGTGCAGAAGCTTCTTAGTTTAAGATAGTCCCATTTGTCTATCTCTGTTTTCACTTGCTCGGCCAGTGGTGTGACATCTTTGAAGATACCATTAGCTTCATTATCATGGAGAGTTTTGCCAACTTTGTCTTCAATAAACATTATGGATTCCGGTCTGATGTTGAGGTCATAAATCCATTTCGATCTTACTTTTGTGCATGGCGTTAGGCAGAGATCTGAGCCCACTTTTTTGCATGTAGCCGTCCAGTTTTCCCAGCACAATTTATTAAAGAGGCTTTCTCTGCTCCATTTCACTTTTCTTGCCCCCTTATCGAAGATTAGATGATTATATGTTTGGGAGGAGATGTCAGTATATTCAACTCTTTTCCATTGGTCTGCAGCTCTGCCTTTGTTCCAGTACCATGCTGTTTTAATTATTAGTGCTTTGTAGTAGAGCTTGAAGTTAGGTAGGCTGATTCCTCCCATTTTCTTTTTCCCAAGAATTGCTTTAGCTATTCGTGGGGGCTTATTGTTCCATATAAATTTCAGGAGTGTTTGCTCCATTTCTTTAAAGAATGTCATGAGTATCCTTATAGGGATTGCATTGAATTTGTACAGTGCTTTGGGAATTATTGCCATTCTGACAATGTTGATTCTCCCCATCCATGAACAGGGGATATTTTTCCATTTCCTCGGTCCTCTTTTATTTCCTGAAGTAGCGTTTTGTAGTTTTCTTTGTACAGGTCCTTTACTTCCTGAGTTAAGCTGATTCCCAGGTACTTGATTTTCTGGGTCACAATTGTGAAAGGGATTGTTTTCTTCATGTCACTTTCTTCTCTTTCACTATTTGCGTATAGGAAAGCCATGGATTTTTGGGTATTGATTTACTATACAAGCCTATTGTTTCTAGGAGTTTCTTGGTAGAGGTTTTAGGGTTCTCTAAGTATAGCATCATATCATCTGCGAATAGTGAGAGCTTAATTTCTTCTTTCCCTATCTGGATGCCCTTAATATCTTTTTCTTGCCTAATCGCTATTGCAAGTACTTCCAGTACTATATTGAACAGTAGTGGAGAGAGTGGGTATCCTTGTCTCGTCCCTGACGAGAAGGGGGGAAGGCTCTCAGGTTTTCCCCATTGAGGATGATGTTTGCTGTAGGTTTGTGGTAGATGGCTTTAACTATATTGAGTAAAGTCCCCTCTATCCCCATTTTGGCAAGGGTTTTCATCATGAATGGGTGCTGGATCTTGTCAAATGCTTTCTCTGCATCTATTGATATGATCATATGATTTTTATCTTTTCTTTTGTTGATATGATGGATTATGTTGCTTTATTTCCGAATGTTGAACCATCCTTGCATCCCTGGGATGAATCCTACTTGGTCATGGTGTATGATCTTTTTGATGAGTTGTTGAATTCTATTGGCTAGTATTTTATTGAGTATCTTCGCATCCGTGTTCATCAGGGATATCGGCCTGTAGTTTTCTTTTCTTGTGATGTCTTTGTTTCCTTTTGGTATTAGAGAGATATGGGCTTCATAGGAACTGTTTGGGAGAGTTTCTGTTTTTTCAATTTCCTGGAAAATCTTGAGAAGAACTGGCAATAGGTCCTCTTTAAATGTTTGGAAAAATTCGCTAGTAAATCCATCTGGACCTGGGCTTTTGCTTTTGGGAAGACTTTTGATTACAGTTTCAATTTCCTTGATGTGAATAGGTCTATTCAGGTACTCTATATCTTCTTGATTCAGCTTTGGGAGATGATAGGAATCCAGGAATTTATCCATTTCTTCTAGGTTCTCTTGTTTTGTGGCATACAGACTTTCAAAGTAGTCTCTGATGATCTCTTGAATTTCTTTAGTTTCTGTTGTGGTATCCCCATTCTTATTTCTGATTCGATTTATTAGGGCGCGCTCTCTCTCTCTGTTTCTTTGTGAGTGTTGCTAGTGGTTTGTCTATCTTATTTATTTTCTCGAAGAACCAGCTCTTGGTTTCATTGATCTTTCGGATTGTTTCTTTGTTTTCCATGTCATTGATTTCTGCTCTAAGTCTTATGATCTCATTCCTTCTGCCTGATTTAGGCTCTTTCTGTTGATCCTTTTCTAAGGTCTTGAGCTATGAGGTCAAGTTGTTTATGTGCATCGTTTCTACAGACCTAAGATATGCTTGCAGAGCTATAAATTTTCCCCTTAATACAGCTTTCACTGCATCCCATAAGTTCTTGTAGTTTGTGTCTTCATTCTCATTTTTTTCCAAGTATCTTTTGATTTCGTCCTTGACTTCATTCCTGACCTACTCGTTGTTCAGCATAAAGTTGCTTAATTTCCAGGTGTTTGATTTGGTTCTCCGTGTCTGTGTGTGATTCACTTATATCCTCAGTGCATCATCGTCTGAAAAGATGGCTGATACTATTTCTATCTTCCTGATTCTGTTGAGGTATGTTTGGTGACCTAGCACATGGTCTATTTTGGAAAACGTTCCATGCGCACTGGAGAAGAATGTGTATTCTTTCTTTTGGGGGTGTAAAGCCCTGTATAGGTCTATAAGCCCTTTCTCTTCTATTTCTTCTTTCAAAGCCAATAATTCCTTGCTGGGTTTTGTTTTTGTTGATCTATCCAGAGGTGATAAGGCGATGTTGAAGTCTCCAAGTACTGTTGTGTTGGTAGCGATGTCCTCCTTAAAATCTGTTAGCAGTTGTTTTAAATATTTGGCTGTTCCCTCATTAGGTGCGCATACATTTAAGAGTGTGATTTCTTCCTGTTGTACATATCCCTTGATGAAGAGAAAATAGCCTTCACTGTCCCTTCTAATCTTTTTCAACATGAAATTAATGTTGTCGGATACTAGTATGGCCACCTCAGCTTTTTTGAAGGAGCTGTGTACTTGCAGGATTGTTTTTCATCCTTTGACTTTGAGTCTGTGTTTGCTCTGGCTGTTGAGATGAGTTTCTTGTAGGCAGCAGAATGTTGGGTTCTGTCTCTGTATCCATTTTGCCACTCAGTGTCTCTCAAATGGTGAATTTAGACTGTTGACATTGAGAGAGAGTATGGTTATGGGGTTTTGTGTCATGTTTCTGTGCGGGTGTGTTGTGGTTGAAGGGTTTGTCTTGTCTTATAGTAGCCCCTTTAGGCCTTGTTTTAGGTTTGGTTTTGAGTCTATGAAGTTCCTGAGCTGCTGTTTATCTAGAAAATAGTGTACTGTTCCTTTGATTTTGAGGGAGAGTTTAGCCGGATAGAATATTTTTGGTGAAGCATTCATTTCAGTGAGTTTTTTTTTTTTACTATATCTTGCCACTGCCTTTGGGCTTGGAGGGTTTCCTCTGATAGGTCTGCTGTGAATCTAAGGGGTGCTCCTTTGTATGTGATTTCCTTCTTTGCCCTTGCTGCTTGCAGTATTGTCTCTATTGGCAGCATCGATCATTCTAATTATTATATGTCTTGGAGTGTTTTTGTTCGGGTCTCTTTTATCTGGCACCCTTTGGGCTCCTTGAACCTGAATGGCTGCATTTTGGAGCTCTGGGAATTTTTCAGCAATGATTTGTTTGACGGTGTTTTTTTCGTTGGGATTGTTTCCCTGAGCTTCAGGTAGTCCCATGATTCTAATGTTGTTCCTCTTGGAATCATTTGCTAGGACTCTGATTCTCTGTAGAGCTATTTTGAGGCCCCTTACCACTGTTTGTTGTTGCGTGTTGGCTTGGTGCAGCTGATCTTCCAGCTCACTGATTCTCTCTTCAGCTGCAGTCATTCTATTGTTAAGAGAAGAGACTAAGTTTCTCATTTCATCTATGGAATCTTTTAATCGTGACATTTCTGCTCTCATTTCTTCGTGTAATTTGTCGATTTTTTCTGCGGTGTTACTGGCTGTCTGTCTGACTGTTTCATTGAGTTTATTGAACATTTTCATGACTTTCCATCTGAATTCCATGTCAGAGAGGTCTCTTAGGTGAGTGGTATTGACAGAATCTTCTAGATTGTTTTCTTTGTCCTCCACTTGTGGTGGGGATTTTCTTTGTTTCTTCATATTGCTGAGTAGATTGGGGACTAGATTCCTTGGGGACTAGGTTCCTTAGAATGGGTAAACAACCTGCGGCCACGTTAGTGTTGGCCAGCAGGAAAATAGACCATGCCCACTTCTGAAGCCACGCCCACTTGTGAAGAGGCCACGCCTCTATGGAAACCTGGGTTTGGGATGAGATGGGCACCACGTGAGGAGTGAAGAGGGGAGGGCAGACGCTCCATCAAATCATTTTATTACCTATCTATCTGGAAATCTCTTATCTGATACAATTTTAGCTGTACTCATCTTTTTATAAAATTGCTATTTGCTTGTAAGGTTGTCTTCTAACATCTTTTAACATGAGCCCGCATTTGTTTCCTATAGTTGAAAAAGTTTAAATAAGGCATTCAATTACTCATTGAATTTTAATTTGTTAATTCAAATCTTTAACAGGTATAGAGTAGGACTTGAAGCAGTGGGGAATAGAGATGGTGCTTTATGAAGGAACCAAGAATGTGAGCTTTCCCATTTTTTTCCCTGGGAAAGCTGCTGGTATCTGAACCAGGAGAGAAATGGCTTTCTTTGTACCAGTTCAAATTATGTGAGAGATTTGCCAAAAGTCTCAGGCTAATACCCATCTCTTAGCTGTCATCCAGCTCTGGTCTGCAGAATCCACAGTCCACATTTTTCACAGGAGTGCAAGCAGTAGTAGAGATATCAAAGAGCTATGGTTTGGATTGGAATAAAAACAGCTACATTTGACCCAGCAACACCACATCTGGAAATATACCCTGGGGGCCCAAACATACACAGCAGAAACACCATCTGCATTTCCATGTTCATTGCAGCACTATTCGCCTTAGCCAGAATCTGGAAACAACATGAGTGCCCAAGAACAAATGAACGGACAAAGAAACTGTGGCACATCTACACAATGAAATACTATGCAACTGTCAAGAAAAATGAAGTCATGAAATTTGCCTATAAATGGATGGACATGGAGAGTATCATGCTGAATAAAATGAGTTAGAAGGAGAGGGACAGATACACAATGACTTCATTCATTTGTGGCATCATGATCACGATCATCCTGTTGTTCGTCAATTGCCTCGAGCAGGCCCCAGTAACGTCTCTTTTGTCCTAGCCCTGAGATTTTAAAAAGTGCCATGTTTAAGGCTCTTTCAGGGTAGGAGAATGAGACCCATCATTGTTACTGGTGTTTGGCATATTGGGTGCTCCACGAGGAGTTTGCCAGACTCTGCCGTGTGGGCAGGTTACATTCGGTAGCCTGCCAGGTTGTCCAAAGTAAGAATGAGATAATAAGATGTCACGCAGCTGCAAATGCGCTTCTGGGAGCTGGGTTTTATAGTCTCTGGGTCTTGGCCATTGATGGGATTACACAGTGCCAGGGGATCAGGTGGTGGGTATGACTCCTGCCTACTGGAAGATGGAGGATCTGGGTGGAGGATGCTGAACCCCAATAAGAGCAGGCTTGGAGATCTCAGTCCCAGGACCCGCATGCCTTTGTTCTTCTGCTGGTACCTTCATGCATGTGGAGAGTGGTCTCAGCATGGTTGTGGCTGGTTCTGGAGGTCTTCGGCTGCCGGAGCTGTACTCGGGGCGGGGAGGGAAACTCAACCCGCCCCCCTGCAAGGGGACCCCGGCAAGGACAGCCAGGCGGGGGGTGGGGGGCAGGAGACTCTGTGGGAGACTCTGTCTTTAATTGACCAGGAAGAAAACTTACTGTCTGATACTAACAAAATCACATTAACTTTCTTGTGCTTATTACTGTTTGAGCACCTTTTTACCTTCCTGCTGTTTTTGCATGTTAACTATAGTGGACAGTATAATCAAAGTTTGCTTTCTGTTAATCCAGTTTAAAAATCCCTGCCTTGGGGCTGGAGCAATAGCACAGCAGGTAGGGCGTTTGCCTTGCACATGGCTGACCCAGGTTCTATTCCCAGCATCCCATATGGTCCCCTGAGCACCGCGAGGGGTGATTCCTGAGTGCAGAACCAGGAGTAACCCCTGTGCATCGCTAGGTGTGACCCAAAAAGAAAAAGAAAAAAAGTAAAAATCCCTGCGATAGCACAGCGGGTAGGGCGTTCGCCTTACAAGCGGCCAACATGGCTGACCCGAGTTCGATTCCTCCGCCCCTCTCGGAGAGCCCGGCAAGCTACCGAGAGTATTCGATATGCCAGACACAGTAACAACAAAGTCTCCAATGGAGACGTTACTGGGCCTGCTCGAGCAAATCGACGATCAACGGGAGGGCCTTTACCTTTACCTTTATGCTAGTAATACCAAAAAAAAGTGTGGTGCAAGTGATACAATTTTAAATATTCCAGTAGTTACATCAAGAAGCAAAACAAAATCAATTTCAACAAACTATTTTAACTCAATATATAACAAATAGTACAGTATCACTATCTAATAAGCATTTGTAAAAAAATCTAATGTGTGTTATATTTTAAAAAAAGCATATATGATATACATCTCAATTAGTACTCACATTCCAACTGTTCAATGGACTCATATGACTAATGTATGTTACTGCATCTGATTTTGTTTAACCAGTCTATATATTTACAGCTTTGTGTTTGAACATCAAGCTACGTTCTAGTAATCGGTTTTATTATTCTTGAACTGTTAATAGTACTTTATTCTATTTTAATTCCTCTACAGTCTTTTCTAGACAGACTTTTGTGGTAAAATTCACACAAAATAAGCGGAGTACATGAAATATGCAGTCTGAGATTATTATGTGCAGTCATGCAGCATTTAAAAGTTTCAGTCAACATATACAACAGTCCAAACAGGGTACTACAGTGATATTCAAACTCTTAATATCTGTAGATCTGTTGAAAACCATGAGAATATAGCATATGGTCTAGGTCTAGTCCAGTAGCTTATACCACCTAGATTTGTATAACTAAATACTCTGTGTTATCTGAACAGGGAAACAATTTATAATCACTTCTCATAGTATGTGGCATATAAAAATATATATAGCACAGCGGTAGGGCGTTTGCCCCTCTGCCCCTCTCGGAGAACCCGGCAAGCTACCGAGAGTATCTCGCCCACACTGCAAAGCCTGGCAAGCTACCCGTGATGTATTTAATATGTCAATATTCAATATGCCAAACACAGTAACAAGAAGTATCACAATGGAGACGTTGCTGGGCCTGCTCTAGTAAATCGATGAACAAGAGGAGGACAGTGCTACAGAACAGTGCTATAGTGCTACAGAAGATTAATATACATGGTCAGGGAAAACAGGGTTCAAAGGACTACTGGTCAATGGTTGGAACTAACCAAAAGTGTGAGTGGGGCTGATGGTAGGGAAGATAGAGAAGAGACCAGTATGACAATAATAGCTTGGAATGATCATGCTGGACAAAATCTTAGGGTTAAAAATAGGTAAAGGGCTATTCTTGATAACCTTTCTGTATAAATATTCCAAACCACAATGCCAAAAGGGGAGAGAGAGAAAGAGGCAGAGACAGAGAGACAGAGATACAGAGAGAGAGACAGAGACAGAAGGAGAGAGAAGAAAAGTGCCTGATATAGAGGCAGAGAGGGTATGGGGGTGATGGGAAGCAACCTGGGGACACTGGTGCTAGGAAATGTGCACTGGTGGAGGGATGGGTATTGGGATACTAACTGAAATATAATCATGAATAGCCTTGTAAGGGTATATCTTAGAGTGATTCAATTAAAAAAAAGTTTAAAAAAATAGCTCCAATAGTGGTTGCAGGCAGATGAAGGGAAATTGTTTTCCAAGGTTTGAGAATATCTGTAAAATATAATTTCTCTTACAGACCTTTCAGATCCTGAGGTTAAGACGCCAGAAAGGAATTACTATCATTATGTGGTGGTTAGGAGGTCATGTGACAGAGCTCTGTCCCCAGTAACTTCCAAGAACAGAGTTTTTCCTAGAGAGGTAAGATTCTGTTGTCAACACAAAAGTGCTTTAAGCTCTAGCTACAGACAGTAAACACTTTTATTTTATTTTCTTGATTTTGGGGGTCACACACTCAGCAATGTTTAGGAGTTACACCTGGCTCTGCACTTAGGAATTATTCCTCGCAATGCTCGGGGAACCATATGAAATACCCGGGATGCAACCCAGGTCAGTAGCATGCAAGGCAAGTGGTCTACCCTTTATACTATCACTCCAGCCCAGCAAAATTTCAGGAAACAAAAGTTATCCAGTGATTTCTAGGGCATGCTGGGACAGGTATTTCCAACAACACAGAAGCAAGTTATCGAAAGTTCCCTCTTCTTTGAGGAGGCTATTAGTGGGGTTATTTCAGTTTGAAATAGCCCCTCTAACTCTGTTTTCCTTGAAGCCTTGGATTCCAGATTTCCCACACCAGGAATTTTAGGCCCAAGATGTCAGTAACTACTTTGAACAAATTCTGAACCAGCAGTGGTAAGGACTTCAGGTGACTTAGATGCCCCAACAGCTGAGAGTGGGCTACTTGGACTTCCAGCCCTGGCTCCTGTGTTAGTTTCTAGCAACATCACATCTGGCCTTGCAGGTAACGCTATACCCCCCTGGTACTTGGCCAAAAACCTCTGCAGCTCCTCAGTAACTGTTCTCAGGAGGGAGACTTCTGATTTTTGCACCTGATCACATTTGCTGTCCTCACTGGCACAGTTCCCAGGACCCTGCGGGTCTCTCCAAGGGCAAGTCTTTCAGTTAGAAAGAATGCCTCTTCTCAGCGCTGTTCCTCCTCCCCTTGGGGTAGGGAAAGTGTCTTCCTACCCTCTCTGGCATTCGCATTGCCTCTCTGTAAAGATACAGCTCTTCTAGCTTCCTTTTTTTAGGGTCTATTGTTTGATCTATCAATTATTTGTTTTTAACTGTAGGACGGAAGTGATTCAGTTATTTTTATTTGCTTTAAAAAATTTATTAGTGAATCACCCTGGGGTACAGTAATAGACTTACAAACTTTCGTGCTTGCGTTTCAGTCATACAATGATCGAGCATCCATCCCTCCACCAGTGCCCATTTTCCACCACCAGTGGTCCCAGCATCTCTTCCACTACCCCCACCCCATCACCCTCACCCCACCTCGCCTCTGTGGCAGGGTGTTCCCTTTTGCTCTCTCTCTCCTTTTGGGTTTTGTGGTTTGCAATAGAGGTATAAATGGCCATCATGTTTGGTCTATAGTCTACTTTCAGCATGCATCTCCCATCCCGAGCTGGCCCTCCAAGCACCCTTTTCTTGGTGGTCCCTTCTCTATCTGAGCTGCCTTTTCCCCCGGCATGTGAGGCCAGCTTCCAAGCCGTGGAGCAATCTTCCTGGTACACATCTCTACTATTCTTGGGTGTAAGTCTTGCAGTCTGTTACTTTATACTAAGGAGGTAAGGGACCTGTACAAAGAAAACTCCAAAATGCTACTTCACAAAATAAAAGAGGGCACGAGGAAATGGAAGTGATTCAGTTATTTTTTATTTGCTTTTTTTTAACTCTTCCACCATCTTTTTAAAACTGCCCATTGATTATTTTTCACTTTTACTATAGAATAAGGGCTGGAGTGGTAGCATACCGGGTAGGGCATTTGCCTTGCATGCAGCCGACCCGGGTTTTATTCCTCCATCCCTCTCAGAGAGCCCTCAAGCTACCGAGAATATCCCGCCTGCACAGCAGAGCCTGGCAAGCTCCCCGTGGCATATTCAATATGCCAAAAACAGTAACAATAAGTCTCACAATGAAGACGTTACTGGTGCCTGCTAGAGCAAATCCATGAACAACAGGAGGACAGTGCTACCGTGCTACTATAGAATAAATACGACCAGAACATTCTTATTTTTACCTCTGGATAAGAGTTCCTCAGAGTTACTTCTCTGCTAGTAGAATGTATATGCTATAAAGAATGGCCATGTTGAAATTTTCTAGACAATTTCAGGTTTTCCAATGTGGCTATAGCAGATAAATGTTTTAGGGGTGTTTAAGATTTCTTTTTATTTCCAAAATATATTTCTTATCATACACTGTTTGTCAACATGATGGGTATAGTTTTGCTTTATGATCTAAATTTGAAATTTTATTATCAGTGAGATTAAATTCAATTTCAATATGAGACATTCAAACATTTTTCTGCTCACATATTTGTCAATAAACAACTTTTATTCTAATTTTTATTAAACAGTATTTTGAAATCATGCACTTTTTTGCAACATGGATGGAACTGAAAGACATCATGCTAAATGAAATAAGCCAGAAGAAGCAGGATTAAAAGTATCACTTATATGTGGTATGTAGTACAACTGGATAAAATAATGTAATGTTTCAAAGGAGGAATGCCCAGATCAACCTGGACCCAGAGTATAGGGAGAAGGAAAGAAAGAGTGAAGGGAGGGGAGAAGAGAGAGAGGAGAAGCAAAGCAGGCCAGTCCAGAGGTTTAAGGCACAAAGGTGGTGTTTAGGAATGACAGAGCCAAATATCCAAACTACAGAGTCGACAACTCTGAAATCAAGAGACCTAAACTTTAACAACCAAATTTAGAAAAATCCCTGTCAAGAGGGCACACTAGAGAGGAAGGTGGTATGGAAGGGAAGCTGGGAATGTTGGTGTAGGGAATTTGATACTGGCAGTGGGATCAGTGCTTCAATATTGTATGTCTAAAACTCAACCATGAAAACTTTGTAAATCACAATGCTTCAATAAAAAAATTACAATAAAAACCAAAACAAAAATCCCACCATTTTAAATTAGAATCCTTTCAGTTATATGTGTAGCAAAGATCATAAACCATTTGGTAATTTTTTTGGATTGTATTTTTTTTGAACAGACATCAAATCATGGAAGACGAATTACTCTGATTTATGACTTGTCTGTATAAGTCACATTCTGTAAGAAATACTTTTCCACAATAAAACCATAAGAATATTTTCTCATTGTATTGTGGATCAGTCAATGTTGAATATAGGTAGTGTAATCTAGGTGTTTGGACCAAACAGTGACTTAAAAGAGCCACTTCAAATCTGATGAAATCTGGATACAATATCAAAGTGAATTGATTGATCTAGGATCAAAAAGCAATAATCACACAACCGCCATAACCATTATATGGACATTTGTTTCAGTCTTTGAGGCTGGTGACTGAGAAGTGGAACAGAGCCAGTATGTGCTGGCACTGTACCTTCTTCCCCTGGTGTGGTAGCTAGCCTCTATGCACTTGCCTAAAGCAGCAAACAGCCTTATATAAAGCCTTATATAGGTAGCTTTGACCTTATTGCCACCTTCTTAATCTCAGGGTTGTGCCCCAAGTGGATGAGATCTAATTTGTAACCTTGTCCTTAGCTGCTGAGAGCTTGAAACATGACTTACTTTTTTAAATTTTGCATTACAAGGATAAGTAAAGTAAAGTAAAGGCCCTCCCGTTGATCGTCGATTTGCTCGAGCGGGCCCAGTAACGTCTCCATTGGAGACTTTGTTGTTACTGTGTCTGGCATATCGAATACGTCACGGGGAGCTTGCCAGGCTCTGCCGTGCGGGCGAGATCCTCTCGGTAGCTTGCCGGGCTCTCCGAGAGGGGCGGAGGAATCGAACTCAGGTCGGCCATGTTGGCCGCTTGTAAGGCGAACGCCCTATAACAGAAAAAGCAGGAACGGATTTTGAAAATTTTGTCAACTCTTTCTCACACATCTAAAACTTTTACGATTTTGTTGTATCACTTAATTGTCAATCCATCTAATATTGTCAAGGAAAGCAATTTTTCTTTTATTTTTTTCCACATGAAGACCAATTGTCATCCAGTATCATTTTTTAAAAGATGTTATTGTTCCCCCACTGCTCTTTAATGCCATTTCCATCGTAAATCTAATTTCTGCACTTGGGTAGATTTGTTTCTGGCTTCTTTATTCTTGTAGTCAGTTTTTTCTTTCTCTTACCAGGCTGTGCTGTATTGATTAATATAATTTTGTAACTTCTTTACATTATCAATATCAATATTTTCCTTATCCTGATCTTCTCCAGAGTATTTTAACATTTTATTTCTTCCACTTGTTGTCCTTTTTCCTTATCTCCCAGCTTTCTTCCTTATATCCCTCTCTCTCCCCTCCCCCATCTCTCCACCTCTCTTCCTTCCTTCCTTCCTTCCTTCCTTCCTTCCTTCCTTCCTTCCTTCCTTCCTTCATTTCTAAGTAAATTTTTTCTCTTTTCTGTTTTGCTTGTTAGTAAAATAACTGGATGTTGCACACACTTCATTGTGGTGTTCCCATGGGCTTGAAATACTTTAATTGTGATGCAGTGCACAATGATTTTAGTGCTTAGCAGGAGTCACGCTTATTAGTTGTGGTGCTTGTACACATATGCTTGCTGTGTGTCAGAGATTGTATACTTTATTGTGGTGCAAATAGCAGTGCTGTTGAGGTTGCACTTAGCATGGAGGGAGATTGAACCTATGGCCTCATATTGGTAAAGAAATAGGGTTTCCCAGATCTTTAGCTCTTTTTTGATTCCTACTTTTTATTATCATATTTTATTATGTAAATTTATAAACAGAAAAATTTAAAATTATTTTCATTGAGAACAAATTTATGCTAACTTCAAAATAAGCTGAAGACAACAGCAGGTTCAATTAATGTGCATTGAAAAGAAATGAGAACAATGATTACCTCAGGAGGTTGAGTCAGGCCTGACCAGTAAAAAACATGAGGGAACTTCTGAAACAGAATTTCTGGAATAACTATGATGTTTGTTTTCTTGATAATTTTCTGAGTTACATAGAAGCAACTATTTGTCAGAAGTTAGTGAATGTTACGTTAAGATTTGACTCATTTTATTTTATATTTAACGAAAAAACTGATGCACACGTAATAATAATCTCTTGAGAATAAAATGAATTTTTCCACTGACATAATGAACTCTAGATTTTGTTTTAATTGCTCATGGTAATATTTACTTCCCAAGAGTGAATACATACCATTTAAAGATCTGTAAGGCACTTATTCAACTTCAAGTTTAATTGAAAATTGACATGCTTTTATAATTTTCTACAAATCAAAACTTTTGATGGTCATTGGATGAATGTACTACTAGCTGTTGTTGAGGAAACTTCATGTCAGTGTGATAAAAGAGAAATTAAGGGGTCATAGAAGTAGTACAGAGGGTAAAACATTTGCCTTGCACAACCCCAGTTAAATCCCTGCCACTACATTTATTTCTCTAGAGCACTTCCTTGAGTGACCCCTGAGCACAAATCCAGGAGTAAACTCCAAGGACAAACAAGTGTGGTCACACCTCCGACCCACCCAAAAAAAAGAAAACTAAACTTCTATTTCCACCATACACTTTATACAAACATAAATTCTAGATATACATTTTTAAAAGTAGTACAGTTCTTAGACGAGTACCATTTTTATAATTGTCGAATGTGCTAAAAAAATTTCAGCTAACTTAATAAGAGGCTATATAAATTAGTAGCTGAAAAAACCTCAGTAATCACTAAATAATAAAATACATAATACATCTGATGTATTATGTACCATATAATGTTTTTTAAAATTTTTTATTATTGAATCACTGTACCATGTAATATGGTACATTATACATATAATGACTATAAAAGTTACATCATATTGGCTCATGGAGGTATACCAACTCTTCAATTGGAGTGCTGACCAGAATAAAAGAATAAAGATAATGAGATATTATCAAACATTTTCAAAAATATGGATAAATTGGGAGTCTCTTTCTTGCTAATTATAATGTAAAATGGTATAGACAGCTTCAGAAAGTAAGGATCATTTGTTCAAAATGTTAAACATAGTTAGCATTTGACCCCCTAATTCCATTCCTTTTATCCAAGTAAATGAAAAAATAAACTTGTACATCAACGTTCACAGAAGAATTATTCATGAATTTTTTTTTAAAAAATACCATGATTTACGAAGTTATGCAAGGTTTGGTTTTAGACAGAGTAGATTCTAGCATCAGTCCCACCACAAGTGTCTTCTTCCCTCTACCAGCATTCCCAGGTTCTCTCCAACCCACACCCCCATCCTCGGTCTGTCACCTTGACAGTCGCATTTTTAAGTTTGGTTGCTGAAGCCTGTATCTGTTGTTTCCAGTGTTACTGAATCTCTGGTTTGGATAATTATATACTACTCCTCTACACAACTGATAAACTCAGGTCCCCTTGATCCCAGCTTCCTGTTGCTTCTGGTCTATTAATTCTTTACATTTAAAAAATTTTTTATTATTGAATCACTGTGAGATAGTTACAAGCTCTCATGTTTGAGTTTCAGTCATACAATGATTGAACACCCGTCCCTCCACCAGTGCACATTCTCTACCACCCATCTCTCCAGTATACCCCCCCTTTCCCACCCTTCCCCTGACTCTATAGCAGACAATTTCCCCCATATTCTCTCTCTCTCTACTTTTGGGCATTATGATCTGAAATACAGATACTGAGAGGTTATCATGTTTGGTGCTTTATCTACTTTCAGCACACATCTCCCATCCCAAATGAATCCTCCAGCCATCATTGATTTAGTGATCCCTTCTTTATTCCAGCTGCCTTCTCCTCCAGCTCATGAGACAGGCTTCCAACTATGGGATAATGTTCCTGCTCCTTGTGTCTACTGTCCTTGGGTGTCTGTCTCACATTATATTATTTTTATATTCCACAAATGAGTTCAGTCCAGCCCTTCTATGTCTGTCCTCTTTCTGACTCATTTCACTTCGCATGATACTTTCCATGTCCATTCACTTATAAGCAAATTTCATGACTTCATCTCTCCTAACAGATGCGTAGTATTCCATTGTGTAGATGTACCAAAGTTTCTTTAACAGCAGTGTCTGTTCTCGGGCACTCAGGTTGCTTCCAGAGTCTGGCTATTGTGAACAGTGCCACAATGAACATATAGGTGCAGATGTCATTTCTACTGTGCTTTTTTGCACTCTTGGGATATATTCCCAGAAGTGGTATTGCTGGGTCATATGGAAGCTCAATTTCTAATTTTTGAAAGATTGTCCATATTGTTTTTCAGAATGGCTGGACCAGTCGGCATTCTCATCAACAGTGAAAGAGCACACCTTTTTCCCACATCCACGCCAGCACTGGTTGCTATTGTTCTTTTGAATGTGTGCCAGTCTCTGTGGTATGAGATGATATCCCATTGTTGTTTTTATTTGCATCTCCCTGACCATTAGGGATGCAGAGCATTTTTTCATGTGCCTTGTGGCCATTTGTATTTCTTTTTTGAGGAAGCTTCTGTTCAATTCTCCCCTTTTTTTGATGGAGTTGGAGGGTTTTGCTTGTGCAATTCTACTAGTGTCTTGTATATCCTGGATATTAATCCTTTATCAGATGGGTACTGGGTAAATATTCTTTACCATTACGTGGGCTCTCTGTGTATTTTGGTTATTGTTTCTTTTGAGGTGCAGAAGCTTCTTAGTTTGATGTAGTGCAATTTGTTTATGTTTGTTTCCACTTGCTTGGTCAGTGGTGTTTTATCCTTTTTTTTTAAAAAAATTTTTATTAGCGAAACACCATGAGGTACAATTGTAGACTTACAAATTTTTGTGCTTGGGTTTCAGTTATACAATGATCAGGTATCCATCCCTTCACCAGTGCCCATTTTCCACCACCATGGGTCCCAGTATCCCTCCCACCCCCATCCCCTCCATCCCACCCTGCCTCTGTGGCAGGCATTCTCTTTTGTTCTCTTTCTCCTTTTGGGTGTTGTGGTTTGCAAAAGAGGCATTGAGAGGCAATCATGTTTGGTCTATAGTCCACTTTCAGCATGCTTCTCCCATCCTGGGAAGATCCTCCCAACACCTTTTATTTGGTGCTCCCTTCTCTATCTGAGCTCCCTTTTCCCCTAGCACGTGTGGCTGGCCTCCAAGCCATGGAGCAAAATTCCTGGTACTAATCTCAGCCATTTCTGGGAGTTAGTCTCCCATTTTGTTGCTTTATGTTCCCCAGATGAATGCAATCTTTCTGTGTCTATCCCGCTCTTTCTGACTCATTTCGCTTAACATGATACTTTGCATGTAGTACCACTTGTATGTAAATTTCATGACTTCATCTTTTCTAACAGCTACTTAGTACTCCATTGTGTAAATGTACCAAAGTTTCTTTAAGTGGTGTTTTATCCTTAAAGATGCTTTTAGCTTCAATGTCATGGAGGGTTCTGCCTACATTTTCCTCCATGTACCTTATGGATTCATGTCTGATATTGAGGTCTTTAATTTACCTTGATTTGGCTTTTGTGCCTGGTGTTAGACAGAGGTCAGAGTTCTTTTTTTTGCAGGTAGCTTTCCCCCTTGATTTTATTCCTACTCTGCCCTTCTTCTCCCTATACTTTAGGCCAATGGTGATCTAGGCACCCCCCCCCTTTAAAATATTCCACTGTCCAGATAGTTTATATGTCACATTTAAGTTAGATCCTCTTGTTTGTTCTTTTTTTTGGCTTACTTCACTTATCATGATATTTATATTTTATGATATAATTTATGGATTTTTTACTGGATATTTAATTTGATAGAAATAGAAAGTAGATTGACATTTTGTAGGGCTGGAGAGTGGGACTGTCAGTGTGTATAAGATTTCTTTGTGGACTTATGAAAATATTCATAAATTAGGTTATGGGTATGGTTGCCCAATTTTGTAATTAAACTAACAACCATTAAAATGTTTGCTTTGATTGTTTTACATGCAAATTATACATTAATGTGCTGTTAAAAAATAAGCAAACCCCCCTGAGGCAGAGGTTTCTAAGGAGGGAACAGCAAGTACACCACTTGAGCTGGAAATTAATTTGCCCCGTTTTAGGAAAAGAAAGACAGTAATACTGGAGCCAGTACAGAAAAAAGGCAATCTGAACTAGCTCTGGTAGAATTATTAAGGCAGGGAGGGAGTTTGGATTTTATTTTCAACGTAATGAAAAACAATTGGAAGGTTTGAAGAAATATAGTGACAAAATGTAATGTATATTAGGATAAGTCTGAATGCCTTATGAATAATTCACTCAGTTCCTTTCAGAATGCATGAAAGGAGGCAGAGAAATCAGCAAGGAGCATTTATTATAATAGTGTGAGCAACATTCAATAATGTATATTTCTTTTCTCTTACCTTCCTCCCCCCTTTTTTTAAAAAAAAATTCTCTTCCTTTTGCTTTCTTTTCTTTCCCTTTCCCTCTCTATCATGAATAAAAATCAAGGTCACTTTATATTTAGCAGAACAGATGTCATGAGTTGTTCTAGAAAAGACTAATCAGAATATTTGGCCCACTGTAAACCTTTAACAATAACCCACAAGAACTTCACATTGCCAGGAACAAGAGAAAAATCTTTTAATAATAAAAAATTTAAACTTCTCTTATATAATGAGTTCTTATAAAGACAATATTATCCCAATTTAGTATCAAAACTTGCTTTTCACTTCAAATAGCTCTATCAAAATAAAATATAGGACACTTTGTGACAACTCTTTCCACACCAATTTCTTAGCTCACAACAGACAAATGACTTTCCTGCATCACAAATTATGCTCTCTAGTGCTATATTTTAAAAAGGAACAATAATGGCATCTGTAGAAAAAAAGTGTTTGTATTAGTCCACACTTCCTGCTTAAGGGGTTATTTCCATCATACATGCTCAAATGGGTGGCAAAGACTAGGCAGGCTTTGTTAAACCATAACTCATGTCATCAGATTTGAGGTCTGCCATTCAACACAATTTCCAATGGACACTTTCCTTAGGGCTAAATTGTTGCCTTGCAGGCATTTAATTGCCAAAGACAATTTGTAAACAAAAGAAAACAAAATATTCCCTCTTTTCTCCATCTTCCATCTTTTTGAGTCCCTTGGTTCATCTGATAGTGGCAGTTGACTCAGCAAGAGGAAACATTTTGTAAGCCATGAGGGTACTTTTATCCGAGACTCTTCCAAACCTCCAATCCTGTGATATGGCCCACAGTAGCTCTCTAGATGATCCAGATATTTTATGTCAGAAAAACAACCCATTCTGAAAATACAAGTGATTTAACATTATGTTTTTCAGCTTGCTCCAAACATGGAGCCATCTCATCTTCACTTCTGCATAAGTTGAGCCTTACTCATCCCTTGGTGATTGCAACCTTGGTTTCAGAGTCTTTGTCAATTCTAACGCTTTCCTTGCTGCAATGTCATTTTCTTCCAGTTTCTCACCTTTATGATCGTATGTTTCCTTGTGAACTTTGCTTAGTCCCCTGTTGACTGATTACTATTACAACTTGATTCTAGAGCGATGTTTCAAAGTAAACTTGCAGATGACTTTTAACATTAGACCAAAGCACCCTGTACTATGAGACTGTCTTCTCTCCTCTGATACAAAGGCCCATTTTGTCCTCATTGGTCATTCATTTTCTTGTGTTTTGGTGCTAGCTAGTCTTTCAATTGTGACCTACTTGTGCCTTGTCACTCCATGCCATCTCCTCCACACAAACTTGGGCACACTAGAATATCTAGCTCTCTTCCATATTATTTGCACACCCTAAATAAAGCACACCTTTATTGACTACCATGCTTGCGTTATATTGCAAGCAGTCTGTACAGCTTTAGAGCTTAAACATATTGTCTTGAGACAGACACATTTGTGGTTCAACCAGAAGCTCAGTGTAAAGTAGTAAGCATACTGAATTCTGGGATTTTCAAACCTCGCAGCATCTGCCAAGAATCCAATAATACTCTAGAACAAAACCAACATTAACACTATATTTTTCCCTCCTTTCCCTTCTTCTAACTCCATTAAACCCTAATTAAAGACTTTATTGTTTATAATATGGAAATTCTTTCTTTATCATTATCACTGTATCACTGTCATCCTGTTTTCCTTGAGCAGGCACCAGTAATGTCTCCTTTGTCCTAGCCCTGAGGTTTTAGAAAGTGCCACATTCAAGACTCTTTCAGGGTCAGGGGAATGAGAACAATCATTGTTACTGGGTTTTGGCATATAGAATACGCCATTTATCATTTATTTCTCTTCTATAATTATGTCCCATATATAATTTATCATTATATCCCTTCTATAATGCTGTAAACATTGATTACTGGTATTTATTTATATTTTTAATGTAGGAGTACTGCTATTTATTCTGCCACTGATTAAGCTGACTGAAGCAGATTACTGATTCTTGATTTGTAAAAAGCCAAAGTTGAGGACTGAAGAGATAGTGCAGTGGGTAAGGTGGTAGCCTTATTTCACCCTCAATAATATAAAAGAAAATTTTTGAGTGAAAAAGAGTGTTTAATATGATTATTAGGTAGAGCACTTCCCTGAAGAAGGGAGAATATTTTCTCAGACAGATTGCTTTTTTAGTGCTGGTGGGGAATGCCACATTGGTTGGTTTATTCTGTTTTTGAGAGAGAGAGAGTAAAACTGCAACTATATTAAGTATTAAATTTGTGTTTTTTGTTTTCATTTTTAGAAACTATTACATATTACTTTTGATCTTTTTTCTTTATTGTTTTTAATTGCCACTTTATGTTGTTGGAGCATGCTTGGAGTATGGAAAAAAAGGAAGGGCACTAAAATAAAGGCAAGACTTGGTGGTTCACTTCAGAACTTGTTAAAACCAGGAAGTCAGCCATCATCCCTTTATGTCTGAGACTATGACTCTGGGCAAGCAGGGAATGGAAGAGATTCTTAAAAATTTTTATTTTAAAATAATAAAAAGCTTCTGTGGGTTCCTAAAGGAAGTTGTTCACATGGAAAAGCTGGGAATGAACTAACTAGATGGGAACCATTCCATGTCATTGATTTGGGGAGCACATTCCTCCCCCCTCTGGTTGGTTGTGAGTTGGAAGATGAAAAAAATAAGGAATGATGGTAGTGATTATCAAAGCATAGAAATTTAATAATGACTATCAGAGTCCTTTAATGTAAGATCTGTCACTGTCACTGTCCTCCCATTGTTCATCGATCTGCTCGAGCAGGCACCAGTAACGTCTCCATTGTGAGACTTGTTTTTGGCATATCAAATACGCCATGGGGAGCTTGTTAGGCTCTGGTGTGCGGGTGGGATACTCTTGGTAGCTTGCCGAGCTCTCCAAGAGGGACAGAGGACTCAAACCCGGGTTGCCCGCGTGCAAGGCAAACGCCCTACCTGCTGTGCTATCACTCCAGCCCAATGTAAGATCTAGCCTTTGTCTATTTGTAGCTACAATTTCATAGGAGCAGAAAGATATCTTTTTTTTGAAATGTAAGGACTCATTATAGAGTAAGGAGATTCAATCTTTGACATAGATATTGAAAATTGATCCCGAGTTTTGAATTTGTTTAATGTTTATTTTGTATCCATTTGAAAGAGGACACACTAGGGCTGGAGTGATAGTACAGCAGGTAGGGCATTTGCTTTGCAAGCAGCTTATCTGGGGTTCAATTCCCGGCATCCTATATGGTCCCCCAAGCACCGCCAGGAGTAATTCCTATGTGCAGAGCCAGGAGTAACCCCTGAGCATCACTGAGTGTAACAGAAAAAGAAAAAAAATCAACACATTATTATTTAAATTTGCATTGCTTTTGCATTGTTTATTATATATTTATAGTTTTCCACTAAATATTAGAATACAAATCATAGTAAAGATATTTTTGTCTATCTGGTTTGAATGTTCAAGACCTACAATAGTGCCTGGTATATGATTTGTACTCAACTGTTATTTATTGAAATCTCAGCATCCAACTTATAAAAGCAATGTTTAATTGACAGAACTATCAAAATTTGGGACAGTATTCCCCAAAATGTGCAGTTATACAGAACAAATGCTGCCTTTCATATAGCTTGTGAAATTTCACAATGACACATAACTCAGTTTTCTAAGTAGCTAAGGATCCACTGTCACAGAAGATTAAGGGCTTGATAGTAGTCATTCACAAGAGAAATGAACTTTTATTTTGTTTTCTTTATTCTACAGGGATCAATTTGCAGTGCTTAGAGGACCCAGAACCAATCCTGGCAATGGTCTCCCTACAGGGTGGAGAGCACTTCCCTGAGTCCACAGTAAACCAGCCTGCTGGTCCCACCCCTCAGTTCTGCAGGGGTGTCAAGTGCTGGGGCTCACAATTGGGTCTCATGCAAGGTACCTTTGTGTTCTATCACTTGAGCCATATTCCCAGCTTCCACACTTGTTTTTCAAAAAAAATTTTTTTCTCCAAAATTTCATTAAAGCATCATGAGTTACAAAGTTACTCATAGTTGGGTTTGGGGCATACAATGTTTCATCACTAATCCCCCCACCAGTGTCAAATTCTCCCCCACCAGTGCTCCCAGGTTCCTACCCCACCCTCACCTACAACCCTGCCCATTCCTTCCATCTTGATGAGCACCTTTTTTACTGAAAGTGACAAAAAGTAAGGACAAGTGCTACTGTGATTATTGGCCTTGGAATATCTTTGTTTTCATGCTTTTTAAACCTACAGGACAAGAAAATATATGTGTGCAGAGTAACACATACATGACAAATGCACACAAACATAAAACTGTGAGATAATTCCTTATTCTTATATCTCTGGCTATAGCCTATTACCACAAGGACTGTTCGATCTTACTTTTTTTGTAAACTTCACACCTAGTTTTCACTATCCGCCATCCATATGCAATATGTTATTTATACAATATGTTCAATTCTAGAATACCTGTATAGTAATTTGAGAATTGCTAACACATTTTTTCAGAAAGATTTATCAAGTAGATTTTGTGGATCATATAAAGTTTCTTTTACCTGTATATTTACAGACTCAATTTATTTCCAGAGTGACTTAGAACAAAAGATTTCTCCTTATGCGTTTTAGAAAATATTTTCATCTGCCTAACAAAATAATCAGCCTATTCTTCCTCATCCTTCTTAACGTCGGTGGTGTTGGTGATGTTGGTTTCCTTGTTAACATGAACTTGGCCTTGAGCATTGATTCATTCGAATGCCTAACAGCCCAAATTGGATGATTACACTTGAATAGATGTGGCTCACTTCCAGCAGTTTCTATCTTTGTTGTCTACGCACCAACATCCAATTATGATGAAGGAGAAATTAAGAAGTTCTACATGAAGCTGTAGAAGTTGTATAAAGAAGACCACACCTTCTACAAGATCATTGTTGGTGGTTTTAATGCCAAGTTAGGACTGAGAAGATCAGCCAAAGAACTCCATATCAGGACCCATGGCCTAGAATGGAATGAACAGTGTGAGAGACTGTCTGAGTTCATCATGTCGACCACGACCATCCATGATAACTCACAGTTCCAGAAGGCCAAACCTAAACATTGGACATGGTGGACAGTTCCACAATGAAATTGACCACTTCATATTCAATTGATGGTCTTGCCTGACCGATATCGCTGTTGTCCCAAAATTCCAAATGGTATTGGAACACCATCTCCTTCGTGCAAAATGCTTCTTCACAGAGTGGGGAAAAAGGACTGCAAAGTTAAAGGAGAGATCTCCCAGAATGACCACCAATTGGGAGCTCTTTGGCACTATTGTGGCAACATGAGAAGATGCCGTCTTTGACAACATTCGATCAATGAATATGATCAATTGGTTCAGCACCTCCCTGGTTGTGGAACGCTGAGAGAGATAGCCACAAAAAGACGCCTGTCATCGAAAACTATTGAGCTCATTCGCAAGTGAACGTCTAAGCTCACAAAGCAGTGCAGAGAAGTGGTAAAGGAAGACCTCAAAGAGAGAAGAGCAGCAGTGCTGGCAGATGTGGCAGAAGCTGGGAAAAGCATTTGCAATGCCCCGCCTGTCCTTTGCCAACTACAAGACCAAGATGACTGCCCTCCGATGTCCTGATGGATCTATCACATCTTCCAGAAGGGCAATGGAGAAGATTATCTATGATTTCTACTTGGATCTCTTAGATAACCATGTCCACCTGCCCACATACCAAATTCCATAGGATGGATATGTCATTCCCAACATTCTCCCTTCCAAAATCCAACATGCCATTTCACTGGTAAAGAAGTGAACAGCACCCGGCCCAGACAGATCATACCAGAATACCTGAAGAGCCTGCCATCAGTACTCATCAATACACTGGCTCGGCTCTTCACACAATACTTGTCTGAATGCAAGGTTCCATCCCAATGAAAAACCAGCAGGACTGTACTACTGTACAAGAAGGGAGACATTCATGACATTGGCAACTATCTCCTGATCTGCCTGTTGTCTGTCGTCTACAAGCTCAAGTCATCCTGAATAGAATTATCAGAACACTAGATGAAGAACAACCATGTGAGCAAGCCAGGTTCCGCAAAGGATTCCGCATGATCAACCATATCCACACAATAACCAAGTTCATTGAGGTTTCTCGGGAGTTTAAGATACTGCTCTGTCTAACGTTCATTGATTTAAAGAAGGCCTTTGATACAGATGTCATTTCTGCTGTGCTTTTTTGCATCCTCGGGATATATTCCCAGAAGTGGTATTGCATGGTCATATGGAAGCTCAATTTCTAGTTTTTGAAGCACTGTCCCTATTGTTTTCCAGAAAGGCTGGACTAGTGGGCATCCCACCAACAGTGAAAAAGTGTCCCTTTTTCCCCACATCCATGTCAGCACTAGTTGCTTTTGTTCTTTTGAATGTGTGCCAGTGTCTGTGGTATGAGATAATATCTCATTGTTGTTTTGATTTGCGTCTCCCTGATGGCTTGCGATGTGTAGCATTTTTTCATGTGCCTTTTGACTATTTGTATTTCTTTTTTGGGGAAACTTCTGTTCATTTCTTCTCCCCATTTTTTGATGGGGTTTTGGAGGTTTTTCTCTTGTACAATTCTACTAGTGTCTTGCATGTCCTGGATATTAATCCCTTATCAGATGGGTATTGTGTAAATATTCTTTCCCATTGTGTGGGCTCTTTCTTTATTTTGGTCACTTTATTTTGAAGTGCAGAAGATTCTTAGTTTGATGTAGTCCCATTTGTTTATGTTTGCTTCCACTAGCATGATCAGTGGTGTTTTATCCTTAAAGATCTTTTTAGCTTCAATGTCGTGGAGAGTTCTGCCTACATTTTCCTTTATGTACCTTATGGATTTATGTCTGATATTGTGGTCTTTAATCCACTTTGATCTGACTTTTGTGTCTGGCATAAGACAGAGGTCAACATTCATTTTTTTGCAGGGAGATGTCCAGTTTTCCCAGCACCATTTGTTGAAGAGGCTTTCCTTGTTTCACTTCACATTTCTTGATCCTTTTTCAAAGATTAAGTGGTCATATATTTTGGGGTCTGTGACAGAATATTCGACTCTTTTCTGTTAAGGAAACTTTGGTACATCTACACAATGGAATACTGTGCAGCTGTCAGGAGAGATGAAGTCATGAACTTTGCTTTTAAATGGATAGAAATGGAGAGTATCATGCTAAGTGAAATGAGTCAGAAAGAGAGGGACAGACATAGAAGGACTGCACTCATTTGTGGAGTATAAAACAACATAACATGAGGCTGACACCTAAGGATAGTAGATACCTGGGACAGATTGATTGCTCCATAGCTGGAAACCAGCCGCATGAGCAAAGGGGAGAAAGCTGCTGGAATAGAGAAGGGATCACTAAGAAAAAGATGGCTGAAGGAATACGTCGGGATGGGTAATGTGTGCAGAAAGTGGATAAAGGACCAAACATGGTAACCTCGCAGTGTCTGATTGCAAACCATAATACCCAAAAGTAGAGAGATATTATGGGGAATCATGTCTGCCGTGGAGGTAGGCGGAGAAGGGGAAAGGGGGCGTATACTGGAGATATTGGTGGGGGGGAATGTGCACTGGTGGAGGGATGGGTGTTTGATCACTGTGTGATTGCAACCCAAACATGAAAGCTTGTAACTATTGCACGGTGATTCAATTAAATAAATAAATAAAAGAAGGACTTTGATTCTGTTGAGACTGAAGCGGTCAAGATGAAGCCCTAGCCAAACAGGGCATTCAAACTCAATACATCAGGATTCTCTGTGAGCTGTATTACGGATTCACTACCAGGATCTCACCATTCTTCAAGGAAATGATCATCCATGTAAAGGGAGAGGTTCAGCAGGGTGATACCTTTTCACCGAAACTCTTCAGTGCCAACTTGAGAACATCATGTGATGACTGGAATGAGAAGGAATGGGAGTGAAGATAGATGGTCGGCAACTACACCATCTCCGCTTCACTGATGACATCGTTCTAATAACACCAAACATTAGCCAAGCAGCACAAATGCTGGCCAATTTCGACCATGAGTGTGGAAAGGTTGGACTACAGCTGAATCTTACGAAGACAATGTTTATGAGAAACGGTCTCGTTCCTGATGTTTCATTCACTCTCAATGGAACGAACATCTCTGAATGCAACAGTTATCTGTACCTAGGTCGAGAAGTCAACGTGACGAATGACTTGGCACCTGAATTTCGCAGGAGGAAAAGAGAGGCTTGGAATTCCTTCAAGAGCATCGAAGAAATACTTAAGAGGATAAAGATCCTTCGGCTCTGGGCACATCTCTTAGATTCCACTGTTCTTCCTGCATTAACATATGCCTCAGTGTCCTGGAACCTTACGAAAACAGGATGAGAACGCTATTTGAGTCTCCCAAAGAAGAATTGAAAGAGCTATGCTTGGAATATCACGCTTCACTCACTCAAATGAGAGAAAGAATTCGGAGTTCCGACCTCCGTTGACAATTAAGAATCAAGGACACTGTCTCGTTTGCCAAGGCGTTGAATATCAGATGGCTTGGACATGTAATGCAATTTGGAGATGACTGCTGGACTAGAGCCGTTACTGACTAGATTCCAAGCGACATCAAAAGATCGCGTCGTTGCCCACCTACAAGATGGTCAGACTTCTTCGTCAAGACCCTGAACGATGGGTTTGAGGCTCTTTGTGTTCCTAGAATGAGCAGAGGCCATTGGGAGATACTAGCCTGTGACAGGGATGAATGGAGACATTACTGGTGCCTGCTCAAGCAAATCAATGAGTAACAGGATGTCAAGTGATCAAGTGAACAAAATTAATTTTGTCGTTGTCTGTCTTTTATTCTTAGATCCCCTGACCTCCAGAATTATTGATAATTTTTTATTAAGATTTCTTACTTGTGCTGTAAATTTTTAGGAATTTTACCACATAGATAACATTCACATAATAATTCCACATAGAATATTTTCCCAGTCCTAATATGTCTCCCATGAATCACCTATACACCTATAGGTAACTTACCCTTAAATCCCTTGGTACTACTTTTTAATCTATCTAAAAGTTTTACTTTTCCAAAATGATATATTTGATTTCACTCAAATATCATTTTGTTTGGACATTTATATCTATGTTCATAAAAGATAATGGTATATGGATTTCTTTTAATTACAATGTCTTTATCTAATTTGATCTTAGGTCAAATAAGTTTTGGTCTCATAACTTGAAAGTGTCTCTGTTTTGTTTTTTTAAAAATTATTGTGGAGAATTGGTGTCCTTTCTTTAAGTAAGTAAAAGTAAAGGCCCTCCCGTTGTTCATCGATTTGCTCAAGCGGGCCCAGTAACATTTCCATTGGAGATTTTGTTGTTACTGTGTTTGGCATATCGAATACATCATGGGTGGCTTGCCAGGCTCTGCCCTGTGGGTGAGATACTCTCGGTAGCTTGCCGGGCTCTCCGAGAGGGGCGGAGGAATCGAACTCGGGTTGGCCATGTTGGCTGCGTGCAAGGCAAACGCCCTACCGCTGTGCTATCACTCCAGCCGCCCCATTTCTGAAGTTTTAAAAAATTCACTAGTAAAAACATCTGGGTTTTGTACTTTTCTCATGAAAAGTTATTTATTTGTTTTACTTTTAGTAGATTAACAGATTAGTAGTTAGATTTTTTTCCCTTTTAGTAGTTTGTATATGCAGAAGAAATTATCTATTTCATCAAATTTATGGACAAAGAGTTGTGATTTTTCTTTATTATACCTTTATATTCATGAAGTCTATAGTGATGATCCCTTTTATTTGCAATATTAGTAATTTGGATAGTCTACTTTTACTTGATTAGCCTGGGTAGAGATTAATAAATTTTATTTATTTCTACAAAGCTCCAATTTTTTATTTTTTGATATTTTATTGTTTTCATCTTCAATTTTATTTAATTCTTTTGGTTTTATTTCAGTTTAATTGAGATTTAGATTATTCTTATTTCTCAAATTTCCTAAGTTGAAGTTTTGATTATTGACTTTGCTCCTTTGTTTCTGAAATAAAATGAATTCTGTTTTCTTCTGAGTACAGTACCTCATTAGTTTAAATATATTATACATTTGTTTAGTAGAAAATAATTTTAGGGTTTGGAGAGATAGTACATCAGGTAAGGTCCTTGCCTTGCACAAAGTTGGTCTGGGTTCGATCCCAGGTATTCCTTAAGATTCCAGGTACCCCATATGATCCTCCAGGAGTGATCTCTGAATGCAGAGCCTGGAGTAAGCCCTGAGAATAGCCAGGTGTGGACCATAAAACAAAGTAACCCACAGGGCTGGAGAGATAGCACAGCGGGTAGGGCGTTTGCCTTGCATGCGGCCGAGCCGGGTTTGATCCCCAGCATCCCAAATGGTCCCCTGAGCACCGCCAGGAGTAACTCCTGTGTGCAGAACCAGGAGTAACCCCTGTGTATTGCCAGGTGTCACCCAAAAAGCAAAAAAACAAAGTGAATAAAAGTAAATTTAAAAAAAACTTTTAAAAAATAATGAAAAAACAAAGTAACCCCCAACCCCTCCCAATTATTTTATTTATCATTTTATTTTGAATTATTTTATTATTATTATTACAACTACTACCTCTACTATTACTGCTGCTATTACTACTACTACAATTGCAGTGCATAGGATCAAACCCATGCCTCACAGGCAAGACATGTTCTATCACTGAGTCATAACAAAAGTATTGTTTTCAGTTCTACCATTTTCTTTTCTTTTTTATTGATGAAACAGTCTATCTACATTACCCATCAGTTCTTGTGTGCTGTCTCCATTTTCTAGCAAAATTTATTCTATTTTATATTGGGGGGGGAGCTTTTGAAGACAAACACGGAGGTAAATTATAGAATTTGGACTTGTGCTTGTGATATTGCAACTAAGAAACAACTCTATTTATTTATTAATTTATTGCTTTTTGGGTCACGCCAGGGGATGCACAGGGATTACTCCTGGCTCATGTAGTCAGGAACCACTCCTGGTGGTGCTCGGGGGACATCTGGGATGCTGGGAATTGAACCCAGGTTGGCCGCGTGCAAGAAAAACGCCCTACCCGCTGTGCTATTGCTCCAGCTCCAAGAAACAACTCACTTTAGAGGGAGTAGAACAGGAGAGAGGAGACAGTACTTAGGTTGCATTGCCAGGATGCTATCCTAACACTTTTCTCAAATTCTTCCCTCCCATTTCCCTTATTCCCGTTGATGTATGCAGAAATCAAACACATGCTTTGGTGTGGTGCTCACATGTTTGATCCTAATGCATTGCTGAAATCATACATCAGGTTGTAGTGCATGTACACTTGGCCACAGTGCTCACAGGGGCCCCACTCCTTACATTGCAGTTGTTCATACATTGAACTCTTTTAGTGATGGTTTTTAGTTGCACTGGGGTTGCACTTTCTAGTTGTCTTGCCTGTGCATGATCTGGTTATAGAGTTTACTAGGGATCACACATTTTAAGATGCTAGTGGACACCTGATTTGTGATGACTCCAAAGATCATTTGCACTGCCAAGTATCCCAGACAATAAACCCGTTAGGTACAAACAAAAGAGTTTCCAGGGTCTTACATGGTAATGTAGTCATCACCAGGAACTGAACTTGTAGCATCACACTTGCAAGGATGTCATTTTAGTCACTAAATCATCTTCCCAGTTTTTATTCATCTCTTCACTCCCTAAAGAGAACAGTAACCTCAGGCTATTAGTGGGAAGATTTTTTTAGAGCATATAAAGAAATAAAAAGGGCAGCTTTTAGCAACATACTTTCCCTCTAAAGTAAAAAGTCCTTTATTGATTAGATTATTTATGTATATATAATATTTATTATAGCATTGATATATTGATTAGTCAATTAATTCTCTTGTTCATTTACTTTCAGATTCTTCAATTAAGTCTTTTCAGGAAGTTATTCAGGAGTCTGGCAAACTCCTCATGGTGTATTCAATATGCCAAAAACCAGTAACAATGATGGGTCTCATTCTCCTGACCCTGAAAGAGCCTCTAATGTGGCACTTTCTAAAATCTCTGTGCTAGGATGAAGGAGACGTTACTGGTGCCTGCTCGAGGAAATTGATGAACAACAGGATGACAGTGATACAGTGATACAGGAAGTTTTTTAGGCCTGAAGATAAATTATGGAAAGAAAGTAATAAAAATTCAGGTAATAAATACTATGAAGACAACAATGTACAATAACTAGATAGAAAACAGTGATATGTATTAGAAAAAGTCCTATTTTGAATAGTTATCAAGGGAAGACCGTTGAAGAGGTGGTATTTTAATAGATATATAAATAAGAAGGTATTAGCCACATTAATAACTGGGGAATATGGAATAGCAAATTCAAAGAGGGAACAGCAAGGGGAATGAACCTGAAGTGAGAGTGACCTTAATGTACTCAGGGATTATCAAGAAGATTCATGATGTTGTAGCATAATTAGAAAGAGAGTACTATGACATGAATTCATAGAGGTATACAGAACTGAATCACATTCAATTTTATAGATCTTGGTGAGGAGTTCGAATGTAATTATAAATGTACTGAAAAGTGATTAAAGATTCTTAAGCAAGAGAGCAATATACTTGATTTATGTTTTTAAGACTACTCTGTTGGGTAGTAAGTGGATAAGTGAAGAATAAATTAAATACTATTATGACACTCCATTATGAACATAAATGTCTTAGTTAGGTGAAGGCAGATTGAGTGTTCCAACACATGGAATAGAAAAACACTCTATTCAGCATTGTCTCAGATATACCATAACAATCCAAAAAGGACTCAATTAGTCTTTTCTGAAGGAAAGGCATTCCTTTGAGAGAAGCAATTCCTGTTGGATGAGAGCCCATTCTGTTGGCTAGAGTTTATAATACACCTTTCCTTCAAACCATCTCAGACATGGTAATCCAGGAGGATGCTGGTACTGCATCTTAATTGCTGTCATCATAAACAGTTGCATCTAGTTGTGGGAAAGCCTGTGTTCCCTACCTCTGATAACGGAACATCATTTTCTATTATGTTCTATTTTGCTCTGACAGACAAATGATTAATTAGCACAATCAACATCTCTCCTTGAAAACGGCCATGGATCAGTGTGTTCCCCTCCATCATGTAATTGAATCAAGGCCCACACACCTGTTTCCACTTCCTTTAAACAAACACCTGCCCAATAACTAACACAAAGCAGTATGAAATCGCAACCTGTCTTGTGCATAAGTACATCTTTCAACTTGACCTAATCAATGCTGAAAGCTAGGAAAACATAGGTCTCCAAGAAGATGGCTGCCTGATCCTCACCTATAATCACAGTCTGCAGCTCTGGTCTCAGTTTGGCTGCATGACAGAACTGGCCACGGCTGGATTGCAGAGGGATTCAGTTGGGCTCTGAAAACATACCAGCCTAGGACCATATCTGATTTTCAGGTTGTGTGACATTGAGCAGGTCACCTAAACTTTGTAAGGGTCTGTTTTATAACTTTAGAATGTGGAGAATGATGGTTACCACAATGTCTGTCGGTTTTCTTTATTTGTAAACAAGTGTTGGCTTTCTAAAAGCTATTATAAGAAAACATTTAAAGCATAGGTTGTGGGGCAGGAAAGATAGTACAGAAGGTTGGGCAGTTGCCCTGCATGTGGCAGACCCGGACTGGATCTCTGGGATCCCATGCGGTCCTCCTAACACCTCCAGAAGTAATTCCTAAGTACAGAGCCAAGTGTGACCCCCAAACAAACAAATGCAAATAAATATGTTGACAAGTTTTAGTGGTTAAGATAAAGTAAATGTATGCACCCTATCTCTTCCACTGATTATAAATGAACATCTTGAACAAAATGTAGTAAGTAATCATCTGGCCATACAATCATCGGAAAGTAAACAATAACACTTTTGAAAGAAAACTTAAAAACTCGAAGAACAACACAATGAAGACGAGCTCTTGCTTCTTTCTCTCCATATTTTCTGGAAGTGTATCTTGAATCTTGAAACTGAGCAAGAGCTGCTAATAAAAAGGGCACCCACCTCAATAATGACCAATCCACTTTCTTGGGCCAGAGGGCTGGGAAAGAAGTCCCATGGAAAGTGAGATTTGTTTCTATTTTTAATTTATTTATTGAATCATCATGAGAACAGTTACAAAGCTTTCAGGTTTAAATCTCAGTCATACAATGATCAAACACCCATCCCTTCACCAGTGCATAGTTTCCACCACCGAGAACCCCAATATACCCCCCATCCCACCCCTCCCCATGCTTGTGAGGTAGATGATATCCATTTAACTCTCTCTCTACTTTGATTAAATTCATTATTTCGATGGAAGATGAACCATTAGTATTTGGAATTTCACCCCAACTATCAAACCTGCTGAAAAGGCATCGTGAAATAATTTGTTTTCTATTGCTGGTTATGAGGACCATATGATGTCACGTGACTACGATTTGGATTTCTGATACTTTACTGGGCTGGAGAGATAGCACAGTGGTAGGGCCTTGCATGCAGTCAAGATGGCCGACCCAAGTTTGATTCCTCCACCCCTCTTGGAGAGCCCGGCAAGCTACGGAGAGTATCTCGCCCGCACGGCAGAGCCTGGCAAGCTACCCGTGATATATTCAATATGCCAAACACAGTAACAAGTCTCACGATGGAGACGTTACTGGGCCCGCTCGAGAAAATCGATGAACAATGGGAGGACCGTGACCATGATACTCTACTAATTAAGTCTGGAGGGATTTCTGCTAAAATTCTCATAGTTCCATGATTGGTCTGTGTGCCTCTGGGTCCATGGCCATGCCAGAGAGATGCTCGTGGGGGGGAGGGAGGGGCAACTAGTGGTCTTGGTGGGGTGGAAAGGACGTGCTGGTTCCACCCTCCCCCTCCCACATCGCATGAGGCCACAGTTGCCCCGACACCACTGGCTTATACCTGGCTGTCCAATAAGCTCTGAGGCGGTGGCCACCATGCCTCCGGCGGGGGGGTTGGGGAGGCGAAAGAGACAGATATCTTTTCCTTCCTGGAGGTGGCCACGGCACTGTAGCTTAATGCATAGTCCATTCAAATTTCTGCTGAAAGCCGCTGGGTTCCGAATTAGGTCCATGTGCCTCTGGGGTCATGGCCATGCCAGAGATAGGAAACAGAGATCTTTTAACTCTAATCCCCAAGTATTGACATAGAATCCACTCTATTGCCTGGGTCTGTCTTCACAGTGCTGTGTAGTATTGGGATGAAAGTCCATTTCATTCCACAGCCATAATGGAATCAGGGAAAATAGTTACAGCAACAGGGGCATTGCATGCTCTTTCTCTGTATATTTTACCCTTAGGTACAGACAGTTTTAGAAAGTTCTCATATATATATATATATATATGTATATATATATATATTAAAGCCATTGATTGTTTTCTATGTGGGTCTTCATAAAAAAGAATCAGAAAAATATGGGCCTGGTGTGGTGTCCTGAAGACAAAGTATGTAATGGTAATTGACGAGTCCCTTCCCCATGATAGAACCTTCTAGTAAGCCATTAATCATATAAGCATTTAAACACATAAACATTAAACCAAACATAAGATTATTTCCACAGAAAGAAAGTAGCTGAAGAAAAAAATCCTTCCATTTTTTAAAATAAAATCTTGTGTTCATTGTAAGTTATTTCATGCAACTTGACTATAAACAACATAGAAAAATCTTTAAGGCTAGAACTTCAGTTTAGACCCCTAATAATAATAGATATTAGACTAAATCCTGGGTAGTGTTATGAATAGGACAGGTCAGATCATACAAAGAAGTTGTGAGGACAAAGTTGACACTGGAACAACATTCTGCAGATAGATTGAACTCTGGCCTGAGCCTCCTTGGTTGATTTTCTGCTAAACCAAAAACAACAAGAACAAAAGTCTTATTCTCTAGATTAAATTTAACATAATACTCAAGTCTCATTGGATAAAGTGAAAATGTCCAGTATAAATATAATATTACTTACTAAGAAAGTGAAAATTACAACAAACTTCAAAAGCAAACACTGAGATGGCCTAGAGGGGGAATTATCAGACAATTTTTAACCATCTCATATACTTTTAAAGATCTATGCCTTATATATCTTGAATATTAACCTCTTATTAGATGAGTGTTGGGTAACTAATAGGGTGGCAGGAAGTGTGCACTAGTAAAGGGATGAGTGTTGGGACATTGTATGACTGAAACTCAATTTTAAACGACTTTGCAATTATATCTCATGGTGATTCAGTTAAAAAAATTAACCCCACCCTAAAAAAACCATCCTAAGCCATCTTTTGTTATTTTAATACTTTTTATTATATTAACAGTAAAGTAACTAAGAGCATGGTGCTATTATTTGATATTGTGAAGGGTGAATAAAATGGTTGGAAGTATATGTTATAATTCTAAGTTATCTGAATTTGTTCACAAGGTCATAAAATATATTCTTGCCACCTAAAAAGTTTTAAAAAACAAATGACCCAACCATAAGAAAATCAGTCTATTTTCATATAATGAAAATAGATTTCATATAATATTCCCATATAGAAAATATTTTCAGAGGAGGCAAGTAGATGAGCCATATCTACACTTATTAAGATTAAAATACCTAGTAAGAAATTGTTTTCTGAAACAAAATACAAAACACAGATATAAGGTAATCAAACTAATATCCTAATCTACTGCTTGCACTCCCAAATGCTGGTGTCTCTACTGGGAACAGAAAAACAAGCAGAGGGGTTGGTGTAGCGTGGGACTGTGGAACAGATGTGGTAGGAGGCCAGGTGATAAGAAGGGGCAGTAATGAGATTGGTGGAGCAACGGGGCAAGAGTCTTTCCCTTCTAAGCAATAAGTGATCATGTGAAGATGAAGTTCACTCAGTTCAATTTTCAACAGCTTAAGAAAATTGCATCAGTTGATAATACAAATCGAAGTTAATATTTTGCTTTTATACATGGGATTTATTTACAGATCAGTGCATTTGATAAATATCTCTCTTAGTCAAAGTTGTCTACTATGTCTTGACAAAACGTTTCTATAAGAAATACAGAATATTAAAAGCTTCTTAAAAATGGGTATTCAGGATGGAACCCAAGGCCAAGTCTGACCAATTGGCATTCCTAACAGCAGTGAATAAGAGACCTACATTCTACATTTGGAGGTTTCTTTCTTTGCTTAGTTGCAGACAGTTTCAGAGTGGGAATATTTCATACTAAAATTCAGGTCTGTTAATGTTTAAAATTAAGCTATAGAGTATGTAGTTTATGTTAGGAATAGGTGCCGTTCATACTTGGGCTACGGCTCTCATTCTCTTAAGCTTCAAGAAGGTCAATTTACAATCATCTTAATAACCCATATTTTTTAAAAATCATGGCTGTTCTTAGTTGTTTCAAGAACAATTTAAAAATAGATATGCAATCCACCATCATATCTATCATAAAAGACTTTGAAGCTTTTTATTCTCTAAAGGAATGACTTTGATTCTGTAACTTCTTCACAAATAACTTGTACCTCATAGACTGATTATTTTTCAACAAAGAAAAAGGTTAAACAGATCACTTTTTCATTTCATTAGAATATTTTTATTTCATTTTTACTTTTCAGAAGAATTAATTTCTTTAGAAGACAAAGTAACTCTGGCCTGCACATCAAAAATAAAATAAAATAAAACAAAAATTAAAGAATGCACATACAAAGGAATATGTTCTAAACATAGAAAATCAAAATCTAGCGGGACATCTTTTTCTGGAGAAATTTTTTAATATGCTTTAAAAAGTAGATTCGTTCACACAAATCAACAAGGTCCAGGAATATGTTGTGCTTAGAGCATCATTCAAAAAAAGAATGGTTTTATCTTTCTGTCTCCATCGTGAACTCTGGGTCTTCACTGAAGCATAACTAAAACAGAGAAATTATGTGTTGTGAATTGCCAAGTGTTTTTATTCAACTCAGAATTTTTTATTCAAAGCTTTTGCCTTTAAGTGCTGAAATGAAATCAGGATGAAATGAAATTAATACAGAGAAGGGACTCATGCCTTGATGTAAGGCAGGAGTTAAGTGGTTCCTTTACTAGTTTTTGAATTTGAAAATTATTAGAGTGTATTATTTTACTTATTCTCCTTTCTTACTAACGTGAAATGACTCCACTCCAAGTTAGGTTTTATAATAAAAAAGAATTTCTATGCTATTAACTTTCTACAGATACTTATTGCAGTTATTTGTTCTCTGTATAGCACAGCAGGTAGGGCGTTTGTCTTGCAAGTGGCCAACATGGCTGACCCGAGTTTGATTCCTCTGCCCCTCTCGGAAAGCCCAGCAAGCTGCCGAGAATATCTTGCCTGCATGGCAAAGCCTGTCAAGCTACCCGTGACGTATTCGATATGCCAAAGACAGTAACAAGTGTCACTATGGAGACGTGACTGGTGGGCCCGCTGGAGCAAATCGATGAACAACGGGAGGGCAGTGACAGTGATTGTCGTCTTGAGTAGAGTCAATTATTTTTGTCTTTCAAGAGGTGCTCAGTAGATCTGGGGGCCTCTCCTGGCAATTGTGAGTTAGCAAAATGGCAGTTCAATGTGTGGGTCTGAAGATGCAGTGATGTTAGGGCAATGAGTTATCAGGATTTTTTTATATTTTATTAAATCACTGTGAGATAGTTACGAGCTTTCATGTTCGGGTTACAATCACACAATGATCAAACACCCATTCCCCACCACCAATATCCCCGGTATACACCCCCTTTCCCACTCTCCCACTGCCTCCATGGCAGAAAATATTCCCCATACTCTCTCTACTTTTGGACATTATGGTTTGCAATACAGACTCGAAGAGGTTATCATGCTTTGTCCTTTATCTACTTTCTGCACACAAATCCCATCCGGACTGATTCCTCCAGCCATCTTTTTCTTAGTGATCCCTTCACTATTCCAGCTGCCTTCTCCCTTTGCTCATGAGGCGGGCTTCCAGCTATGGAGCAATATATCTGTCCCAGGTATCTACTATCCTTAGGTGTCAGCCTCATGTTATGTTGTTTTATACTCCACAAACGAGTGCAGTCATTTTATGTCTGTCCCTCTCTTTCTGACTCATTTCACTTAGCATGATACATTCCATGTCTATCCATTTATAAGCAAAGTTCATGACTTAATCTCTCCTGACAGCTGCATAATATTCCATTGTGTAGATGTACCAAAGTTTCTTTAACCAGTTATCTGTTCTAGGGTACTTGGATTGTTTCCAGATTTTGGCTATTGTGAACAATGCTGCAATGAACATATAGGTACAGATGTCATTTTTACTGCGCTTTTTTGCATCCTCAGGATATATTCCCAGAAGTGGTATTGCGGAGTGATATGGAAGCTCAATTTCTAGTTTTTGAAGCACTGTCCATATTGTTTTCCAGAAAGGCTAGACTAGTGGGCATTCCCACCAACAGTGAAAGAGTATCCCTTTTTCCCCACATCCACGCAAGCACTGCTTGCTTTTGTTCTTTTGAATGTATGCCAGTCTCTCTGGTGTGAGATGCAGTTATCAGGATTCTACATACCACCCAAGATGTGCCTGGGCTTCACCCAAAAACGCTTGGAGTACAATGTGGCTATGTATATTGAATTGAAGATGACTGCAAGACATGTGCCCTAACTCCTGTACATCTATTTGGCTCCAAATGTAGTCAATTTTAAGAGGAAAGAGGAGGGCTGAGCAATAGCACAGCGGGTAGAGTGTTTGCCTTTCACGAGACTGACCCGGGTTTGATTCCCAGCATCCTATATGGTCCCCTGAGCACTATCAGGAGTAATTCCTGAGTGCAGAGCCAAGAATAACCCCTGTGCAGTGCCAGGTGTGACCAAAAGCGGAAAAAAAAGGAAAGAGAAGACAAGAACCTAAAACTTGAAACATTGACAAAAATTTTCTTAATAATCACTCAAGGATGACTAAGGAACTCTTGCCATTGTTATCAGCACTAGGCAAACTAATAGTAAGCAAAGAACTGCTAGGATGGTCCCTTCCAGGTATAAGTCATCTCTTTGTATTCAATTCAATGCAGAATCTTTACCAAACTGCAATAGTCCCATGTGACTAGTTTATTACAATGTGTTTCATACTTTTCTATAGTAAAGGTATTTTTTAGTGGAAATCTTGGTTAAAACACAATGCATATGCAGAAAGAAGGAGAGTCACTCTGGTAGGTATGAACATACTAGGAGCCTCCAAATCAGCCCCAAATTAGCCAGCCATAAAGGTTAACCACTGGAAAAACAGGGGATCAAAAAAAATCAAGTCACAGTTCATACTAGTTGCTGCTCCTTAGATATTACCATTTTAAAAAAGGATTGTGCATATATAAATATATATATTTATTTTGTGCACATGTATATATGTTTGTGTATATTAATTTCTGCTTCTTAGGACTGTTTTGAGGATACACAATTATGTACACAGTATGTCTCTTAGTACCTTACAGAGAAGTAGCTACTTAAAATTGTGACTATTCTTATTACTGTCATCCTCATGATCATCAACCATATTGAGCTATACTCAATTTATTATCCCAAACTCAGAACAAAATGAAAGTAGAATCATGTTCTAAATTTGGAGTCAATAGCTATGTGTGCACTGCCTCTGTTAATTCACAGATGATGATACTGAGGCTTAGGAAGGTTAGAAAGTTTGTCTAGTACATTCATTAAGGACTGGAGTTGGTTTTAATCCTCAAACCCTGGATTTAATTTCATAGTCTGTGACCTTTATCCTTGCATTCAATAGCTTTTCATTCATGATAAAATAGAATGCACTTGTGTAGGCCAATCCCTTAGCTTCCTCATTCTTAAAATAGGGAATACTTCCTTTAGCATTGTCAGGCTCAATACAGGGAAAATTCACATGCAAAAGTAATTTATTTTGTGTATGCAGATGAAAAGTTGCATGGTCAATTTATTTTATCAAGTTTATTTGATAATAACTTATAATGACCAACTGTAGCACACTGCACAGTCCTCCCATTGTTTATCGATATGCTCTAGTGTGTACTAGTAACATCTCACAACAAATTGTGAGACTTGTTGTTACTGTTTTTGGCATATTGAATACGTCATGGGTAGCTTGTCAGGCTTTGCCATGCAGGCGAGATACTTTTGGTAGCTTGCCAGACTCTCTGAGAGGGGTGGAGGAATAGAACTTGGGTCGGCTGCATGCAAGGCAAACGCCCTACCCGCTGTTCTTTTGCTCCAGCCCTATAATGACCCAATAACAATAATGATGATATAATTCCAAATTTTATATCTATTTATTGTAATTGGCAAAAAGCCTCTCTGAACTTTGTCTAAACACACCTAAATTCCAAAAGAGAATCTTATTTAGCTTTTTCAGATTTCCAGAAAAAACAAGTATTTCCCATGCTGAAAGCTTTTCCCATGCTTTAATTTTTGTTGTGGGGTTTGATTTTGAGAATGAGATACTAATTTGAGTACTTGGCATAGAGCAATACTGTGAATCACACTGAATTAAAAAGGTAGACCTGGAGACTTGAGGTTGAAGTTGTTTTCTTTGTTGCGTAGCTACAGAAAGCGCGTTGGCATTTTGCCCATATCCATACAATTTATATTATATTTTAAGTTAATCAAGTGATATAGGGGTTGATCACTGGTATTACTATACACACTATATAGATACATGCTGTTTTAAAATTTATTTCTGGAAAAAATGGAAATACAAAAGATATAGGCTTGTATTACTTGAGCATGTGTTGTTGATTCTGTCCTTGAGAGACCTACTTTGTATCCGTATGTGCTATAAATACTATTTGAAACACCCAGTTTCTGATCCTGTATAGTATTTATATTATAAAGGATATTGTTTAATTACTCACTTTCTTAGAATTATGGTGACAGAACTAGCTACATTTAAACAATATTTATATTTCCATAAGTTTTGTAATTTACTGTTTTGTACCTATATGTCAGCAAGTGAATGAATTCAATTAAAAAACAAATGGTTCTTAACTTGATTACTGATAATAAGTATAAATATATGTTTGTGTGCTGTTTATCTATGTGTGTGTATATATATATACATATATATTATATATTGACTTTTTAGATTTGGATAGGCTTTTTAGTTTTTTAAATTAGGATTATTGGGAAAGAGAGGAAAATTGAGAATACAGAAAAATTCTTCTATTTCATCACCTCACAAATAAAAATAAAATCTAGAGGTGGATAAGCAAGGAATAAGAGATATAAAATAGAAATAAAGTTCACATGTCATTTTTCTTTTAATTTTCTTCCTATTTTTAATTCAGTGTTTGTTTTTACTAGATGAATTATTGATAAGTGTTTAGAGCTGGTTAGAGGATGAGAACTGTAAGGCAAAGAATTGTGTGTGGGGGGGGTGGAGGAAGATTCCTTAAAATAAAAATACAAGGACAAATAAATTTGTCTTGTAATCCCCTCATCTAGAGGAGTAATTCTCCATTTTAGTTTCACATCAGAATTATCTTGGGAGCTTTAAACACATATAGATACCTAACCCTTCCTCTGAAGATTCTTGAGTAATCTGAAGTAGGGTTTTCAACACCCGTATTTTTATTGTTGCTTTTTGTTTTAGAGCCCAGTTCTGCTCAGGGATTTCTCATGGCCCTGTGCTCATGAATTGCTCCTATCAGGGTTTGGGAGGCCATATGGGGTGTCAGGGATCAAACCCAGGTGGGTTGTATTCATGGCAAGTAGGACCACTTGTACCATAGCACTAGTCCCATCAGCAGTACTTTTTAAACCTTCCAGTGAACCTAAAGGGTCATCTGGAAGAATCCCTGGGTAGAGCAGCTGCTAATGCACAGATCGCTAGGCCTGCTGGGTTTCCAGTGACCTCATAGGCATTGAAGGAGGTGGGATGAACTGTAGAAGATGGTGGTCAGGGTAGCACAGGTGACCAGTACATGGTGCAGTGAGACAAGCACAGGCTTCGGACTGGATGCCTAGTCTCCTTTTCATGCTCTTTCTTGAAGATCTGATACTGTGGTGGTGGGAAGGTGGAGTGTATGTGGACTAGTTAATTTAATAAATTATTTGAAATCTCCTCTGCAGAAAAGGCTTCCAGTCAAACTAGGTAGTGGGATGACTGGGGGTGGCAGATAAGAGCAAATTAAAGGAAGCTCCCAGCCAGGAAACTCTCTTTTTTCTGTTCACCTAAGCTCAGACATCCAGGAGGACAGCAGGGATCTCACATGGCTGTAAGTAGAGACTAAGCCAAGGGAACAGGGAGTCACTGGGGTACACTGGATAAAGAATGGTGTAGAGACAAGATGAGGTCATCATATCCTGGGGGCAGCAGATGGCAAAGAGCAGGACTTTGGGCATATACATTGGCCTGTTGGACATTGCACATGGGTAAAAGGCAAGACCTGGACATTGGGGAGGGGCCCAGACCATCTACTTGAACTCTACAATAAACTTTAACTTCTTTGGCTTCTTCTGAGTTTTGTATGCCAATCTTTCATGCAATTCTTCTAAAACCCACAAAGTTAGGAATACATACCACTAATAGAGTTAGGGAAGCAAAGCAGAAGCCACTGAATGTTTGGGATTCCATAAACCACCCTTCATATGAAAACAATGATCTCTTTCTCCTCCTCTTTTCTCCTCTTTCTCCTGAAGTGCCTGAGTGTCAAGGTCATCCAACTGTATAACCCCTCTTAAAAACTGTAAACTAAAAGGGGTTCAGGGACCATACGGGGTCCCAGGGATCAAACCCATGTCAGCAGGCTTTCTATATGCTATACTCTCTCCAGCCCTTATTTAAAATGTTTTAGGTTATATATTTTACCATATATCCAGGTATTTCCCCAATATCTTTTATTCACCTGTGATGCCAAGGTCTGAGGCAGAATTTATGGTCTTGGGGAAATTGTAAATTTCCCAAGTCTCAGAAAGAGCCTAGGAATTTGAAGAAATATTAAAAATGTGGAATGGAGATAGCTCAAATGGAGATGTTAGCACAGCTGGCAAGGGGAAACTGAGACAAGGAAGGAAGAAAGGAAGGAAGGAAGGAAGGAAGGAAGGAAGGAAGGAAGGAAGGAAAGAAATGGGGAAGGAAATGAGTTTCTGCAGAGGATGAGGTCCATTCTAGGTCCTTGTGGAGAGATAGTTCATTTTACTGACTTGGGAAAAGGTACAGGAAGGCACAAATGGTTTGGGGGCATAGGATTTAAGATTCATATGTGGACAGAATAAGCTGTGAGACATGTAGATGGCTGTTTGATAGGGAGGGTTCAGATGGATGTATTCCTGTGCACTCAGTAGGTGTAAGAGGGAAGGAACAAAGCAGAAAACAAACAAACAAACAACAACAACAAAAAACACAAGTAAGCGTTTTGAAGTCTACACTGAACAAATGGAAGTGATCAGTCTGACACAGCTAAAGAGTAAATAGTCTAATTAAAGGGAAACAAGTATCTACATGTGTATGAGGAGAGACGGAGAAGATCCAACACCATATACCAGGAGCCAAGCTGGAGTTGGAGGCTGAGCTATAATGCACAAGTCAAAGAGTGCTGTGGCTAAGGCAGTCAAACAAGGCAGTTGAGATGGTCATAGTAATTCTAGGGCACAGAAGATTCTCTGTAATTCTCTGGGATATCTTAGGAGTTCTTCCTGGGCTATTCACTCTAGTCCAGTGAAATATGATATAAGAAAGCTGGAACAATAGCACAGGGTGTTTGACTTGCACGCGGCCAACCCGGGTTCAATTCCCAGCATCCCATATGGTTCCCCGAGCGCCGTCAGGAATAATTTCTGAGCGCATGAGCCAGGAGTAACCCCTTTACAACGCTGGCTGTGACCCAAAAAGAAAAAAAAATTTCCTGCCAGATACCAGTTTGGGAATTTTGGAGAAAAGTAAGCTGAGAGCTGAGAGAGGCATTTAGGAGAGGCCTGGGTTATGGTCTTGCCATCACCAGGCAATTGGTGCTGAAGGAATTTTGGGGAGCTCTATTGTGGCAGGACTCAAAACAAGGGCTGATTTCTAGGAAAGTGAGAGATGGAGATTTTAAAGGAGAAGATACTGTCAATCTGTAGTTCCAAATCTGCATGCTAAGAATAGTGATTCCATTGTCAGAAAATTTCAGCCTGATAAACTGGATCAGAGAAAAGATGATCTGCTTGAGATGCAGAATGAGATGTCCAGACAAGTCTTACAGGTGAGAATAGGTGGTAGTGAGTGGAAATACTGGACAGAAATTCTGGATAAATTGCTAACTCTGGTAGAGCATTTATAGAGTTAGTATGTATATTGAGGAAGATGATGTGAAGAGAGAAGTAAGATAATTCAGGATGAAAGTAGGGTACCGTACTCAAAGAGCTTATGCCAATGGAGGAAACTGTACGATGTTCTGATCGAGAGAACATCTCTGAGGACAGAGACTGTAACAAGCAAAGAGAATAGGAGTGAGATCAGTTCCAGGAAGGCTAGTTTCCAAAAAAAACCAGCTTTCTTAGATTCCTTGCTAGAAATCTTGCCTATCTTCCTACAGGAGATATAAACTCCCCTCAAAAGTGACTTTTTCATGATCTTTTATGACAGTCCAATTTACTTTGAATTTTTCCACTACTTGGAGAATCTTTTGTATATACTTTCCCACTTCTTCTTGTGGTATGGGCTAACAGCCTCTCCAGTTGTATGGAAGTAACTGGAAAGTTTTGTTTCTTATCCTAAGGAATATAATGAATATAAAGATATCCTCTTTATATTAGCAGGAAGTTCTGACTAGAGCTTAGATCACAGCAGAGGGTTCAGCAGTCAGTGGGAACTTTTTGTGTGAATCATGTCATATGACAAACCTGCATAAATTCTTCAATAGTTTTCCATCACATTAGGAGAAAGAACCAGGGTTAACATTTTCCCACATGCAGTTGACAGGGTAGCTTATTTTCCCGACTCTCTTCCTCCACTGCTCTTGAAGTGAACATCTCTGTTTCTGTCTCAGAGTGCTTAAACTTTCTATTCCTTCTGCTCTAAACGTTCTTTCCCTAAAATTTCACTTCTTTCCCCACACTGTCCCCTCCTAGCTAATCGCCTGACCTACAACAGCACAAATCAACTTTGCATGAGATTCAGAAATACTCTTGGTTGCATTTGTGGTTTATTTACTCTGCTGAAGATATATGTGCGTTTTGCATTTGTTTTTATTACAATATTGGTGAGAATTAGAATTTTTGACAGGACAAAATTTTGGACCATTCAAATAATTGTTTTCTCAAATACAGAGTGTGTTTTGGATGAATGTTACTACTGATGTGGAAATTGTGATAGAAACATCAATGGTATAATTTTTATTACACTATTATATAAATAGAATTAATAGAAGGACACAACAAGTCTCACAATGGAGATGTTGCTGGTGTCTGCTCGAGCAAATCAATGAACAACTGGAGGACAGTGCTACACTATGTTATAAGATTGGATATGCGTAACAGCATGTATGAGTATGTGAAAAAAGCAACAAATTAACTATAATGTGAACAAGGCCAAGAAATTGGATTAGGTAGGGAGAAATTCAATGATATTGATAGTATTATAAATTGATCAATAGGCGGATATATTCAATTTCAAGTGATCAGCAAGTTATTAAGTTTCATAACAAATTGTGGAGCACATTTTTATATATAAAATAAAATATAATTTTAAACAAAAAATTTACATCTTTGTCACCATTTGGGTTTACCAAATAGCTCGCCTTTAGCAAGGCCTTCCCTGACCACTTTCAGCAAAGCTGCACATTTTCAACAATGCCCTCCCAATTTTGATCACCCTCTATAGTATTATAAAATACTTTCCCAAGACATGAGTCAGTAGGAAAATTATTTTATTTGTTAGTGCTTTTCTTCTTGCTCTTCATTCAAGCTTTATGAGTAGAAGAAATTTAGTCTGTCTCATTTCTAGCCATATCTGTCCAACACTGGAAAAGTTCCTGCTATATTGAAGGTGCTTCCTCAAAACTTCTGGTTTCCGACCAACTGAAGGCTATTGGAAAGTTTCATACCTCTGACCCTTGGATTTTCTTTCCCTGTTCTACCACTCTCCCAACTATATCCTATAACTTCCCTATTTAAATTGCACTCCATTCTTTGTCAGAAAACTCTATTTCCTTAAAAATTATTTCAGTTTCTAATTCATATATATGTACATATCAGTAGACTCTAAATTTGAACATAACAAAGATTATATATCAAGTATACTTTGATGTATACAACATGACTATCACATATTATGCCAAACTCATAGTAGGTGCTCATATGTATTATACTGAATGAATATTAAAATATTATGAGCGCCTTCTGGGTTTACCCATAGACTAGAATATTTTTAAAAATTGTGAAAGTTTGGTAGATTCCTCTTTGGAAAATTCATATTTTCTTACTCTGTCTAGGTCTTAGGTCTTGAAGAAAGGATGTAAAATTCACTCTCTTCTAGAGGAAGATATCTGTGTCCTTTTCTTCTACAGGACAATTTGACAAGTGGGATGAATCTGCCCCTGTCCACAGTGAAGGAGGAGACATCCTGGGAATACTATACTCTGAGGAAAATGGAGAAAAGGCAGCAATATGGCTGTCCTCTGAACAAGTAGCCTGTTGGCCAGCATTTGAAGAAAAGTCAGTTGTGGGGTTCATGGATCCATGAATTTTAGCACAAGGAGTCAGGCTGGTCTTTTCTTCAGTCCAGTTAAATTGATGGAGATTGGTATTTTGTTCAGATTTTCCAGTGAGTAGCTCAAGCTGCTAAAAAGAAACAATAATAAGAGTGAGAAACTTACCCTATTTGCACCAAGCACCTAAGTCAGATTTGTGGGAATGATGTTAATGTTGGCAGATTCCCTGAAATGGGTTCTGTGACATTGAAGCAGTGTGTGTTTCTTGTTCTAAGTGAGAAAACAGGATAATATTAATAATTTTGTTTGTTGGGCAAAATGGAAAGATTGACACAAGAGTTACTTGGCCTGACTTATTGAATCACCATTAGCTCTCCAGGAACCTTGAATAGAACAAGTACTTCTCTGGTTTCCATTTTATCATACTTGAAGGTTATTGGCACATAATTCTGGAATTTGAAATTAATAGACAACAAGGCTTCTTATTGAATTCATCCATTCTTTGGGGGACAGGAAATAGTTCAATTCTGCACCTCATCTTTCATACCAATAGAATCTCTTCTCTGATTTGCTGAGCCCGGTCTCCTAATTGAAATTCTAGTTCTTTCATCTGCTGCCACAAGGCCTCCCGTAAAGTTTGCAATTCCTCCGCCTCCTCCCTGTGGGTAAATAACAAAACAACAAATTTCACAGTCACTTTCAGATGCAGTCTTTCACAGTCTCCTCAAAACATACATTACTCCTTTGATAAGTCTTAAAGGAAATAGGTGGATTATGCCAGTTGCTGGCTTATAGATCTATTTCTCGGCCTGATTTTTCTAACTTAAAAAATTGTATTGAAATTTAATTTTTTCATCTCATTTCATTTTATTAGATACTAAAGAACCATGGTTTACATGGCTATTTGTAGCTGAGTTTTAGGAGTACAATGTTCCAACACTGATTTTACCACCAGTGCCTATTTCCCTCCACCACTGTCCTCAGGATTCCTCCCCATCACCAGCCAGCCTCCTTGACAAGCACAGTTTTAAGTTCCAGCATTGTGGTTTGGATTTCATCTCTACAGTATTGTTGGCTCAGTAGTTTATCAGTATAAATATACCTTATCTCTACACTGATGATGTGTTTGAGGACTCTGAACCTTACCCTATTACCTCCTCACCCTCTCTTCTTATTACCCTCCTCAGTTTTTTTCCTTACTTGTCCCTCTCATTTCTATGCTTAAGGGTCAAGGGTAATCTGGGCATTCCTCCCTTCCACCCACTGTTTGAGACCATGCATCTTCTCTTATTGTTCTTCCATACTCTGCAGATAGTTGAGATCATCCAGTATCTGATGCACTTATTTTAACTTTTTTTTTTAAAAAAAATTCTTATTGAGATCGAAAGACAGTGCAGGGAATATGGAGTTGCCCTGCACACCACAGCCAACCCCAGTTCAATTCTGGCACCCCATATAGTCCCGAGTCCCTCTAAGAGTAATTCCTTAGCACAGATGAGTATGACCCCTCTCAAAAACAACCAACTAACAAAATAATTTGCATATTATATAGTCTACCTATTTGAAGAATGAGTTTGATGATTCTTAGTAAATCCACCAACTTATGTGACTGCCACAACTGTCCAAGTTTGTTCACTTCCATCTAGCCAGTAAGAAATCTCTTGCCCCCTGACTAATTCCTAATCCTATCCCTCAGCCCCAGAAAACAGCTAAACTACTTTTGATTAGTCTAATTTCTGGTGACACATATCTTTTTTTCTTTGTGAAAATGATATAGATTTCCCAAACTCATAACCCTCAATATTTGCATTTCTGTTAGCCTCATTCATATTGATTAAAGATATCCCACTGGCTGAACCCCATCTTTCAACTCACAGTCCATTTTCTGACCTCAAATGGGTCTGGTCTTAAAGAGTAAGTATTGCTATCAAGCCAAAGACTCTCACAGACACCACCAAGGAAGCAAGAATAAGAGCAAGATGCAGAGGAAACCTCACCCAATTTCTTATTAGATTACTCTGGGTGTGCATCTGTCCTGCCCTGATAACCTTTCTTTTCCCCAGGTGTGTGGACTTGTACTTACTTTTATGGCTCCCTTAGATAATTACCTTTCCTCTTCTGTCATGTCTTTAGAAAAGAGGGCCTGTTGTCTTGTATGGTGCTTTTCAACTTCCTCTAGATGCTCTCGGAAACTCTGGCACACCATCTTCATAGCCTCCATCTCCTGGACCGTGCACTGAGAACAGAAAGGTCTGAGAAGGAAGAGCTCTGACTCACTCAAGCATTCCCCACTATGGAGACTGCCTTCCCGTAGAAACTCGCCTGTTTGCAGCAAAGTTCTGCTGCGGTGTGTGGGGAAGTGAATAGGGAAATCCGAGTCTTTGACTTTGTAAAACAACTAGAGGCCGGGACAGAAAGAGTACAGCCTTCAGTTGGCCCCTGAAGACCTCATATCTGGAAACAGGAATGAAGTCTGGAGAGCATGGTGATGTGTGTGGGAGGGGTGTGAAGTGGGGGGGGGGGTGGAAGGGTCATACTGTTGGTCTGTTCTTAGGAAAG